>NC_140493.1:35472133-36202133 GCF_964271855.1 Acomys minous | reverse complement strand
TGAGAATCACTAATGTCCAAGTGTTTCAGGACAACAGTTATTCTGGACCGGCCAAATTCCCAAGGAAAGGGGGCCTCGCGATGGCCTGAGCCTGCTAGAGGATCGATGCTCAATCTTACCACGCCTATGGTCTGTCCTCCCACCAAGGACCGACCGACGTCTGATAACCGAGACTTATTCGATCGCTCCGTCTCTGACTTACCAGGCACTATCACGGGTCAGGTCAAGATGGGCTCAGGCCAAAAGATATGGGGGAGGGCTTGCACAGGTTTACCAAAGGCGCAGAGGGCACAACCAGGCTCGCCATCCAGCATTCTGCATCCTCGGGAACTGTAAAGGCCGCCCATAGGTAACCGACTGAGGCGTAGGTGATATCTCCTGGATGGTAATAGAAGTCTCATTTGGGTCCTCAGTCTCCAGGCGGTGGTAGTGAACCTGGATATTCTTGGTGGCAGCTTCAACCTGACTTATAACGAACCCTGTAAGACGGTTGAAAGCCCATGGGCCAAAGGATAATAGAAGGAGAACACTAACGAGGGGCCTGAGCAGGGTGGGGAGAAGAGTAGTAAGCCAGGGGGAGGCAGCGAACCAATTTTGGTACCAGGACTCTTGTTTTTCGTGAGCCTTTTGGCGTTCTTCTAGGGCCTTGATGACCTTATCAAGGCTATTTTGGGCCAGTCCAGTTTTACTAACATAAAAACAACATTCTTCTTTAAGGGCTGCACAGAGGCCACCTTCCTTAAGAAAAAGGAGGTCTAGACCTCGGCGGTTTTGGAGCACCACCTCTGCCAGGGAGTCAATAGAGTCCTTGAGTTCTTGGATGCTATCTCTCATATGGGAGATGTCTTTATCAATCAAATACTGCAGTTCTGCAAAACCCTGCTTAGAAGTTATCAATGAGGCAATGCCTGTGCCTGCGCCAATTGCGCCAATACCAAAAATGGTGGCAATGGTTAATGCTGTAATGGGTTCCCTTTTATGTCTATCTGCAAGGGAAATTCCCCCCTCCAGAAAATTTAAAAATGAGTCGGGGTCAAGAACAGTAAAACGGGGAAGAAGAATAACAAGGACACACCAGTCTTTGGAGGAAAGGAAGGTAGGGGCATAGACAATCGAGGTTAAACCAGAGGAACAAGCAAAATGGGTGTTATTTGGCGCAAGAATGTAGGGGAGGGAGAGGTCAGGGATGACAGTCTGGGCGCAAACATCGCTGAGGGGAAGAGGAGGGAGCATATGGGGACCCAGGAGGCAAGTACCCATGCCGGAAACAGACTGGAGGGTAATGCGATTGTCGGGAGCTAAGCCGGTGAGGGTGGGGGTAACATTAGTAAAGAGCAAGGTGGAAAGAAGAGCAATACCCTCGTAAAAGGGCGGGGAGGGGGAGAAACACATCCAACATTCAGGAAATGACAAGGAGGAGTCATTTTTCAAGGCCCATATGGAGGCATTTGCCAACTGGAGAATGACATCAGCCGAACTGGGGGGGCCCACGGGGAGGGTAGGTCGGAAGGGAGGGGGTGAAATGGACCGAAGGAGGACATCCAAGGGGGTGGGTGGGGAGGGAGGCATGGGGGTGGTGGGTTTAGGCGGGGGGCCAGGAGCAGGAACGAGAACAGGATGATGGAAAATATGATTAGGCCCAACCACTGCAGCGCCCTTATTGGGTATCTCTTTTAGGAGGTGCAACCTGAATGTAAGTCCAAAATCGTACTCTGATTTATAAACACGGAGGCCCCATTCAAATCCACGACCCGTCCAAATGGCACGTTTACCGGGCTCAGTGAAGCGAATGGTCAGGGGGTTGCACCAGCCATTGGTGACTGAACGAGCTGCATTGCAGAGGTCTTTAACGGCCTCACCATAGGCCTGAGGATGAACCCAGGAATCGACAGTGATGTAGTCCCAAGAAGAGGATGGCTTCCAGTACGTGTCGCCAGTGGTCTCACACCCCCAAGAGGCACAGTAAAAATCTTGGGCCCCACCACAGCAGTGGTTATCAGGACGGGGCCGATGAGAGGGTCCTGGGCAAACATAGAGTCCTCCAGCCCAAGCAATCCCATCCTGGTGTAAGGTTTTGTGGAGCATGATGCGCTCCAGGTCATTACGGCAGCCGGGACTGGGGCCACCAACAGAGCGAGAGAAAGGGGACGTCTCCTCGCGCCACATAACTAGTCCACATAACCAGTCCAGCTGGTCAGTTATTGGGGGGCCGAGGGGGGTCGCAACCTGTGGTTAAAGCAATGGGCGAGAGAGACGCAGGGCTCAAGGAAACAGTAGCTTGTCAAGAGCCGTTTATTGAAGGTGAGGGCAGGCTTTTTAAAACCTGCTTTAGGGAGGGTGGGGGTAAGCAGGGAGGGTAAATGGAAAAGTACAAAATCTTCTGGGGTTGAGCCCCGGGAACATCTGCAGGGGGAGGGGTTTTCCTAGGTGGGGCAAAGCAGGATGTCTCTGTGGTTATCTCAGGATCGGATCGCTCTCTTCTCAGGGCTAAGCCGGATGCCTTGCATGCCTAATGAGTGGCCAAGCAGGATGTTTGCTGCAGATGCTGAATGGGTGGGGGTCGGCCACGGGCCGTTTGGTCCCTGGCAACTGTCCTTGTACAGTTTGGCTAATCTGATGGATGTAAAAGCCAATCTTACTGTTACTTTAACTGTTAAGTTTGAAGTTTAGAAGGTGTTTCAAATATATAATAGTGGTTCAGATTCATGGATTTTTAAAAAAAAATTCTTTAAAAAATAAATTCACTTTATATCCTGAAAATAGTCCCTTCTCTCCTTCCCTTCTGGTCCCACCCTCCTCTCTTTCCCCTCTCCCCTTTCTCCTACTCCTTAGAAAAGGGGAGCCCCAACCCCCACAACCAGTACGTGTAGTTGCATCAGGACTGAGTGCATCCTATGAGATTTTTACTCACAGATTTTTTTTTACCATTTTTCTATTAAGTGTGTGTATGTGTGTATGTGTGTGTAATAGAGATAGGGAGAGAAAAAACTCTTATATATTCTGAATACTCTGAGTACATATATCAAATATATTTTTTCTAGTCTTCAGTTTATATTTTGATTTTGTTTTCTATTTTATCAAAAGTGTGATTTTTATTTTATTGTGACAAATTTATTGGCCCTTGCTTTAAAAAATTATATTAATAATTCATTAAACTATTTTTTACTTTCTTTCAGAAATTCTTAAATTATGACTTTCATATTTTAGTTTTAATCTTTTTAATTTTATTTTTATGTATACCATAAGTCATTCTTTCTATTCAAAGCTAATAAAATATTAGCACATTCTTTTTTGTTTGCTTTTGGCTATTTTCTTCCTACTTGAAACTTTTGCTTTCATTTGTTTCTCTGTAAGCCTTATTTCTTGTCATTATTTTAAAAAACCTTTTCCTAATATATCTGTGTTGATTTTTTTCAAAAGTCTTTTTTCTGCTAATTTTAGTTTTTGCATTTTCGGTAGTGTGCACTCACTTCCCCTTCTTTTCCATATTATATGTCCAGATTAAAGGCATAAATAACACCTCTACAAGTTACACCTGTGTTTCAGCTGTTTCTGCTCCCTTGCTCCAGCTTTCTCCAATTGACTGACTAGAGACACCTGATAAACAGCACTTACACAACCTAACTCATTGTACTTCCTCTCCGCTGTTCTTTCTGGTCTCTCCATTTTGTGCCTTCTCCCTTTGGTGGTCCAGGCATGCAGCGTCATGTTCACAGTGGAGCACAATGGGCACTTTCAGGTACATCACTGTCTCTCAAGAAATTAGCGCCTGGCCTTAGAATTGTATGTGCTCCCCTCCCCCTAGAGTATTCAGGTTTGTTTTGCCCATTTATTTTTGACCACAAGCACCATAGCGAACATGCTAGATACCTCTCTACTTAACGACAAGGAGACTTCCCGCCACTTCTAGTCCCTGTGACTCAACAGAAGGGAACATAGGAGCAGATCATTGGTCGGGGGCCCACTCATTATCATCTGCTCATAGCTCATTCTGCATAGCTGCGCTGGCTCAGCACTTAAATTCCGTAGGCAGGGCAACCATGATGAGGCTAATTAGCAAGGATGATGTGCAGTTGTCTTCCTGTATCCTATTGACTCCAAACAATAGCCTCTGTAGCTGTCATACAGCTTATTCTGAAGGTCTGATGGCTTGGACTAGGCATGGCGCCAACACATGTCCTTTAGTCCCTCATAAGTACCGACAAATGAGAATCAGTGCCAAGCTAACATCATCCTGATGAAATGAGATGCAGGCTTAATTAGGTGAGAAATACACAACAATTGTCTAATAAATAGTAGTGAATAGTAACATGTTTATTGCACGAGAGCCGTTGCTGCTTTTAATTATGTTTCATAGTTAAATTAATTGTTCTATAAAGTAAACTCTGAACTGGGTGTGGCAATACACACCTTTAATCCCATCACTCAGAGACAGAGGCAGAGGCAGAGGCAGAGGCAGAGGCAGAGGCAGAGGCAGAGGCAGAGGCAGAGGCAGAGGCAGATGGATCTCTGAGGCCAGTCTGCTCTACATAGTGAGTGCCAGGCCATCCAAGACTGCATAGTGAGATCCTGGCTCCAAAACCAAACCAAACCAAACCAAAAAACCCCAACCTGAATCTAAGTAAATAAACAAAATGAACACTTGTGAGTCAGCCCCATCCTATTAATCTAGTTTCACTTCTATTGTTATGATAAAATAACATGATAAAAGCAATTTAGAGTCTGCTTATAATTTCTGGAAGTACAGACAGAAACATCACAGCCACAGTGAAGACCAGAGAGAAGTAAAAGAATGTATGCTCACTTGCTTGCTTGGTTGCTTGTGCTCAGTTCAATTTCTGTGCTGTTACATAGGTCAGGACCTCTTGGCTAGGGAATGGTACCACCCACAATGGGCTGGGTCTTCCCCCAGCAATTGACATAAATAAATCAGTCCCTCACAACCTGGTGTAGATACCCCTGAGTAAGAGTGTCTCCCCAGGTGGTTCTAGATTGTGTAAAATTGACAAGTTAACATCGCTCATGCATAGCTGTGTTTAGAGCATGCTCTATAGACAGTATTCTGTAGTTGGAGACTAAGTGAATTCCAGAATCAATGCTTATTACAAACAATTTGGTAAGACTCTTTCTTTGGAGAAAGTTTTAGGAGAAAGAGAGGAAATCATGAGAATATTGGGCAAATCAAAATCATCACTACTTCTGGGAGAAAAGTATTTGACTATCAGTCATAACGATTTGCGCAAACTCTGAGATGCTCACTTGAGAGATGTTCTCCATTTACTACGGAAGTGGTGTTAGTAGAGCTGGCTAACAGTTTGGAAAAAAATAGAGTATATCTCTATCTAACACCATATGGTAAAATAAAATCCAGATGGATTAGTCATTTCTGTGGAAACAGTAAAACCAACAAATTTTGGAGGAAAATAGTTAGGGGTGGGTGAATATTTGACCTTGAGCAACAGTTTCTAAGAATGCCACCAAAGAAGACATTGTTCTGATAAGTTAGTCTAAATACATAAATAGACATTTTAATTACAATTATTTTTATTTATTTTTGCATCATTTCTCCCTTTCCTTTCCTCTCTCCAACTCTGCCCATTACTCCCCCCCCCCCCCGCTGTCTTTCAAATTCGTGATCTCTTTTTATACCAAGACATTTTTTAAAGAAGAAAAACAAGTTGCCAATAAAAATGTGGGGAAAAGGTCACCATTAGTGAGTCCAAAATTTTCAATTAAAACAAAGAAACATTGGGAAATAGGATCAGGAGCATAAGGAATGTAAAGCCAGTCTTAGCTACGTGGTGTATTTGAGATAGCCTGAGTCACATGAGGTCCCTAGAAAAACAAACTTTGAGACTCCTGCTAACCAAACAATCAACCCTAAACTTGCAACAAATAAAGTCGTAGAATTGTAATTTTTTCCCCTTAGGTTGGAAAATTCTCCAAAATTATCACTAATATCCCTATTGCAAATATATATATATGTCATTAGGTAAGTTTCAGAGGGGTCTTGTCACTGACAAGTAATTTTGTATTGTACAATAATGTAATAATATTATAATGTACAATAATGCAATAATGTTGTAATTACAACAATGTAATATTGCATAAATAATAATGTGTAGTATACTTGAAATTTGCTAAGTTAGTAGCTCTGAAGTATTCCTCTCAAAAGAAAAAAATAATGCAACTATGTGAAGGCAAGAACATGACATCACCTCTGTCATTTAGTTTTGTTAATTAAAATGTGGTGATTTCACAGTGTAAGCTGTTGATACAGTTTTGGGAACAAGGTCTCACTGTGTACTTTTCTGTGTATCAAACATGATGCCGTCTCTCTGGGAAGCAATTTGGCATTCTCTATCAAAAACCTTAAATATGTACTTATTTTTATCTTGTGAAATTAACTCAAGGCATTTATAATATTTTATCCAATATTTAACTGTAAGAACATCAAAGTGTTCACAAAGGGAATTACAGCTGTATTTCACAATGACGATGATTTTCCTGTGGTGATTTGTGTCTTAGTGTCTTGGATGTTATGTTGGGTCAGTGTGAGTCAGGACCAGCAAATTTGGTTTTAAACATCAGTACTATGAGCTTAGCCAACTTGTCTTTGAGATACGTCTGGATATATGAAAAAATATGTTTCTGAGTCTGTAAGTCTTAGACTTCAGATTAAGAATATGGCATATTCCCCAGTGTAATACACTCTACTCCAAGAAACCTCTTGGGACACAGCCAGTCTCTCCAGATGACAGATCCTCTGCCTCTCCATCTGGCCAGCAAGGATACATTTTGTCTTTATTGAAACTTCTGCAATATGTATTTGTTGTCTATTACTCAATAACCTAAGACCACAAGCTTAGCAGCTTTCAAACTCCGAGCTCATTAGCTCACAGTTCTGCGACTCAACACCAGAGCTCAAATGTCTTCTCCATTTTGGATCTTGGCAGGCAGGAATCGGACGTGATTGACCGGGCACATATCTGGAGGCTGGGGCCAAGCACTCATTGCCACAGGCATGGCAATTGCTAGCAGAATCACCTGTTTATAGCTGTGGAACCAAGGTACCTGTCCTTTCTGACTCTCAGCAGGATTATTCTCAGCTCTCTGGTCCTCTTACATGCCCTCTCCACCTTTATCAGAGTCACCCACAGCTCATTAAATGCTTTCCTGGCTTTGAATCATTTTATTTTCTCTTTTGTTCCCAGGCAGAGGATTCAGGTTGTAGTTCAATTTGGTTCCTCATGATTATGTCCCTTCCCACTAATATAGTGAACTGATTGATGACCTCTAATTACATTCTCAATCCCCCTTTTAATAATATTCATATACTGAGAGTTCGGCTGAAGAATCTTGGTGGGGAGTGCAGCGTTGCATTCTGGCATCACATGATGCCTCCTTGTGAAGTGTGTTATTTTCAGTCTTTGACAGTTGATGCGAAGGATAATATTTTAGAATGTAGGAGGCAGTTCTTCCTGTGTAGTGGTGATGATCACACGTTCTTTGTATGTGTGTGTGCATAGTGTGCTTTCATGCATGTGTGTACACACCCATGCACATGCCGAGACCAGTGGAGGATTTGGGGTATCCTGTTATATCACTCTCTGCCTTAACCCCTTAAGAAAGGGTCTCTCATTGAACCTGGAGCTATGCTGGAGTCCCCAGAAGTCCTTTTGTCTTACAGCCCTGGGGTTACAGATGCCCTCTACCATAATTTTTCCTCTTTCTTTTTCTCCTCCTCCTCCTCTTTAATGTGAGTGCTGGTGATTTGAACTCAGGTTCTCATGCCTGAGGCAGTACGAGCTCTCACCCTGTGAACCATCTCCTCACCCAAGGAGGTGAGAGCGCACATCCTTACAATTTGGAATCATAGATCTGGATTGGGTGAAGCTGGCTGGGTGGGGCCAGTGGAGAGTTAGCCCAGGCAGACTATTGCCATGGGGAAAAGAGTGCTGTCTGCCAGTGCCTTCACATTTCCAAAAGGTGCGAGTTTATATCCACATCTTTGATATTTAAAAGAGAACATATCAAGCAGACCAAATCCAAATTATACACGTCTCCAGCTTTCAGGCTTTGCTTTGATTTCCCCTCCTACCACCACCGCAGCTATGAGAAAATCCAAATTGAAAGAGGTTAGATGACATACTCAAAGCCACCTAAGCATTGGTGACAGAGATAAGATGGGAAGGCCAAATGAACTAACTTAGCTCCCTCCCCTCATTCTTTCTTTCTTTTCTCTTTGTTCTTCAAATGCTTTGATTTCAGTTGTCTTTATAGCCAAATAAAATCCCACTGTGCATAGAACACCACACTTTTTTTTTTGATCCATTCATCTGCTGATACACAGATCACCTGTCTGAATTTTCTGGCTATTGTGAATAAAGCATCAATAACCACGGATGTATAAGCTCCTCTGTAGTCAAGACTCAGAGTCCGCTGAGTTTAGACCCTGGAGTAGTGTAACTGGGTCCACAGTACATTAAAACAAAGTAATGGGACTCAGGTGAATACTGCGCGCTATGTATGCATGTATGTGTGGGGGAAATAACTCATAAAACCAGAAAGAGGAACACCAGACATGAAAAAGTTGTAAGTAGGGAGAAGGCTACAAAGTGTGGTGCGGGCTGGCTACTGGGAAAGGAAGGAAAACATCTAGAGGGGTGCAGGAAGGGAGGGGATGAGAAGGGAGAAGAGAGAGGGAGGAAGATTAACAACAACAACAACAACAACAACAACAACAACAACAACAACAAGTATGTGTAAAAATGCTCTGAGGAAACCCATCATTTTCTGCACTACTTTAAAAATCTTCAAAAAGTGAAGGCTCTCTCTAGTTATATTCTTGTACATTGCTGCTATGAGAAACCGTGATGAGCTTAGTGGTTTAAAAGCCACAAATACCTTTCCATACACCCCTGGAAATGAAAAGTCTATGTCTTATGAAGGTAAAAATCAAGGTTGTGTTTGGGTTGGATGCTGTGGAGGTTTTAAGAAAAGAAAGAAAGAAAGAAAGAAAGAAAATCTTGCCCTCCCCGCTCCCAGCTCTCAGGGGCTGCCGGCATTCCTTGGCTCATGGTGCTAGCATTCTGGTCACTGTTCCTATTGCCTCTTTAACTTCTGCATTGCTCCTCTTGTATTTTCTGTGTAAAGTATCATTGTAACTATATTGGTCTCATCTGGGTACTCAAAAAGTCTCTTGAGATATTAAGTTATACATGCAAGGTCCCTGTTATGTGGAAAGCAGTATGTTTATAGGCAGCAGGGAGGCAGGCAGGCACGCAGACACTCTGAGGGACATTACTCAGTCCTACTATACTAGATTAATATTAATAATCTCAATAACTCATATTTCTCTGCTCTGAGTAAAAACCAGAATCCCGAGATCAGTCAGAGAACATGAACCAGGCAGCCATTTGCCACACAACTCTGTCAAGCACCTGGGATGGCCACCCTACCCCAGCTCTCTCAATTTATTTTATATGTCTCAAATAGAATTCAGTCTTTCAGAATGTCAGCTTAAAAAACACAGAAATAAAACTCTACCAAGTAGCCAGCAATACAGGTATTTGGGAGGCCGAGGCAGGAGGCTGAGGCCAACCTGGATGATGTAACAAGTAGCAAACCAGCCAAGGCTACAGAGTGAGACTTGTCTCAAAAAGAAGGAGAAAAAAAAAACCCCAAACCACATCATAAATATTAGCATTTTTCCCTTCTCTTCTTCCTCAGCTTTATGGTGTGTTGAATATTGTTTTATACCCAAAACCATTTTCTTTTCTGTGAGTATTAAACTTAGGGTCAAAACAAAGGGAAACACTTCATCGAGGACTAATGGGTTTACCATGCAGTCAGAAGAAAAAAAAAATTCTTTCTGATCCAGGCTCGCGGTGGCCACCATCCTTCTTAATCGATTTTACAATTCTACTTCCTTGGTAGACAGAGAAATACTTGATCACAAACAGAAATGATAAATCACAGTGGCCTGCCTTCAAGGGTTGTGAGCCAGTGTGGATGTCTGAGTTTGCTCTTAAGAGGCCATGGATTAAGTGCGAGGCAGACTGGTGGCGCCTGGGTCTTGCCTAAGGGTTCCCCTTAGCAAGCTAAGAAAAGCCCCATTTGCTCTTAACATGGTACGTAACTTGAAAGTTTTAAATTCTTGGGTCAGTGGGACTTCCAAATTTATGTAATTAATATTCATGTAGCTTGATATGGGTACTGGCCCAGAATTCAGTTTTATAGATGCGCATCTGTGTGTTGTGGTCCATCTTTGTTCCCAGCATTTGGTCTGTCTCGAACCTGCTCACAGGCCCCTATTCCTTCGCTAAATACTTGCTGAAGTATTTCCTTGGTGATGCCAAAGGCAGCGTGGGGTTTCATAAGCAGCATGCTCACACAGGTTGGACAAGTACAGAGATGCTTGGGTGAGTACAAACTGTCAGCGTACACGCTACAGGGAGGATTTGGGAGCAGTAGAGTAAATGACCCAGTAGGAAAGAATGGAAATCTGGAGTAGACGCGTGGAGGCAGCCCGCACACCTGTGTGGACAGTGTCTTGCATACAGAAAGGAAGAGCAATGCCAAGTAGCCATACCGCATGATTTATATCTCTATTCAACTTGACGAAGTTCCCAATAAGAGCCCCATTTGGGCTGCCTGCCAACCTTCCCTGTCACACATGCGCACACGTATGGGTTTTGTGTAGGAGCGGAGTGACTCAGTGCTGAATGCTCGAGAGAAGTGTGATAATTCACTACTGGTCCTTCAGGGATGTAATCTTAATTTCTTGCCAGTGGCTGGGCCAACTGGCCTCATGGAAAGAGTGGGAGGGAGAGACTTTGGGGGTCTAGAGCTTCCATTTGGAGAGTAAGCCCTGATGTATTGAGGGAGGGTATAGAGAAAATACCTACGATTGTCATGGGAGTCAGTGCCAACTGTCCTGAGACCTTGAGGCTCATGTCTTTTAACCTGAAGAGTTTCACTTCTGTGATGTGTTCAGTTCCTTCTGAGAAGAGGCTCATGTCCCTTGCATGTGTTGACCCACATTGAAGTCCTGCATCCGTTGACTCTGATGTATCAATGGCCTATCTGATTTTATTGACAGGAAAGCTCAGTGAGTCTCCCTTGTTGGTGAAGAGAGGTGCCCATTAATGCAAAGTATGAGTCATAATCATAGTGCCACACACCCTGGAGGCCTTTGTGAACGGTTGGAAAGGGGAGATCAAAGACTAGGGCTGAGAAGAGAAAATTCTGAAGACACAGCCAGCCACTGACAGAGAACAGATGACATGGAAGACAGAGCAACCTGAGAAGGTGCTAAGCTTTGACCCATTTAATCTGTTCTGCTCAAGGTTTTCCCCCAATAGACAAGGAGAATAAAATTCTATCTAGGTGGAGGAATAGGTAGGGACATTTCCAAATAGATTACTGCCATATCTTTATTTTTTTTTAAACCACACTGTTTTAATCCATCTGAAGATGTTTGTCTGGTCATTTTTTAAAAATTCAATTTTATTTCATCATGTGATAGCATTTCATATTGCTTTGTATCCTGTATCCACCATCACTAGCAATATATATATATATATCTTCAAAGTGAATAACTTAGCGGTTAAGCATGTAGGCTATGACCAGATGGATTTCTAGTTACAGTCTCAGTGTTGCCAGTTACCACAAGGTTTAAGGGAAGCCATTTGATTTCTCAGTAACAGCATCCTTAGAAATGCAATGAGAGTAATTGTATGAGCATCTGCTTCATGGAAATATTAGGTGTATAAAGGGAGAGGAAGCATGTAAATAGCTAAAAATTGTATAAGTGCTATAAAATGTGAGTTTTCTTTGTGAAATACAGGGTCTCACATAGCCTAGGCTGGCCTCAAACTTACTATATAGCTCAGTCTGGTCTTGAACTTCTAATATTATTTATCTCCAAAAGTGTAGGGATTACAGGATTGCACCCTATGCCTGGATGAATTATTTTTTTTTATCATGGCTATTTGATGTTTAGTTTTCTTTCTAGTGTTATATTTTAATTTTAAAAAGAGGCAGCCATAGTACATTATATGTGAAAAAAATAAATGCTGCAACAACACTTCAACTCCCACCCCCACAAATTATCCCAGTTAATGCACAGAGGTGATAACTGCACACGACCTTCAGTGGTGCCTTCAAACACTGTATGAGCTTGTGGTCTGGAGGTCACAGCGTGGTTTCTGCTGTCTCTAGTTTCTAATGGAAGATAGACCATCAAAGGAAATAATCTCACTTATGGGAAAATTTATGCTGTGAAAAACCATGTCTATCTATCCTATAGCAGATCCTCAAAAGACAGGAAGAGAAGAACAGCTTCAGATTATAAACAAAATTCTGCTGTAGGATTCTTATAAAGAGTGGTAGAACATGTGCCATCAGCTGGAGGCTGAAATGTTAAGGGGGGCGTCTTAGGGCCTGTATAAGTGTAAACAGCCTTCTCAAAGACTCCTCTGTGCAAAACCCATGAAGCTACCAGCCCCTTATTTACCCATCCTGGACTCTTAAAATTCCTACAGAGCACACAGCTGGATAAAGGTTCACAGGACCATGAAGTCAGCCACACTCAGCCCCCACCCCCACCCAGTGCTGCAGATAAAGCAACTAGGAAACCCGTCTATCCAAGGAAATGGTCATTCATATTTGTGTGGGAGCATGGCAGAAAGACTAAGTTTCCAGTGGTCAGTGATTACACCTTATTCATTTCTGCATCTCCAGCACATTTCTCCCAGCCTTGCAGTGATTACTAAAACAATTGCTTAGTATATGAACATTGAGTGAATGCCTGACTTTCTTGTAAGATTTCTATCTCCAGAATGACCCTGGCATGAACAAGGATGCTATGATACAATAGTGGTATGTTTTCATTTAATGAGGAAGTAGGATATTTATGAATAAAAACATTTTATTTGATTTGGATGTTTGCTTATATCTGGTGGCCAGTTGCAGTAGAACAGATTTTATACATCCTGGATATAGAGAAAAGTTAGTTCTCTTGTTTCTCAGGCATATACCTAAGGGTAATTGGTTTCTGTGGCACCAAGATGACTACCTCCTCCTCCTCCTCCTCCTCCTCCTCCTGCTCTTCTTCTTCTTCTTCTTCTTCTTCTTCTTCTTCTTCTTCTTCTTCTTCTTCTTCTTCTTCTTCTTCTTCACAACAGCTATGAAGTAAAATGGAATTCATTCTTTGGAGCAATGTGGATTTTAAAAGATTCTTCTTAAAGGAGTGACATTATAAAGAAAGAACAGAAATAGAATATAGTGGGAAAGAAGGCTATAACATGCATCACTCTGAGGCACAAAGCGTTATTTAATATGTCCAAGTCAGAAAGGTAGAACTGGCTTGGAATGTTGGGAAGTTTTTATTCTGAATTCTTCATCTTACAAATCAAAGGAGTGTGGTCAGGGTGTTGAAACAACGTGTCTAGGGTGACATAGGCAATCAGTGGCCACACTGAGACTGTAACCCAGGACACCTAGCTTCTAACCAGTGTTCTTTCCACTCTCAGAACAGGCTGCCCAGCTTGGAGCAAGAGAAGCCACACGGTTATTTGGAGGAACGTTTGTCATCTGGCTGCTGCACTTACCAGAGAGCCAGACGGCTTGACAGTGGAAAAAAAGAGAATGGAAATGCAAAATACTAAGATGGAACTGAGCATTTTATATGGAAAACATGAAGAAGCTATGGCTTGGAATATTGAAAATAGGTGAAATTCAATTTAAATTTGATTGGGCACTGACTTTAGGCTTATAAACAAAACATCTGGAAAAATTTATGGAATGACATCCCTTTTTGCTTCATGAGGCCAATTAAAAGGACTGTCTCCATCCTCCAGCAATTTATTTGAAGGCAGAAAAGATTAACCCCAATAGAGAAAGGGGGTAGGGTACAATCTTGTCTTGGTGGTGTAGGACTAGCCTCCTTGGGATGGACATGAAAGAAGTGGGTTTTAGTTCCACTTAAGCCATAGTTTTATTCAGTTCACCAAAAGTCCTCTGAGGTTCGATGTATTTATCTGTAATTGGAGGGGATTGGACCATGAGTCAAAAACAGTCTCTCTCAAATTGAGCATTCAAAGACTTACCTTCTGTCTTAGCCTATTTGGATGGCTATAATCTAATACTTCAGACTGTATGGCTCAAACAAAGATACTGGTTTCTCACATAGAGGCTTGGAGATCTGTGATCATGGAGCCAGCCTATTTGGTTCCTTTTCTCCTCCTTTGTAACTGGTTATATGCTTACTCTCATCTTTGTGTGAGAGAGATTTCTTTCCTGTATCTTTTCCTAAGACAGCTAGCTGCATTATGAAGACTCCACCTACATGATTAAGGACTTCCTAGGAGCCCCATCTTGAAATGCCATCACGTTGTGGATCTGGTAACATAAATTTTGGGAATGCATTACAATTAGCCCGACACCTTTTGTTTGATAGTTTTTGGATGGGATCAAGGGAATGTTTGTTTATTGATTGTACATGCAGCCATTGTACCAAAGCTTGGACAACGCAAAAGATATGGTTCCTGACCCCATGCAGATTACATGATATATGTACATACAATGAACAAACAGGAAGCAGCAAGAAAATAGCCACTCAAGGAGCTGAGGAGAAGGCTCTGGAGTAACAGCACTTGCTCTGACAGCATGAAGACCTGAGTGTGAATCCCCAGCATTCATTTTTAAAAACTTGGCATAGTTGTATATGCTTACTACCCAAGCATTGGGAGCAGAGGCAGGAAGACACCAAGAGCTTGCTGGCCTGCAGCATAATGAGTTCATGGACAGATCCTGTCTCAAGGCAACAAGGTAGAGAGTTACAGAGGTAGACGCTAGACAGCTTGCTCTCTACTCAGCATGGCCATGCACAGAGTCAAGCATCCATATACTCATGTGTATATACTTCATATACTTGCATATTGCCTTAGCCCCACATGCAAAGGGAAAGGAGATACCTAAAGGCTTAACTGTATGCATACAGACGGTGCCTGCTGCATTGCATTAATGTATGACTTTTCAACTTCTCATTGGTGCAACAATGATAGCCTCTCAACTGAAATCATATTTTGATTGTCATCTTTGTTCAGTGATCTGTGGTTTAATACCCTGTTGCAATGCTAGCAAGCAACAATGAGATGCGTTAGTTCCAAGACCCTGAAGCCAAATAAATGATTCTCTACTATGGCCAAATATATAAGTATATATATCCAAACATGTAGGATAGTCAAACTTTTTATTATTTATTAATTTTAACCTTCTATTATAAAATAGAATTTGTGTATAGGTAGATAATTTTCCTGAAAGGTGGTTTGGTATAAGCATTCTGAACCAATTTAAGGTAGGCAGGGTTAAACAATGATGTTCAATAGGCATACAATTGTATATTCATTTTTTTAAAAAATGTCTTCAACTTACAATGTGTTTATACTGACCCCTGATCATGAATGGAGAAACATTTGCATATCTATCTAGGCTGCATTTATAAAAGGTAAAAAACATAAGCAGTAAAAGGGGCCATAGAGGGGAAGAGGACGAAAACATTAGGAGGGAAGGTTACTATGGATGGATGGACTATTTTCACAGAAGGGTTGCAAGCCTCACTATAACATCTAAATAGCCATGAGGAGACTGACTCTAGTCAAGGGATGGGAATGTATAAAAGTGCGAGGTCAGAAAGGGCTGACTGTAACAGCATCTATCAGGCCATGACCTTTTAGCCAGAAGCTGTAGACATTGTTAAACACATAGGTGCTGTATTTTAACTCAAGTGGAAAAACAGTACTTCTAATTTTATGTGCAGAGAATATAGAATCCCAGCATGACCCAATGGCAATTGTCATGAGTTTACTGTATATCGAAATGCTGATTTTTTTGTATCCTCCATATCTGGTTGCAGTCCTTGTTTTGATGCTCTCCTGTTTTAATGTATAAAATACTGCTCCCCAGTTGTCCCCTGACATGTTAATAAAGCAGCTTACAGCCAATCCATGAGCAGGTGAGAGAACAGGGCTGGGCTTCCTGTAAGGCAGGGGATGAGGAGTTAGAGGAGGAAGTAGGGGATTCAGCCATGGGTAGAGGTCCAAGGAAGGAACTGGAGCTGAGGAAAGTTACAAAGTGCAAGTGTTGCTGGGATGTTTGCTAGGAATAAGACAAAATAGTATCGAGGGTTATAACAGACTTAAACTGCTCAGATTGTATTGTGAAGCCTTGTATTATAATAGAGTCTCAATTATTTGTGTGATAGCTGGGTTAAGGAATAAGCTACGAGAAGCAAACACTGTTTTATAAAAATAACTTCAATAGCCAGGTCTGCCCAGTAGTCAGACTATCTTCCTTACGCAGTTTGCCAGTATAGTAGCATAAACTAAACCAGTATGGTGGCATGTGCCATTTCACAACTGGACATTGTCTACACCCATAGAAGATGTGTGCCTAACATTTCTGGCTTCAACTGAGTCAATTTTATCATGGCCATTATGTAAACTGCCTTTATCTGACTGAATCACAGGATCTTGCTGCCACCCTTAACCATTCTTCCATCAACAAGTCCACAGAAAACTGTACTCTGTGCAATCCTGGATCCGCCAGCCTCATTCTTCAGTTTCTTTTCCCTGTTCACCTATGGATGTTGGTTCTTTTACACTGTTTTTTTTTTCCTAAGAACTGAGAATGTCCTGGAGGGTTAGGCTTGGAGAAGAGGCTCTGGGATAGATAAGAGAGACAGCAGCTTGGATGACAGTGTGAAGAGGAAAGATCCAAATTGAAACACAGTTTTTGGGTTGTGTTGACAAGGCTTATTAATTGCTAGCATGTGTCAGGTGGGTAGAAAAGAGAAATCAAAATGAAATTTGATTTGCCTATCTGAATCAGCGTAAGTGTTATTTAGTGGTATGGGGAAGGCTGGAGCTGCTGCTTGCTGAGATGTGGGAAGGCTGGAGTTGAAAAAGGGTTCTAATCAGACATGACCTATAGTGATGGAAGGAGAACACCAATCCACCTGCAAAACCTATGAACCAAAATTATCCCTGCCTACAAGATGTGCAGGGGTAAAGATAGAATAGAGACTGAGGGAATGACCAGCCAATGCTTGGCCCAACCTAAGACCCACCCCATGGGAGTGAGCCAACCTCTGACGCCATTAACGATACTCTGCTATGCCCACAGACAGGAGCCTGACTTAACCATTCTCTGAGAGCGCCCCTTCCCCAGCAGCTGATAGAATCAGATGTTGACACTCACAGCCACCCTTTAGGTGGAACTTGGGGAGGCCTTTGGAAGAGTGAGAGGGAAGGATAAAAGGACACAGAGAGGAGAGAATCACTGCAAGAAGACCAACAGAGGCAACTAATGGAGACCCACAGAGGTTTGCAGAGATGGAAGCATTAACCAAAGAACATGCATGAACTGAGCCTAGGCCCCCTACACATATGTAACTGATGGGCAGTTTGATCTTCATGTGGGTCCTCTAATAAATTGAGTTGGTGCTATGACATTGTTGCCTGTGATCACTTTGCCCCAATGGGCTGCCTTGCCTGGCCTCAGTGGATGAGGAGGACCTTGGTCCTAATGCCACTTGATGTGCTGGGGGTGTTGTTGTTGTTGGGGGCTTCCCTTATCTTAGGGCAAGGGGAGAAGTGATGGGCAGACCAGGAGGAGAGGAGGGAGGGCCCTAAAATAGGGATATAAAGTGAATATATAAATTAAAAGCAATTTAAAAAGAAAATGGGTTCTGTGGGGTTGGACTCACCAGAAGATGGATGCAGTAGCTTCACTAGCCTTATCAATTGTTTCATCATTGCAAGGCCGAGGATGGAAGCCAGAGCCAAGTGGGTGCTTGGAAAGTTACCACTGAGCAACACCTCCAGCCCTAATTATATCAGTTTTGTGTTATGGCGGATGTGTGTGCAGAAACATACCAAGTAGTAGCATAAGTATGGAGGTCAAAGGCATGATCTGTGCAGGACAGGTCTATATTTCAGACAACCAGAGTACAGATAAGGCCATGCAGATACCTGGAGAAAAGATGAAAATTGGAAGGAATGCCCAGGAATTGTAGAATAAATGAAGTCTTTAAAAAGCTGAGCATGAGTGCAGCTAACTTTTTAAGACTGGACAATGTCCCAATTTTCTTGGGTCCCCCAAACAAGAAAACTATGAGTCATTCCCATGGGGGAGGGAGGGTGCACAATTTTTGTTTATTCTATGGATGATGGATGTTTGTTATTGATGAAAGGGATTGATTATTTGAAAAGAAAAAGCTGAGCATGAGTCACCAATGACGGAGAAAAAGGACTAGAACTCACATAAGAAAAAAAATAAAGATGTGCCGAGGAGAAAACAGTCTGGGTTAGGAACTGCTGAGCAGTTGAATAAAATGTAAACTGAAGAGTTGTATTGAGATTTAGAATGAGAGGTCCCTGGTGACCTTTATAAGACCTTTTGTACTTGGTTGATATCTAGCGATGGAACGGAAGCCATATATTAGGACTTGAAAAGCAATGGAAAGATGAAGATGTGGGATTAACGTGCAAGAAATTTCAGATGTTTCAGTGTCCAAATCAGTGATGTAATACATGATCTTGAAATGCTTAGAAAGTCAAAAGGTAATGATTTTTTTCACAAGAAGAAATAAGATGCTAAAGTACGAAGAATGGCTAATTGTCAACCATTTGCTGATTTTGAAAGATTAACAATATAAAATGAACATTGAAAAAAATCAGGGTCCTTACCCCGTATTTGGTCTTGGGTTTAGTTTTGTATTATAGAGGATTGAGGCTTTACAAACTAAGACTAGTTTTGACATTTATATATGGTTCAAAAACATTAAATTTCCTGATATGTGGAAATTCTATGGAATTCACAGTCTAGCATCCATAAATAAAGCCTTTGGAACACTGTAATACTTGTTCATTTGTGTATTGTTCGGTACTTTCATGTGCTGATGTCAGATGTCTAGGGTCATGACAGAGTCTCTGGTCAAGAGAGTCTAAAGTTCTTACTATCTGCCCTTTCATAAGGAAAGCTGTTGACTGATAACATATGACAAACTTGGTGAGATGTTGAGATGGCAAAGAGTCAAGGAGGCAAGGAGCCTAGCCTTCACGGATGGAGCCCAGAAGGACATTAGACACCAGTGCAGATGTGCAAGGTGTCTTGAATTTACGGCTGAGGGATACCATCATTCTTTAATTCTTTGCTTTCTCAGTGACAAGGAGAGGTACTGTGGATTCAGCCTGGAAGTTTGACCTGAGCTTTTTTGTCCTCGTGAAAAATTGTCACTATGAAGCAAACGTCAAGGTGTATAATGTCTGACTTTTAAAAGCAACATCTGATTGAATTTCTTTAAACTTGAAACAATTTTCTAAGCTGTAAAAGGAAGAAAAGGCTGAGAAGAAGCCAAGTCTGAAGCTTAGTGGCTCTCTGATGGGATAGCCCTGCCTCTTTTCCTGATAATATTAAAAAACATGAATTAGAGACCTCCTAGGTAACAGGTAATTTCTGCATTAAGGGCATGTCACAAGAATTTTCTCCTTTGAATTCCAGGAACCAGAAAATGTAGAGATGTTTTCCCAAGTGATTATGACACACAGAGTACAGGACATATGATTGGGGGCTATGTGGGGAGAGGAGGAAGGAAGACATAAGAGGGAGGAGGAAAGGGAAGGAGGGAGATGGAAGGAGAGAGGAACAGAGAAAGGAGAGGCAAAGAGGGAGTGAGAGGAAGAGGAAAGGAGAGGGGGGAGAGAGAGGGGAGAGAGAGAGAGGGGAGAGAAAGAGAAAAGAGAGAGAGGAAAGACACACACACACACACACACACACACACACACAGAGAGAGAGAGAGAGAGAGAGAGAGAGAGAGAGAGAGAGAGAGAGAGAGAGAGAGAGAACAGAGAAATTACCCAGGAGCACATATCTGTAGACACAGGATGCAGTAGTGAAAGGTCCACTTGTTCCAAGGAACTACAATAGTAAGAATTGCCACAGTGGATGAAAGACTGCGCCACAGGGAGAGAGACTAGGTGTAAGAGACAGAGAGGAAGACACAAGACGACCAGTAGGTCTGAGAAGAAGACCAAAGCAAATGGGGCCTTGTAAACTTTTGTTGAAGTTACCAAATTGACTAATGACTCAGAGCCAGGCAATTTACTACATTAGCTAAGTTATGATGAGGGTTTGTGGATTTCTGGAGGCCAGTGAAAAACATGGGGCATATGAACCATAAATTGTGCCTTCTTGGAATTGACTAAGAAAAATCTTAAGTGTCTGAAATTTCCCTTGAAGCTGCAAATTTCTATTTCTGCTCTAGGTACCATAGGAGTTTTGGATAGAAAAGAGGGAAAAATACATATTTTGCATACTTTAGTTTTGTGGTTTGAAGATTGCAAATCTTAAGAGAAATTTGAAGTTAGGGGTCGGGGAGACAGTTAGAAATGCTCAATCTTTCTCTCTGAAAGGTGAAATGTTTTCATATTTTTCCCCTAATGTGCTGAATTTACTTGTTTAATCAGAGTTATCATGTTAAATGGTTGAACACAACACATAAAACTGCATATGTACCTTTGACCCCATTCCTGGGTTATTCCTTGAGGTATAAAGAATTACGATCATTTTACAGATGAAAAAAAACAAAGAGCCAGCGTGATTCCACAACCTGCCAAACATCATAAACTAAGCATGAAGCCACAGGCTCCTCTTTCTCCTCTTTCTTTCTCACTTTTATCTTACCTAACCAATGACTAATGAGGTTCACTTGGACACTTTTGGACAGCTACTGAGCTAATTGTTTTAAATATTTACTTTTCTCTTCACCTTTAAAAAAGAAAAGTGTTTTGGACTGTTTGATTCCACATCATTCATTGGGTAATTTGGAATAAATTGCCTAATGTAACTGAGCCAAGTGTTAAACACTAGGACATGGTTAACATCCACCTCTGTCTCACAGCTCCCATTAAACTTAATTACACTAACACCTCTCTCCCTTCCTCTTCTCAGACAGCTGAGGATCTATTGCTCCTAGGAGATCTTAGCTAACAGGCAAACCATAGGAAAGGGAATGATCACTTTCTCTCATTTTTAACTTAAAGGATATGACTATTCACAAAACATCCATGACCCTTTCTTTCCTTTGACCATGTATAAAGAGAGTGGATACAGCGCGGGCCACTAGTAGGCCTGGCCATCAGTCCTCCCATGATTTTCCCTAGACTTCTTTCCCCAGTTTGAAGCTGGATGCTAAGTATCAAACCATCAAATGATGAGATCAAAGTGTGTGCTATCTGACCCAGAGAACTGCCTCCCGCACAGTCCTCTGATTATCAAATCAGAGAAAAAGGACCTTCCATGATATCAAGTCATTATTCAGTTATTTTGGTGTATTTGACACTGGTTAAAGCATTCTAACATATGCTAAAGAGCACAGAGGAACAGGACACACAGGGTAAAGGCAACCATGATAAAGTAGCTACATTTAAGTTACCCCAAAACTATAGCACGTATAGTTATTGACACTTTACACAGGGCAGCATGGGCTGTAATGTACTTTACATGAGAGCAAGCCATGGACAACAGTGGGAGTAGGAACTGAGATGTTATAGCGCCAACTTCCAATAAGAATGATGTAGTGACCTAAAAGGACAGAAGATGATTGATTCGTTATTTTAAGATGATAAAATCAACAGGCACAAGGTTTGATGTAAGTAGACAGAAAAAGGAGGAGAAACTAAGGATGATTCCTGTGAATCTGGCAGGGATGATAGGGCCATTTGCAGGCATATGTAAGATCAGAGCAAAAGCAGGTAGACGGGGTAGAGAGGAGAAGATGAGGTTGACATTTGATGGGTTGTCTCGGGAGTCAGAGCGGGCTTGAGCATACAGCTCATGAGGAAAACATGACAAGGGCCTGGCTGTCTTTTACTTAGATATCCTTTACTTAATAATTAATATTAAGAAAATAGAAAAGAAGATTGTACAGTTTATGTAACAGATGAGATGTTGCAGTTTCCCCACTTTAACCTATCTCCTCACTGCCACTTCCTGGAGGCTCACCCAGAGCTAAAATTAGCTGGTTGAGGAGTTTTTTGTTTGTTTCTTTTTAAAATATCCTCCTGAGTGAGGATTATAACTAGAAAATGTCATCCTAAGTGAGGTAACCCAGACCCAGAAAGACACATACTTTGATTCTCACTCATAAGTGGATTTTAGCCACCGTGCTACAATCCACAGACCCAAAGAAGCCAAGGTGGGCTCAAGGGAGGATGCTTGCATCTCACTCAGAAAGGGAAATAAAATAGGCATCTGAAGTAGATGGTGGGACAGGTGATGGGGAGGGTAACAGGTGTGGGGATCAGGTGTGGCGTGAGTGGAGTAGGGCATGGAAAGAGTCCCAGGAGAGAGAACAGAAATTGGTAGGGGACATCTGTGAGTTAATGGAGGCTCCTAGTAGATTTATGGGGGTGACCCTAGCTGAGACTTCTAGCAGGAGAGGCTATGGATCCTGAAGTAACCACTTCTTGACCAGGTGGGAATTCCAGTGGAGGGAGGGGGACATCAGCCCACCCATAGAAGCTTTGACCCAAAATTTCTCTTGCCTAAAAGTAGGCAGAGATCGAGGGAATAACAAACCAAATGATTGTCACGACTGGAGACTCACTCCAGAGGAGAGAGCCCACCCCTGACACTATTAATGATACTCTACTATGTTTGCAGACAGGAGCCTAGCATAACTGTCCTCTGAGAGGCTTCACCCAGAAGCTGATGGAAACAGATGCAGATACCCACAGACAAAAAGAACAAGCCGAGCTTGAGGAGTTCTGTGGAAGAGTGGGAGGAAGAAGAGAGGGAGCTGGAGGGGTCAAGAACAGCACATGAGAACCTACAGAGTCAAATAACCTGGGCCCATGGGGGCTCTCAGAGACGGAACCACCAACCAAAGAGCTTGCGTGGATTGGACCTAGGTCCCCTACCCATATGTAGCAGATGTGGATCCCCTAACAATGGGAGTAGAGGCTTTCTCTGACTCTACTGTCTACCCCTGGGTCTCTTTCCCCTAGCTGGCCTGCCTTATCAGGCCTCAGTTGGGAGAGGATGCACTTAGTCCTGCTGTGACTTGAGGTGACAGGGTTGGTTGATATCCCTTGGGGGGCTCCCTTTCTCTGAAAAGAGGGAGCAGGAAATCAGGAAAGAGGGGTGTGAAGGTGGGACCTGGAAAAGAGGAAAGAGGGGCCTATGATCAGGCTGTAAAGTGATTAAGTAAATAAATGAAAGAATATGAATTCCATTGAGGTTTATTTATTTTTCCCCAACATAATATTTTATTAATTATATGGGAATTTCATAAATTCATCCCAATCACACTTATTTTTCATTCCTTCCAGATCCACCCTCCCACCCTTGCTGCCCCCCCCTTAAAAAACAACACCAAGTCTAATTTGTGTTGCCCATATACTCACTGGAGCATGGTCAAACTCTTAATAGCCAGCCCCTTAAAGATAAGTGAGTCTTTCTCCATCCTGCCAGCCCTGCCAGAAGCCATCAATTGTGAAGAGCTACACCTGCAGCATCCATATCACAAATTTCAAGGACTCTTTTCAATAACTTGATACCTGGATTGTTTCTCTACTTTTTTAAATTTTTTGGTGGCCAATGAACTTATGCATGCACAAGTGCATGTGTGTGTGTGTGTGTGTGTGTGTGTGTGTGTGTGTGTGTGTGTGTGTGTCTATCAACATGATGAGGTGGGACTGTCAAAAGCAGGGCAAATAGGTAGCCTATGGTTATACTGGGATGATATAGAGATCTTGGACAAAGCACGAGAGGTAGCTTTACCAGACTGCAAAACTATAATGGGTTGGATGATTTCTGCTTTTAATAGTATGATGTAGATAGACAGATTTTTGATGTCAGTTGGTGCCATGAAAGACTGGGCATTGATTGAGCTTTGGGCCTTCTGAGACCTATGTACAGTCCAGTATAGGCTGGACACATTTGGAGTAGGGCATGGTTTCATCAAAGGAGTAATCATGAGGGTTACCACTTAGGATGCTAGACCTCTGTGATGATCTCTCTTAACCAGGTAAATCTGGCTTCTGGTACTGACACAGAGTCGGAAAATAGGGTACTCCAGAAATGAGCTGCAAGAGCCTGCTAATCTTAGAGAGTACATTTCCAACCAGACTTGATTTAATGTGGGTTTGGGAGTGCATGCAGCAATGTTCCTTTTACCTATGATCTTAGGAGAACATCTGTAACTATAGAAACTCAAGCTAAAGAAGCTTAACATTTTCTCTAAAATCATATAAGCCATGTGGTTTTCCTGGACTAAGTTCTTTTCACAAAGCCAGGTTAAAAGGAAATTCTGAGCTTTCTAAATTCTCAGCCCCGTCTCTGCTCTGTCTGACACTGTCACAAAACCTTTGCTTTCCCTGGACTTCGACAGTGCTTACAGGAGAGGATTCTGGTTATGCAAAGAAGCAGCACTTCTGTGGTCAGGGAAATTTGTCTGCATGGAATGTGATTCCGTTATGCAGGGTTGTATTTCTGATCCACAGTACTGGCATTGGCAAACTTAGCTTCCTTCTCTCCTCCCTTCGGTGCCTGGTGGATATCGGTTGGTAACGATTCGTGAGTCTGGTGGGAAAGCTGAATCTAAAGCTGACCTGGGTGCCCCACCCTGAATGGGCTGCTACACTGAGCAGGGCCCCTTGCATTCCAGTGATGCTGCGGACAGCCACAGACTGACTAGAGTACTCAGTTACTCCTGGTGAGAAGGGGAAACGCGTGTCTCATTCAGCAAGAATGTGGCCCCATCCTCCGTTTACAGTGCACTTGTATCTGAAGTTCAGCCTTAGAACTCTGTGGCAGTAAAAAAAAAATAGTCATGATTTATAGGAAAATGTCACTCGGCTGTCTCCTCTATAAAAGCCTTTTACAACTCTCATCGAGTATAAATCAGAATATATGCAGCCAACAAAATGATGGTTTTGGCATAACATTTTTTTTCAAGAAGAAAAGAAATGGACTAGAATTGTCTTGGCTTTTTACTGAAGACAAATATTACAGGAATTTATAGCTGGTCCAAAATCAATATTCTTGTCATTAAAAATAGATATTATTTAATTTATGTCTTGGTGAAATTTCAATTAAATAAATTAATTACAGTAGGTCTGATGCATTTTATCCATAGATCCTAAGGGCACGGTGCTCTGGTAGCTTGGAATTTACCTGAAATGTGGTTTTTCTTTTAGTCTTTTTGCTAAGCTCTATTTTTATATACATTTTTGAACATATTTAAACCACATTTCATTCTAATTAGGGAGCAAGAGGGTGGGCTTCAAACAAGATTGACTCTACCTTTCTGGATTTCAAATTGGATATGTTGAAGGAGCCTTGTCTTGTATTTTTCTACAGATGGCAACATGATGGTAGAAGTACACAATTGAATAATCTAAAGCTATGTTTGAAATGGCAAACCTCATTTTTTTCAAGTATGTTTGCATCTCAGAGAACTCAAAATAGACATAAGGATAAAGAACACAGGGCATCTGGACACAAGAGCCTGGAGAGGAGATGCAGTAAACTGTGTCAAGAAAGAAGGAGGAGGTAGAGAGTCTCCAAGTCATTGCCATGGAAGAGGAATGGAAGGTGCTAGAAGACCAGGAAAGTGCATTTATATGACCACAGGAGGCACTGGGAAGGCATGTCAGAAGTTGGTGCCTTTTGTCTTTCATTCTAGGGCAAATGGCTAGTCCCCTTACCTCTCTCACTCTAACACTTGTCTTGACTGTGCAGCAAATAATACATGACATATTCCCTTCACTGTGACACATACCTTAGGAGATCACCAATAAAGAGACCAATAGAGCAAATTATTTTAGAGGCTAATGCAGGAGTCAGATATGTTTGGTCTAGGAAAGGGAAGCGCTCCCAGAATACAGCACCTACTGTGCAGAAGAAGACGTGGAGAGGGTGAGTGAAGATTGGATGGCTCGATGTAGCGTGAGTCAGGAGGTCTTACACTATGTACTCTAAAGGGGTGAGTATTAAATGTTACAAGCTAGTCAGAATCTCAGGCGCTGGGGACATAGAAAGGTTGAATTTTGATTTATTGTGAAGAGTAACATTCTTTCCCTCCCCTAATCAATGTAATTGATTCTAAGATCCCTTAAGATCACTTCCTTCTCAGTTTTTGACTGTGTACACAAACGCTGTCTGCTGTGGCTGTAAAGGAACGGACACGTTTCCACACTCAACGCTGATACTTCAATAGTGTCCCAACACCTCTCTAAGGCTATGGGGTATGCATTCCAGCAATGAAGAGGCAGGGTTACCATAAGGACCAGTGGCGTCTTCTGTTGTGGCACCTTTTAGGACCACTCCAGATGGGTTCTCAGAAGAGACACTCATAGGAATTACTCCGACATTTATAGAGAGGTTGTTTTGAGATGACATTGAAAAGAGCATAGTTTGGAAGAGTGATACCCCAGGGGTGTGGTCTCAGTGATCATGGAGTCCTTGAAAAGTAGAATAGCAATCCAAATAAAATTAAGGACATTTCCTTTTTTTTTTCCTTTCAAATTTTTTAAATTAATTTTTTATTTATTCACTTTACATCCTGAATGCACCCCTCCCTCCTTTCCTCCTGGTCCCACCATCCCATCTTTTCCCTCTTCTACCCTCCCCCTTTTCCTCAAAACTGGGGAGTCCTTCCCTACTTACCAACCTCACCACATCCCATCGCATCAGGACTAAGAGCATCCCCTTCCACAGTTTCTCTCTTGCTCAGCTGTTTCATGATGTGGTTTCTTGGTTCATGTCTCAGTAGTTTGGGATTAATGATGGCGTCTTCTTTTTACAGTTATTTTCTAAATAATATCATTGTACCGTCTTCCTAATATGCTTCCTATAAGACCATCTTCATGTAGAGATTCAGGAAACTTGAGATCTTCCCAATGCGTTGCCAGACTTGTGGCGGGTATTACATTAAGATTCCTCAAGGAATAAACAACACATCTCCATAAGATAGCACTAAAACTCTATATCACTGATTTAAAAAAAAGTTGAGGATAAACTTGAACATAGAACGAGGGAAAAGTTATATGTAAAAAACCACATTCTAAACCTTTCTAAACTTTTTTTTCTGACTTGACCTTGGAGTCCATGACCTCTATAACATAATCAAAGCCCTGAGTCAAAAAAATATTGCATAAAATTTACAGTTTTACTAGTTTCATATTTGACTCCTCTTCCAAGTTACCTCAGGGTTATGAAGCATAGAGATTGTTTCGAAATAGGTTCTGGTATCTACAAAATTATCAGATAATACATATGAGCTATGCTAAACTTTTAAAAATTTTTTTATTAATTTATTCATGTTACATCTCAATTGTTAGCCCATCCCTTGTATCTTCCCATTCCTCCCTCCCTCCCGCTTCCCCGCCTACTCCCTTCCCCTATCTCTGTGACTGAGGGGGACCTCCTCCCCCTGTATATGCTCATAGGGTATCGAGTCTCTTCTTGGTGACCTATTATCCTTCCTCTGAGTGCCACCAGGTCTCCCCATCCAAGGGACATGGTCCAATATGGGGCACCAGAGTTTGTGTGAAAGTCAGATCTCCTTCTCCACTTAATGGTGGAGAATGTCCTGTCCATCGGCTAGACTGGGTAGGGGTTCGAAGTTTACTGCCTGTATTTTCCTTGGCTAGTGCCATAGTTTGAGGAGGACCCCAGGGCCCAGATCCGCCTGCAGTTTTCCGGGACTCTCTGGATCCTTCTATTTCTTCATTCTCCCAGGCTTCTCACACCTAAAGTCTCAATAGGATATCCTCCCCTCTGACCCACTTTCCTGGTAGATAAAGTTTTTCATGGGGACGTACCCTTGGACTAGTGTCTCGATATAAGTGAGTATATACCATTTGACTCTTTTTGCTTCTGGATGAACTCACTCATTATGATAATTTCTAGTTCAATCCATTTATCCACAAATTTCGGAAATTCCTTGTTTTTAATAGCTGAGTAGTATTCCATAGTGTAAATGTACCACAGTTTCTTTATCCATTCTTCTACTGAGGGACACGTAGGCTATTTCCATGTTCTGGGTATTATGAATAAGGCAGCTCTGAACATGGTTGAGCATATGTCCCTGTTGTGTGGTAGTGCATCTTCTGGGTATATTCCAAGGAGTGGAATAGCTGGGTCTTGAGGAAGCCCTATTCCCATTTTTTCTGAGAAAGTGCCAGATTATGCTAAACGTTTTAATGGATGTAAAGGAAAACGGGAAAGAGCCATGAGGAAAAAGGAGTGTCATGACATACTTCTCTCCTTGTAGTTTAGGAGCTAACACAAAAAGGCAATGGTAGAAAGAAAGTGTTCAGTGATGGGGCTGAGGATATACAACACAGCTGGTGAACTGCTTCCCTGTAATTCATGGGTCCTGGATTTGATCTACTGCACTCCACCTGCCTGTAATCCCAACACTAGGGAAATGGAGGCAGGAGGAGCAGAAGTTCAAGGTCATCTTCTGATCTCTAGGGAGCTTGAGGAGATCCACAGCAACAGGTGATCCCATCTCCAAACAAACAAACAAACAAACAAACAGTGCTTACTAAGGAGCATTCATGCTCTAATGTTCAGTATGTGATGGATAATAGGGGCCAGTGTGGTTCTAAGAGCCAATCAGTACAAACAGTACAGAGGTGGGAAGCTAACAGACAAAAGACGGATTCTTTCTTACTAATTGTTGCCCCGCCCCCAAAGCTTATCATCGTAATTAGAAAGAGGTAAACTAGGAGGAAATAACTGAGAAAAATTAAGAGAAAGAATCTTTTACAAAGAACTGTGTGCATTTCAGATCTTAGAAAAGACAGGAAAAATAACCAGGGTCACCACAATTCCCAACTCTGGACAAATACGGAAAAGTGAGGCCACAAGGAATATCAGTACCCTGTGGTATTCATGGGGAATATTGAAATCATGAATATTTGGAAAGTCTATGAAGAGAAAGAAGCACCTGGGATCTTGGACAGAAGTTGGCCACAAGTTTGACAAGAAGGACTCACCCATTCCCTAGGGTTTCAGAGATGTGGACAAAATAAGCCTCCTACTCTACAAACACAAGATGGTGAAGCCAGACATAAGAAGGCTACTTCTAAAATTACACCCACATTCCCTCAGTCTTAGAAATTATATTTAAAATACACTTGTACTCTTAGAGAAGGAGAAAAAAAATGCCTTTAAACCTGGCAGAGGAAGGTAGATTTCTGTAAGTTTGAGGCCAGCCTGGTCTACAAAACAAGTTCCAGGACAGTTCCAGGCCTGTCATATAGAGAAACTCTGTCTCTAAAAACAAACACACAAACAAGGGCAGAAAAAATATAAAGAATTGCCTGGTAAGGACACAGACTAACAATGAAATCAAGGAGGATTGAAGGAGAGAAGAAAGAAGAGAAGGGATGAAGTAAATAGAAGAAGAGAATAAGGAAAGGAGGAAGGGATGAAAAGAATGATAGAGGAGAAACAGTGAAAAATGGAAAAGAAAAGAGAAGTCATATCAGAAAGACTCAAAGACAAATGAAGAGAAGAGCCAGAGCAAGGCGTGGTAGCTCACACCTGCAGTCCTAGTACTTGGGAGGCTGGGTCAGGAGGACCATTGTCGTATCTGGAACATGGGGTTGCCTTCTTTACACACAACACATTCACAGAGACTGAAAACAGATGTATCCAAAATAAGTCCCAGGTACATAATCTGCAAATGGTAGGGTGTATACTCAGCACTACTCAAGTAGTGACATGGGGTTGTCATCAAATCGTTGAAGAAAAGTATTATAAAAGAATAGTAATTCCTGTGTTTTCCCAATGCTAGAATTAATGGAGGACCAAGAATACCAATTAGGCATGATATAAGAAAGTATTCTGTAATGGTCATTATTATTTAAAATTAGGATTTATTTTTCATAACGTAATTATCATTAGATGTGCACAAGATGATGCATAAGTCACCCACTGGTCTGTGGCAGGGTAGGTTCTTTTAATCATTAGAAGATAAGTCCATGATTTTAGAGTTTCCTTCCTTTCTTTTGCCATTGGTATAAATAGAGTTTCACTGATAAATAAGCTCGGTGGACAGAAGTTATTTTAGCCTCTAGAGGCTTACAAGATTTCTGGAGGAAGGGGGGGGGGCATGACATGGAAGATGTCACCTTGTCAAGGAGCTGTAACTCACACAATGGTAGAACCTTTCTCTGTAGGGTTAGCAACATTTGACTGGACTCTAATTTTTCTAAGCCACGGATTCTAACTCAGGTGACTCTTAATCATTTTTTATTCCTTACAAATAAAAGTATAAGGGAAGGCAGGTAGTCATATCAAAACCAACAGTGGATGTAAATTAATATAATTTGTCTGCCTTTCCCCAGCAGCAAGCACTTGTCAGAAGCCATTGGAAGGGAAGGTGTTATTAACTTTATAGGCATTTTTTCTACCTACCCAACTAGGTGGGTTTAGAGGGGCCATTCAAAGGCAATTTAGTTGACCAGGTTTAAGTAAAGTGTATGATTTTTCTTTATGTTTATAAAAAGCAACTCATTCCACCTTCCACATTGATGGCATGCTGACTTCCTTGTAGTCACGTGGACTCCCATGCTTCTCTCTCCAGTGCCTGCTGAGCTTTGAGTCTTCTTCCTCACCAACCTTTCCCAAAGCAGATGTACATCACTGTCCCTGTTCCTACTCAAATACATTTCTTATAAGAATTATGCATGGAGTCTGTTTCAACAAATACTGGCAAGGTAAAGAATGCTCTCATTACATAGCAAACATGTTTGAAATTGGTGAAGGTCCAAATCCAAATTCTAGTTAGGCTACAGCATCTTCTTTCACCCAAACATTGACATTCTCATCTTCTCCATGAACCCTCTTTCCCTTAGTGTATTCCAGATGCCAACTGTTACAGTCTATTTTCCTGTCAGCATCTGTTTGGTGTTGTCTGAATGGAGCCTTCTAATAAGTGTATTGTATTGTGGAGTCTGGGCTATGGGTCATTGAAAGCAGCAGAGTTAGGTAGAAGAAATGTGAAACTTGAGGTTAAAAGGCTTAGGGTTTTATATTTATGGTTGTGAGCCTAGCCTTTAACGGCTGAGCCATCTCTCCAGCCCAGGCTTAGGGTTTTAAAATGTCTATTTATGTGTATATGTGTGTGCAGATGCCCACAGAAGCTCAAAGGGGCATTGGCTCCTCTGGAGCTGGAGCTGTGGGTGGTTGTCAGTTGTCCAGTGTGGGTTCTGGGAGCTGGATTTTGGTCCTCTGGAAGAGCAGCAAACACTGTTCACTGCTGTACTATTTCTCTAGCCTTAGGCTTGTGTCTGCTAGTCCTCCTAAAGGATGTACGCACTTAAGGGATTGTCACAGCCTCCCTGCATCGCTTCAGTCTTTACAAAATGGAAAGAATTTCCATCTTTGATATCAATTATGCAGATTACCTGAGGATATGTATACAAATTATCCATTAGATACATCTTAATGAATGCTTACTAAGAATTTATTCTTATTACTTCAAGCTTTGCCCACTATCTTATAACCATGACCTTAGCCATAGCTTGAAAAATGGGGCTTATATATGTCATAATATATAGAAACCAGTGGAGAGAAGCCAGCTATTTTTAGAGTCAAGTGCTTGCCTTTTCTTTACATACATTACGGTTAAATCCCTGCATTGATATACATCAAGCAGGGGAGTTGAGAAGTTAGATTTGAAAAGCACTGAAATCATAATATCCAGGGACAAAGGACAGACTCGGGAACCTTGGAAGCTCTTCAGATATAGGGCAGTGGGGGACTACTACAAACCAACACCACACTTAAACTCCGCTCAAAATAAAAATGAACACCCGTACACTGAAGGAAAGAGTCGGTGCTCTAGTGAGCACTTGAAACATATATATTGGGACCATTCTTCACCCCAGCCATTGTCGGCCTATTAGAATGCTTCCTTAGTCTGTAGAAACAGAGCCCTCCCCGGCCCCCGACCTGCCTGCCGTTGCTTAGTGTTTTCTTTTGAATAGAGAAAGATGTCAAGCAAAGATGTCAAGCAGGGTGAAGGTTTAAAAAATAAGCAGGCTACAGACGTGGACTTCTTTCGCTTCCTGGAAATCATGAGAGCATGATAGAACAAGAAAGATGGTTGTTTACGACTAAAGCTAAAATATTATGTGATTCTCTCCCTTTTGACAATTTTATCTTCTACAGATCTTTCCTGTCTCCTACTCATTGAGTGGCTGGACATGAAAATAGGTCATTTTGGACTTCTACACTAATAAAAATACATTAACTTAATGAGGGAGTTGGCTTCAGAATAAATCTTTGTTGAAAGGCGCTTGAGTTACACTTGGAATGGAAATGAAATAAAAACATGGCTTATGGGCACAGGCTTGCCCTATTTACAGACTGGCCAATCTGTATCACAATTCAGACTGGTCCCAAAAGATACAGTTCAACTCTTGATAATACAGGCCGATTCACCCTTTTTAATACAAGTATTTTCATCTTTATGTAGATTAGATGTACTGGGTTAGATTCCATATCCTGTGTGCTTTCCTACTTGACTTTACCCTGACTCACTTAATCAGCAGTTTTTCAGCAACTCATCTCTAATGTCATTTGACTCCATTGCTGTCATTCCTGTATTGATGTAGTCTCTCTAAACTACATTTGAACATAGTAACTCAGAAGAGATTCTTCTGGTCCATATTTGTATATCCCAAAGCAACAAAGCTGATTTCAGGGTTTCCTGGATCTTACTTCCTGGACATGGCATATGAGGCTGTAAAGAAGCACACGGGGTTTGGTGCTAGACTTTACATTTTAATCTGTGTTAGTTGTGACTGATAAATTCTCTGAGATAAGAGGGATCACTGTGACCTCCAGGCTGTTGCCAGATGTACCGGCAGAGGGCGCCACATCCACTTCCTTCATCTTTTCCTGAAGTTACTGGGAGTCACTTTTATTTCATTTACTGGAAAGGTTTTGAAAGGGGTCCTCTTGAAGTAAATGGATATGGTGACTTCTTTTTGCTAGTGGAGATGTGAAGAAAGCAATTATTTGTGGTGTTCCAACTTGTAAGGATTGCTTATTGAGATATGCGTGTCATAGAACAGGACTTTGGGAATAAACCAATGTTGATTGACTTCTTAGTTAAGAGTTAAGCTCTTTCATTGTACAGGATTGTTTTAACTATCCTGGATTTTTTTCCCAATTCAAGTTGAGAATTGTTCTTTCAAGGTCTGTAAAGAACTGAGTTGATATTTTGGTGGGAATTGCGTTGAATCTGTAGATTGCAATTGGTAAGATGGCCATTTTTCCTATGTTAATTCTACCGATCCATGAGCATGAGAGATCTTTCCATCTTCTGATATCTTCTTCAATTTCTTTCTTCAGAGACTTGAAATTCTGGCAATGTAGGCCTTTCATTTGCTTGCTTAGAGTTACACCAAGATACTTTATATTATTCGTGGCTATTGTGAAGGATGTGGTTTCCCTAATTTCATTCTCAGCCCATTTATTGTTTGTATACAGAAGGGCTACTGATTTTTTTGAGTTACTTTTGTACCTAGACACTTTGCTGAAGGTGTCTGTGAACTGTAGGAGTTCTCTGGTAGAATGTTTGGGATCACTTATGTATACTATCATATCATCTGCGAATATCAATATTTTTGACTTCTTCCCTTCTGATTTTTATCCCCTTAACCTCCTTGACTTGTCATATTACTCTAGCCAGGACCTCAAGTGATATATTGAATTGAATAGGTATGGAGAGTGTGCACATCCTTGACTAGTTCCTGGTTTTAGTGAAATTGTTTTACATTTATTTCTCTCCATTTAAGTTGATGTTGGTTATTGGCTTGCTGTGTATAGCCTTTATTATGTTTCGGTATAGGCCTGGTATCCTCGATCTCTCCTTGACTTTTGTCACGAAGGGATGTTGGATTTTGTCAAAGGATTTTGCAGGATCTAATGACATGATCATGTATTTTTCTTTTCTTGAAGTTTGTTTATGTGATGGATTGTGTTGTTTAATTTTCATATATTGAGCGACTCCAGCATCTCTGAGATGAAACCTACTTGATCGTGGTAGATGATGTTTTTGATGTGTACTTGGATTCGGTTTGTGACTATTTTATTTAAAATTTTTGTATTAATGTTCATAAGGGAAATTGATCTGAAATTCTCTTTCTTTCTTGAGTCGTTGTGTGGTTTAGGTATCAGGGTGACTGTGGCCTCCTAGAATGAGTTTGGCAATCACTATCCCTAACTTCAAGCTGTACTACAGAGTAATAGTAATAAAAACTGCATGGTATTGGCATAGGAACAGACAGGTTGATCAATGGAATCGAACCAAAGACCTAAAATAAGCCCAAACATTTACAGACATTTAATTTTTGACAAAGAAGCCAAAAATCATAGAATGGAAAAATGAAAGCATCTTCTACAAGACCCAGGTATACCACTTCTGGGTCTAACTAGATGTCTGCATGGAGAATAATGCAAATAGATCCATATTTATCACCCTGCACAAAACTCAAGTTCAAGCAATCAAAGACCTCAACATAAGACCAGATAAATTAAATCTAATAGAAGAGAAAGTGGGGAACAGCCTTGAATTTATTGGCACAAGAAAAAACTTCCTAAACAGAACACCAACAGTTCAGGCACTAAGATCAATAATTAAAAGTGAGACCTCATGAAGCTGAAAAACTTCTGTAAGGCAAAGGACACTGCCACTAGGACAAAATGGGAAAGGATCTTCACCAACCAACATCCAACAGAGGGCAAATTATATATATTCATGAAATTAGACACCAACAAATGAAATAACTCAATTAAAAATGGGGTACAGAACAAAACAATTCTCAACAGAGAAATCTCTAATGGATGAGTAACACTTAAAGAAATGTTCAACATTCCTAGTCATCAGGGAAATGCAAATCAAAATGACTCTGATATTCCATCTTACACCCATCAGAATGCTTATGATTAAAATCTCAAGTGATAGCTTGTGAGGATGTGGAGAAAGGGTAACACTCCTCCATTACTGATAAAAGTGCAAACTGTACAACCACTTTGGAAATCAATCTTGTGGTTTCTCAGAAAACTGGTAATAGTTCTACTGTAGAAGCCACCTATACTACTCTTGGGCATGTACCCAAAAGATGCTCCACTATGCTGACCTCCTGCATCCTCCATGTTCCAGCCCCTGGTGCCTCAGTTGCTGTTGCGCATCAGAACAGGACAGCTTCCAGGATAGTGTTATAGAAAGCTTTTGATCCCAATTGGTCCATCATTTCAGACTGTTCCACACAGGACTTCTATTAAGCCTGGAATTTCACAGCATTTAGAAAATGGACTACAAATGCTATCCCTGGCTTATTTAACCATTTTCCCCTATTTTTTGGGTGGCCCCTTCAAATATACTATTGGCCTTAAATCAGCCTGAAGAAACCTTAAGAGAATCATGTCACGTTTCCTCTAAGGGGGTTGGGTAGGTTTCTATTTGCTTTCTTGGTCTACAGATACTTATTTTCATTGGGAGTTGGTTATAAATTATTACTGGTCTTATACAGAGAGAAAGCTAGGTTGGACTCAGGGATGTCTCTCTTTTCATTTATCTTTCTTTTGTAGCTAAGGAGATAGGAGCAGAAAAGAAAGAAGGAGGCATATAGAAATATAGTGGGAGGATAGAACAAAAGGTAGATTATTGCACCTACTCCTCAACTCAAGACCTTAGTTATTACTCACAAATAAGGTTACTTTAATTCATTGGTATTGAATTTTGTATATTGATGCAAATCATAGTCATGTCAAATGCTAGTCTAATTTTATCACAAGAATATATATCCTAGGTCTAATATGATTCTATAGATATATAAGGTAAAATAGTTTACTAAGGTCTTTGAAAGCCTCAGAAAACTACAGAATATGACATTTAAAGATGTTTTTATTATTCTAAAGATACTTTGACAACAAGACAACAAGTTTGACAACTTTGGCAACAAGTTAATTCCTGGCAACACCCAGCCTGCCTCAAAAAAGATGATGAGCAACAAAGAATCTCCTTATGGATTGGCTTCAAATGTGGCAAATCAGTCTCATTTCTGCCACAGACAGAATTCTGCCTAGAAATGGGCAAGCTTAGATGCAGGCAGAGTCGACGGCTGAACTCTGCCAAGACAGGGTAAGCAAGTCCTGACTAGTTCCTGCCTATCAAATATGTCTGTCAGATATATTGGGCTAGAAGGCTGAAGGTGATGCTCCAATGTTACAGAGAATGTTGAGTGATTTTTCAGGCAGTGAACTGTCTCAGTCATTTTTATCATTTTGGAAGCTGCTAACTGGTTCACTCAGGTATTTAAGTTTTATTCCTTCTCAAGTCTCTGATGGGATTGAAGACCAGATAGTTTAGTCGTACAATTAAGCTTAGTAAGTTAGGGGTAAAGATGCTTTTAGATAAGATAGATGTTTTAAGTTAATAGAGATGAGATGTGATAGATATCGATCTTCATTCAGAAATTTACACCCAACAAGATAGCAAAGATGTTTATTTCAAGTTTGCCAAATACAAATAGCCAAATAACTATGAATATAACATTTATATAATTCCTGATTGTCTCATGGTTCTTCCTACTGTATATAGTTTATTTTATTCATGTGTAATAATATAAATGTATATGTTAAAAAAGAAGCACAATAAAAATTAAAGCATTAAAAAAGATATTAGCCTGGAGTGTTTGCTTATCTTTAGTTGGTGAGCAAAATTAATCATCATAAATTGCCATTCTATTTTCATATTCCTTTCTCAGTTGAAATATGTTAACATTGGCCAGTGACAGAAAATGTATAGGTAATAAGAAAAATTGTAATTTTCAATTCTAATTTTCTGGGTTTGCTTATCTTTTAGAGATTTCTCAGTCATTATTAATACTTTACTGATCATACCTTCCTCTGTTCCTGGAAGTAGGATATGTTTTTATGAATGTATTTTTATTTTGTGGATTGAGTATAATTACACTATTTCCTTCTTCCTTCCAAACCCTCCCATATATAGCATGTAGCTTTTCATCTCTTTCAATGTTGTGGCTCCTTTTGATGTAATTTTTGCTACATATATTATATTTGGATATATATATATATGTGTGTGTGTGTGTGTGTGTGTGTGTGTGTGTGTGTTCATATACATATAAATACACAGCATGCTCAGTTCATAGAAAAAAGAACATGTTCCACCATACCACAAGGACACTTGCTCAACTATGTTCAGAACAGCTTTATTAGTAATAGCCAGAAACTAAAAAAAACCCATATATCCCTCAACAGAAGAATGGATAAAGAAATTGTGGTACATTTATACAACAAAATACTACTAAACTATTAAAAACAAGAAAATAATACAATTTGTAGGCAAATGGATACAACTAGAAAATATCATCCTGAGTGAGATAACCCAAACCAAAAATGACATGCGTGGTATGTGCTTACTTATAAGTGACTATTAGCTGTAAGTACAGGATAAGCATGCTGTAATCCGTACAATCCAAAGAAGCTAAGTAACAAGGAGGGCCCAAGGGAGGATGCTTGAATCTCACTCAGAAGGGCAAATAAAATAGGCATTGGAGGTAAGTGGATGAAGGGAACTGGGGAGGATGGGGAATGGGGAGGAGAGCAAGGGTGGGGATAAAGAGTAGAGAGAGTGAGCGGGGGAGGGCCCAGGGAGACAATAAAAATTGGAAGTGGGAGCATCTCTGGGACGTGCCAGATACCTGGGAAAGGGGAGACCCCAGGAAGTCTATGGGGTCACCCTAGCTGAGACTCCTAGCAGCTGGAGCTATGGAGACTGAAGAGGCCACCTCCTGTAGTCAGGCAGGACTTCCAGTGGAGAGACAAGGGCACTAGCCTACCCACAAAACGTTTGACCCCCAATTTTTCCTGTTTACAAGATGTTCAGGGACAAAGATGGAACAAGGTTGAGGGAATGGCCAACCAAAGACTAGCTCTACTTGAGATCTACCCATGGGAGAAAACCAATCCCTGACACTATTAATGCTATTCTGCTGTTTGTAGAAGGAGCGTGGAGAATGAGTTTAGAGGTGGGGGGACAAGTGGGGGGAAAGGATGAGGGCTATGATCAGTATGTAAAGTGAATAAATAAATAAATTAATGGAAAGAGTTAAACTCTTTCTCCCTTTATTTCACAGTGATAATGACAGGAGGAATCCAGTGTGACTTTTGAAGCAGATGTGAAGGAATGAGAGTTCTGTTAACAAAAGGTATTTTTTGGTGCTATGTTTAGCTAAAGCAAGTGTGTTGAATACTCAGAACCTGGTTTTAATTGCTTATGGGATTTGGCTATTATCTTATTGCTGTAAAGAGACACCACGACCACAGCAACTCTTATGAAGAAACACATTGGGCATTACTTACAGTTCAGGCCCATGGCATCATGGAAGGAAGCATGGCTACACACAGGCAGGCATGGTGCTGGAGAGGGAGCTGGGTGTCTGGACATCTGGATCCCACAAGCAGTAGGTAGAGTGAGATACTGGGCATGACGTGAGTATTTGGAATCCCAAAGCTTACCCCCAGTGACACACACTGCCTCCAACAAGGCCACACTCCCTAACAAATTTCAAGTATCACCACTCCCTAATGACCAAGCATTCATATCTATGAGTCTATGGGGGCCATTCCTAATCAAACCACCACAGCCGTGTAGAGACTACATGGCATTCAAGGTATAAATTGCTTTTTGTTGCTTAACAATATTAATATCTACAATGTTCACATTCATGGGTCTATAGGTTGAGTATAGGTCGCCATCCGGAGGAGAGTTTGCTATGGCTTGTGCTTGCAGAAGGAGAGTCCATAATAGTGAGAAGGCGCAGCATCTGGTTTCTCCACAGAGAGACAAGAGGTCACATTTCCATCCACATACAAGGAACAGAGAGAGAGACAGCAATCTGAAACGTGGTCAAGGTTGCAAGCTCTTCAAGTCTGTCTTCAAAGACCTATTTCCTCCAGCAAGGTTCCACCTTCTAAAGGTTCCATAACCTTCTCAAACTGGGCCAACAACCTGGAATCAAATGTTCAAATATGTAAACCTGTTGGGGGTACTAATCATTCAAACCACTGCAGATGTTGGCAGCAATAATAACCCAATGGTCAGAAACACAAATATTATTGGCACAGGAGACAACTTCCTGAACAGAACACCAACAGCCCAGGCCTTGAGGTCAACAATTAATAAATGGGACCTCATGAGGCTGAGAAGCTTCTGTAAAGCAGGAGACACTGTCAAGAGAACAAAGCGACAGCCTACGGACTGGGAAAAGATCTTCACCAACCCTACATCTGACAAAAGTCTAATATCCAAAATATATAAAAACTCAAGAAATTAAACACCACCAAACCAAATAACCCAATTGAGAAATGGGGCTTGGAACTAAACAGAGAATTCTCAACAGTGGAATATCAAATGGCTGAGAAACACTTAAAGAAATGCTCAACCTCCTTAATCATCAGGGAAATGCAAATCAAAACAACTCTGAGATTCCATCTTACACCCATCAAATTGGCTAAGATCAAAAATTCAAGCGACACCACATGCTGGTGAGAGAGAGGAACACTCCTTCATTGCTGGTGGGAATGCAAACTAGTACAGCCACTTTGGAAATCTATCTGGTGCTATCTCAGAAAACTGGGAATAGGGCTCCCATAAGACCCAGCTATTCCACTCCTTGGAATATACTCAGAAGATGCTCCAGCACACAACAAGAAAATTTGTTCAACCATGTTCATAGTAGCCTTATTCATAATAGCCAGAACATGGAAACAGCCTAAGTGTCCCTCAGTAGAAGAATGGATAAAGAAACTGTGGTACATTTACACTATGGAATACTACTCAGCTATTAAAAACAAGGAATTCCTGAAATTTGTGGACAAATGGATTGAACTAGAAATGATCATAATGAGTGAGTTAACCCAGAAGCAGAAAGAGTTAAATGGGATATACTCACTTATATCTGCATACTAGGCCAAGGGGCATGTCTCATGAAAGTCTTCACTTACCAGGAAAGTGGGTCAGAGGGGAGGACATCCTATTGGGACTCTAGATGAGAGAAGCATGGGAGAATGGCAAAGTTGAAGGATCCAGAGGATCCTAGAAACCTACAAGAAGAAAATTATGATAGGTAGATTTGGGCCTAGGGGTCCCGCTCAAACTATGGCACCAGCCAAGGACAATACAGGCCGTAAACTTCAAAGCCCTACGCAGGTCTAGCCAATGGACAGGACAATCTTCACAGTTGAGTGGAGAGTGGGGTTTGACTTTCACATGTACTCTGGTGCCTCATATTTGACCATGGCCCCTGAATGGGGAGACCTGGTGGCACTCAGAGGAAGGATAGCAGGCTATCAAGAAGAGACTTGATACCCTATGAGCATATACAGGGGGAGGAAGTCCCCCTTAGTCACAGTCATAGGGGAGGAGAGTAAGGGAAAAATGGGAGGGAGGGAGGAATAGGAGGATACAAGGGAGGGGATAACCATTGAGATGTAATATGGATAAATTAATAAAATTTTAAAAATCTTAAAAAAAAAAAGAAACACAAATATTTTGAAAGTACCTTAGCTGAAGCATCACCTTCACTTAACTAAACAATTGCAATAGGCCAGTGACTTCCCTAGTGTAAGGGCACTGTAAATGGAGGAACATCTTGTGGGATCATTGTCTTATGGCCTGTCATTGAAAGAAATGTCATTATGTAGCACATGGCTCTACACTCCTGATGCTTCTAAATTGCAGGAAATGTTTTCTAGTTGTATCTGAATTCTTCGAACTGAGTGTACTGGGGCATCCCCAGTGACTAGAAGAGCTCAACAAAGATCAATTGTGTATCTTTAAAAATTATTTTTATTTATATATTTTATGTATATGGGTGTTATGTCTATGTACACATCTGCACACCATAAGACAGCATCAGATCCCATGAGACTACAGTTATAGACAGTTGTGAACTGCCATGTGGGTGCTGGGGATTGAACTCTGGGAGAACCTCTGGAGGAGCAGCTCTTAACCACTCGTAACCACTGAGACATCTCAACTGGAAGCAGTTGTGTATCTTTTTTTCCCCTAAATTCACTTTACATTTTGGCTATAGACCCATCCCTCCTCTCCTCCCTCTCTCTCATCTTCTACCTTCACTATTCCTCAGAAAAGGGAAGTTCCCTCTACCCCAGCTCATCAAGCTGCATCAGGACTGAGTGTGTACTTTTCCTGTGTGGCCTGGCAAGGTAGTCCCACCAGGAGGAAGTGATAAAAAAAAAACTGGCAATAGAGTCAATGTCAGAGATAGGCTCTGCTCCCTTTACTAGAGGACCTATATGATGTCTGAGCTGCCCATCAGCTACATCTATGTAGGGGGCCTTGGTCTAGTCCATGCAGGCTCCTTGGTTGGTGCTTCAGTCTCTACAAGTCCCTCTGGGCCCTGGTTAGTTGGCTCTGTTAGTTTTCTTGTGGTGCTGTCATTTGGAGTCATTTTAGTGCTATATTTCTTTAGCAGAACAATAGTATTTGGTTATTCCCTAGGCTGGCAGCCTATTTATTATTAGGGTCTTGGCCTAAGCAGTACCAGGCATTGGTTGCATCTAATGGACTGAGCCTTAGATCCAATCAAAGAGTAGTTGGTTACTTATACAACACTTGTACCATTATTACATCAGTAATTCTTATAGGCAGGTTGCTACTGACGGTTGCATCTGGGTTGATTATTACCTTTCTTTATCTGGTAGGATTCAAAATGCCTTCCAATACTATGAATTCTAGTCAGTATTTGTGAAGCCTTTCCTTATGCATCAGCTAGATTTCTCAGTTTGATGATAAGTGTAAGCATTGTCTTCAGCAATGTGGGGACCCGTGCCAAATTCTGCCATGTCAGAAATCCTGTGCTTAGGCTGTATGCTGTGACCTTCGAGTTGCTTACCACAAGGTCTTGTGTTCTAGGCTATCCTTGGACTATTTACCTTTGAAAGAAGTAGAGAAGTCTCAACTTGGAACCACCCAGAAGATCTAGGAAGTTCTTAGAAGGAACTACTCAGAGAACTAGGAAGATCTACAGGGAGCGATTTAGGCTATTGCATTCTTGCCCAGGGGCTAGGGTGAGTGAGATAAGAATAGATCCTATTGACCTTGCTCTATATATGTTCCTGCTAGTCGGCAATAAAGTGAATCTTGATCAGAAATGTCCTGACTTGATTCGTTATTTTTCGCGTCTCTGTATCCTACTTTCAATCCCCACTCCCTCTTTCAGGTGAACCCTGATTCGATTTTTCCCGCGGACTGGGACCCGACACAGCAATAGGAACGAGCCATTAAAAATAAATCATAAATATTTCAAACAAAAATTTTAGCATATATCCTAAAATCTTATTTTCCACCAACCTTGAAAATCTAAAATAAATGAACGCATGTTTAGACTTTATTACCCACCAAAATAACATAGACAAATCTAAAAGAAGCAATGACATTGAAGCAGTATTTTTAAATTTTATTTTTTTTATTCACTTCACATCATTGTTGTTGTAGCCCCATCCGTCATCTCCTAGTCCCACACTTCCTCCATCCCTTTCTCCCATGCCCTCCCCTATTCCTCAGAAGAGGGGAGACCCCCTTCACATCCACCCCAGCTCATCAATTCGTATAAGGACTTAGTGCGTCCCCTTCCCCTCTGGCTTAGCAAAGCAGTCCTACAAAGGGAAGTGAATGAAAAACTGGCAAGAGAGTCTATGCCAGAGAGAGCCCCCGCTCCCCTTAATAGGGGACCAGCATGAAGCCTTAGATGCTCATCAGCTACATCTTTGTAGAGGGCCTAGTTCCAGTCCATGCAGGGCCCTTGGTTGGTGCTTCAGTCTCAGCAGGTTCCTCTGGGAACTGGTTAGTTGGCTCTGTAGTTCTTCCTGTGAAACTCCTGTCACTTTCAGGCCCTTTTCTTTCTCCCCACTTTTCCACAAGTCCAATGTTTGGCAGTGAAACTCAGCATATGTTTTAAGGAACTGCTGGGTGGAGCTGCTCAGAGAAAAACTCTGCTATGCGCCTGTCTGCAAGCATAGAAGAGCATTGTTAATAGTGTCAGGGGTTGGCTCTCTTCCATGGGGTGGGTCTTAGGTTGGGCCAGTCACTGGATGGACATGCCCTCAATCTCTGCTCTATTTTATCCCTACACATCTTGCAAGCAGGGTAAATTTTGGGTCAAAGTTTTTGTGGGTGGGTTGGTGGTCCTCTCCCTCTGCTAGGAGTATTGTCTAGTTAGAATATATGGCCCCTGGAACTAGGAGTCTCTGCTAGAGTGCCCCCTCATATACTCCCAGAAGCCTACCCTGACTTAGGTCTGTATCTTGTCACAAAGATGCCCCCACCCACAGTTTCTCTTTTCTCTATGGGCCTTCTGTCCTCCTGCCCAGATCTCCCCAGGTCTGATTTCCACACTCCTATCTCTTTGTGATTCCTCTCTTACCTTGTTCCCGCTGTTAAATCACTACCTCTGTCTATTCTATTTCCCCTTGAGGGTCAGACTTGGATCTCACACCTTGGATCCTCCTTGTTACTTATATTCTTTGGGTCTGTGCATCGTAGTATGTTTATCTTGTACTGTTTGGCTAAAATCCACTTAAGTGAGTATATACCATTTGTGTCTTTCTGAGTCTGGGTTACCTCACCAATCCTACATCCAGCAAAAGACTAATACCCAAAATATATAAGGAACTCAAAACATGAAACACAGATAAAATAACCCAGTTCTCAATGGGTGAATCTTGGAGGGCTGAGAAGCACTTGAAGAGAGATGGCTCAGAGGTTAAGAGCACTGATTGCTCTTCCAGAGGTCCTGAGTTCAATTCCCAGCAACCACATGGTGGCTCACAATCATCTATAATGGGATCTGATGCCCTCTTCTGACCTTAAGGTATACATGAAGGCAGAGTGCTGTATACTTAATAATAAGTAAGTAAATCTTAAAAAAAAAAGAAATACTCAAAGTGATGTCCTTAGTCATCAGGGAAATGCAAAACAAAACAAAACAACAACAACAAAAAACCCTCTGAGATTCCATCTTACACCTGTCAGAATGGCTAAGATCAAAGACTCAAGTGATAGCACATGCTGGTGGGAATGCAAACTTTTACAACCACTTTGGAAATAATCTGGCACTTCCTCAGAAAATTGGGAATAGCTCTACCTCACAACCCAGCTATACCACTCCTGTGTAGAAATCCAAAAACTGCTCCACCATATAACAGGGAGACTTGCTCAACTATGTTCATAGCAGCTTTATTTGTAATAGCCAGAATCTGGAAACAATCTAGATGTTCCTCAACGAAGGAATGGTTAAAGAAACTGTGGTCCATTTAGGCAATGGAATACTACTCAGCTATTAAAAACAAAGAAATCATGAAAATTTCAGGAAAATGGATGGAACCAGTTGTGTATTTTTATTCAGTATTTCCAGGTGATTGTCTTCCTCAATCACCTCATCTTCAATAAAGTGTGGCTGCAAAGTGCTAGCATAAATGTGCAAATGCATGGCAAACACAGAAAGTAGCCACATAATCTCTATATTGGAAGGGACTCAAACGTTCTGCAAAACATTTCCAATTCTCCACAGTATCCAAGTCCATCAGGAAAATATGCAGGGATGTGAAGCAAACCTCCTCCCATAATTGTCAATTTCAATTATGCTATCCAATCTATTTTGGCTTGTCTATGTTTGGTAAAATTCTGTCTCTTGTGAACACCTCTCTGGGACCTAATGAACAGTCTTTAAATAAAAATAGAGATAGAAAAAAAAAATTAAGAAATCTTGAGGAAGAACGTTTTTGCGGGGAGGGGGGGGGCTCTGATTTCAACTTACCTGTCAATCTCTTCAGTTCTTTAACTGAATTGGAACCCCGAGTGGACCTTCAGGGCAGAATATGGAGTCCCACGCAATTAACAGATGCAGAAGGTTAAAAGAACGTGGAGAATTGCCACAACTGGACTTACGGGAGTCATAGCCAGGGCTTATAGCCAGAGACAGATGATTTTAATTTCCCATCTCTCTTTGATGTTGTTGTTGACAGGCAATGTGAAGCTGGCTCCCTTGAGCCTACTTTGTCCGAATTTACTGGATTTGCAGGTGTTTGGCCTCATCCCATCAATGGAAAATGATATAAATGGTCTCTCAAGGCATGCTCAGTGCAGAAGGATCTCATGTATCATAGAAAACTGGAATGTTATAGTGAGCAAGAAATTCAAGATGACCAAGGCTCTTCTTGATTTTATCTATCTATCTATCTATCTATCTATCTATCTATCTATCTATCTATCTATCTATCTATCTAAACTCAGTTATATTATACAGTGCTGACTTGATGGTGTTTTCTATTGTTTCTGTTATTGTTGGTCTCAACACTCTACTTTTATTTCCTGTTATCAATTCCCAGCTTAGTACCATATCTCTCCATTCTTTCCTTCTCAGAATTAAGTACTCTCATGCATGTATGGAAAGATGTATGGTTCCTTGGGAAATCATTTTTATGCCCACATGTGAGTTGTGTTTTTATAAATATAGTATACCTTCCATCTTATAGTCTTAGGTCTTCTCCATTAGCACTTCTGTGAGTTTGTATTTTGCTTTGCTCATAGCAGTTGCTTAGTAAGCCTGGGAATTCTCTTAGCACTTTCTCCCGGTCACCTACCCATCTGTGAAGATGTACACCAGTCTGTCATTCATCTCTCATTTCCGTGTACAATGCTGGGATAAATGTCTTAGATTTACTTCCTTTTGGACATGTGGCTAATTTTCTTTGGGATAGATAGTAAAGAGGGGGCTTTTAAAGGTTTAATGTCATTCATTAATGTGCTTTCATTACACGTTTTAAAATGATTTCTCAAGGTGACCTCTTTGACATGTACGTTGACCTATAGGAGATTCGTTTCTCCTATATACACTTACCTACTTTGTCTCTAGCTGTTGGCAATACAGTGGGTTTAAAGTGTGTGAATTGGTCTAATGGCATTTCCGGTTATTTTTCTCTAATTATAGCTCAAGAATCTCACTGCATATACTTTTCAGGTTTCACTTACTGGAAACTGTTTACCAATATTCTTGACCCATTTTTCCTCTTAGTTCACCGTCTTCAATTTTCAAGGAATCTTAAAATATTCTGAATCCAACCTTATGCTGGTTTCTGACACTGCAGATGCCTTTGCTGGTAAAGCCCCACCTGTTCGTTGCATCTGTTAGGTCTTTTGTGTAACACAAACCTGCCATTCTTTTGTAGTGCACACGTGGCCTCCGTCTGGAGCACAGCCCTTAGGAAGCTCTTCCCAGTTCCGTGATTATCAGGATGTCCTATCCATTTCTAGGCTTCTTCAAGGTTAGCTTTAACCCACATGTATACTATCCATGACGTGGGGTGGAAATAGATCTTTTCCTATTGCAGATCATTTTATCCAGTGTTATCTTTTTAATAATTCATCCTTCCATATACCTCGTGAGTCCTAATCTGGTGACAAATCAGTTCCCTGCATCCTGTTCTTGGCTTCCCTTCAATGTTTTATATGCCTATTTTCACCTTGTTACACTCCACACTGTGGCCTGTGGTAGTTTGTCACATCTCTTCCCACTCCTTATTTAAAAAAAAAACCCAGCAATTATTTGCATAACTTGCTATTTTTGCCTAAATTTTAGAATGAGCTTGTGTGCAATATTGATTGAAATAACATTAGATTTGTAAATTACGTTCAGAACACATAACACATTTATTTTTAAAAACTAGTCTCAGTATTAAACAGGCTATATTACCATTTTGTGTAACTTTTCTTTCAAGAAATTAAATATAATTTAAATATTTATCTGTGGGTATTTGATTCTTATAAAGTAGCTGATGGAATTTTTTTTGCTTTTCAGAAGTATTTTAATTTTACTTTTTCTGATAAGGTCTAGTGTAGCCTAGGCTAGCCTCAAAGCCTCTAAATAATAATGAAGGATGATCCAGAACTCTCAGAATCCCCCTGCCTCCACTGCTGCAGTGCTGGGGTTACAAATGTGGGCTACTACATTCAGCTTTATTATATTTCACACATGTTGTTGTTGTAGAGGAAACTATCTTCTTCATGTCAAGTCTGACTTCTTTAGATGAAGTTAATATCTTTAAATATTAAATTGTGAACACAAGATGTATCTTGATAAATACCCTTATGCCTCCAATAAAGTCTTAATAAAGTCAAACTTTTTAAAATGAAAATAAACATTTTTGATGAGTGCCCATGTAATGCAGTTTTAAAATTCTATTATAATCCCATTCTCTTTTCATTTGAAATCTAGAGCTCATGTGTTCCATGTCTTCTGTTTTAGATCAGTCATGAAACTTAGCCCAGTAGGGCTTATGAAGGAAGTTTGCAATGTATTAACTTTAAAATAAATGTTATTTAATAATAAGAAATTAGATATAACGTGTATAATGCTTTTTCTAGGTAAGTAATATAAGATAAATTTAGTTAAAATAATCTTTAGAGCATATTGAAAAGGGTATTTTATCTATGAAAGAAAAATGTATCTAAGATATAGAAATGAAACATAGCAGATGCAGCAACAGTAGCTATATCTGCATTATGCATCATTTTTTATGTTCACAATTTTTCTACATTAAAAATAAAATGTTACTCAAATAAAAAGAGAATAACTTCAAAAATAAGCACAGTTAGGCAAGTAAACTATTCATGAGGTTCCAAGAACATTAAGTTCCATTTTATTCTATTTATTCCCAGTTTTACAGTCCTTTACTGAGCAGAGCATTGTGCCAGATACTAGGAAAGAAACAACCATGAATCAAACACAAGGCGTGCCGCCCTTAGAAGAGTGCATGACTCGACATGCAGCAGGAATGGGAGGAGGCAAAACGCTGACTGTGCACCGCCGCATGCAGCAGGAATGGGAGGAGGCAAAACGCTGACTGTGCACCGCCGTGGCTCTCCTGACCCTCTCCTTCCAAATTGGAATTCTGGCGTTACATTTGAGCCCTTGAAATTTCCATCCCAGGAGTGTGGCTGACATAATCCTCTCTGGACCAAACCAGAGCTGCTGTCTAGGAAGAACACTTAAGAAGGATCTCACAAATCTCCCTGAAATAGGAGCAAGAAAAGAGATTTGGAGGGTACCTGACCAGATGGTTTGATGGGTGACAGCATAGAGGGCAGGGAAGGAGAAGTGCATGGGCCTTTACTGTTGTAGTTGTTGAGGAGGATGATGACAATGATGATGATGATGATGATGATGATGATGATGATGATGATTTGAGATAATGTTTGTCCTGGTTATGTCAACATGACACAAGTTAGAGTCATTTGGAAAGAGGGAACCTCAATTGAGAAAATGCCTTCATAAAATCTGCCTCTAGACAAGTTTGTAGTGCATTTTCTTTTCTTTCTTTTTCTTATTATTTATTTATTTATTTATTTGTTTGTTTATTTTTGTTTTGTAGTGCGTTCTCTTGATAATGACTGTTGTGGGTAGGCCTAAATCACTGCGGTGGTACACCTCCGTCTCCCCAACCCCTGTCCCCATGCCCCCTCCTTACTCCAGGCCTGATAATATGAGAAAGCAGGCTGAGCATGCCATGGACAGCACGCCAGTAAGGAGTGCTTCTCAATGGCTCCCAGTTCCTCCATCCAGCCAGAATAGTGAGGATGAAGGGTAAGGAGAAGTGACGAGGACATTTTTATAACATTAGGCACATCAAGCAGATATTTAAATTACAGGATCTCCAAAGCTCTACATTGGAGGAGACCATATGAGAGAGCACATGGTCATTCTTTCATCTGCAAAGAAACCAACTCAGCCTCTGAGGTAGGAACAACCTAAGGAAAACAATGATGTGCTCGCAGCACTTTGCAGCAAGGAAAGTGCTATATCGCTGCTGTTGTTAATTTAAGAGTATGGTATAATAAATGTTTATTATTGGGGTTATTAGTATTCTGGCTGTATTAGTTAACCCACTATTGAAAACAGTAAAGATACTGATAGATTTTTAGAATAGCCTTATTTCATCTGCAGCATGACAGATATTAATGAATGCACTAAACTCCCTTCCATTATGTCCCAGCTTCTATCCCCAGGCCATCTGCTTTAACCATTTTTACCTGGGCTACTTCCCATTCATAATCCTAAAATACTTGCTAACGTTGTTCATCTGGGCCACTTCTTTCTTACCACGTGGAACTTCAGAGTTCCTCCTCTTGGCCCATGTGGTTCTTTTCTATCCCACGGCAATCCTCTTCTTTCTTCCTCCTCCAGGACCTGTCTCCTTCTCTTTCCCAAGAGCCTTCTCTCCCAAAGCCCAGCAACCTTCGCCACACCCACTTTCCTCTGTCCCTGCCCAGGTAATCGGTTTGGTATTGGTTGAACAGCGAGGCAAGGTTAAACAGCAATATTTGGGGTAAGTGAGAATGTGCTCATCAATCAGGGCAGCAACCAGATTTTAGGAGCCACTAATTAACATCAGGATACATATCACTACACCAACCCTCAACATACCTCATTTTTTTCTAGAAAAGTAAATCAACTAACTTGCCTGGTGTCACAAAGTAAAGTTACTTGCCCAGCGTGGAAAATAAGAGGAGGGTCATAAAATTCAAACCAAGGTAGGATTTAGACTCAAAGGTGCTGCAGATTAGGCATTTCACAAGATCCCTGGCCTGGGTCCTCCTGTCTTCCTTGCCATCTCATGCAGCTGTACGTCTCTGAGCAGGCCTCTTCCTCATTGTAGACTTTCCAATGAGAAAAGCAGTTGTTTCCTTAGGAGAGCCATCTCTGTTTCTCTCTCTAAGTTACCATGTCAATCTAGGGATGGAGCTCAGGCCATCAGGCTTTGGGGCAAGCATCTTCATTGGACAGCCTCTGGATTCCTCCTGTATAATTGCTACCGGCCCCATGTTCCTCCACACGTCACCATCACGCATCTTTGTTCTAGTCACTTAGAGGTTAGATTACAGTCAGCAGGGGTTTTGTATAAAAGCTTCGCACATGAGTTTTGATCTATGAGCATGCTGGATCACACAGTAAGAAGATAGAATTTTGTTTTACGGGCCCTGCCACACTGTTTTCCAGAGGAAGCGTGCAATTCTGCATTCCACTAGCAGTGAAAGAAGCTCTCTGTTCTGCATCCTTGCTGCATTCTGTTCTGGCAACATCTGTTGCTCATCCCCAGACTCCAGATTGCTAGTAGCTGATTTGTGGTGTCTCTGTCTGAAGTTTACAGTTCTTTCATGGATGGCCTAAAATGTTTTGCTTCTATTTGTGTTCCATTTCTACACCACCTTAGGTGAGCTGCACATTTATCGTTGTTTATTCATGTTATCTAGATGTCTCTCTGTTTCTGAAGTATTCAGTAAGTGGTATATATATGTTAGGCATCTACTTTTCTCTCATTTTCACACCATGTCATTTGCTTGCTTTGCTCAGCACCGAAATGGAACCAGTGCTTATAAACTCCTTTTCACCGAAGTGTAAAGTGGATGTGTAATTTGTATAAAATTCCTAGAGTCTCATAAGGTACCGCAAATGAACATATCTAGTCTCTCCACGCAATGTCAGATGCTAAGACAACTGGTCCTTTGAATACTTGGTACCATAGAGGAATCTTTGAATGGTTACTAGACATGTGGCTGTTCATAATGCTTCTAAGGCTAGAGGGCAGGGTTGACTTTTTTTTTTAAATCCAATTTTACACAGTCCAATAATATGGAAAATATAACAAAGAATTACTGGCCAATAGGACTAAATTTTTTTTACCTCAGGGGGCATGGTTTCATAGCATTAGCTCCCCCTGTCACTCTGGTGCTGGGCGATAACCATGGAAGAAACTGTCAAAGGTGGCAAACCTTCATCAAGGATGTTTCCTGTAGCCTTGAAGGGAGAGGGGAATGGGCTCTCAACCCACATGGGTTAGGAGGAGTGGAGTTAGGGTTGAGTGAATAGGTTTTATTTGAAATTTCCCCTTAGGAGTCTCAAATGCATTCTGTATGTTTGGCATTTTATGCTACTGTATATAAGGAAACTCTGGCATTCAATTTTTTACTTACCGCAATGATCCCTTTAATTAAAAATAAGAGCAAACATAAGAAGTAGAATAAAAATAGTTTCTGAATGATAGATAGGGTGTGATGCTTTATATAAACCTCAAATGTACAAAGGAATTAGGTATATTATTTATGGATGCAGACATATGGGACAAACTTGGCAAAGTTTCAGGGTTAATTTTCTCAGGAAAGAAAGGGAAGAAATGGAGATCAGGAAGTCTAACACAGGAACCTTCCCTTTCCCATTCCGTTTCCTTAAAAATGAAAAGCATTCTGAAAAAAAACTGAAGCAAATATGGCAAAATACTGATATTTGATGAATTTTGAAGTGTTTATAGTTGTTTTTTTATTAGAAATACACCCAGAATGCTACATATCATAAGGAATTAGTGAATAAGTATGTTGGAGATAACTGAGAACAGTCAGGCATGGTGGCTCATGCCTTAAATCCTAATACTTCAGAGGAAAAAGCAGGAGCATCACTGTTCCAAGTCAGCATAGTCGACATAGTGAGTTCCAGGACAGCCAGAAAGCCAGAGGAAGACCCTGTCTCAAAAACAGAAATAGATGCAGGAGCAGAAGGAGGAGGAGGAGGGGGAGGAGGAAGAAGAAGAATAACAAACAAAGAGCTGAGCTGGTAGCCCCTGTTCTCTAGCCTGAATGAGGGACTATTCCACAGTCATTCAGAGTGAGTTACAGGAGGATGGGCAGATCACTAAGAGGGAAAAAGAATTGAACTTCACTGTGGCTAGTTTTGAGACCTCAAATGGGTATTCTCACCTTCTGCAGTATAACCTATTCTCGTGCTTTTCTTTTTTTATCCTTTATTTTTTGGTGGATTTCTAGACTGTTAGGTTAACGAGAATGGATGACTTTGAAAGGCTATGTCTTGCCTTTGGGAGAAACTACAATGAAGCGTTTCATGCTCCTGGCAGAATGGGTAGATAAGTAAAGACTAAATAGAAGTCCAGTTAGCTATGCTCAATGTTTTGCACAGGCTCAATTAGATACACGTACTATTTAACATAGGTTTTAATAGGATCTTCATATTGTAAATGATAAGAAGTTTAGTCTATAGGCTAGACTTCACAGCATCTAATAAAAGCTGATGTTCATCATAAGAACTGTTGAAATATGCACTATTATGCTATACTCATGTCATCACTGTGGTAATACAATGTAATAAGCATTAAGTATTTAGTCTGTGGTCCTGATTCCTGCACATGTATAGGAGGGTGCAGGGGTGGTGGTACAGCACTATGCTCCATGGTAAACTGCCACCCTCTTCAAAAGTTCAAATGTGTCATCTCACAAAAGGCCACCATGGCTGGGCCTGTTTAGTGTTGGCTTCCCTCAGAGAAGGAGGCGAGGACCGTCATGGGTCAGCCACACCTCCCAATCAGAACACTCCTGGCCTTGGGGTTATGATAGAGAGAGAGAGACTAGGGGCTATGGGTGGGACAGGAAGAGGAGAGGGGGCTTCATCTGTGCAGTCTGGGAGGACATCATCTCTCCTGGCTTGCAGACCTTCCAATGTGGCTGCTTCAGGTTATCTATGGCCCTGTCCCTAGCTTCTCACCCATTGTTCTGTAAGTGACTTTGATAAGCTCTTTGATTCCCCTAAGACTTAGGACCTGAGGAAACCTTGGTGCAACTGTACCTGTTTGTCACTGGGACCTTAAGAGAAAGGGTAGATAGTGTGTGTGCCTACCTCAGGGAAGGAACGATAGCAACAGGATATATCATGTCCAAGTGTGTATATGGTGTTCAAGAATGTATTTGGGCTCCAACATGCACACACACACACGTGTGTGTGTGTGTGTGTGTGTGTGTGTGTGTGTGTGTGTGTGTGCGCGCGCTTGCATGTGCTCCCATCACCAAGTGCTGGTGGAGACTAGAGGCTGATTCAGGATTTTTTCCACTATTGCTCATATTTTCTTTCCTTCCTTCCTTCTTTCCTCCCTCCCTCCCCCACTCTCTCTTCCTTTTTCCATGCTTCCTTCCTCCCTTTCTCTTCCCTTCCTCCCTTTCTCTTCCCTCCCTCCCTTCTTCCCTTCCTCCCTCCCTTTCTCTTTCCTTCCTCCTTCCCTTCCTCCCTCCCTCCCTCCCTCCCTCCCTCCTTCCTTCCTTCTTTTAGTGGAGTCATTTTCTTCATTGCCCTTCTCCTTACTGTTCTGTATTAGCATCTCTCACAGAATCTGAGGCTCACTATTTTGGCTAGACTGGCTGGTTACCAAGGCTCCGGAATCTTTCTGTTTCTACCTTCCAACAATGAGGTCACAGAACTGTGCCACCATGCCTAGATTTCACACGGGTGCTAGTGATTTGAACATAGCCTCTTGTGTTTGTTAATCAAACACCTTACCCCTTGAGCTATTTCCCCAGATGCTCCAGTCACTCTTTCCTCAAATCTCCCTGCTCCCCGCTCCCCGCTCCGAGAATCTCAATGATATGGATATCTTTTGAACAAAAAGAAGCCAGCTAGTAGTGAGGGCTCCTAGGTAGCTTCTTGCAGAGGAGAGCTTTCTTCAGAAAGACCAAAGCATGATTAGCAGACTGAGACCTGCAGCACCACCTCTACCCTCTATAAGTGGTAAATGCCCAAAGATTGAGTGGATCCCCACTAGCAAATAATGTTACCAATGATGTAATGATGGTTCATAAAATCCCTTTTTATGGCTTGGGAAGCTTCTGGATAGTGGCACACAGAGGTTCCTGGAGGGTGGTGTGCACAGAGCGGATATGACAAGGCATGCCTCTTTCTCTGTGCCTTGCCCTATTCTTCTCTTCCATCCCAGGCATCTTTGTGAGACCCCTTATAAAGAACCAGAAAACACAAGGGTCACAAGAGGGTCAAGGAGGTCAGGAATCTTCACTATAGAGATGCTGCATCAGACAAGGGGTCATGATCTTGAGTTTCAGATTGGCATCTTAAATCGTATGCAGTCTAGTCAAGACTAGAAGTGATACCATCTCTAAGTAAATGGTATCAGAATTGATGTGAATTACAGGGCGCACTACATCTATTGGAGAACTACTCAGTCTGGGAGAACTATCAGTGGACCTTAGTAGCCAGCACTGAAATGTTTGTATTAACTAGTGTGGGTTAAAATCAGCTTAAAAAAAAAAAAAAAGAACTGCCCCTACTTCATCATTAGAACAACTAAGAGAATGGAGAGAACTTTTGTAACTTTCTAAGACCACTGAGTGGTTTATACACTTTCTGGTTTAATTGACTTTTCCTAGATGCCTCACCAAGAGGCAATATAAAATGATGGCTGAGTCTGAGTCTCAGTTTGCCATCAACTAACCCTGAGGACCTAGGGAAGACAACTGTCGTAATTCTCAATTTTCTCACTAAGATTGACTGCAACAAAAAGCACTTGTTTGTAAAAAAATAAATAATAATAAGGGAATTGCTCACAGAGCTCTTACATGTTTTCTTGTATTGTTGGATTCTGGCTATGATTACACTACAACGCAGTGACAAGAGTGAATGATGTGCTATTGAGAAAACATTTTTGCCTGGGACTCTTGGGGTTGAACTTTCCACTTCACTCCCAAGTTCAAATTTGCTTTCTTTCAGTCACAGGAGGGACACCATGCTGAAGATCATTTGTGGATTGTGAGCTTTGATAAAGTGGAGAGCTGGGTCCTTGGCCTCCTTTCTCTTGTTCAAAATCTGCAAAGATGAAGATCAAATTCAGTTTGACTCTGGGAAAGAGGTGAAAAGGGATAACCCTGTTGATGGGTAATATTACGACATATGTTTGGATTTGGACAAGTAACTCACTTACAGTGGATGTCCTGTCACTGTTAAACAGGACATATTGGGGAAGATCCCAATAACCCTGTGACAAATACTTTTCTCAGACAAGTTGGCCAAGCTTACTTAGGCCCAAAGGAACAGTTAGCATGCAGCCAAGGGGAACAGCTTAAAGCACTTAAGAGCTTTTAAAATACAACTTTTCTCTTCATAAATATAAAATAATGTTTATTGTAGAAAATTTTAAAACAGATGCTATGAATTAATGTTGTCCACTAAAAGTTCATGTGTTAGAAACACAATGCCCCAAATCACATGTTAGAGCTATTTAAAGGCCAGCCACTGGAATGCAATTAGGATTAAAGTCAGGAAAGCTAGGCCCGGGTAATGGCTTTACAAGAAGAGGAAGAAAGACCTGAGCTGACACAGAGGATCAGGGTTTTTCACCATTCCACGCCCTCCGTGATGCAACAAGATGACCCTACCCAGATTCTATGCAGACACAAGGAGAATGCCTTTGACTTCCATCCTCCAGAGGCACGAATCAAACAAACTTCTATCAGGGACATTTACTCATAGTAAGAAAGAATAGACTATTATTATTATTATTATTATTATTATTATTATTATTATTATTATTATTATTATTAATTTTTAACTTGTTAACTCTACATCTGGATTGTAGCACCCTCCCACATTGCCTCTAGGTCTACCCTCCCTCATTCATCCCTCCTTCCCTCTCCTCCCTCCTCTTCCCTCCCTCTTCCTCAGAAAGGGAGAGCCCTCCTCCCTTAACATCTGACCACAGCCTATCAAGTCTTATCTGGACTGCCTGTATCCTCTTCTGTGGCCTGTCAAGACTGACCCACCAGGGGCAAGTGATCCATGCATGGGCACCAGAGTCTAGGACAGAAGTAGTCCCTACTCCCCTTATTTTGGGACCCACATGGAGACTGTGCTGCTAGGTCCTCACCATGCATGGTCCTTTGTTGGTGCATCAGTCTCTGCAGCAACCCATTCCTCCACCTGGACTTGTTGGCTTCATTGGTCTCATTTTTGAGCTCCTGTCCCCTCCAGATCCTCCAAATCTTCCATAAGACTCCCTGTGCTCCACCCCAAGTTAGGCTACAAGTCTCAGCATGTGCTTTAATCCTCTGCTGGGTGGAGTCTTTCAGAAGACCTCTGTAGTAGGTTCCCTTCCTGTTCTTTCTCTTCACCTGCTTCCAGTGTCTATCCTATTTACCCCTCTGAATGAGAATAAAGCATTCTCCCTACGGTCCTCCTTGTTATTTAGCTTCTTCATGTCTGTGTTTATAATAATAATGTGGTTATCCTGTATTATGTGGCTAATATCCACTTATACATGAGTATATACCATGTGGATCTTTCTGGGTCTGGGTTAGCTCACTCAGGATGATCATTTCTAGTTCCATCCATTTGCCTGCAAATTTCAAGATTTCCTTGTTTTTAATAGCTGAGTAATGTTCCATAGTGTAAATATACCACAGTTTCTTTATCCATTCTTCGGTTAAGGGACATCTAGGTTGTTTCCAGGTTCTAGATATTATGAATAAATCTGCTATGAACATAGTTGAGCAAATGCCCTTGTTTTATGGTGGATCATCTTTTGGGTATATGCCCAGGAATAGTATAGCTGGGTCTTGAGGCAATCCTATACAATAAAAGATCTTCTGGAGGTATCTCCATCCCTGATCTCAAGCTTTACTATAGAGTAATATTAATAAAAAAATGCACGGTACTGGCATAGAAACAGACAGGTGGATCAATGGAATAAAATCTGAAGACCCAGAAATAAGCCCATACACGTATGGTTACTTAAGTTTTGACAAAGAAGCCAAAAATCATACAATAGAAAAAAGACAGCATCTTCAAAAGTGATGCTGGACTAACTAAATGTCTGTGTGTAGTGAAATGCAAATAGACTCCTAGCTACCACCCTGCACAAAATGAAATTATCAGTGGATTAAAGATTTCAACATAAAACAAGACACACTAAATCTGTTAGAAGAAAAGGTGGGGAAGAGCCTTGAGCTCATTGGCACAGGCGACAACTTCCTGATCAGAATGTCATCAGCTCAGCCTCTAATATCAACAATTAATAAATGGGACCTCATGAAATTGAAAAGCTTCTGTAAGGCAAAGGACACTGTCAACAGAACAAAACGACAGCCTACAGGCTGGGAAAAGATCTTCACCAACCCTCCATCTGACTGAGGGTTAATATCCAAAATATATAGAGAACTCAAGAAATCAAATATCGCCAAACAAAATAACCCAATTAAAAATGGGAGAATTCTCAACAAAGGAATATCAAATGGTCAAGAAACACTTAAAGGGATGCTCAATGTCCCTACTCATCAGGGAAATGCAAATCAAAATGACTCCTCTTACATCCATCAGAATAGCTATGATCAAAAACTCAAGCGACAGCACATGCTAGTGAGGATGTGGAGAAAGGGGAGCACTCCTCCATTGCTGGTGAGAGTGTAAACTTGTACAATCACTTTGAAAATATGGCATTTTCTCAGAAAATTGGAATAGACCTACCTCAAGGATTATTATTTTGAGAATCAATTTTTCAGATATCTTTATGGCTGCTGCATATTTTCAAGTGCAAACTTCTTTATGACATGTAAAGACAATATATTAATCTGTCTACATCTATCATCTATATATCATATATTTATCATCTATCTATATATCTTCTATCATCATCATCTTTCTATCTAATTATTTATCTCTATAATTATGCATCATCTTTATAGCCGTCTATTAAACCTTTATCAATCAATATGTTTCCTATCTTCTATATTTATAATCTACTTATCTATGCAAGTGCCTATCTATCATCTCTGGGTCAGAAAACAGCCTTATCTTTTAAGAATGCAAGAATAAATTACTTAAACCTCAAAGAAAGAATGTGATACCATACCATAAGATGGTATTTCATACAATAATCATAAGACAAGTGATGAATTGAATAACCCAACAGCTCAGCTGTTCAGAATGACTTCTTTGCTTGATGTTAAGACAGGACTCCCTGGTATTGCATTCGGATGGCACAAACACTCCGTTTTCCTAAAGCTTGAGAAGATTTTCCCCAGTGCACACGTTTTTAAATTTATCTTCCAACAATTCTTTTATTATTGCTCAGAAAAATCCTGGGAAGCTGGGAATTAAAATCTTTCTTGCAGATGAAAGGCTTGTTTTCTGTCGGGTCACTGACCTTGGCCTCTTTCTTGGGTTGCTTTTCTGCTCTGAACAAGTGATGGGTAGCATTCAGAGTCAGGTGCCAGGGAACAAGGGTGCTTTTAGGGTTGGTCGTGCCAGGGGCACATGCTTTGTGGAAATCCAAAGTTTTCTATTAAAAAATAAAAAAATAAAGAAGAAAACGAAAGAAAAGCCAAAAAAAAAAAAAAAAAAAAAAAAAAAAAAAAAAAGAAGTCATAGCTAGACACGGCAATGTTAAGGGAGCCTTTTGGTGAATGATTTAATGAAAACATTTCTAGATAATTTAGTGGCTCTTTTAACATGTTGCTAGAAGTTATTTCTTTTGGGTGACAAGTTGATCGTCAGTTGTGTCTGGAAGGTCTGTGGAAAAGGCTGTAGCAATTAAGGAGTCTTGTTGACACATAGTTTGCTTGTTAAACCTCAGCTGAACACCAAGTCTCATTTGCTTTTCGAAGGGACTGCTGGAACCCCTGGCTATCAGTGGAAGAGGATGGAAGGAGAGAGATGAGGCTGCCATTTGTAACTTCATGCCATTTTATTTTAAATTGTTCCTTATCTCAGGTCAGAGTCTTTGACTATGGATAACAGGGAGTGAAAAATGAAGTCCGTGTTGTTGGGAAAAGAAAATAGATTTCTATAAACAAATGGACCAGATGTCAGAGCACATACTTCCCCGGTGAGAACTAAAATGAATCAATAAAGGAAACTAAAGACAAGAAGCACCTGAGCTCTTCTGAGGCAGCGGGGTTTGGTGAATCGTGGGTGAGAGGGAGGAACGGAAGCTCAACACTAAATTCTGCTTTCCTTTGCAGCACAATCAAGGCTGAAGTGCTCACCACAGATTCTCGTTAATCGTGGGGTTGGCAGAACCATCAGTGGAAACTGGAGCTTGGCTGGTTATGAGCTGGAAGCAGGCTAACTCTAAGATAGAGGCCCAGCTTCAAATGTATTCAGTGCACAAACAGAGCAAATAAGATGCATGCCAGCGACATCCTGTCCCCCTTCTGAACAGTTTCCAGAGAGGCCAAGGCCAGCATCTCCTCTGGGCTCTCCTTGTTACCCGTCCTTCAGCCCACTCAAGGAGTTATCCTTGCTCTTTCCCGTACTTAAAATCATGTTGTAACTACTTTTTTGTTTTCTAAACATTCATTTTAAAAAATTATTTGGTGGGTATTATATAGCATTCATTTGGAGGGATTTTTAATCAAAATTTTTTTTGAATTAAGGTATAGCTACATAGCCCATAGCTGATGTCAAAATCAAAATCTCCTACCTCAGCCTCCTGGCTGTTTGGATTGCAGGGCTGTGTCACCATGCCTGGGTCTAGGTACTTGTTTTCAGCTCATTTTCACCAAAATGCATCCTTCAAGAGAATGGCAAGTCAAATAGTCACAGATCTTTCTTGGAGCTACCCCACCCCTTTTTGTTTTTGTTTTTTTCCTTCTTCCAAGACAATTTTTAGAAATATGTTTCCATATATTATAACATGCCCAACACCTTAATCAAACATACTAGTGGACTATAAAATTTTGATGCCATTGCATATATCCTTAGCATTTGCTAGCAAGGCTCTGCATTCAATCATCAGAACCAGAATAAAAATTGACACATTTCTTGTTCCTCTCAGCACTGATCAAGATGTTCAGCCTTTATCCTACCTAGTACATCCTCACAAGTCAGAGGAAAGGAAGAATATGCTGGGCTCTGTTGAGCAGTGACACTGCATACAGTGCTGATGGGATATCCCCATGTCATTCAGTTTTCTTTCTGGAAACAACTGTAGGCAATGAAGCCAGTGGAGAAATTGTTCGGTTGTTGGCTTATTTATTTTTGATTCAATTCTCACTTTGAATGTTTATCTGTATTTGAATCTGAATATTTAGGAAGCAGTATTATCCACACATGGCATAACTTTCTCAACAAGTCATATAGTATTATGAGGATGAGATGGTGTGGTGGTTTAAACAGGGTTGGCCCCCATAGACTCATGTGTTTGAATGGTTGGTCCATGGCGAGTGGCACTATTAGGAGGTGTGGCCTTATTAGGAGGCCATGACCTTGTTAGAGGAACTATGTCACTGTGGAGGAGGGCCTTGAGGTTATATATATATGCTCAAGCTCTTCCCAGTGTGGAATCTAGTTTCCTCCTGGCTGCCTTCAGATCAAGATGTAGAACTCTCGGCTCCTTCACCAGCACCGGGTCTGCCTGGATGGCTGCCATGCTTCCCGCCATGATGACAACAGACTAAACCTCTGAAACTGTAAGCCAGGCTCAAATAAATGAGTGCCTTTCTAAAAAATTGTCTTGGTTATGGTGTCTCTTCACAGCAATAAAACGCTCACTAAGACAGATGGTAAAGTTGGTTGCTCATATGCAAGCTTAGAGTTCTCAAAGTGACAGCAAAGTGGGCGACTGACTAATCTTTCTGAAGACAAAGGCCAAAGCATAAAAACAAAGCTTTGTAAATTTCCAAGGCCAAATCAAATTCTGGTGTGTGTTTCTTCCATGTCTCCTTCTGCGCACATCCAGCACTTTGTCGGTACAATTTATTTCCCTTATTGGTGTGCTGGTAGTCTAAGGAATGGTTGAATGTTTAGGACGCATCCCAGGCCGTAACATGTGCTCTCTCTCTCCTGGATTCCAACTGGGTAGCTGGTGTATCAAGTAGCGGTTTTGAGGGTGGCTGTGTTTCTGTCTTTCTGGTGTCTGCCCCATATTACATCAATGAAAACACCCTTAACTCTTCAGCAATCCGTTTAACCAATTTCACCTCTGAAAGGCAGCTGAAAACTGTGATTATTTGTTTTCTTCTCTTCCATTATTACATTTTCAGACATTCATTTTATTATTTTACGTCATTATATTTTACTGTATATTTTATATGTATTACATGTTTTTTTTCTTGAAACTATGTCCATGTGCCACATGCATGCTTGTTACCCTGGAGATCAGACAGGTGCATTGGCTCCTCTGGGCTCTGTTGAGCACTGAGTTGCAGACAGTTGTGAGCCACTTTTGTGAGTACTAGGAATTGAAGCCAGGTCTTCTGCAGGAGCAGCAAGTGTTCTCATTTGCTGGACCTACTCTCTGGCTCAGCATTTTTATAAATAAATTGTATATAATATATAAATATATGATGTGCTATATATTTTTATATACCATTTTTATATGTAGCTCTGGCCACCCTGGACCTAACTATGTAAAGTGGGCTGTCCTTCCCCTCACAGAGATCTACCTGCCTGTGCCTCTCAAGCGCTGGGATTAAAGGTATGTGCCACCACATCCGGATTTATTATTGTATCTTTACACGTTTTCCTCTTACTACTTTGGTTTCAGTTTCTTTTTAAATTCCTTTGCATTTAACTTGAGACTCTCACACATGTATAGAGACTATTATGCTCATATCAGCCACTTCTCTTCCTTTCAAGGCCTCCAACATGTCCACCTATCAACTTCATGTCCTTTTTTTTTCATTAGCCTCTTCCTGTTCATGCTGAAAGTTTGACTTGCCTAAGCAGTTAACCGGACTGTTGCTTGTGACACACTTCCCCATCTTCTGGTTCTTACATTCTCTCCACCTCCTCTTCAGTGATGTTCCGTTAAACATATGGTTTGAGTAGACACGTTCTTAACTGTATACTCTCTGGAATTACTGTGTTCAGATAGCTTTCACAAAGTTGTTTCATGTATTCCTCCTAGGAGGATTATTATTTGCTGTGGCAAATTTAGGCTGGTTATTTGTGTCAAGACTTTCACATCTATGTTTTTGACCATGAAGTCGCTACAGAACAACAGCTCTAAGCCACTAGTTACCTTTCTCCTTTCATCATCACTGAGGTATCACAAGGTTGCTCCCATTGAAGTTTTCTTTCTAACAAGAAAGTTACCACCTACCTAATTACACCAGCTTAATGTGTAAGAATTTCATCTTTGTCTCACTCACTTTCCACATCTAATTCTCCATCAAGACTTGTGTTTCCATAAGATAAAATGTCCCCTACTCCATCATTTCTCTCTACTTCTTGATATCTCTTAATTTGGGTTATATTTTGTTGTTGTTGTTTTTAATCGGGTTTCTCTGTGTAGCCTTGGCTGTCCTGGACTCACTTTGTAGACCAGGCTGGCCTTGAACTCACAGCAATCTGCCTGTCTCTGCCTCCCAAGTGCTGGAATTAAAGGCATGAGCCACCGTGCCCAGCTGTCTGCTTTTCTTACATGTTGAAAGGACAGCTTCAAATGACTCTTACGTAGAGCTGGAAAATATTTTAAAAATTATATCTGATTATAAAATTCTCCTGATTAAACCTTAATGATCTGTATTGTCTTTAGAATAATATACCAATACAAGGCTATTTTGCCTGTTTCTTTTCCTAGTCTCCTCTCATTTTCTTCCTGTCTTATTTTTTTCTGTTCCAACCATTCTGAAGCTTTATATCAATTTATAACTAAACCATTTTCTCTCTTGCCTCTAAGGCTTTGTTGCACAAACAGAAATTCTGAGCAAGAAATCTCAACTCAATGATTTACATATTTGAGACAATTCATCTCTTCCAAAAAACCCCAAAAACAAAGAAAAAAACCCAAAGCAAACAAAACAACAATAACAACAACAAAAACCTGTTAGCTAATTTGCTCTGTTAAACTCTACCCTTTCTGGGAAATAAGAAACCAAATAATACCTCAGTCTAAGCAATAACTTCACATTTGCTTCTTAGCAAAAGCAATCTGAATTTAGGGAAGTCCGCTGAGTATCTACTTTCTTGGGCAAAAGTTGGGTGTGCCTTCTGCATGCTGTATTTATTGGATAGTGCTTTCTGTATCACTGTAGGCAGACTGGATGTAATGGTAGTCCTTGCCTTTTCACTGCCTTCTTCTCAGTGCCCGCTGTACTGGTGACAATGCAGAGAGATGTGTGTATGTGTGTGTGTGTGTGTGTGTGTGTGTGTGTGTATGTATGTGTGTGTGGCAGTGGGGCAGAGCTGTCTGGGAGTAGAATTTCTTTGCCTATTCCCTCTCCTTGGTACTTTGGTTGTGGTCCAGTCTCCTAATACTTACTATTTTATTTCTTTGTGGTCTTATAACTTGGCACATTATTGGAGAGACTGGCTCCTTGGATTGTGGCTACACTCAGATTTGGCTTTTGAAATTTCCTATGCATAAATCAAGACTTGTTTGTAAGTAGGAAATGAGAAATATAGGTGGCCTTTATGCATTGGCTGACCTACTTATATACACTTTTTTGGAGCCTTGATTGCAACTCAGTAGAGCCAAATTTCCCATCAAGACTATTGGCTGATTATATATAAGCATTTATTATAAGACAGTGGTATGGCTTGTCACCTCTACTTTAGCACCCAGGAAATCCAGAGCTCACAGAGGAAACATGCTTTTTCTTCCTGATAGTATTAATTTTTAACTGGAGATTTCCATTCTTCTTAAGTTACCCCATAATATGGAGTTAAAACAATTTGAGATAATGAGTAAGAAAAATGGGAATGTGGCTTCTTGAAGATGCTCCTACTCCTGAACATAGCATATAGTTTAAAGGTCAGCAACTTGAATGGATACCCTAGGAGCTCAATAAATTCTCCTAAGTAACCTATACTTTGCCCCCAGTTTCATCCAGCTTGGTAGATGCTTGATGATTTTTATTTAACATTTATTCCCAGCACATTTTTATTGCTATATTTTACTAGGAATATTTACTAGGAATATTTACTAGGAATATTTAAGTTTCTCACACTCCTTGAATGTACAGGTGGCCATGTGATAAAGAGTTGTTCAATGGGATAAGTACAAAGCCTTGAACTTAAAAAACAAAGGATCTCAATAGGAAAAGATTTTTTTCTCACCCCTATCACCCCTTGCTATATGTGGCAGTCAGAAGAGCTGGCCCTGGGGTCACGAGCCTGGGAGAGCTGGTACTGCACTTGGGAGAGCAGGTCCTACACCTCACCTAGGCAGCACGGTAGAGCTGGATCTGGTGGCATGGGTGCAGGTGAATTCTAGGACAACCAGGACTAGAGAGACTGTTTCTCAAAAGTCTAAACCCAAACAAATAAATTATACCATAACAAAAAGTAACTTATAGAAGAAAGGGTTTATTTTACTTACACGTCCACACAACAGCCCATCACTGAAATAAGTCAGGGCAAAAATTCAAGTCAGGAATATAGAAGCTGAAATTAAAGCATGGGCCATAGGAAATTGCTACTTACTGGCTTGCTCCTCATGACTTTCTTTTTAAAAATATTTATTTATTTATTTATTCACTTTACATCCTGATTATGGCCCTCTCCTTCATCTCCTCCCGGCCCAACTCTTCCTCCCTCTCTCCGCCACCATTTCTTAGAAAGAAAGGGGGATCACCCCTTCCTATCCACCCCAGCTCATCAAGTCATATCAGGACTGTCCTGTTCCCCTGTGGCTTGGAGCGGCAACCCCACCAAGGGTTAGTGATCAAAAAGCAGGCAACAGAGTCAGTGTCATAGATATCCCCCTTTCCCCTGCTTCCCTTCCTAGGGGACCTACATGAAGCCTGAGCTGCCCATCGGTCACATCTGTGTAGGGGGCCTGGGTCCAGTCTCTTCATCCTCATGACTTTCTTAGCCTGCTCTCTTATAGCCCCCCAGGACCATCAACCCAGAGATTCCACCATCCACAGTGAGCTGGGCCCTCCCATATCAATCAGGAAAATGCCCCACAAAGCAACGTGGTAGGGACCTTTTCTTTTAAATTATATCTTAAGATACAAAATGGCTCGAGACTGTGTCAAGTTGACATAAAACTAGCCAGTATGCACACAAATACTCTTTGGACTGTTGGAGAAAAATAGTCACTTTCTAAGCATGTGAGATGGAAGCTTGAGGAAGTTTACTTTTGAGTTAATGGGAAGTAGTATCATGGAGGTTGGGATGTCATGGAATCTTTAGAAGTAGAAGCCTAGCTGTTGGAAAAAGGTCACTAGGATGGGTCATTGGAGGTTATAGCCTGGCCCTGGTTTTGGTGGAACTTTTTGCTTCGTGGTCCACTGTGGTGTGAACAGTCTCTGGCACTTACTTATGCCTGATATCATGAGCCATGCTGCTCTACTATGTCTTTCTGTCATAACAGACTGAAACTTGACCCCCATGAGCCAACTGTTGACTTTATCTCTCTTACCTTGTCAAGTATGTTTGTCACAACAATTCAGATGGAACTCATCCAGGGTGTATAGCTCCTTTTGTGACAACTCTACACCATCTCTCTCTTCCCTCCTTACTTGTCTCATTTCCGCACTCATGTCTGTTTTGTTTGCATCCCACTAGGTTTGGCTGGGGTTATCTGTGTGTCTTGGATAGATCCTAAAGGGTACACCAATGGGAACAGAACTGAAGACAGCTGGTGCCTCTCTGACAGAATCCACCAATAGCATGTATTTCAGCAGTAAGGGGTAGTGTCGCAGAAACCCTGCCTCCATCCACATCTGGCTGTTGAAGAGCTCTTCTCTTCTGCAGACCTATAGCAGTAAGTTCATGATTACATTGGTTGTGTCCTACCTAGGGGATGGAAATTTACAGTCTTTCCTTGCTTTTTGGCCATTACATTTTTTTATTCCCTCTTTTACAAATTTCTCCAAGCCTTAGATGAGCCATATAAATCAGTCCTTTAAGACTGAGCCCTCATCTGTCACTTACTCTTAGCATCTTTGGCAGCTGAGAGTTTCTGCACTCACAGCAGTTCATTGCAAATAGCTTTTTGGTTAGGGTGGAGACTAGCTTTTGTCTAAGGATATAGACATAAATTCGTAGAAGACAGATTGATGTTATGTCTATTTAGCTAACTATCAGTAATAGTGCTTTCCCTCATAGTATCTACTACCTCCTGAGGCAAGGGATTATTTATCTTTTAACCAGGGTTCTCTTTAAAAATTTTGTTTTTATTGTTTTTTACTGCCTGGTAGCTCCTGATATTTCTTGACTTGTAATAGTAAAACTTTAAATTCTGTATCCATCTTTACATAGCCTTCACCTCTGGGTTTTCATATTGTCTGTTCTTTGAAAAACATTTAATTGACTTTGTGCATACAGTGTGAGGAGGGTGGGTGCCATGGGACAGGTATTGTTAGAAAACAATTTGAGGGAGTTTGTTCTCTCCTTCTATTGTGTGGGCCCTAGGGATTGAACTCAGGAGGTTGCATACTGGATTTGAGGTGATTTCTAATTCTTAAGAATGATGTCTTATCTTGAACTATAGGTATTAAGTATATATAAACGAATCTTTATTTTGTAGATATCAGGGATTAGGACCAGATTGTGTTGTAGACACAGTTCACCCCTCTCCACTTTCTAGGCTGTCATTTCAGTCGTTCCCCAGGTCTACTACGAACCCTGTGTTTATTCCCACAGGACAAAATCATGTTAACATGTTTTAACTCTCTTTGTATTCATCCCTAGATTCTCTAGGGTCAAAGGGTAGGTATTTACATCCTTATGTACTTGGCAGGTTGCCTGGAACATAGAGGAAAATTGGTAAATATTACTAAAATAATAAATTTCAGCCAGTATGTAAAAACATTGAGGAGATACCATTCCGGCTAATGTAAAGATATTTGCAGGAATATTCTGTTAATTTAAAGTTAACTACGGTTTTACCTGGCTATCCTACAAGCTAAGGTTAACATTAATGAAAAAAAAAAACCCAAACATTCCTTTGCATGTAACCCCCCAGAATCAATATGCAAACATATATTTCCAAACTAATATGCACAGAAGAAAGTAGAGCGTGAAATATCTCTGTGAATAAAAGAGGACTGTAAGTTATCAGCTGATAACCTTGGCAGTGAGAGAGAGAAGATGAGAAACTGACCTGACAGAATGGGCAGGAGAGAGTGTAGCAGCTCAGAGAGTGGACAAGCAGATGGGCAGTGGGAAACCACATCCCAATGTTGCAGATGGATAAGGAGCTTTTAAACTGTACAGTCTAGTTGCCCCGTGACCCTACCTATATGGAGTAAAACGTTTTTGCAAAACCCTTTCATACTTTACGTGGTGCTTTGGAAAACGAAATGTGTGCTAATCTATACACATCTGTGACATAATTATGTAGCAAGCTGACAGTAGCTTTTGTAAACAACATAAAAAGGGATCCATGATGCACGCAATCTGAGCAGGCATCCAGGATGAAGAAAGCAGGGGAGTCCCACATATACTCCCTGAAATATGAGAGAAAAACCTGTAACATGGTAAATATATGAAATAAGAGCTTAAGATATCTTGCTTTTGCATTAGTGGGAATTTGTACAATGGAGATTAGCTAGAGATTTAAAAGATCACACAACACAACACACACACACACACACACACACACACACACACAACCTGGTTTTTATTTTTTAAACAGCCTAAAAATTCAGGAAAAATGCAATTAATACTTTGTCACTATAGACATACAAGCATGACTAAAAGACAACTAATTAGGGACATGGTGTGGGGGTGTGGTAAAAAGGTACTCCGGGTATATGAGCAAAAAGTGAGATGCAAGACCCTGCCACTAGAGCATCCACGTTTTTGCTGCTGCTTTGGAAATGTCCGCCCAAATGGGAACCCAACCCATCCCTTTAAGCAGTAAGAGGACAGATTAAGAAAACCATCAGATGGCTCCACATGGTCTTTTTTTTTTTTAATTAATTTATTCATATTACATCTCAGTTGTTAGCCCATCCCATGTATCCTCCCATTCCTCCCTTCCTCCCACTTCCCCCCTACTCCCCTCCCCTCCCCTCCCCTTAGTCTGTGTCTGAGGGGGACCTCCTCCCCCTGAATATGCTCATACGGTATCAAGTCTCTCCTTGGTGACCTATTATTTTTCCTCTGAGTGCCACCAGGCATCTCCATCCAAGGGACATGTTCAAATATGGGGCACCAGAGTTTGTGTGAAAGTTAGATCTCCTTCTCCACTCAACAGTGGAGAATGTCCATCGGCTAGTCCGGGTAGGGGTTCGAGGTTTACTGCCTATTTTTTCCTTGGCTGTTGCCACAGTTTGCGGAGGACCCCAGGGCCCAGACTCGCCGGTAGTTTTCCAGGATCTGCTGGATCCTTCTATTTCCTCTTTCTCCCAGGCTTCTCACACCTAAAGTTTCAATAGGATGTCCTCCCCTCTTACCCACTATCCTGGTAGGTACAGTTTTTCATGGGGACGTACACCTTGGACTAGTGTCTCGATATAAGTGAGTATGTACCATTTAGCTCTTTTTGCTTCTGGGTGAACTCACTCATTACGACAATTTCTAGTTCAATCCATTTGTCCACAAAATTTGGAAATTCCTTGTTTTTAATAGCTGAGTAGTATTGCATAGTGTAAATGTACCACAGTTTCTTTATCCATTCTTCTATTGAGGGACACGTAGGTTGTTTCCAAGTTCTGGCTATTATGAATAAGGCAGCTATGAACATGGTTGAGCATATGTCCTTGTTGTGTGGTAGTGCATCCTCTGGGTATATTCCAAGGAGTGGAATAGCTGGGTCTTGAGGAAGCCCTATTCCCATTTTTCTGAGAAAGCACCAGATAGCTTTCCAAAGTGGTTGTACTAGTTTGCATTCCCACCAGCAATGCAGGAGTGTTCCTCTTTCTCCACACCCTCGCCAGCATGAGGTGTCGGTTGAGTTATTGATCTTAGCCATTCTGATGGGTGTAAGATGGAATCTCAGTGTTGTTTTGATTTGCATTTCTCTGATGACTAAGGAGGTTGAACTGAAGACCCAGAGATGAATCTACACACATTTGCTTACTTGATTTTCAACAAAGAAGCCAAATCCATTCAATGGAAAAACGACAGCATCTTCAACAAATGGTGCTGGTCTAACTGGATGTCTACATGTAGAAAAATGAAATTAGACCCCTATTTGTCACCATGCACAAAACTCAAGTCCAAGTGGATTAAAGACCTCAACCTAAAACCACAGACATTAACCCAGTTAGAAGAAAAAGTGGGGAAGAGTCTGGAACTCATAGGCACAGGAGACAACTTCCTGAACAGAACACCAACAGCCCAGGCCTTAACATCAACAATTAATAAATGGGACCTCATGAGGCTGAGAAGCTTCTGTAAGGCAGGTGACACTGTCAAGAGAACAAAGCGACAGCCTACAGACTGGGAAAAGATCTTCACCAACTCTTCATCTGACAAAGGTCTAATATCCAAAATATATAAAGAACTCAAGAAATTAAACACCACCAAACCAAATAACCCAATAGAGAAATGGGGCGCAGAGCTAAACAGAGAATTCTCAACAGAGGAATATCAAATGGCTGAGAAACACTTAAAGAAATGCTCCACATGGTCTTACTTTGCCTTTTCCCCTCCCTCTTTTCAAGCTGAGACACAGGACAAGTGAGCATTGCAAGCACAGAGACTAACTCATCTTACTGCTGCTCACAACTGCCTCATATGTAAGTTTCTCCCTAATCAGTCTGTGATTGATTGGCTTAGTCCTTGAGTACTCAGCTCCTTTTTTTTTTTTTTTTTTAAGTTTATATTCTAGTGAAAGACATACTTCTGGCAGGGAGTTTTTCCAATTCAACAATACATACTTTCTTCTTCAGTGCTAAAGATTGAACACGGGGTCTCACATTTGTTAGGTAACTGTACAACTTGAGCCACACCCTAACCCAAGCTTCACACTGTTGGCTTCTGAGTATGATCATCTATGCTGCAGTGATTCTAAGATTCTACAGCTCAGTGCAACACAAAGTTACTTTTTAATTTGGGGAGACCTCATGATTTACATGGACCACTCCGAAATTTGTGGGAAATGAGTTCAAAACTGAGGATATGCTAGCCTTCCGTGTGTTTAAACAAAGTCTGTGTTCATCTTGTGTGCAACCCTAGGTTGTGATCTGTGTATGGAACGTGTACTCTTAGTGTCTTTCCGGTTCCCCCTCAGGAACGTTCAGTGGGTTTTAGTTCTACATGTGAGAATGCCTGGCAGCTGCTGTTCTTTCCTCCTGAGCAGTGTTCTATATTAGCTCGCTCTAAGAGAGATTCACAGTGTTCTACAAATTCCGCCTGGCATTCAAAATAGACTTAAAATAAAGCTCCAGATGGAGACACCTACAGAAATGTACAGAGTGAACAACTAAAGAAAACAAGTAAATGTCATCACCACCTTATGTGTTGAATGTTCTGTAAAATGCTGCATTGGTGACTCGAAGGGGCCAACGCTGAATCTGTAGAGTGTTCTAGGTAGTATGGACATTCTAACAACATGAAACTTTCAACTCACAAACATGCAACATCTTTTTACTTATTTGTACTTTCCTTTTTAAAAGCCAGTTTTATATTTTTCACTAGATGATTTCCACAAATCTTTGGTTAAGTTTATTTCTAAGAGATTGATTTTATATTTTTACTGTTATAAATGGGATCGTTTTCTTGATTTACTTTGGATAGTTAACTATTAGTATATAGGATAATTTATTATAGAAACACACTGGCTTTCTGTCATAATTTTGATGAACTTATTTACTAGTTGAAAAGGGAAATAAGAAAGATGAATATCTATCTGTCTGTCTATCTATCTATCTGTCTATCTATCATCTATTTTTCTATCTATCTATACACACACATATATATTCTCTCTCTCTCTCTCTCTCTCTCTCTCTCTCTCTCTCTCTCTCTCTCCCTCTCCCTCTCTCTCCCCCCCTCCTCCCTCTCAGAATTTCCTGTGTGTGAAAACATGCACTCTACCAAGACAATTTCATCCTCCCTCTTATCCTTCCCTCGTTCCTCATTTCTTTCTCTTGCCTAATATTTCCAGCTGGGACATCCGGCACTATATTGACTGTAACTGTCAAGAATGATAAATCTTTTTTTCTGATATTAGCAAAATAATACTGAACTTTCCATCATGTAAAGTAACATTAACTATGGGCTTGTCCCATTTGGCTTTTGGTGAGGAGGAGGGTACAGCACTTGGGGGACATAGCAGGAACAAGAAAAGCAGCATTGAAGAGCGAAGGCAGGAGAGTTTTGAACTATGTGTGTTGCCTCTCCCCTTAGCACAGTAGCACAGAAATACACCCTCCACCTGGGTACAGGGAGATTAATGAGACTTTGCCTTGAACCTAAGGCTGATGTCATCTCAGTGGAATTCAGCGCTGGGCAAGCCCATGTCCTCAAACTTCAGGTCGGTCCCTGGAACCTTCAGACATCTCATTCCCACATTAGATACCATAGTTTACTTTAGGACCAGGCCTTGCAGGAAACCAACCCAACAAACCAAGGCTTGAGATCTGAACTCCCAGACTCAAGGAACTACACTGTCACACATGACCTCCGACTTCGTTGAGCCTATGGTCTATACCCAGGCCAGTAACCGATGAGCTTGTGGCAGGGAGGGAGGGCATAGTGGTTGCTGCTCTGTACCAGGTGGAAGCAGCATGAAACAGCAGCTCTCCAGTTCCTGGAAGAGCAGAAAGCAGAGAGGGCACGTCAAGAAGGAGGCCAGGAACAGTTCACCCATGAACACACTGCATTGCCCACTTTCTCCAGCTAGATTCCACCAGAGGACGGTTATCCTGGCTAGTTTTACATCAGCTTCACACAACCTAAAGTCATCTGAGATGAGAGAACTTTAATTAAGAAAATGTCTTCATAAGATCAGGCTGCAGAGCTGGGCAATGTCGGCACATGCCTTTAATCCCAGCACTCGAGGAGGCACAGGCAGGCAGATCTCTGTAAATTCGAGGTCAACCTGGTCTACAAAGTGATCCCAGGACAGCCAAAGCTACCCAGAGAAACCCTTCTTGAAAAAGCAAAAATAACCAACCAATCAACCAACCAAACAATGAAACTAACCAAGCAAGCAAGCAAGCAAGCAAACAAACAAGCAAACAAAAAAGATTGGGCTGCAAGCAAGTTTTTAGGGCATTTTTAAATTAGTGATTGATGGGAGAGTGCCTAGTCTGATGTGGGTGGTACCAACCCTGCCTGGTGGTCCTGCTTTCTATAAGAAAGCAGGCTGAACAGTCCACAAGAAGAAAACCAGTAAGTAGCACTCCTCCATAGCCTCTGCGTCAGCTCCTATCTCCAGGTTTCTGTCCTGCATGAGTTCCTGTGTGTTATCTTTGATGACTTCATTTCCTGTCTTCCTTTGATGATGAAAAGTGATGTGGGCGTGTAAGCCTAATGACCTCTTTCTTCCCCGAGTTACATTTGGTTATGGTATTTCTTCTCAGCAATATTAACCTTAGTTGAGACAAGGCTCAGCATGATACCATGAGCTGGGAGACAAGGATCAATTCGTGCCTGAAGATTGTGCGTATGACAGAAAACATGTGCTGTTTGTCTTTCCCAGTTTGTCCTACTGCATTTGTCATGATGACCTCCAGATCCATCCATTCTCCTGCAAATGATATTGCTTAATTGTTCTTTACAACTGAGAAAACACCATGGTGTTGAAGAAAATATGTTGCAATTTCGGCACAGGAAAACTGGATGTTTCATATAAATGTTATATTTTAATGAAAAAAAAAAGCCACTACCCTACTGTGAAAAATATACTACACTTCCTCTCTTTATTGACTTGTTAAGGGGCATCTATGCATACTCTACATGTACACTATTATAAACATGCAGCAGTAAATGTAGAAGTACAGGTATGCCAGTCTGTGGGATGCTAGTATACACGGCAGTGAGCGTAATGGTACAGCTAGGTTATATGGCAGCTCTATTTTTAGGTTAAAATTTTGATTTATTTTTTCAGAAGCAGACTGTCCTTTTAATATTAGGATTTTTAAAAAATGTGTATGTGTGCTTTGCCTGTGTGTGTGTGTGTTTGTGTGTGTGTGTGTGTGTGTGTGTGTGTGTGTGTGTACCTAATACAGAGCCAGAAGAAGGCACCAAATCCTCTGAAGCTGGAGTTAAAAACAGTTGTGAGCCACCATGCGCGTGCTAGGAATTAAACCTGGGTCCTCTACAAAAGCAAGGAGCACTCCTAGCTGCTGAGACATCTCTCCAGTCCTCTTCTGTTTTTAGCTTTTTTTTTTTTATGAGATCCTCCACACTGATTTCCATAGTAGTTGCTGTAGTCTGCATCTCTAACAGCTGTGTTTCTCTTTCCTTGCATCTTCATTGTTTGTTGTTTGTTTTCTCACAGTAGCCATTTTGAACTGGTTTAGGTAGAACCTCAGTTGATAAGTAGTATACTGAACCTCTTTTCAAGTAGTTGTTGGTTTCTTATATTTCATCTGAGAACTTTCTGTTCAACAATATTTTTTGTTAACTTCTCTTTTAAAATTAATTTATGTTTTTCATTTTATGGGGCTGGAGAGATGGCTCAATGGTTAAGAGCACTGACTGCTCTTCCAGAGGTCCTGAGTTCAATTCCTAGCAACCACATGGTGGCTTACAACCATCTATAATGCAATCTGATGTATACTGTATACGCAATGAATAAATCTTAAAAAAAATAATTTGCTTTTCATTTTAAATTAAAATATAATTATATCACTGTCCACTTCCCATTTCTTCTTTCAACCCCTCAATATTCCACCATAGCCTCTTAAAATGACAGTCTGGGTTTTCCTTAATTATTACTGTTACATATGTATTCTTTCAAGCTGTATGAGTCAGTTTTCCCTCTACCTGTTCTAGATTTTCTACTTAATGATTCTCCTCCTTTTCTCCTTTCCAATCTCATTGTTGCCAACCTGGGAGCACACCTTACTCAGTTTTCAACTACCATACAACTGATATTGTGCAGAGAAGCAATCCTGGCTCACTTACAATCATTTCCCTGCTCTCAGAATATAGGAAGTCTGCCATAATCCTTGTCCACAATGTACCCAAGCGCCTGTAAATTAAGTCACCTGAGCCTCAGACACTTCCCTGTCTTTAGTTGAGAATGAGAGGCTTCAGAATAAGTCTAAAATACTCCATGTCTACAATAAAGTCCCCAAGCACAAAATTAGCCCAGGCTGGTATTCTGACCTTTTCCATGGCAGCTTTCATGGAGGAATGCAAAGTATTTTATGGTGATGAATTCTGGTAATTATCCTTGGCACTTTGGATAAACATTGTTGGGCTTATTTTTATGAAGGGATAAAATGTGAGCCCTGAGCTTGGGTAAGCCATCCAACACTTACAATAAACTGGCTGCAGGAATCTCTTTGGAGTCTGTCTTCTGATCTCCATTTTTCCACCTTTCCTCAGAGTTCAAACCACTCTTCCTCTTTTGAGACCCTCCCCCACTACTGGCAGCTTGAGAGTGGGGAGCTGGATGACTGGGAAATCACAGAGAGAAGGCTTGGCTGTATCCTGCTTCCCAGACACAGCTGAATGAGGGCTGGAAATAGCTTATTGGTTTGCTGGTTTGCTGGTCACTCCGCCTGCAGGCAGTTCCTCTATCCTGCAAGTGGCTTACAAAACATGTTTGCAGCCCATTTGTTCTTGTCCTCAAGGAAACAATCTATTTTTCTCTCCTTTTTTCCCCCTTTTTTTCAGTGAAGTACATTGTAGTGGAGACATTACTTCAAAGGCAGCAGTTGAATCAGACTATGCTTAAAAAAAACCCTGGTAACCTGTCATTAATTTAAAACTTGTAAATGCAGTTCAATGTTTTTCAAATGCTAAAGATAGAAAATGTGGCAATTAAAAAAATCATGAATATGGTTCCCCAAGTAAGACTCTTGGCTTCTCCCAGCTGTGAAATCCTTGTCTCAACAACATGAACAAAAGGATCTGGTCTATAGAAGCCATCCAGACTGAAGCCTGGGGTAAGTGGTTCCCAGTTGCACATGTGGCTAGACTGACTTTGCTATTTGCAGATGTGTTATGCATACAGAAGCCTTTTAAGAGCTCTGTGCAGTAAGCTTCGAACCCCTACCCAGATCTAGCCAATGGACAGGACATTCTCCACAGTTGAGTGGAGAGTGGGGTCTGACTTTCACATGTACTCTGGTACCCCATATTTGACCACATCCCCTGGATGGGGAGGCCTGGTGGCACTCAGAGGAAGGATAGCAGGCTACCAAGAAGAGACTTGATACCCTATGAGCATATACAGGGGGAGGAGGTTCCCTTTAGTCACAGTCATAGGGGAGGGGAGTAAGGGGAAAATGGGAGGGAGAGAGGATACAAGGGATGGGATAACCATTGAGATGTAATATGAATATATTAATAAAGTATATTCTTTAAAAAGAGCTCTGTGTACCAAGGACTCTGTTCTTGTTCTGTTTTTTTTTGTTTTTGTTTTTGTTTTTGTTTTTTTTTGCCAGATGGTAGCTATTTCAACCTAATAATTTTAAAGAAAATCCTTTCTGACTTTCAAATAAAAAAATTTAACATTTCTATCAGTGAGAGCAAAGTGTAAGGAATTAAAGAAATCTCTGCAGAAGTGAAGTTTTGTTTGCTTGTTAATTCAGGACAATCAAAATAGCTTGTATAAAAATCAACCACAACCTTGGTCAAAATACAAATTATTTTGTTCAAGTATCTTATACTCCAACTTAGCGATTAAAACATGCAAGTAGAGTTGGAATTGGTTACTTTGAAGGATGTGAAAATGGAACTGTACTACTGATGCATATGCTTAGAAAGTATGTTTTAATTATTTATCATTTCGCTGATCTCTGCTATCAGTGTGTTTATTCAATCTTTATAAATTTTTTGCTATGTGCTGGAAGTGCAATGGCATGATTATATTGCACAACTATACATCGCTGTGTCCGTGATCATATATTAGAGAAATACACAGTCATGGTGCAAGAATAGAACTAACTCTACAAAGCTGCCCACTGACCTCCACATAGGCTCTATATGGCATACACATGCCCCCCACAGTAAATATGTAAGTAAAGCAATAAAACATTTAAAAATAGGCAATCATTGTTAAAAGCAGTGTGAGGGACATAGACAGAATACAATGGAATCTGTGGCAACATAACAGCATATTCATGCAACTGTATTATTCATTCCATCAGCCTTCTGTACAGTCCACAGATGTTCTACTTTTTCAAGTACTAACTATTTTTTTTTAACAGGCACTGGTCAACGTGCTGGAGCTAACTCAGTAAACACAAAAACAGTTTAGGTCCTTAATAAAACGTAGTAATGGACAAAAGTAAATAATTAAGATATACACATATATGAATATTATAGGAGGTGTGAAAGTATTTAGCAGGAGGCTATGCTGTGAAAAAGAATAATAATGTATAGACTCCAGGGTATTTGAGTATCAAGGACAAACTCTTTGAGGATATTCTATAAGCCAATTTCCAGAGTCATCAAAAGAGCTTTCTAAGAACAGGAAAGACCTGTTCAAAGGCCCTGACGTATGAAGAGCTTGGCAAGTTCAAGATACAAAAAGGGATATGGTAAATAGGAATAATTGGGTAATCGAGTGAATGGGAATAAGAAAGAGACGCATTAGAGAAGTAGTAGATAAATACTTAGGTTTATGTTTTTAGGCTTAATGAAAGAAGCTTCTTTTCCTAGTGAGTAGTGGTGACTGGTCCTGGTCAAGTGAAGTGGGTCCTAAAACAAAGCTAAATCATGGATGTGGTAAAGTAGGGATGTGGAAGGGATGACTCCTGTCAATGGGAAAGAGATAAGCCAGGGTAGGAACAAGGAAATGATCAGAACACATTGTGTGCAATTACTAAAGAAAAATTAGCCAATAAAAAAAAAAAAATCCAGAAACAAAACCAGAAGTAAGCAGGTGGATAATTTGGAAACTTAACAAATGAACTGAGGCTTGTTTTCAATAGATGATGATCCATCAGTTCCCATCTATCATCTATTTGTCTGTCTGTCTATCTATCTGTCTATCTATCTATCGATCGATCATCATCATCACCTGTGTATCTTTTCTCATACATTACATCTTGAACACAGCTTTCCTCTTCTCCTCCCAGTTCCTCCCTATGTACCTCCTCTCTCCCCCAGATCCATTCCTCCTCCAGTTTCCTTTCAGAAAAGAGCAGGCTTCCTGGGGATAAGAACCAAACAGAGCATATAACGTTGCAATAAGACTAGGCACCTCTCCCAGTAGGAGGAAAAGGATCCCAAATGGAGGCAAAAGAGTCAGAGACAGCCCCTTCTCCCTCTGTTAGGAGTCCCACAAAGAACAAGCTGTACAGCCATAACATATAAGTAGAGGACCGAGGTCAGACCCATGCAGGCTCCATGAGTTTTGGTTCAGACTCTGTGAGCCCCTATGAGCTCTGGTTAGTTGAATCTTTATGTTTTATTGAGTCCTTGACCCCTCTGGCTCTTAAAGTCATTGCTCCCCCTCTTTTGAAGGATTCAGAAGTCCCTTGTCCTTCTCTCCTAAACCTGAAATTGCTTGGTAACCTTGGTACTTTGCCTCTTCTGGACAGTGACACATGAGACAATTTGGATAGCTCAGACCTCCCTCCACAGTCTCCCAACACTTTGAGGTCCTGGGAAGGTACTTTCCATATGCAAGTCAGGTAATTACACAACTAAGTGCCCAAATGTGTGTAAATGGACATGCGAGATAGTCAGTTTCCCCCTGGGGTCTTTTAATAAATCAAAGCTCTCTCTTTGGTTTATAAACTCATGTGGAGTTGAAGGCAGAGAGTCTGGTGCTTCTGACTCATCTGCATTTAACTTATTACCATCTTATTCTTTTACAGTGGTTTGAAGTTTAAGAAATCTCTCGGGACGAATTTATTTAAACAAAAAGCCTATTTAACTTAAAAGCCCCTTTTAACTTTTTCATCTTAGGAGCAGGAAATTATGATTTTATAAACACAAATAAATGAAAAACCTAAGTCAGTTGGCAGCAGAGTGATTTATGATGCCTGTGTAGGTCTTAAATTAACCAACTAGATTTCACAAATCCACAACAAAAGAAAACCAGCCTTCGTCTCACAACCAAGGGGTGTCACTTTTGTAAATGGGAGCACATCACAGTGACACAGTGTGCCCACTATATTTCCTCTCTTTGTCTCAATGTAAGGCTGTCAAAATTCAGAGATTCTTAGAGCATCATTGGTTAAAGAATTTTGGGTTGAAAGACTGGTCTTGAGAAAAAAAAAATATCTTCATTGGTTTATATGACTCCAGAGCTCACAGGGAGGAGGAAAGGCAGATATAAGAGCCACAGAAACTGAAAGAAGAGTTTTAAACTCATAGATGCTAACAGCATTGGTCAGTACCTTCACGTGATAGCAATATCATTAAAGCAACTTGAGGCCAGGTGCTGCCAAGCTCCAGTGAGTGACTCCCAGGACATACCCTTGCTAGTCTCTCTGTAAGTTGTGACTCTCTAGATCTCAGACTGGGCCAGGTGACACGCCTAAACCAAGCACCATGCTGTAAGCACATTTCTCTGCATATCCTGCCCTCAGCCGTGTTCTACACAGGGAACTGGTGGATTGAGTGAACCTTCCTTCACTCAGCAGGATGAGGATGGAGAAGGGATGTTAGTTAGGTCACTTGAGGCATTGTTTCTACAAGAAAAGACAATAAATACAGGGTATAAGTTATCCAACAAATTTTAATGAAAACATTCATGCTTAAATAATCATAAATAGGTAAATAGTTTTATGAATGTCCATACTCGCCCATTCATCTGATTTTGAATCTCAGTGGAGAAAGTGGGACAGCAATTTGGATCAAAGTCATCGTTTTGTCATAAATTACCTAGTCGGTCCTGCCAAGTCCTTTCACTTCCCTGCACCTCAGTATCCTTATTTCTAAAAGGAAGGGCTTGAACTAAGTGTTCCCTCCAAGATTTTTCCCCCTGGCTCTGAAATAGTAATGATCCTCAGCTTGCCAAGGGAGAATGGGAAGATTCTCCTGGCCTAGGATTTCATGGAAAAGAAAACGGAAGCAGATCCAGGTGCAGGGCAGAAAAGGGAGCCAGCAGCCCCTGGGCCATAAAGTGAAGGAAGCAAGCAGGATGCTTAGGGGAATGAGGTCAACTTCAGGACAGGACATCTTTGTGAGCTGAGGAGCACCCTCCAGGATCCTTGGGGCTCTGTGGAATGAGCACACTGGAGCAGTGGTGAGAGTTGCCATAGAGAGAGGGACAAATAGACTGTTGTTTGGTGCAGCAACTTGGATTCTGCCAGAAGGCTTCTCACACTCAAAATAAATATTATATATGGCTTCCATCAGTGGTGCTTAATCCAGGAAGCAAATATATACAGTGTGCTTTCTGAGGTGTTAGAAATAGAGTAATTTGGGGGCCTGAGTGATGGCATTGTGCTTAAGAGCACTCGTGGCTCTTCCAGAGAATCTGAGTTTGATTCCCAGTAGCCACGAGAGGGATCTCACATCTGCTCAGTTCCAGAAGATCCAGTGCCCTCTCATTTTCCTGAACCTCATCCCTCAACACACACATGTAGCATGCATTCACACAGACACATTTACATAAATACAAATAAAACATCACTATGAAAAAATAAAACACATTAATTTGACATGCCCATATTTTAACGTAGAGTCCTTGAAATAAAAATGCATTTTTGAAACCGAAATTTTGTTTGGATGCTAAAACGCAGACATGTATCACATATGAGCATCTTGTTCATGTATATATATATATATATATATATATATATATATATATATATATATATATAATATAATATAAATATAAAAGTATGCATATATTAGTTCTCCAGTAAAATGTGTAGTTGCTCCTTTCTTTGAGAGATAAAGGTTTCAAATAGCATTTAGTCCAGGTTATATCAGAGTTTTAGAATAACTGTTTGAAAATTTTTTAGGAATTTTCAATGAAGGGTAAAAATATATGGGCCTTACATACCACAGCTAATTGCCATTAAACCAGGTAAGGTTAAGAAGAGAAGAATAGACTCTGGAATGCCAGTGAATAAATAATTGTTCTTCTCTATTATGTCAAGGTGTGTGAAATTCAGCACCTCACCCTTTCCCTCTGTCTGACTTGATGGTGCTGGAAATGAACAGGCTCAATCCCTTCTGGCACGTAGCCTGCACTCTCATCTCATTTTCCCAGCTTCCAACTGCATGGCTCACATCAGTCTTTAAATGTTTTCTCACCATTTGGTGGCCTGCCCATTCGCCCTGGCTTTTTCTTTACTGACTTTGTTCAAACCGCACTGACACTCTGTTTATGGTCTTACTTTGTTTTTATTGGCTTACTTTCCCTCTACCTGCTCTGCGTTGCTGTTTCCCTTTCTCTTGGTCTACATGTTTTCATTGGTGAGTTAATAGATTGCCTACTGAGTTTATCAGATTTCTATTTCTTTTATCAAAACATCCAAGACTATCAACTTAAAAAGTGTATTTTGGTTCGCAATTTGAGAGCTTTTTGGCCAATGGTTGGGGTTTGTTGACCTGTGGCATCCATCTTGGTGACAGTACTTGACAGACTGGAAACAAGTGGGGACTAAGTTCCCAAAACTCCCACCCAAGAACCTCCACTTCCCCAATAACTACAACTTCTTCCACTTCACCTGTATTTTACAAATTCCCAATAGCACGACAGGTGAGGACTAAATCTTCAGCATGCAGGTCTGGTGGAGACACAATCTAAAGTGCGGTCTCTTTCTAGGCGTTTCCCATCACTTGCATCTTCGCGACCCCAGCTGGCACCTCTGACTCACACAAACACGGTCAGGACCTTCAGCTACACTGATGAGTTCAACTCACATTTATTATTCCTTCCATCCTTCTACCCTTCTATCCCTCTTCCCCACCATCCCTAGACACAGACATAAAAGCACACAGATACAGACCCAAGACAGACAGATGACAGGGAGACAAACAGACACACGCACAAGCATGCATGGGTATGCACAAGTTCTTAGGAATAACTATCTATCTATTCACTCAAGAGAGACTCTTGCGTTCAGGCCTTTCAATGATACTTAGTTTTATCTTTCCCCCGAACGCCCCCTCTTTTCTTCGCCATCACCTGAATTCGCAACTTCTTCATCTATCCATGTCACCCAGCGGCTTCCTAACTCCCCTCCTCCTGCTCAACAACCTCTCTACACTCCATTCTTGCCAGTGCTGTTAGTGTCTTTCTCAGGACGTGATCAAGTCAGTATTCTGCGCCCGTGTGTGATGTCCTGCCCCTCAGGACAGAGGCCACGGTTCTCACACAGACAAGACACTAGCTTCAGGCTAGCACGCTTCTAAATTCTCCTTTGGGCTCTCACTGTGTCGTCCAATCACAGGAGCTATTGATAGTTCCCCAACGTCAAGCCTCACTTTCCTTCTTCTTTTACAGCCGTTATTCTTATTTTCTGAAACTACTTATCCTCTCAAAGGCTTCATTAATTTACATTTATGATTCAGAGTCAGCTTAGACATCTGTTCCTCCAGGAAGTTTTTCTGACCATGCTTAGTTAGTTAAAAACAAAACAAACCCCACCCCACCCCCAGCAAGTTCTAGATCAATATGTGGGACCAGCGTCTCCTCCACATACCCACAGAACTGTGTTATGATCCTGCTATATCATGGTTTATAGCGTTTACTTTCTTTTACTAGATGTGAAGTTTGTGTGCAGAGGCCAGCAAGTTCACATCCTCATTGCTGAGCTCCGTCATTTCCTTCATTAAACTTGGGTTGGATGACAGAACAAATAAGCCCATGCATGTGTCTACACACATGCACCCAGACCACCCACATATTAAGCCTTCGCTGAAACTTCAATGCATTTTTTGTTGGACCATCAATTCTAGGAAATAGTGTTTTCATGTTTAAATGATGTTTCATAAGTCAAATGACTAGTTATCAGCCACGTTAGGTGGGATTTTGTAGTGCCAACTCCTAATCGCAGGGGTCATGTAGCCTCAGCTCGTTACACAGCCTGAAATAGGACAGGCCTAGAATTGGGGGGGGGTGAGGGGGGAACCTGTAACGTCTGCCAGTCAGCAGAATTTTAGAGGGGAGGGCTTTCAGCTTGGTTTTCTATATACAAGGCTTCACATCAATGACAAAAAGTACAGTTTTAAAAATATGTATCTCATTTATTAGAATTTATTCACATTACATCCTGATTGTTGCCGGGTGTGGTGGTGCACACCTTTAATCCCAGCACTTGGGAGGCAGAGGCAGGTGGATCGCTGTGAGTTTGAGGACAGCCTGGTCTACAAAGCGAGTCCAGGACACCCAAGGCTACACAGAGAAACTCTGTCTTCAAAAACCAAAAAAAGAACAACAACGGGGGAAAAAAAAACCCAAAAAATATATCCTGATTGTTATCCCCTCACTCTTATCTTCCAGTTCCCACCCTCCCTCCCTCCTCTGTCAGAGGTCCAGCGCCAGTCCTTCCTCCCCGCTACCCCCTGCCAGGGAGAACAAGCTGCCCATTGGCCACATCTGAACTGGGGGTCTAAGGTCTCTGCATGCATTGTCCTTGGTTGGTGCATCAGTTTGTGCAGCCTCCTCCCAGCTCCTGCGTCCAGATCTGCTGGCCTCGATGGTCTCCCTGTGGAGCTCCTGACCCCTCTGGACCCTTCCATCCTCCCAGTCTTCCATATAACTCTCAGCGCTCCACCCAGAGTCCAGCTTCAAGTCCCAGTATAATCTGCCTCACATGTTGAATTTCAAAAAAAAAAAAAAAAAATCTAATCATTGTGATTTATTTTTCTTTCCTATATTATCATTTTGAAGCCTCAATTCTTTGGGCCTTCAGATTTTGAAAAAAAAAAAAGATTATTTAATTACATGCATTTGTTGAATAGAATATGAAGAAGCAAATGCATGTGTGCAGTGTGCTGTGACCAAAACAGGTGTCTCCATTTCCAGGCGCAGCTTTTAAGTTGATGATCAACATGTAGAAATTGTGCTCATTTATTGACTATGGTGAGATATTTGAACGCATGTATGCTGTGCATTTATCAAGCCAGGGCAGGGATAACGTTCTCCATCTCCTTATCGTTAGTTTGTGTTTGGTTACTTGAGCCCATACATGTTTGTGAATTATAGTCAGCCCCGGGGTCTTGCTCCTATTACCTATGGTGTTGGTACCTGCTAGGCACACTCCATTCCCTTCCAATCATCTTCTGAGCCTTTCAACCTTAACCCTGGCTAGCACATACCCGACCATCACAAGAATCCTTGCCCCCTCTCCCTACCCTCATTCCCCTACCATCGCCTCCTTTAATGGGGAGGGTGGCACAGCTTGTGCTGGCCCGTTTCTTCTCCTTCCTTCACCACCTGATATGTTGCACCTGGAATAGTTCTACGAAGATTATCCTCTGGGTTACCACATGCCTCGTAAGCTTCTGTAAGAATGAAATAGGAAGCCTATAACTCATCACCCAGTGCCTGCAACACAATGTTTCCAAAGTCCACTGTGACATTATTTTCTTGCTCCCTTCCTGGGAAAGCCTTTGGATCATGCACTAGGCCCTCCTGGAGCTTTTTCTTTCCTGTTTGTCCTCCTGTAATAGGGACAGCCGCTACCTCTTAGGGCTGTTCAATGATGGAATGAAGCAATACGTGAAAAGCCCCTGTCACGTAGCCGCAGCACCCTAGCTGCCCTTGATAGTATTGTGTTGCACTGTTAAAAATAAAATTTATATGCTTCTGAGACTTTCATTAGCATCTCGTATTGTCAGCATCCACACAATATGCCAGTGTCATCACTCATTCTCTAGGATTTGTTGAGAAGAGAGAGTTTAATAACAGCCATGTAAGTGCTGAGCCCTGGAACGCTCCATGAATAAATAGGCAGAGCTCAGTTCTTTGCGATGAATGCAGCCAGTTCTATCACTCAAATGGTGACAGGCCCTAACGGCCTTCAGTTTTGTTAGGTTTCGCTGTGACTGTTAACTAGGAAGCAGCTACTCTGAGGTCCTCTTAGCTACAAAGTGGAAGAACTTGTCATAGTAGCTGCCAGGCTCTCGTGGGACTACTGTACTCTCCCTTTTTATTGCAGGAAGTCCTAGAACCTTTACTTACCTCTTGGTGGGAGTCATCAGGGTCAGTTTCCATTCATTGTATTAAAGATAACATTTCACTGTTTCTCTGAGACTCCCACACCACGCACCCTAGCCCACTCGTCTCCCTGCCGCTTTATATCCTCCCTTTACAACCCTGCAAGAGACAATCTTTCCCCAGGAAAAGAAAACAAATGAACAAACAAACAACAAACAATCCATCTTGCCGTGGTGGAAGCTGAGGTGTGTGGCACAGTATATCCTTTTACCCAAACAGCTTTCCTTGCAAATGTTCATCGTAATGAGTCACAATAAAAGTGGCCAAAGGTATCACAGAACATTCTGGCACATTTGCTGAGGACAAGGGTCACACATCTTTGCCTGTTCTTTTTTTTTTTCTTTTTTTCTTTTTTTTCTCCTTTATTAATTTATTCTTGTTACATCTCAATGGTTATCCCATCCCTTGTATCCTCCCATTCTTCCCTCCCTCCCATTTTCCCCTTATTCCCCTCCCCTATGACTGTTCCTGAGGGGGATTACCTCCCCCTGTATATGTTCATAGGGTATCAAGTCTCTTCTTGGTAACCTGCTGTCCTTAAATGCACTCAGACTTAATTCCTTGTAATGGGGCTATAAAAAAATGATGCTATCTTGTATAAAACAAATGAACTAAGAAGTCTAGAAACGTGGCTCAGAGATTCAGTTAGCACCTCAGTACACTGTAAATAGTATCTGCCTCCTTTAATGACTGTTGCAATAAAGTTTATACTTAAGTCCAAAGTTTCACATCTACATATATTATGCACATATGCAAAGCAATATGCAATATTACTGAAGATACTTTTAGTATATTTGTAGTACTTACTGAAAATCTTATTTCTTTAAAAAAATTTAAACTAGATTTTATTTGTTTTGTGTGCAAGTGTGTGTCTGTGTGTGTGTGTGTGTGTGTGTGTGTGTGTGTGTGCATGCATATGTATGCCACAGGCCTCTTATATAGCTCAGAGAACAACTTGGAGGAGTCCTGGAGATTGAGCTCAGTTTGTCAGGCTTAATGACAGGTGCCTGTCCTCTCTGAGCCTTCTTGCTGGTGCCAAGTATTGTTTAAGAAGCAGATTAGATTCCTTCTTACACAGTTGTGGGGAGAGCTGGGGCTGCCTCTGACATGAACTCCGGTGCCCCCATTTGACCACTTCCCCTTAGTGAGGAGGCCTGGTGGCACTTAGAGGAAGGGGAAGCAGGCTATCTGGAAGAGACCTGATAGGCTGTGGCCATATGGTGGGGGAGGAGGTCCCCTTGTGTAAGAGGTGGGGGTGGAGTAGGGCAGAAGAGGGAGGGAGAGTGGGAATAGGAAGCTACAAGCTACAAGAGAGGGGGATAACAATGAGGATATAACCTGAATAAATTATAACAAATTAAAATTAAAAAGAAAAAAGAGACACAACTCAGTTCCAACTGTTGCTGAAGTTAAATTTAAAACTGTTTTCCTCCTTAATATTATTATTGGAGTTGCTATTCTGAGTTGGGGGGGGAAGTGCACCTGGAAGTGCTGAGTTACGCTTATTGAAGACTCGACTCTCTATTCACCCTCAATAGGGAAGGTATAAACAGATCAAAGAAATGGCTCCACTCAAGTCTAGCTCTGCGACCCAGTGAGTTTAACTAGGGTCACTTAAAGGACAACGGGTAACAAACAGGTTTCTAACATGGTGGTTACGCCACCTGGGAGAGTTTCCTGCTTATGGCAATTGTTCATGGCTTATATATCCCTTGGGAGGGCCAGAGCCTCCCATACCTTATAAGCTGCTCTGTGAGCCCTCTTCCCGCTTCTACAGGGAATGTTAGTGGGTCCAATCCCGATAGCTTATCTGGGAGTGATCGCAACCGCTTTGACATGCAGGTTCAGAGAGGGGTGTTGGGATAGGGCTAATTCAGTAACAGGAAGACCTGAAATCGAATGGCCAGCACCTAAATAAAAAGCTAAGGGACATGGGACATGCATGTGATTGCAATGAGAGAGAGAAGATAAAAGCCCAGGGTCTTTCTGGCTAGGTAGTCTAGACAAGCAGTGAGCTCTGGGCTCAATAAGGGACCAAATCTCAAAAACCAAGGTTGCGTATGACTGACGGAGATCTGCTATCAACACCTGGCCTCCGTGAACACACCCGTGTGCACACGCTAGTGTACATGTTCAAGTAGCAAATACAAAATATAGCAAACCAAAACCAAAACAAAAACGTGGTAACAGCAGTGCCATACACAGAAGACAGCATTCCACAAGAAGAAAGGGGATTTACAAGGAAGGAGAATTTGATGTGTACAGGGGAGAATAAGGACGTCTGACCTTTGCACCTTGGAAACCAGAGCTGTCTGGGCAATGTGAGCGTGGGCAGAACAACGCAAGGCCTGGATAGATACATTTGGAGGAAATCACCGGTTAGAGCCGGGATGCTTTGCTCAACGAGTCAAACACAGCTGCTGCGGTTCCTACAACCTAGACAGATCAGAGCCAGCCTCGTTATCTAGACCGCAGAGAAAACAACTAAAAACTAAAGAGATTTGTCCCAAACTACACCCCTGAGCCAGAGTGGAACACGTTCTAGGTGACACTCAAACTCCGTGTTCCTTTTCTGAAGCCAATAGACACAACTACCTGGAGCCTATCTGATTCCGGTCCGGGGACAAAAAGGAAGTTTGCCGTGGAGTGAGGTGCCCTTTCTTTGCCTGTACTCCTTCCATAGAGTGCACGGTGCCTTTCAGAGTGCGTCCTCAGTAACTAGATCACTGTGAAGGTTTTTTTGTTTTTGTTTTTGTTTTTAACAAAGTGGGGAAGAATAGGAGCTGAAGACATGCCTTGCAAAGGGAGCCTGTGGTGTATACTCCCCAGATTGTGTCTTGAGATCACAGTGAACGATACTGGAAGGTGTTGAAAAACTAACTCCTCGTGGCGACATGTGTCATGTCCAAGAACATACAAAACATTGATATCTCCAGTCTGCAAACCTCTGACTCCACCGCACCCCACCCTTACTGCCCTGTGAAAACGGGCGTTCTAATTATATTCACCCTCTCCGTTGCTTTTCAGCATTAAGCTCTGGTAGTGCCGAAAGAGGGGCCAAGGTTTGGCTCTCACTCAGAACGGCATGTTACACACCGCCTTAAAGTTTGGATTTTCATGTTACCCAGAGGAAAGAGACTCAGAATGGAAAATATTGCCGAAGTTTCCCACCCTTGAGCAGCTGTTTAGGAAATCTCTAAAATGTATCCCGAGCGCCCTCTTCTGGCTGGAGCGAAGCATAGTTTAAAGAACAGTAAACCTCTGGTTGTTTGCTTGTTCTTTGACCAACCTGAATAGAAGTTATCAAGTGATCAAAAGAGAAAAGCTGTGAGGCCTAAGAAGAATTCTCACCTGTGGCTTTTCAATGCAAATGTAAAGCCTGCTTAGCGGGTCAAATGAAAAAGTACTCTCATGTTGGCCTGAAGCCTTGTTTTGGAACGTTTCATCAATAGGCCTGCTCAACTGACCATGGATAGCTAAGGTTGAGTGACCAGAACTCGCCAGCCTTCAAAAATTGTAAAACAGGGAAGCATTCTGAGCTGTCATGTCCTAAGCCGTGAGTCTCTGCTGCCGCAGCCATGATGTCAGTAACAAACACCGTGGACACCTCTCAACGAGGACATGATTCCTGATGCACAGATGGACTATTATGGCACCCGCCTAGCAACCTGACCCTCGGACAGGTCCGACAAAATCTTTGATGTGCAAAACGGAGGGCGGATCCTCATTGCAGACCTCAGAGGACATCAGGGGCCAGTATGGCAAGTGGCCTGGGCCCACCCCATGTACAGCAGTAGCCTGGCTTCCGGTTCCTAAGGCCAGAAAGTCATTATCTGGAAAGAAGAAAATGGCACTTGGGAGAAGACCCATGAGCCCTCAGGACACGTCTCCTCAGTGGACTCCGTGTGCTGGTCCCCTCATGACTACGGCTTGATCTTGGCCTGTGGGAGCTCCAATGGGGCCATCTTCCTCATGGCCTGTACAGGGGAAGGCGAGTGGGAAATGAAGGAAATCAATAATACTCACACGATGGGCACCTGCTGTTGTTCCCGGAAGTCGTACAGACCAAGCATCAGGGCAGAACCCCAATTACATCAAGACATTTGCATCAGGTGGCTGTGAAAACCTCATCAAGCTGTGGAGCGGGGAGGAGGTTGGCCAGTGGAAGGAGGGGCAGAAGCTAGATGCCCACAGCGACTGGGTTCCAGATGTTTCCCGGGACCCCTCCATTGGCCTGCCCACCAGCACCACTGCCAGCTGCTCTCAGGATGGCCGAGTGTTTATATGGACCTGCGATGATGCCTCAGGCAATATGTGGTCACCCAAACTCCTACACCAGTTCAATGATGTGATGTGGCACATGAGCTGGTCCATCACAGCAAACATCCTGACTGTGTGAGGTGGAGAAAAAAAAGTGGAAAGAGTCGGTGGATGGACAGTGTGCATCGGCGACGTCAACAAGCGCCAGGGTTCCATGTCAGCCTCCATCACAGAGGGCAAACAGAAAAATCAGTGACGACACAGGCAGCCTGGACTTCCGGTTGCCGGGACTGACCACTCTGTACTCTGGATGTACATCTAAACAAGTGCGAAGAAGGGTTCAAATGCTCCCAAGATTCCACACCCAAGAGTGCTCACAGATACAACATGGGTGCCCACCAGCTTTACTGGGATCCCATGTGTTTAGTAATTTAATGTCCAGCTGAAAGTATTCATGTTAGAAACAAGTGATATTATTTTTAAATATTTTGGCCATTTTAAACTATTTTTTTTTTTTTGGTCTCAGGCTGTTTCCAAGCTAATAAAAACCATATTGCATAGAAAGAGGAATTATAAAAACAGAACCCAAATGGAAGTTTAGAATGCAGTGTCGTGTTTTAAAGAATTCATTTTATTCACTTGGGAGTTCAGTGATCTTTAGAGTACTTCAAGAAAGAATGAAAAGCTCATGAGGCTGGGTATGAGAACAGAGGTTGATGAAAATCCGGAAAAGGCCCTCCTTTCCATGGTAAAACACTACGCCATTCCTCCACCAGATTCATGGTTTGTGCGGGAGATTAGGAAGTCTGTCTGCTCAGCCACTTGCCTCTGGTTCAGAAGGGTGGACACCACGTCTTGCCGGCTCTGGCACAACACTTTGTGACATTGGCTTGGCCATATTCTAGACACATTACTGTTTTAATTAGGGCTTCTATTGCTGTGATAAAATGACATGCATCATCAAAAACAACTTGGGGAGCAAAGGGTTTATTCTATCGTACAGGCCCACATCATGGTAAATCATCAAAGGAAGTCAGGGCAGAAACTCAAGGCAGAAACCAGGAGGTAGGAGCTGATGCAGAGGCCATGGAGGAGTGCTGCTTACTGGCTTACTCCTCATGGCTTTCTCTGTCTGCTTTTTTGTGTAACTCAGGACCACTTGCCCAGGGCTGGCACCACCTATAGTGGTCTGGGTGCTCTTACATCAATTACTAATCAAGAAACTGCCCCACAACTACTTCATGTGCATCTCCTGGCTTCTAAGACACTCATGTCCCCATTGGTTAAATGATGACCATGAGAAAATAATTGTGAAGATTCAATTGATGTATGCTCAGAAAATGCCAACTGCTAATGTGGTTCTGCAATGAAAAGAGGGGGATTGCTCACGTGTTCAAAGTTGTCTTCAGTGGAGGAAACACAGAATCACTTCTTACAATCAACATGCACAACAGACTGGAGAAGTGCAGTGATTTAAAAATATATTCTTGCCTGCCTATTTCTTTCCAAGACTCACACAATACACAAATACAAATTTGTTTTGTAAAACAGGTTAAATTAATTTTTAGGCTTAAAAAATATAAGTACACCCATTTTTTAGGGTATAGTATATATACATAGGGCCTGATAATTGTAGCAGGGGAATTAACCCCACGCATAAAACAGCCCATATTTACCTATTTTGAAATATATAATTTATTATTGTTAACTTCAGTGTCGCACTGTGCATGAGAATATCAGAACCTTAGTCCTGTGCCCCCTGGCTAACTTCTCCCAATCTTTCCTCTACCTTCTCTACCTCCAGTAAGCGCTGTTCGACTCTCTGAAGTCAATTTTCTATTAAGTGCCTTCAGATCAAGTCTGTATAAGACAGCTCAAAATGTCAGAACTGATTTGAATTTTATAGGTTAATGAGAAATTTTGAGGAAGGCATAATAAAAATCCCTATGATGGACGTGGAAAAGAAAGCTTCATTATTCAAACCGAAGGAGGAAAAAACCACCATGAATTCAAAATAGTCTGGCAATAATTAATACCCCACCAGCTTTGCTCACTTTAGAAGCGATTCTACATTTGGTTCCTTTTGTCTAGCGTCAATCCAATGGTTCTGACTGCAGGACACCGTGCACTTGATTATGTCACATGTGAGATGAGCAAAATTTGAAAAGTAAGAGGGACTTTGGTTCTCTCATTTTAGAAAAGGGACCGCTGGAAGCCGTCGAGTTGTCAGTTCACAGAGCACCATGGCTGTCACTCAGGGAACCGTGGGAGTGAGCTAGAGGTCCCTAGGACAAAGCACAGTTCCTCAGCCTGACCTGGATGGTTAGCCTCTGCTAACAAATATAGCAGGAGTCCTTCATGCACCACCCTCTTCTCCAGGCACCAGCTGAACAGAAGCCATTGGCTTCTTGAACATAGTCTCTTCTTTTGAGCCTTTACAAGAGAGTACTGTGATGCCATAACGGTTCCCCTTTTCTTTTTAAAACTAATTAATTAATTTATTCACTTTACATCCTAATCATAGCCCCCTCCTTCCTCTCCTCCAGGTCCCACCTTCTCTCCCTCTTTCCCCCCCCCCCCCCCGCCCCCACAACATCAAGTCACATCACGACTGCATGCATCCTCTTTCTTGGTGGCCTAGCATGGCAGCCCCCGCAAGGGGGGAGTTATTGAAAAGCAGGTGACAGAGTCCCTGTCAGAGATAGCCCCCGCTCCCCTTACTAGGGGACCCACATGAAGACCAAGCTGTCCATAGGGTACATATGTGTAGGGGTCCTCGGTCAAGTCCATGCCTGGTCCTTGGTTGGTGCTTCAGTCTCCGCAAGGATGCCTGGGCCCAGGTGGGAAACCATGGATGGGGTATCTCTGAGAAAAGCTGGAGATCTGCAATAGGGTAGGCTCCTGGGAGGATATGGGGGTTACTCTAGCTGAGACCCCTAGTAGGGAAGAGATCATGGAGACTGAAGAAGTCACCCTCTAAACAGACAGGACTCCTAGTGGAGGGATGTGAACACCAACCCACCCTCAAATACTTCCACCCCAAATCTACCTTGCCTACAAGATGTTTAGGGCTAACGATAGAGCAGAGATGGAAGGCATATCCAACCAATGCCTGGCCCAATGTAAGACCTACACCAAGCGGGAAAGCCAACTCCTAACACTATTAACAACACTCTGCTATGCTTGAAGTCAGGAGGCTAGCATAGCTGTCCTCTGAGAGGCTCCACGCAGCAAGTGATCAGAAGAGATGCCAAGGAAGCCAGCCGAGGAAGCCTTGTGGAAGTGTCCAGGAAGAATAGAAGGACCTAGAGGACACAGGAGCTACATGAGAAGACCATCAGTGCTCCTCTTTTCTTGACTGAATTTTCAGATCTCCCATCTATCACTTCTACATGAAGCATTCTGATCCACTTCCCCTTCAGATTGGATTAGTTACCTTTACCAGCTCCGCTCTAAAATTAGCTAGTTCTGTGCTAGGGCATGTTTACTTTTGTCCTTCTCTCTCTTCATGGAGAGCTGCTTCATGGAGTTTCCTTCACCATCCTATTCACCCCCTCTTGGATGGTGCCTGACATACGTTGATCGTTGGAAGTTGTTCTGAGGGATTAAAAAGAGGCAGAGGCCGGTGAGAATTCGAGGCCAGCCTGGTACACAAAGTGAGTCCAGGACAGCCAAGGCTACACAGAGAAACCCTGTCTCAAAACCCCACCTTTTGGGCATTACCTTAAAGAATGCCAGAACTCCAAAGATTGTCAAGGCAACGAGCAAAACAGAACTCTTTTTTTTTTTCTTTTGAATAACCACTCCTAGTTATAATTTACTGGGAAAGTAGAGACTAAGCTGCCATCCAAGAATGCTGACTCTCCCGAGAAGCTATAAAGATGCAAGGAAAGATACTGCGGGTCTCAGGGGGAGCCTGGCTCCTCTGATCCTCGCTTTCCAACCTGCACCAGACGGAACTGTGCTCTTGCTGTTTTAACTACTCATTTGTAGCAGTCTGTTGCTGTAGCCCTAGAAAACTGTTACAACGCCCAGAACCTACTCCTGTTTCCCATCCAAACTATCACCTCTCACAAAGCAGTATGTGCTTCCCTTTGATCTTAATCCTGTTTCCCCTCTTTTGCTTGCACTCGGCAATCAATCCATTGATCCCTCCATACATTTCGCTGGCTTTACTTTTTTTACCTTTGCTCTTCTTCCACTGCTGCCATAGTGGAGTAATGCATGCATCATATCCAACTCCCAGATGTGTCTCTGTGTGTGTGTGACTCTGTCTGTTCTCTCTCTCTCTCTCTCTCTCTCTCTCTCTCTCTCTCTCTCTCTCTCTCTCTCTCACACACACACACACACACACACACACATTCACACACACACACACACATACACACACACACACACACACACACACACACGCTCGTGTGTGCACACACACGTATGGGGGATTAGGGATTGAACCCAAGGCCTTATGCATACTAGGTAGTCTCTATTCCAGAGTCACCGACTATATCCTCTGCCCATTATTATCTCATTAAGTCAGAAATCAGACCCTGCCATTCCTCACTAGCTTCCCGGCTGCCACAGGCATAGTCCATGCATTCAATGAGAATTTCTTTCTAGAAGCTTCATCCCTACGCTGCCTTTAAGCTTACTTCAACCAGTCCGTCCACTCCCAACTCTCTAGATACAAGACCCTTTTCTTGGTGAAGCTTGGTTGTACCAGATGGCTTCTCAACAGTCCTTCATGTCTAAGTGACCTTTACTCCAGACCAGGGAATGGCCCTCTCTGTCAACTGTAGGATTCTTCTTATTTATTTTATGTTAGGCTTTCCTTCCAATTGGAGGTTAGTGAAAATTGTAAATTCCTGTCCCTGGCACTCCTATATTCTACTTATTTTGATTTTCTTTCTTCAGCACTCATGAACATTTACCTTATAATAGACAACAGTCATCTCATAGTACCCATGGGAAATGGCCCCAGGACACTCTGTGGAAACAAATCTTCATATGCTTAAGTCTCGAATACAAATTGGTAGTATTTGCATATAACTTATGCACATCTTCCCACACATGGTAGATCATCTCAGCATTACTTATGCATTAAGTGTTATGTTGAATGCTTGTTCTGCCATATGGTGTAAAGAGTAACAGCATGGAAAAGTTTAAGTCAGATTTAATCAATTTCTTTAATATTTTCTATGTGCGGTCATTTGAACATACAGGTATAGAGCCTCAATCTGCAGAAGGACAACTGTGTTTTGCATGTATTTAGTGCCTCCTTGCCATTAAATGGAAACCCTGTGAGAACAGGCATATCGTTTTCATCACATTCAGAACACATGGGGTCCATATAAGAGTTCAATAAATATTTGTCGAATGCATGGGCGATTTCTTAAATCTTTTGATTTTTTTTTTCCCACTGAAAACAGATGAGAAAAACATAGTTCCAAATAAATGTCTAAATTCTGCAATTTATGAAAAAGAACCATATTCAGTACTCCAGCAGCTGATTTGCATCCCCCAATAATAGGAGTTGAACTACTGTAGCAGTTTAATTTCCTATTTACTTGAAATGTACAATGGACTCACAAGTAAAGGAGCCAGTAGCAGGAAAAAAAAACTTCTAGATATTGCAGTATTCAGTGCTCACTATTGTGGTGGTTTGAATGAAAATGGTCCCCCATAGGCTCATAGGGAATGATGTTATTACGAGGTGTGGCCTTGTTGGAGGAAGTATGTCACTGGGAATGGGCTTTGAGGTTTTAAATGTTCAATCTAGGCCAGTGTCACTCTGTCTTCCTGCTGCCTGTGGGTCCATATAAAGAACTTGTAGCTGCCTCTCCTGCACCATGTCTGCCTATGAGCCACCATGCTTGCTGTCATGACGACAGTAGACTAAACCTCTGAACTGTAAGCCAGCCACAGTTCAATGGTTTCCTTTATAAGGGCTGCTGTGGTCATGGTGTCTCTTCACAGCAATAGAAACTCTAACCAAAACACTGACCAAGACATCAAATGAACATATGCTATAAGCAAAGAGGATTGATTGTAGACCTAACTTGAGAAGAGCTACCCATGCCAATTTAAAGCACATCCCCTTCCCCCTGAAACAATATCCATGGACTTTGTTTTAGTTAGAAATCTGATTTCATTTTTTGTATTGGGAAGGTAAATCCATTCAAATCCCTTCAGACAAAATGAAAGTTATAGTTACTGAAAACTCAGTAGATTTACATGATACTTTAGATAAAATACTGCTTCTTTGGTTAATGGTGAGCACACCTAATTTTAAAGAGTATTATTAATGAGATGAAAAAAAAAATTTAAAAGCGCAAATATCTTCTGGGTAAATATAACCATTGCAAGAGAGACTAGGGACATGGGAGGTAGAAATTCTGTAAGTGTAGTGATCCAGACCTTGGAAGGTACAGAGAGAAGGAAACATTAAAATTGACAAACAAAAGCTGGTGATCAGTTTAACTGACGTCCCAGAGAAGAAGGAGAAACTGAGGGTTAGCAGAGAAAACCAAATGTTGTCAGCCTTGCAGTGAAAAAGAAACGCAAGGAAGAAGCGTGTACAAGTTCTGACAAGTTTACTGTCATCTCAAATGGAATGTGATGCCCAGGCAAATATGTAACCCTGAACTCAGTGCCCTGGTGAAGCCCTGAGGCACAAGGTGGGGCACTTCTATGACGAGGACCCACTGAATCACGAACACACAATTCTGTTTACCTTCCAAGTGTTTTGAATAATTTCCAAACCTTTGCTCTACAGTAACTAGCGTTTTATAAACTCACCTGTAAAGCAGAAGCTTCCAACTTAGTTATTTTCCTTTTAAAATGTAGCCGTCCATTCCACTGCTGTCAGGTGATAGCTCCTTTCTGCTTTGGTTTGATTTGCATTTCCCTGATGGCTATCCATGCTGACATCTAGTCATATGCTTGCTGGCTGGCCATTCTTGGCTCTGCTTTGGAGTAGTTTCCTACAAGTCCTTTGACAAATTTTAAATTGGATTGCTTTTTTTGAGTTATAAAAACGCTTTATATATTCTGTATAGTATACCTTTAAGAAGGATGATTCTTCCCGGTCTGTAATTATCATCACACATCCTTACAGTGCCTTTTGATATACAACTGTTTTGCTGCTGCTGCTGCTGCTGTTTTGTTGTTTGCTTGTTTTATCTTAAAGTCTACTTTATCCATTTCTTTTTTGTTGCAGTTATTGTCTTTTAAATGCCAACCAGGAAGATCTAAGTCATCTGCAAGGTCACAAGGATTTATTCCCCTCTTTTCCCCCTGAGTTTTAAGTTGTGCACCGTCTGTGGGAGGAAAATGTCCCTAAAGTGAGAATATGTATATTTACAACACAGCGAGCGTCTAAAATGTATCACTTGCAGGGACATCGGACTCAGCTCAGCATCCAACCAAGGTGACATCCCCATGAATTTTGTCATCATAATGTCACATAATAAACCTTCCAGGAGCAGCTGCTTGAGCGTTGGGTGGCCCACTGGAAGCACTAGACAGACGCCAGTACAAACTGGAAACTTGGAGTGCTGTTTCTGGGTTTCATATACTCAATGAATCTGAGGTTTCTGTGATGCACTGTCTTCAGAATGAAGAATTCATAAGGTTGCGGGGGGCACGTGGAAATAGAGGGCGCGCCATTTACTCATACTGCCAATGACTTACCAAGGACTTGGTCCTTCCTATCCTTGAAATTTTGGGTTCATTTTTCCTGGGGAACAGAATAATGATTCATTTATCAGCTTCAGCTGATGGTGATGCATTCTGGACCCTTGTTATGAGTCAGTGCATAAGAAGCCACTGCTCTCTGTTTGTGGGTAGTCAATACATATTGGTAAAGAGGACAGCTGTTTTGACATAGTGGATGCAAACGGGGGTCATGAACAGATTCGGATCATTCACTCGGGTGGGCACCTGCTTGGTACTGTGATGCACAGTTTTGCAAAAATTGTCAGAGGATAAGACTCCTCGTGAAGAAAAGTTATAGCCACACACCGTATACTGCACAAAAAGAGAGGTGAGTGACAGCTTGTAGAATTCAGAATTGATCACTGAGAGGGAGAGGCTCCCCCACCACCTGCAGTGCGGTGGATCAGTTTATGCACTAATGTCTTCCCAAGTCTCTTCCTCCTGCTAAGAGATTCACCTAGGAATGGCTTCAAGGGCATGCAAGAAGAGCAAGGTTTATTAGGCACGAGGGACCAAAGCAGAAGTTAGGAGGTGTGCTCTTCAGATATCCAGCAGAGACCCATACATACACAGAAGCCGCTTCAGCCTGACGGCTTCTAGCTACAGGTGCCTATGGGATCCTAGTTATGTTCTTGAGCCAATGAGCTAAGGTTGAGCACCTTTTGAGTAATCTCTCCAATGACAGAGGCTATGATGATGGGATAGGGCTTCCCAGGGTTAGGTATCTGGGAATTTCCTGTGGGCAGACTTGACGCTGGGGCTCATGGCTAGCTCAGTAGAGATTCCCAGGAGAGCACAGGCTGAAGCTCTTCCTACCTGTTCTCATTTCTCCTTCTGCCCTCACAAGAGCCATCCTGCATGTGGGGCAGGAAGCATTCCTACTTATGCTCATTTCTCATAGGCATTACCCCCAAAACCATCTTGTTCTAACTCCATCCTGGTTGCCTTTGTCCTACTGAGTTAATAGAAATATTTCTTCTTCTTAACTGTCTCTCCTGGTGAATATAAGCAGAAAGCTATGTCCATGCTATGTAAAAAATTTCTAAATTTTCAGCTGGGCGTGGTGGCACACGCCTTTAGTCTCAGCACTTGGGAGGCAGAGGCAGGTGGATCCCTGTGAGTTCGAGACCAGCCTGGTCTACAAAGTGAGTCCAGGACAGCCAAGGCTACACAGAAAGACCCTGTCTCAAAAAATCAAAAACAAAACCAAAAAAAAAAAAAAAAAAAAAAAAAGAAAGAAAGAAAAAAAAAGAATAAGAAAGAAAGAAAGAGGTAAAGAAACACAACAAAAAGTAAAATATATTGCATTAGCAAAGAACATTGAGTCATGTTTATTCATTTAGACTCTGTGTACATAAGAATAAGCAGACATGGATAAGACCTACTACGGGGGGTTTAAATAATTTTGTCATTCTATAAAACAATGGAGTAGCCAGGTGTGGTGACACATAACTGTAATCCCAACACTCAGGGAGGCAGAGGCAGGCAGATCTCTATGACTTCTTGGCCAGCCTGGTCTACAAAGCGAGTCCAGAATAGCCAAAGCTACACAGAGAAACCCTGTCTTAAAAACAAACAAAAACGGAGTAACTATAATCTGTTTTGAAAAACCAAAGCAAAAGCACAGTATTCACAATAAAACTTAGGGCCCCTGATCGCCGGTCCCCACATTACACATTTCACTCCTTTTTCCTATCCACATCACCCATCAAACAAGCATGGGACACCAGTCCACTTTTATAACTTCCGTGTTGGACATCACATACTAGAAAGGTCTGTTGGAATCAGCCTTAGGGATCACTATGCAATCAGGACAAGTTGGAAAACTGCTGGCTCAGCCTGAGGTAATGAAGTCCACTGAAGTGTCTCCCGGCCCCTTTATCCTAGCCCCTTCCAAGATAAACATATTAGAGAACAAGACAGTGAAAACCCGTGGGCATGTGCAGTCTATGGCTGCCCAGTACTACCCTCTCTGTGCAGCCTTGCCCTGAATTCCTTTTTTTTTTCCCTTTTGAGATAAGATCTAACATATTCCAGGCTTGCCTTGAATTCATTCTGTAGCCAGCGATAACCTTAAACGTTTGATCCTTCTGTCCCCGTTTCTGGGGTACCGGGATTACAGACAGTCTGTGGCTCTCCTTATCAAAACCACCTGAGCTATGTCCCCACTCCCCCCTCCCCAGGTTGGCCTACATCACTTAAGTGAGAATTACAGATTTTGTTTATGACAAAAAGAGTCTAAGGCAAGATATGATTATGTGGCTAAATGTTCTGCTAAATGCTTCTGTGGGGGAGAGAGGAACTCACAATCTGGGAGAATGGAGGCATACCTAGAAATCAAGAGACAGCCTGCAAGGCTCTGAAGCCCAGATTTCTCATGGTGAGTGGAGGACCTGACTGTCCTCCCAACTGCTTTAATCCTCTAATCTTTAAAATAAAGTAATGGTGCCCAGCCCTTCCGATCTTTTGGATGGGGATTAGTTGAGATACTATTTTTTTTTTAAAAAAAATACTTTTATTTTATTACACATGTATAAAACAAACTACATACAGCAGGGAGAACCATGTGACAATCATGAGGATAATGAGTTCTATACATGTTACATTCATAATGAATTGGCCATCTGCATTTGACCCATTTGAAGTAAGTGTCTTTCCTTTCTTGTTGGGTGTAAATTTCCAAATGAGATTAAATATCTATCCTATCTCAACTCTAATAGCTTACCTTCTTTAACTTAATCTAAGACCATCTTGTTCCCTAATCAACTAAGCTTGGTTGCAAAACTATACTATCTTGTCTTCAATGCTCCTCAGAGACTTGAGAAGGAATAAAACTTAAATTCCTGAGTGAACCAGCAGTGTGGGTTAGCAGCTTCCAAAATGCACAAATTGACTTAAGACAGTTTGCTGCCTGACCAGTCACCCAATACACATTATAACGTTGAAGCCTCATCTTCAGCTTTCTGGCCTAATATCTCTGCCAGATTTATTCGCAGGGCAGGAACTATTGAGGACTTGCTTACCCCGACTTGGAAGAGTGTGGCCATCGACTCTGCCTGCATCTAAATTGCCCATGTTTAGGCAGATTCTGTTTGTGGCAGGAACGAGGACATTTTGCCCAATGGCTTGTTTGCCACCTTTGAAGCCATGTCCATAAGGAAGCTCTTTAATGCTCATCATCTTCTTTGAGGTCGGCTGAGTGTTGTCAGGAGTTAACTTGCCTTGTTGTCGAAGAAATTTAGGATTGTAAGAACAACTTTAAATGCCATATTCTGTGTGTCTCTGAGGCTTCTGAAGACCTTATTCAACTAATTTACCACATGTATTGATAGATTCATATCAATCTGTTAGACTTATGATATGTAATCTTGTGTTAAAATCTGCCAAGTATTTGACATGCTCATGAGATACTATTTTTTGAAAATGCTTTGAACAGCTGGCATGCGTGACACATGGGCCAGACGCTCCCAATAAAGTGAAGTGCACTGCTCATTTCAATTTTCCTCTTATAGCACTTCCCCAGGTTTTCTCTCCTCATGTCGCCCCCAGAAAAAGAGTTATTGACATTTTCTGAGAAACCCCCTTTTACACGGAATTACCTGAAACAGGGCTCTCATTCATGGCCTGGAACATCAGTCTGGTTCCTACTAACAATTAACTGGATGTTAAAGTGAAGGGCAGTAAAAAATAAGACCCAAAAGGTTTATCAAATGAATACTTTATTAGAGTCATAACACTTATAAAATAAATTTATCAGATTTTAAAACCAACCAACACTTTCTCCTTTTTATAGCTACGATATGAAAAGAGATTCTTAAACGCCATCATTTTTGTTCAAGTGCTTTGTTACTCAGCTCACAGATCTAGAATGCAATTAATCTACAGACATGAGTATTCACAGTTAGTGAGCTTTGCGTTTGGTTCTTGCTAACCTAGAAGCAGTTCATTTACAAAAGTACCACCAATACATCTGAATGAATTCATTTAAGTTAATACCGCACCAAGGATGGCCTGTTATAACCTGGGGAAAAAAAATAAAATCTCAAATAAATTCTAGTGCACTACATTTTAGTGATTCCAAGTACAATGTATCTTTATGGCACATTTGTGACTTCATCATCATATATATATATTTCATAATACAGGTTTTTGGTGTGTGGTCTGGAGCTGGAATAATGACAGAAGTAGGACATTATAGAAGAAGTGAGACATGAGTGTGAGGTTGTAAGACTGATTTTTTTCAAACTCTCTGCTTTAGCTGTATTATAAACTGAGGCCCCAGGAGGTTCTTCCTCAGGGGAGTGTTAGACAAGCAACACTGATCCTGGCCATTGGTTATGTTACTCATTCATATGTTTCTATATGTTTCTTGCAATCTAACACCCCGACTGTGCATGGCACTCTTAGGTCAGCTGGAACGCAATTCCCAAGCTCCCATTTCCAAAGGCAGCCCTGTTAGAGCAACAGGCAAATAGCTTGTATGAGAATGGGGTGGGAAGTGTGGCCTAGTCCTAATATGTCCTCGATTCAAGCCATCTGTGGGATGTCGGTGCCAAGTCCATGATGTCTACAGGGGGCCTAGGATAGTTTCCTGTACTATTTAGCCAGACCCAATTTTTGTGTTAGCCGTTGTTTTAAACAGGCTTTGCTTGTCTGACACCAATGTGAAAACAACATAGTTATCTGTGCTATTACCAAAGCATGTAAGAATCTATAGCATTATGTTATTGTTAATATTCTACTCAAATTTCATTCAGAAACTAGTGCAGAAACAATCAGAAGTAAAAACTCAACTCTTCAGAGTGCTATTTGGAAAAGCTTTACATACATAAATATTTATATATTCATGCGCATGGTAAACAACCACACTCTATGGCATAAATAAGCCAAAGAAAGACATCAGTAGGGAGATACGCTTTCCAGTTGTGATTAACTGCCTCTGGCGACTGGGGCTTAAGCACTTTCACATGAGAGTCTTGCTGAGCTGTTAGGAGATCATTAGTTTGGAGTTTCTTTCATACCTTAGTTTTCTCTACATCCAAGGCTCTGCTGGGGTTAGCTTGAAAAACTTTATGACCTTCTAAGGGTAAGTATTTGACTATTAACCAAAGGCAATGGATTGTTGCATAATGAAACAAAATATGTTATGTGGCTTTTCTAATGAAGTCAATACGTCTTCGTGATTAGTTCAATAAAGTGAAGAACACCTAAGGATTTTATGGCAGTAGTTTATAAAACTGTGGTCTGTGACCACATTCAGTTTTGCTCCCTTTTTCGTAAATAAAGCTTTATTAGGACACAGACATATTCATATACATATATGTCACCTGTAGCTGCTTTTATGTTACCACAGGATAGAAAAATTGCCACAGAAGCTATAGGGCCTATTAAGCCTATATATGTGCTACCTGGCCCTTTTGTAAAAAGAAACAGTGTATCATTTTCTGTTTTATATTAAATATAGAACTAAATGAGAAGCCTGCTTGAGATGTATTGTTTTGACTATTTACTATTATTAAGGTTTGGGTGACTTAATAACCAAAACAAATACTATTGTTTTGTGAAGAGTGTCTGTGTATTTTAAGAATATACAAGGGAAACACATTTAAAAAGAAAAGAGAGATGAAAATTGAAAGGATCCTTCTCTAACATCAAAATAAAACGAAAATCCCGCCCACATAGTAAACCACAGTTTTCACTGAGGTTCTCTCTACACTAAGCAAATGATGCTTGGAATGTCGTATCCGGACAAATGGTACCCAAGTGATCAGACATAAAAAGCTGACACATGAAACTAGCACACAACTATCAGTTTCCCAGGAGTGTCACGGTCGCCATCTTCGCAGAGCCAGACCCAAACTGCAACCATAACAGGCCGTCGTCATAAAGGCAAACACCTAAGAACAGGAAAGGGAAAAAAAAAAACTGCCATCAGATTGACAACATGGACATTTAGGGAACACATCCTAAAAAGACCACTGACCAGATGCTCGCCCTGAAGATGCTTCGGTACAGGACAATATGTCATAGCGATCTACGTTTTCGTGACTTCGTTTTATCTCTTCACAGCTCTGGTCCTCCCTTTGTACACTGTAGCTCTTAATTTTGAAGCCTACAGCCAGCCTCACAGTCAACATTTGCTCACATCTCAGGCTCACTTGTTAAGTATTTATGAGACCCCAGGCAGTGTATTAAAAAGTTCAGCCTCAGTTATCGAACCATCTACTAGTTTCATAGCTAAGAAGAGAGTAACTATCACCCCCTCAGGACACATCAAACCCTTTTCTGTGATTTCTAGAACTCAGTAGACAAAACCCACAGGGATGAGTCAGGAGTTCGGCTCCTTCTCGTGTGGGAGACAGTCGTCACAGCCCAAGTTCTGCTTGGAGCTTTTTCTTTGGGGTCGTTGTGGGCTCCGTTAACACCAACTGTGCATTCATCACCACGCTTGGCTCAGATTAGCAAGGAGACCACACTGTCCTCACATGACATCTAGAGGTTTGTGAGCCAAAGAAGAGTACAAGACAGTTCAAAAGGATAAGATATTACTATCTGTGGTAGAGATTCCACTTCTCCTCTTTTGGGGTGGGGGGTGGGGGGTGGGTTCAAGACAGGGTTTTGGTCTTGGCCTTCCTGGAACTCACTTGGTAGATCAGGCTGGCCTCCCAAGTGCTGGGATTAAAGGCATGTGTCACCACCGTCTGGCTAGAGTAGAGATTTTTTTTTTTTTTGTATTTTTAAAAAATTAATTAACTAAGTAATTTTATGTCCTGATCACAGTTTGCCCTGCATCTTTTCCTCCCCCACCATCCACTCCTCCTCCCGAAGGATTCTTAACCAGGAAACTGAAAGGGAATTTGTCAAAGTTTAATTAACTTCCCCCCCCCCCCCCCCCCGTGCTGCTTGCTTCCGTAATGTATTTCTAACTCAGACAGTGTCCTCTGCATGAGAATCGGCGCTTTGGGAATCTATTACTAGTGAGAAGGAATTGCCCTCCTTCTCAACGCTACTGAATGCAAATGAAAAGTGCAGGTTTTAGCCCAATGTGCCACATGAACGGCTGATCAATTTTAGCCACTGAAAACTCAAAAGCTAGACTTCTGACTGTACTGGGGTGGCTGGGTAAAATGGAACGCTATGAAAGAGCAGAATCATTGGCCACATGTGGCTTCCCTCAAGCAGAAAGAGAAAGCCAGGCTCCCAGATGATGCACATTCCTAGAACAGTCTAGAGAATTCTAGAAGTTACACCCTTTAGGGGGCAAGGGCTAAAGAGGAAAAGACACTAAGTTCACTAACACACTCCAGAAACAATTAAATATCAATTGAGATATTTCATTTCAGAGAGTAGTTTCAATTTGGGATAGCTTTAAAAATTATCCACGAAAACAAAACAAAACAAAAACGGTATTTCTTTGCATTATTGAGTACAAAATGACAGGTTCACCTCAATGTATGAAGGAAAGAGGATTTATCCTGTATCGCATCTGTTATAGTGGCTGGTGAATTTGCCTTCCCACTCACAGATACTTGGCAGGGCCATGGTAAATATGCATCCAATAAATCCAATTAAAAAATGGGTACAAAGTGGAAAGAGCAAAGCTAGAAAAAATTCTCCCTTACCAGGTGTGACATTTACAAAGAGAGAACACTACAGTGAAGCTCTCTTACAAAATCAAGTATCATAAACTTATTGTCTTCTCCGATGACGTCAGCATCGAGTCACACACAATGGAGGTGATGACAGTATTTTGCTCGTAGGACCACGAACAGATGAAAATATAGCTATTACATATGTAATTCTAAAGGCTACTATAAAAAGACCACTGCAGGGGATTGGAGAGATGGCTCAGAGGTTAAGAGCACTGGCTACTCTTCCAAAGGTCCAAGTTCAATACCCTGCAACCACATAGTGGCTCATAACCATCTACAAGGAGATCTGGTGCCCTCTCCTGGCAGGCAGGCACATATGCAGCCAGGACGTTGTATACATAATAAATAAATCTTAAAAAAAAAAAAAAAGACCACTGCTGTCTGAGGAGTCTCTTGGATGCTTGACCATGAAGGACAGTGATTTCCTAACGGAGCACTTACTGTGGCTGCCACGTTGATGTTGTACTGGTTATCGTTCAGCAGCGGCTGCACGGTGAGGGTTGTATTGCATTGCAGGTCATGCAGGGAGGTGGCTGCCGCTTCCAATAAAAAGGCTCCAAAGTAGAAGACAAACACTACAAAATGGTAGGCAAAATCCTGAAAGAGTCGAGAAAAGGCATTTTAAAGGTGAAAGCTGTAAGATGTTTCCTTGTTCTTTATTTCACATGAAGTTTTACATAGGAAAGTTCAGAACATTTCTTCAAATTATCTTACATATATCCACTGTTTATTTTGACTGCTTTAGCAAAAGCAGGGCATTAGAATCTAAATAAGCCCACCATTGACTTTTGTTAGCTGCTAGGAGAGGGAGGAATATGCTGAGCAAGTTTCAGTGGAAGACCACATGTCTTAAAACATTTGGAAGAACAAATTGGTTTTCAAGCATTTTTTTAAAATTTGGGACAAGGTTTTTCTGTGTATCTTTGGCAGTCCTGGACCTACTTTGTAGACCAGGCTGGCCTCGAACTCACAGCAATCCACCTGCCTCTGCCTCTCTGAGTACTGGGATTAAAGACGTGCACCACCATGCCCAACTAGAAGCATATTTTTAAAAAGGGGATACAGAGCTGAGTGCATATTTTTAAAAAGGGGATACATTCAGAAAATATGATCAAAAGATGTATGTAAAACTCTGAACTCCCAAAGAACTAAGAACAAACATCATCTAATCTATTTTATTTAGTACAATAGTAAACCCTCATATATACTGAATTTTCTAATAAAATATAATCAATTTAGGTCTTTCATTTAAATTAAATTTTAAACTAAAGTAAATGCCATCTTTAACACTCAAGTAAATCATATTTAAGTTACATTCTTCTATTAATTTCATATATATTATATTTTATTTTGAGTATTTGTTATTATAATTGTAAATATTAGCCTATATTCTGCAAGGTACAGATTTAGTGATAGAATTCAATGGCATACAACCTTGTATTTCATTAAAAACAAGGAATATATACTCCTGCAAAAATTATTTAAGTTATTTAATGTATTACTGGAATCAACGTGAAGCACAACCTATCATAACCCAATGTTACTTGGAAGATATCATGCATATTATGTTTACGGCCACCACATCCAGCGACCGCATCTGCATAACATCTTATTCTTTATTCTCTTATTGACAAACCAAACTTCATCTTTCTTTTCATACAAAGGTTAACTTTTGGGAGGGAGAATCAATACTATGCTTACCTTCTTCCAAAGTTGCCTTTCTTTCATTAAAATATCTAAATTAGTTAATAATTTTAACTGACAAATAGAAATGATATATTTATTGTGTGTGTGTTTTAACATGTGAGAACATTAAGAAATGTATTATCTCACACACTCACCTTTTAAATGGTGAGAACTCTCAAAACCCACTCAGCAATTTTCCAGTCCACACTGTTACTAGCTAGATCTACGCTACAGCGCCTTTAAGGGTGCCGTTTCTTGCTGAGATACTGAACTCTCCCCAACAGTCTTCATTACCACCATGTTACTCATTAGTCTACACTTCTTTGAGTTCAGGGTTTTTTGTTTTTGTTTTTGTTTTTACACTTTGCACCTATTAGTGAAATTATGGCATGTATCCCTTGGTTCCTGGCTTATCCATTTTACAGATCCTCCATGCTCAACACCCATCTTATTGTAAATACCAAAATTCTCTTCATTTCTAAAAAGCCAAATAGCTTTGCTTATATGTACTATATTTTATTTACCTATTACTGACTAATGAAGACTTAAGCTGGTTCTGTATGAAGACTACTATAAATAATCCTGCAAAGAACTTGTGGGTACAAACAACTTCCTGACATACTGACTTTGTGACACACACACATACACAAACACACACACACACATGAAGTGAAGCTCATGGGTCACATGGCAGTTCTATTGTTAAATTTTGGAGGAAATTTTATACTGTATTCCATAGTAGTGATGCTAATTTGCATTCCCACAAATAGTGTTTGAAAGTTCTCTTCAAAGTCTACTTTCCCCCCCTCTAACAGTATTACTAAAATGATTACAAAAGGGAATGTTGTATTGCTTTTGTAAATGTCCACTCAACAGTGTTGTCCATAGAATTGTTTTTATTATACCTAGAATGTTCTGCTAGGTAAAGTTTAACCAGGTTGAGATACACACGGTATAGTGAAAAATAATTTCTGTGAAACACCTGTCTTTGCACATTGACCCATGTACATACTGACCACACATCTAACACATAGCCAATGCTCAGATACATGTGGTCATGCAGTTACTCAACTAATGTTCACAGACAAAGGTCACTATCCAAATTGGAATGTCAGTACATTCATGAGTTCAATTTATCTGATTGGGTTATTAATTATTAATAGCTGTAAAAACTGAGAAAGTGTATTGAGATTGACTATTAGTCATTCATTTAATTTACTAAAGACTCTCTTTTCTGCATTCTCAGAAATGTTTTCTCTTTTTGAGATAAAGCCAAGTTAGGGCCTACGATGGCAGTTCACAAAGTAAAATACTTGACATGCAAACAGGAGGACCCGAATTCTAACCTGGCACTCATGTTAAAAAGCCTGGATGGTGACATGCACGTGTAACTGCTTATCTTAACCCCATACCATCAGCTTCTCTGATTGCATTTTGGTTTTTAGGGTACTTTGTTTCTTGGGTTTCAATAGACTTGAGACATGCTTAAGGGTCTGAGCTGAAGACACGTTCTTCTGGATGGTTCTCCAGGACTTGTAGTACTCATGGGCAGGTTGTGCTGTGGAGTTTCGCATGGTCTTGACCGACACTGCATCACAAATGAGGCTTTCCTAATTTTTTTACTCCCTTCTGCATTATCTAATATGGGTATTTCTTCTATCTTCTCAATAAAAGACACACACACACACACACACACACACACACACACACACACACACACACAGCAAACCAACCCAAAACAAATCAAAGAACCATCATGAACCCAAATCTCCTCTTCTTTTTTCTGACATATTTTTTTATTAATTTATTCTCAAATATATTATATCCTGACCACAGTCTTCCCTTCCTCCTCTCCTCCAAGCTCCTCCCTCTGGCTCACATCCTTCCCATCCACTCCTGTTTTCCCCCCAGAAAAGGGCAGTTGTCCCAGGGATATCAATCAAACATGGCATATCAATCAAGTTGCAATAACAATAGGCACTTCCTCTCATATCAAGGCTGCGCAAGGCAGCTCAGTAGGAGGAGGAGAAGAGTCTCAAAAGCAAGCAAGTGTCAGAAACAGCCCTTTCTCCTTTTCTTAGGAGTCCAACAAAAATATCAAGCTACACAACCATAACACATGTGCAGCGGGCCATTGTTAAACCTGTGCAGGCTGCCCTAATTGTTGGCTCAGTCTCAGTGAGGCCCCAAGTCCAGGTTTGTTGATTCTGTAGGGTTTCTTGTGTTTTTGACCCCTTTCTGTCCTCCAGTTCTTCCTCCCCTTCTCCTCCAGCATTCCCCAAACTCAGTCCAATATTCGGCTGAGGCTCTTTTGCATCTATTTCCATCAATGGCTGGACGGAGCCTCACTAAGGGTACAAACATCTCCTTTTCTAAATCCGTCTTAGAACCAGTGACTTAGTGGCTTTGATAATACTTAAGATTTTTTAAAGGTTTTCACTTCATTATGAAGTTTTAGATAAGTTAATAACTATATAGTGATTCTTTTGCTGCCCTGTCTATTGCAGACACATGTGGAAAGCCTCTCTCAGACCTGTGCACCCTTATCACTAGAGAGCTACACACTGACATATTTCCACCCCGGCTGTCTTACTCCAATTCCTGTTATACATGAGAGCCACACACACACACAAAAAAAACATCTTCTGCAAGGTTCACTCTTGGCTTGGAACACTTGACCTACACTGGGGTGCTCAAATAGTGGAATGCAGCAGGGCCATCTAGAGCACGTACTCGAGCATAGATGATTGAGCCACCACACCCATTTTTGGAATCAGCAGTCTTGAGAGGGTGGGCTGAAACTGTGCACTTCTGACAGGAGTCCAGGTGACACTGAGGCCTTGGTTGGGGACTACCTTTTAAACCACCATCTTTGACAGTTCTTCTCTGAGATAGGCCAGGCCTCGTCTTAGTCTTCTTCACTGCTTTTTTCTCCTAGCAACTCCTCCCGGCACTCACTTACCTCAGAGCTTTGCCTCTTCACATTCTTATCAGACAACCTCAACCTCCAACATTGCTTGGAATTTCTTTTTTTTCAACCCACAGAATGATTTCTCAAATCCTAATCTTGAGTGAATGCTCTGCCCTTTTTTGCTCAGGGGTGAACATTCACTAAATAGTAAGAGAGAGAAAGAGAGAAGTGGGGGTGCAGGTTGGGAGAAGGAAAGAAAAAAAGGAAGAAGGAACGGAAAACAGAAAAATCCGTGAGACTCCCATGGGGAATTCTGGTTACACCGTATGTAAAGTAGAAGATAGACACTAAAACTTGAGTTTTATTTCTGGTCACATTCACCATAACCCCAGCACCCAGGAGTCTGAACAGGGAGAATCACCAGTTTGGGCTAAAATCTGGTCCACATATGGGTAGCAAGGCTGTCTCAAAGGAAAAAAGAATTGTCTACGTCAAAGTGGCATGTAATATGTCTCAGGATATTTACGTTATTATGTGATATTGATAGCAGCAATCTGATTAAATGTATGCCCACTAGATTTGTGTAGAATGACGGGAGACTTGCTTAAATGTGTAAGATTTAAATATCTCTTCTTAAAGTTCTTCTTCCTTAGCATATTTCTCCTAAAACAGGAGGATTATGAACATGGACTATCTTTTTTAAAAGTTATACCAAAGTGATGTTTTTCTCATATACAGGGCTGGGGAGAACCCCACCCCCCTTCAGCTATTTCAAAATCAAAATTGACTTCCTGTCAGGGAAGGTGGCACAGTTCTGTGCTTCTACCCACTTAGAAGGTTGAGGCAAAAGCAAGTTCAATGGCAACCTGGGCAAGTAAGACCCTGCCTCAGGATAAAAAGTGGAAAAGGTCGAGGTGTATCTCAGAGTTGGACAGCTTCCTTAGCATGTAAAATGCCTGAGAGTCAATTCTGCACTGCCCAGAAACAAAAAGGTCTTGCTTTTCTTCAAATTAAAATGGAGAAATACTTTGATTTTTAATGCTTTTATTATACCAACTATACTCCAAATAGAAAGCTTTTGGAAAAATACCAAACATATCTTGCACTAAATGTATGAATTTGATTCCTAATAATAATAATAATAATAATAATAATAATAATAATAATAATAATAATAATGAAAACATTCTGAGGAAATGGCTTTGTGGTTAAAGAGCTTGCTAGGTAAGCAAGGGAACTAGAATTTGGATTCCCAAGATGTTACCTAAATGCCAGGTGGATGTTGGAGCCCACCCATAATCCCAGCTCCAGAAAGTGGAGGCTGGCAATTCCCTAGAGCAAGCTGGGTACCAAGACCTGCCCTTCAATCATGGAGCTCTGGTTTGAATGAGACCTTGCCTTACAGAATAATTCAAAAGAGTTGTTGAGAATCATTCCTGACATCAACTTTGGCTTCACAGGCAGAGGCACATATACCCACACATATGTCTGCACACACGTGCACCCACACAAATGCACACCACATGCACCAACAATGAGTATGACACCGAAAAGAATCACCATTAGTATTCTACAATAGATCCTTGTAGAGAGTAAACTATTTCTAAAATGCACCATTCCTCTCAGTTGGAATACAGCCGCAGCGTTAAATTATTCACAGGGGAAAATAATTTCTCTTTTAGCAGTTGATGTCTAACAGTTACGGGATGCAGCACTTAGAACTTGCGCCAGTCTGGTGATGACTCCACAGTGAGCATGACTCAGAAGCAGTCCTGGCCTGGGAGTACACACCAAGCACTACAGCCCATGCAAAGCCAGGTATGTGACCAGAGCACAGATCCAAGTGAAATAAGCCGCCGGACACAAGGACAGGACATCTTTATCTAAACCAAAACAGCATTAACTCCAAGGAGGCAGGAGCTGGCTCTTGAGAAGTACGCCCACCATGAGATAAGCCCCGTGCCACAGCAGCCATAGTGTCACATGCTGTGCACAGCTATTACCTGGTTGATTTGAAAATATGACGGCTGAAATGTTCCCAACACTGATAATTTTTGAGTAGTAAAGTTTGTGCAAATATTCAAGAATTTTATGTCTACACATTTCCGACACTTCGGGTTTTAAGCCCGTACTCAGCCTGCACTTATTTCGTTTTCCTTAACTGACAAATGAACAAACAAAATAGCAACAAAGTATAATCTTCCCAGATGAACTATGAGGCAAACCATTAGAGGTTTTCTTTCCTTTTCCTTTTCCTTTCTCTTTCTCTCCCGCTCCCTCCCTCTTTCCTTTCTTTCTTCTTTTCTTTTCTTTTTTTTTTTCTTTTTGGAGATGGGGTGCCACATTGCTATCCCAAGGTGGCCTTGGACTTAAGACCTTCCTGCGTCATGTTGTGGAGTGATAAATTATGTATTTGCACCATCAGGCCCAGCCTTCAAACAGATACTTTGATATAGTGGTGCAATTAAGACACCGAGAACACTTACGGTTTATTGTTTGACTATCACACATAATGCTATAAATTGGTGGGAAAGGCAAAGTTGAGAAAACAAATAAACCACTAAGAATGCTTTAGCACTGAAAACATGATTCAATACACACAGGGGGAGGGATGCAGCGTGGTTATCTGTCTAAGAGGACCAGGAATGACATAAAAAATGTGTTGAAGCATTTAAAAGGTACATGTATCAACCAATTAGAAAGAATACTGGATGCTGCAGGGTCCTGGAAACATTTCCAGATTGAACACTCAGTTGCTAGGCAACCAGGAGATCCAGGAGTCCCAGGGGAGGAGTCTGGTGGTGTATTGATACAGCATTTGGGAAGAGCCAGCAAGATGGGCAGTGATGATTAAGAATCCTGAAGTACCAGTAGGGGCAGAGTGGAACAAAGTCTCCTTGTACTGTCTTTGCATGTGATAACCGAAAGATCTGCTTTCCCTGAGTAACTTTGGAGACCAGCTTATTCCTTCGCAGACCTTCTTATGGGAAAGCGAAGCATGCACGAGGAGAGGACCAAACATTAGAATTAGGGAAAACATAGGAAGACACTATCTCAGCAACCATGTAGAAGTAGAACACTCGATGTCCTAAATTACAACCCTCAGTGTCTTTAAGGAATTGGAATTATTGTTGATGGGTGATTATAACCCGGACACAAAGCTAAGCACTGCGAACGCTAAGTTGCTCTTGCTACCGTCTTACCAAGGAGGAAATTCAAATTTAAAGAGGTTAACTATTTCATCCAAGGCAAACCAGACTTCATACAAAAACCTATCGAGGGCTGCAACCACTACATAGAGCAGCGTCTTAGTTTTATTCTGACCCATGCCACCACTGGCCTCTATGCTGTCTTAAAGGGCAGCCCTATTTGCTGGATGTCACTGCTGAAAACACTTGGAATTATAGTTCACCTTATGTTTTGTGAGTGAAACATTTCCCTTTAACATTTTCCCCCACAGCTTCTCGGGGAAAATGCTATTATATTCAAAAGCGTCATATAAAGATCGAATGACAGTCCGGCATAAGGTTTCAAAACTCCCAAGTGTGATTCAGAAACTGAAGTGGGTTCCCCACGAGCATCACTAAAGCCCTGCCCAACAGGGATTGGATCATCCCTACTCTTTTCCACAGAGCTCATCCCAGAGAATGAAGGACTCCTGGGATGAAGGGAGACTCCATACTACACACGGGAAAATACAAAGTCAGTCAACTGCAGGGAATGGTGGCTTATTTTAAACATTCAGTTTCGCATCGTGTTGTCAGTTTATCTTTCAAGACTCACTGTTTTAATTCATTTTAGGGAAGCCCTGAATATAAAATATTCTCTTTTTGAAACACTGGGAAAACAATTTGGAACTACTTGTCTTCTGAAAAGCTTGGACAATGTGCCCCCTTCCATGTCTGTGCATTCCCTGGGTGTGAATTCCACCAATCACAACCTGAAGTATGTACAGAAATTCTTCTCTTGTCTTCACTCTCCAAACAATCCAGTATAAAAACTACATGCAGGGGCTGAAGGGCTAGCTCACTGGTTAAGATTGCTTGAGTTCTGGCAGAGGACCTGGGTTTGATTCCCAGCATCCACATCATGGCTTTCAACCATCTTCTGGCCTCTGCAAACACCAGGAATGAACACAGAACACAGACATACATGCAGGTAAAACACTCACACATAGAATAAAATGAGTAAATGTTTTTTAAAAAATTTATGCACATAGCATTTACAATGTATTATGTAGCCCAAGTAACCTGCAGATGACTTAAAGCTTAAAGTACAATGCATGTAGCTAGTATGCAAATTAAATCTGCATACTTAATTAAATATATGCCTAAATATATGAATATATATATATATATATAAAATTTATAGATGCTAGTATGCTAGGTGTGAGGGTATGTCATGCAATCAGTGCCCCTCTTACTAAGGTAGGACTAAACCCATTTAAATATCTGCAGAAGTAATGAATGACATATTTCAAGACATATGTGAGCCAGTTCCCAAAGGCATCTGTCCTACTGTTCAGTTATAATGCAATTCATTTGTTGCATGATATTTAAGTTTTTGAATAAATCATAAAAATAACAGTGTTGTTTTTTTACTTCTGTTGATATGAGAATTTTTACAAACTTAGGTTCCATTGTCTACCTAAACCACAGATAGGCAGGCACTACAGTGGCCTCTCCTGATGACCTATTCTCTCTAATTTACAACAGACAGAGCAGGGACTTATGCCTTTCTGAACAGAATGAGACATTTGTAAGCCTCTTATATTTTCTTGTAATAGACTGACAATTAAGCTTTCTTACCAGGAAGTTCCAGTTGGCATCAATCTGCGTCACCATACCCGAGAGGAACAAGGCCAGAAAGAGAAGGGAAAAGAAGAAAGCTGTGACAGACACAAACATGACCCATCCTTGTAGCAGAGGTAGTGGAACATTGGAGGAAGCCACCAAAATCCAGACCAGGCCCCCGAGTACCTGAAAGAAAACAAAACGGAGAGTAGTAGCTTTGCCTCTGAGCACTCTTTCGTGCCACGGAGTTAAAAGCATCAATTTTGCTCCTCTGCGTCTTACCTGAGGCCCCTCCACTCAGACATTTATCATTATTTCCATATCAGTATACAAGATGTGTACGTCCCTTAGGTGCAAGACCAGTTCTAACCCAGAACTTGAGTCAGCTCTGTACTTGGATTTTTATGTTGGATTCTCTTCCTCACCCAGGTGTTCTCCTGTTATCTACACACACCTGCAGTATTTTCCAGTAATTCCCACACACCTGCAATGTTTCCCAGCCATCCACACACACACACACCTGTAGTGTTCTCCAGTCATCTACACACACCTGCAGTGTGTCCCAGCCACCCCAACACACTGCTTCAGTGTGTCCCAGGTGTCTACACATACCTGCAATGTTCCCCGGCCATCCACACATACATGTAGTATTCTTCAGCCATCCAAATACACCTATAGTATTCTTCAGGCATCCACACACACTTGGAGCATTCCCTAGTCTCACACACACACACACACACACACACACACACACACACACACACACACACACACACACACACACACACACACCCCTACAGTGTTCTCCAGACAGGCACACACACCTGCAGTATCCCCCAGGCATCTATACACACCTGCAGTGTTCTCCATCCATTTACCAGCAAAATTCCCCAGCCATCCACACACACCTTGCTGTGTTCTCCAGACATTACCATAAACTATCAACTGATCTGGCTCTCTCTCTAAGCACCACCCTGTTGATGGGCTTTCATTGCATCAACATTGCACATGCTGCTTGGTCTTCATTTTCTCTCCTTCCTCTTCAATTGCTTGTTAGAGAGTTTCTGAGAGGAGAACAGCTGTAACCTCTAAATTCCCATGAGCAGAGCAGTGCTCATTGGTCTGTCTTTACCATAGCCTACTTGTACTTTTGACAGCAGTTCACATCTACTCAATCATAGCTGCAACTGTCATCCAAGAGAGTAAGAGGTGCGAGCCAGAAGCATATACTATCTACCATATTCTGGAAATCAAATTTGTTCTTAGGTTCACGAAATAATCGATAGCTACCAATAGCATCCAGACACTGTGCTAGTTGCTGGGAACAAGACCAAGCTGCACTGGCCTCTGACATCACAGAACTCAGTCTATTCTAGGAAACGGACAGCTAAGCAAGTGACGAAAATACTGCCAAACCAATGCCAGACCTGGCAGAAAAGTGGGAGCTATACTTCCAATGAAGGAAAGGCTCCAGACGCAGATCTGAGCAGTTAGGAAATGTATACAAGATGCCATAAGCTCCAGGACGGGACTGGGGATGATGTAGAAGGAACCTAGGCAGGAGATGAATCCGGTGGAGATCAGAAAGAAGCCAGGACAGCACCTAGCACAGGCAAAGAGCACAGATCAGGACGCTGTGAGCACCCGAGCCAAGCAGTAATGAACTGGAGGGTCTTGAGGACAGAAAGGGTGCGTCAGTTCATGCAAGGGCAGCAGAGGCCATGATGGTCTTGTACAGGAGGTAGCACATGCAATGCCTGCACTTAGAAGTTTTTCTGGCTAGACGTGAGAACAGACTGGAGAGAGAAGGATGCAGGGCTGCGGGCCCCATGGAGTAACGGCACACATACGTTATCATGAAGGGATAGATGGGTTAGATGGAAACGTATAAGTAGATGATGATAGTGCTTGACTACACATAGGACGTGACAGGCAAAGCAGGGAAGAGAAGTCCCCAGATTTCTGGCTCAAGGAACTAGGATGGCATCAGAAAACACAGGAGGAGGAAGAGGGGCAAAGACACTCAGTCTTCTCTATCTTGCCATTAAAGCAAGAAAACTGGCATGCCCTTTGCAGGACACGGTAGGCTTCTTGTGATCTTACCAGTTCTTTATATCCTTTTCTTTTTTTTTTAAAAAATTATTTATTTATTTTGATTTTTATGTGAGTTGATGTTTTGTCTTCATGTATCTGTGTGAGGATGTCAGATCCCCTGGAACTTGAATTCTAGACAGTTGTGAGCTGCCATGTGGGTACCGGGAATTGAATCCTAGATCTCTGTAAGAGCAGCTAGTGCTCTTAACTGCTAAAGCATCTCTCCAGTCCCCTTTTTATCCTTTCTTATGCTACCAAGGCCTTCATGTTCTTGTTTCTGTTGTTGTTTTTATTATAAAAAGAGAAAGCAAATTCACAGCTCAAAAACAAAGCCCTTTCACGTCTGAGTGGCTGGCGCTGCCACTGGAGTGTGCCTGAGTCACTAACTTACCTAATCTCGAACCACTATCTAATTAAAAACAACAACAACAACAGCAGCAGCAGCAGCAGCAGCAACAACACGTCTGCCACGAGTTCTACCTATTCTCAGCTCCCATCTCCTTTGATACCCTCCCAAGATGGTTTTGTCACCTACTGGAAATGACTGCCTCAGCCTTTTCTCTGTCTTCCTTATCAGACCATGGCAGTACACTATTTGTTATATCTCTACCCCAATGTCATTTATGAGTTCCATAGTGATTCTTTTCTAACTACCAGTCAGAGACTGGACTAGATTTGGCAACACAAAAAGTTTGCTCATATCCTTGCCTCAAAGATGCCTTGAGCAAGCCAGGCACGGTAGTGGCGCATGCCTTTAATCCCAGCACTTGGGAACTTGGGAGGCAGAGGCAGATGGATCACTGTGAGTTCTAGGCCAGCCTGGTCCACACAGTGAGTACAGGACAGCCAAGGCTATACAAAGAAACCCTGTCTTGGAAAACAAACAAACAAACAAACAAGACGCCTTGAGCAGGTAGGAATCCCCACAACCCCATAAAGGATGTGTTCTTAATATTTGTTTAGTGAACAGACTAGGGTTAGACTAGTGCTTATATAAGAGCAGTCTGAGCTCCAAATCTGAAAGCCAAATGGGCATCCGCATGTGGTTTCATATGTACTTAGGGTAACATCCAAATTATAAAAATCACAAAAGATAAAATAAATTCAAGTTCTAAGACAAAGCGCTCAAGCCAGGTGTGGTGACATTAAACCCTTAATACCAACAGAGGCAGAGGCAAGGCCAGCTTGGTGGACAAAAGGGAGTTTCAGGACAGCCAGGGCTCAGTCACATATTTTGAAGATATACTCTGAAGAGACAATCCACACACATAATAAATTACTGCTTGAGTAATGATGGTTCAAGCATCCACTTAATAAACTTATAGTTGTGGCCATATATCTCAACTCATATTACTTTCAAATAAAAAAATCAACAATCCCCAATATTTTATACAATAAACTTAAGTAATGAGTATTAACATAAACTTGTTCCTGGAAGAAGATGATCTCCCTGCTTATAGCCCTCAATGCATATTTGAAGGCAGTCAGAATGGCGCCCGGGTATCAGTCTTTCCTTGTTTCCCAGAGTCCTCTTTCTGGTAGATTTCCCTTATTCTCTACCTACAAACAATTTATGCCACTTTAAATACAGTTTATAAGTTGTAAATAATTATTAAATTTCAATCAATCCAAGCACCACTTTCTGAGAAGCTCTGGGCAAAGGTACTGAGGAATAAAGAAGAGCTGGTTATCATTTTTATTAGCACAGACAAATGGAACAGACAAGCATGATTCGCACAGTGTGGTAATTTCACATCTCTATAATCCTCTGGAATACAAGTCGTATTTAATAAACCCGAACTCAAGTACATGGGCCCCAAGCCTACTGAGCAAGAGCACTCAAGTGAAAGAGCAAACAGGTGGGGTTCCAACTCTCAACATTCTAACTACGGGAGAAACACACACCATTAAATCTCATTGAGGGAACAGATTGTGGCAAGTGCTATAAAAAGCACTGAGCACAGTGAGTTCTGGAGATGGGGGAGAGGGGAGCGGAGATGTAACGGGAGGGATCCTGAAAGGTGGGCAGCAAGGCAGATTTGAAGTCAGACTTGGGCTGGAAGATTGATGTGCACGAGAAAGAATATGCACTAACTGCTCCGTCGAACTCTAAATTACAGCCTTTCCTACACCTCAAGCCTTGAAAAGGAAATGCAGTACTTACAGAAGAAGTGATCTGATTGGCCTCATTTATGGAGTGTGGGTGGCATGGCAACGGGAGGTAGAAGAGGAACTGAGTGCTAGTTCCTACTTTCTCAATTAATCCTGCCCACGTAGCAACCCTGGGCATCTATGAGTTTGTTCTGCTCACGGGCTAGCTTTGAATGACAGTAGACGAGTGCAATTAAGCTCTCATTTAAGTACACGAGTGGATGGCACAATTATGCTTACATTAGATAGCCATTTCCCCTACATCAACAGTATCATTGATTGGTATCTGCAAGGCCCTGGGTTCGCCTTCCCGCCAGCCCCCACAACACACACTAGCCCGCTGCTGTGGGATCACTGTAGCTTTGACACAAGTATCTCTTCCCTTCATCATGATTTCCTTTCAACGGATGCTACCTTTCCTTCTAAGCTTCTCAACCTGATCTCAACGTTAATAAGTGAGCCTCACATGTGGCTGGCTGTGCTTGAAGTACTGGATTTCAGTTCTGGGCTTTGATAAGCTTGGGACATTTCCCAAATAAGTGATAATCATCAGTGTCCCTGTTTAGGGGAGGGAGTCCTGCTTTTAGGGATGGACAGAAGAGTACTGAAATGGTTAAAATCTGAGGGGAAAGAGCCGATAATGTATCCTGGCAACAGCAAGTGTGAACACTGCAGAGAAAGGTATTGACTATGCCATTGTTCGCCCACGTTCTCTTCTTGGATCCGAGTCCACATTCTGACCTCATGTCTACCTCTGCCTGGCGCTGCTCCCGTGTGTTCTAAAAAGCATGATAATTATGTATAAAATGTGCTTTCACTTCATATTTCTGTAAGGAGCTAAATCAGGGCTCATAGATCCAACCAAGCCTCAAACTCTCACAAAAAATGTTCCTCTACAGCCAGGTAACACAAAGGAGAAAAATCTCCTAGAAACATCCATTGTCTTCCCACTGGTTGGCTGTCCTCATCTTCTTGAACCAACTTTATGGGTACCTGGCACCCATGTGCTCAATTATGTTCTGAGGTGAAGTTATTAATTTGTTCACTGTTAGGCTTTGAAAGTGCAATGTTCTTCTGTAGGCTGTCTGGGGTCGTTATGGAATCTTTTGGAGGCGGGGCCTAGTTGGAGGAAGTGGGCCACTACAGGTCATGCTTTGAGGGTCATACTAGTCACCTTTCTAGTTTGAGCTCTCTTTCTACTTCCTGGTTAGAAGAGATCTGAGGAGTCCCAGTTGTACAGAAATCTACCATGCCTACCCACCCACTCCCTCATGATGAACTATGCCCCCTCAAACTGTAAGCCAACGTAAGTCCTCCCTCCTTTAAGTTGCATTGGTCAGATATTTTATCATCACAGCTATAGGAAGTGAAACCGACAGACTACTCATTTTTAAGACAATCGATATTTTTGTGGTTTAGAATATGTTTGCCAATTTCATTTGACCCCTGTAGATCAGAAGCCCTCCTCCTAGACTTGACTCGAGCCCTCCTCCCATGAGAAAAATGGGGGGGGGGTGGATATTTTCCTACAGATCACACTCCACTGGGCCCTCTCAATTGGAGTTGAAGCATGTCTTCCCTAGAAGCTGTTGGCTGGTAAAAATAAACAGCCCACAAGAAAACAGGGTCCTGGCAGGAACAAGAAGTGTGTGGTTCTGGCTGGGTGAATTACAGACTTCTCAACCCATCTCCTATTTGGAATGCTCTGCTGTTTTCCCAAAGGAGTCCTTTTTGCAAATACATATCTTCTCCTTTCCAAAGACACCGATTTCCTGACATGCTCTGACATTTTAACTAATAACTTTCCAACCTACTTGACATCTCCATCTTTGTATACTTTATTATTATTTTCTTAACTAAACAGGCTACTTTCTAATATTTGACAGGACTCCAGTCTTGCCAGACATATTTCTAGACCTAATACCCCTAGAGAAACATACCTCATTATTCAGAATATTCTGTGTTGTATTTCTGTCTACCATGCTGCCTCTCTTCTGGAGCAGGGAAGATGAACAACTTGCAAGCTTTGGGGTGGGAAATAACTCTCTTAGGGTGGCTTACAGAATTAGTTTGAGCATGAAGTTGACGGCAATGCAATCACAAAAATATTAGCAAAGGTATACTGTGTCTTTATGGCTAAGTCTGTTCTAAGAGTTTTATTTTTATAAGCTTAATCCTTACAGAACCTGAGAGGGAAACTAGTTGAGGGGCAGAGACCTCAGTAACTTTGCTAAAGTCGCACAGTTAACAAATGTTAGATGTGGGCTTTGGGCTTGGCACTGGGCTCTCGAGATTATGGTTTTATCAGCATACTGTTTGCCTCCTTAAACCTTAGTGTTAATTCTAGAGTTAGGCTTCTGTCAACTTTCCAAATGACTGTCTCAAGCCATGTAAAACTGGCCAAATGGTAACATAAGGAAATTTCCTCCAAACTTTCTGAACTCCGCACCTACTTGCTGAGTGCTTCTGTTTTAATGGGTGTCTATTTACTACGTTCCTACTTAACATTATAAAAATGTTTACTATACCTAGAATTTAGAATTCTACATAAAGAAAGAATTTATAATTAACTCCATGTTACATACAATTTATATTCAGATAGTTTTTTAAAAGTTGGAAACACACTTATGTCAAGGGATACAATAGTTGGCTGGCAGATACCTTTACAAGACAGGACATAAAAAGTTAATTTATTTACAATGCAGCTGTGCCTAGTGGTAGCCATATAGAGAATCTGGGCACTCTCCCACCTCAAATTTCCTTCATTCTGAAAATGTTCCCTTTCCAATCCCTTTTATTTGCATCCCAGCCCATTATTTCCTTCCTACACACAAAGAACTAGTCACACATGTCCATGCTTCTGCCTAGCATACAACAAATTGATGTGTAGCTGACCTATGGTACCATATCTTCCAGAAAAAAAAAGTCTCTGGCTGGAAGCCATCCTCAGTGTTTCTGTGGTTACTGATGCATGTATCCTTATGACCATTTACCACATCTAGATTGAAATCATAGCCTCGCATGCCTTTCACTCACTGGGCTGTGAAGTCAGAACTGGTGACATTTCCTTAAATGTTTCTGAACACGGAGAACTCAGGAGTTACTTTCTACATAAAGTGTTCAGTTGTGTCCTGCTCCATCGGAACAGAAACCAATCCAGGAGCAATGAAAGGCTCTCCAAAAAATAAAAAAAATAAAATAAAAAGCGTGAGATGTGTATCTTCAGATCCAAGGGACACATGGCTATCTGAAGTCTAGACCGTTTCCTGGTACATGAGGGATGTCAAAAACAGGTAAGAAGACTACCAAGTACAAGCATGTCCTTCTCAATTAATTTTCCAGTAATTATTGGCAACAAGCACCACCTTATACAAAATCTTTGGATGCTGGGGAAGAAGACGATGGAAAATCGGTCATGTCTTACAGATATACGTCCTCACCAACACCAATTTTTAATCTTCTTTGGTCCACATTTGCCCAGATACTGTATTAGTACTGCAGCTGCCACGGTTAACTTTTGACTAGGATAGCCCCCAGGCACCTGCCCTCCTGCTCACTAACCATGCGGATACCTATCTAGATTGTTCCTGGATTAACCTTGGTACAGGTTACAGGTTACAGATCACACTGATGTGGAGGTTCAAGTCAGAAAGATCTGTTTTGTCTGAGCAGGGAAAGAAGGAATTCTGGGAAGGAATGGCAGAGAAGACATATGTCGACTTGGTCTATGAACACAGTCTGTTAATTACAAAATAAGCTTTGCTTTCTGGTTTGCATGTGAATTACATTTGTCAGCACTACAAAATTATACCTTCACCTCATCTGACTCAAACGCCTATGTCAGTTTTCTAAATAGCTAATGAAAACCCTGAAATAGAAAGCAAATAACGTAGAAGAGAAATGAGTTCTGGCCTCCTTACGTTTGTATTTGTCACTTCCCTTGCTTTCTGAAATCTTTTCATGTATGTATGTAACTCACGACTGTGTAGATTAAAACTGCCTGCATGCCAATGTCCTGGCAAGAATGGCACAGGCCATTAGCTCCTTTTTTTTTTTCTTTTGACCACTTTCATTCTGAAAGTCCTTATACAAGAGTTAAGAGTGTCAGGCATGGTTCCTGTGAGAAGACTCAGCCCTCCTGTATAAACAGGCCAACAAGGAACTCAGGTCAAACTGTCTAACTGGGAAAAATGTTAGCATTTGCCACCTTAAAGAGCATGTCTGCTCCCAAACTGCTTTTCTCCACTTGCCAGTTCTTCTAGAATATCTGATCATACTGTTTGTATTATAAGCCCATAGCATAGCTGACTTCTGCATATGTGCCATACCGAGTGCAATAGCATGGTACCAGTTCTTCATCACTGGTCTTTTTTAATTCAGTCACATTCCAGCAGATATGTCAGGTCTATGGCTCTTACTACAAGGCACATGTTTATACAGCAGCATAAACCAAATGTCTTCCCCTTGACCTTTCCATTGGCAGCTCAAGGTCAATCCTTTCAGCAAGTTGGGTCAAAGTCTTCAGAATTTCAGTTCATATTTCCTATAGGTCTGTGAGTCAGGGAACATGAACGCTGAGCAATGAATTCTGGTAGAGGCATTGGCTGACTTTCCCTTACAAAAGCTAAAGGTTCTTTTCCTCTGATATCTGACTGTTAACTCATAGGCACAAGGTGGTAGGATTCTTATGTACAGGATAAAAACCCATCTAAAGAGGCAAACACATTGGTTCCTAGGCCTCCTAACCTACTTCAAATAGTGTCTCTTTGCAATCAAAATCTATTTTCTGGCCAAGGAAAGAGAGCTCTGTATACCAGCACATTTACATGTTAGTAAGACTATATTCAAAGGCGTTGGTTGAAAGTAACTGGAGATACAATCCAGAGTCCTCTGCATGACTGTACTTGCCTCTGCCCCTCCCCCTCCCATCAGACCCCCTTGTGCTCATCTCGGAAACATCTTATATTTCAGTCTCCTTCAGTATCACTTGAGAGAACATCCAAGTTTATGTATTAGTCGACCCACTAAGCCTCAGGGTTTTGGTGTTTTTTTTTTTCTTTTTTTTCCCCACCCTTCTTTTGGTTTATTTCAGGGTCTTATCAGTTCTTATTTGAACTATAATCATAGTAATACCCACCCACCCCACCTACCCCCAAGTCAAGCTCCTGTCCTTCTAACTAACTCAAATCTTTGTGTTTAACAGTCGAATGTCGTTAAAGACTTCTAAGACACAAGTCTGAACACATCCAGCCCCTCCCTCAGCAGTTCTCTGTGGAGAACAGGGTTTTTTTTTTCCCATTTTTATTTATTTTTATTTTTTTTTGAAATAAATGATTTATTTTTAAAATACATTCTTGCATTTACACATATTAGGCATTACCAAAAAAAAAAAAAAAAAAAAAGCAATTCACCATTAGCTTGTACAATCTGCTCTTTCCTGCCGAATACTCTTTTCTTTTCTTTTTCATTTTTTTCTCCTTTATTAATTTAAAGCCCGGCCCAGCATTTGTCAGCGAACCACAGCTTCAGTTTTGCTAGCAGCATCTTCCTTCTCGTTTTCCCGTCTTCTTATCCATCATGACAAAATACTAACCATTTCTAGACCGTTCATGGTATAGTTGGACTTTTTAAAAGTATCTGAAGTTCATACTTGCCCTTCTTTCTACCTGGAATTTTGTCTCATTATTTCAGGCTAACCTTGAAGGTTACTGCCCCATTACAGCTCCAGGCCCTAGCTCTCCAGCAGCCAAATGATCTCTTTCTCATAGTATTTTCATAAGCCTATCTCAGCATTTCACAAAATTGTAAATGCTTTTTGACTTTTATATCCTGTTACACCTTTTTTTCCCTTGACAAATAGCCTTTGGCTGGCCCCAGAAATCACTATATAAACCAAACTAGCCTCCAACTCACAGAGATCTACTTGCCTCTGCTTCCTCAATGTGGAAATTAAAGGCATGCAACAGCATGTCCAGTCGACACAATTGCTTTTAAGGGCAAGGACTATACTAGTTATCAGATTCCCAGGGTGTAAAGAAAAGGCCCAACAAATGATACATTCTATAATATAGTATTATGTTAAATAAAGGAAAATAACTATGTGCTAAAACTCTACAGTTAGAAGCATGTAGAAAATGTGTTCTAGAATTCTTTTCATAAGGAGAAATGTAAACAAATTGTTTGAAGGTGTTTTCTTAAACACTGAAGCTGTGAGATTCACTGAATAAATCAATGTTATTGTTTCCCACAATTAACAGCGTTATGTTTGATATTTCTTACACATATTATAAGATAATTTCATTGAGAGCAGGACCCTAACTATCTTGTACATTCCAAAAGTAAAGATACTCTGCTATTACACCTAGGCCAAGGCAGAAATGCTTCGGTTGTATTTCTCCTTTCATGACAGTTCTTCCCCAAATAGAGGTGACAATATATATATCCTCTTAACTAGCTTATAAGGGCTTTCAGGTCAGGAGGCATCCAAACAGTTTTGTACATAGTAGATAATAAATGTTCACTCTAGAAACACTGAGAAGATTCTAAAATGGTAGCCTTTTGTTCATGAGAACAGGTGTGGGCATCACATGGTGCTGGGCTAGTGTGGACAACCTTGAGTATCAGACATCACTGTCCCCATTGTTAGAGACAGGGCCTGTTTTGCTGTTCCCTGATGCCTAGGTGAGGCTCCCTGGCCCTTGACATTTCAGGGCCTCTGTTTACCTCCCATCTTTCCTAGGAGCAGTGACTGCAAACACAAGCTGCCACGGAGGCCAGCATTTCAAGAGGTCTGGGGCTTGAACACAGGTCCTCACACTTTTGCATCAAGTCCTTTACACACTGACAATTTTTGGAGCTAAAAGTCTTGGCTTTGCAATACTAATTTTGCATTGAACCCATACAGATACATGGTGAGGACACGACTAGTACAAATAGCTTAGGCCAAAACCAGAGGGCTAGCAATTCAGGAAGCCAGTGGTAGAACATACCTATGTCAAAAATCCATATCATGAATGCAAAGCTGGAGCTGTCCCCACGTACCACCCTATTCGGTTGTGGTGGGCAGGCACTACTTACAGAGAGTCGTGACTACAGTACAGTACCAGAGACTGGGATGAAATGCCTTGAGCAAAATTAGTATGAGCACTGAATCCTAAGATCACAGTCTCCTTAGCTGCATCTCCTTCTGATAGACGAAACCATCTTTGCTGAGCTCCGTTTGCATAGCTTCAGAGAGCTACATGATGCAAAAAGAAGAAACCTTGGAGATAAATGGATTTCAACGGGAGGTCAAGCTTTAAAAGGCATTTAGAGGTTTCCAGAAACATTAGCAGAAGGTAAAATAATTGGGTCTTAGTGTGGAGTTCACTTAGCATTTGAGGCCGTGCCTAGGGAATGCTCACATTTAACTTACAAGGAGAGCAATCTCCGAAGGGCAGCCATGGGAGTCTGTGACACAGGAATCAAAGTGAATAAAGGATCCTAGGGCAACCATGAAAGTTAGGGATAAAGGAGTTACTTAGCTCTTGTCTGTACATCACTCAGGGTGGGCGTTCTAGGCAGAAGACCACAAAGGTGTCCTGTTGCCTTCTTTTTTTAATCTTGTGATCCAGTATCACTAAGCATTCCAGAAAGCTGGGGGCCAAAAAGGAACTGTTGCTTTGGCTTAGTGTGGCCTTTCATTTCCCAGAGGTCACTGGTTTCATTAGTACATTTTGATCCTCCCAATGGGAAGAGGTAACAGGAGGTTCAGGGAAAGGGCAAAAGATACTTTCAACTTAAACTCGGGATGATGTTTGGACATAAAAATAAAAATGTGTGGGTAGAAAGGGAGCTCACTCACTAAAGTGCTTACACTTTAATCCTGAAGTGCCTGCCTTTAACCCCCAGGATTCACTTAAGAAAATCTGGGTATGCCAGGCCTGGTGGCTCATGCCTTTAATCCCAGCACTTGGGAGGCAGAAGCAGGGGGATCTATGTGAGTTCGAGGCCAGCCTGGTCTACAAAGTGAGTCCAAGACAGCCCAGGATAACAGAGAGACCCTGTATCGAAAAACCACCACCACCAGCACCACCAAATCTGGGTATGTTGATGTGTGATCTCTAGACAAGGTGATTCCTCACCAACCAGCCTATTCTACTTGACAAGTTACAGGCCAATGAGAGATTTGGCTCACCCTGATACCCATTACCCCCCCAAAAGAGATGACACTCTGGTGAGATGGCTCAGCAGAGAAAAGGGTCTGACTTCAGACCTGTGAGTTTGAGTTTGACCTCTGGAACCCACATGGTGGAAGTGGAGAACCCACTCATGGAAGTTGTCCTCTTACTTCCAGACATGAGCAACATATAAAAAGGAAATGGTGGACAGTTCCCAAGGAGGGACACCCAAGGTTGTCCAGTGGCTTCCATATGCACTTGAGCATGCAAGCATGAGCCCTCACACACACACACACTCACATAATGTGAACATTCATGTGTATACACACACACACACACACACACACACACACACACACACACACACACACCCCAGTGGAAATTCAAATGGCTTTGGAAAGAGACACTCCTATCCTTATGAGAGCCTAAGCACATGCCAGGGTTAGGTAAGTTGCCAGAGGACTGCAAGTTTAAGAAGTAAGCCATCTTTTAAATTTTGAATGCGTGGGATACCTCCCCATACCTTCCCACACTTCCACGATGTACTACTCATCCTGTCTGCTCGAAGCAGCAGCAATACTCACAGTTGTGACAAGACTCTCTTCAGTTCTCTTTTCTACACAGACCAGTTCAAAGGCTCTAACAGTGGGTTGTAGCTCTACTGTGTATTAGAATCCCCGGGGGACCTTTAGAAAAATTAGCTGACTCGGGGTGCTCCCCTAGAGATTTTGATTTAATTAGTCTGGGCTGGTGGCAGTAGCACTTTTAAAAGCTGGCAAGTTATTAAGTACTGCAAGAGTTGAGAGCTAACTAGGGTGGTAGATACAAAAAAGAGATAGGAAGCCGGGAAGAGCTCAGTAAGTCACCTCTTTGGTTTGTTTACCTTCAGAACTAAACAGTGTTCCATGAAGTGTGGCACATCCGCAGGTGGGTCCTGAGTACCATTTGCTTTGGTATCTCGTGGGTAAGATTTCCATGCATATATTTTCATATATATGTATACATGAAAATTTATGTATATATGAAATACCAAAGTACATATATATATGAAATATGTTTATATATTACATATATATGTTTTCACATATATATGAAGAAATACTAGAAACCAATGTATCAAATTTGAGATCAAATGCATACCACTGCTGAGGTTGGGGCTCACTTCCATTAAAGGTTAGGCAGTGAGTAGATGTATATGGATCTCCCCTAGACTTCAAGATAAGCAGGAAGTAAGTGAAGACGTGGGAAGAACTCATGAAAGAAAAAGCAAGGTTGTAGAACTTGAGGAACATGGCCAGGAAAGGAGTCGAGGACCTGGGAACTCTTCCTCGGCAATGCTTCCTGTTTTAAACGCCATGTCCCACCACAGACAAAAGGCTGGCCCAACACCATCTCCTCCCTGTTCTTCTCATAGGGATGCCTGCGACCACCTCAGTCACTCCTAGGCTGCTGAACTGGGCTCGAACCCAAATCAGGGTCTTTTTGTCTCACATCCACCATCTGATCACAGCTGCCACAGCCCGCCGCTGCCACTCACTCACTTCTTTCAGATTCAAATCTGAGGTAAAGCTAAGGTGGCTTGGCTACCTAAGCAGAACGGGGGCAGAAAAGCAATGGTCACAAGGGTTTCAGCGCCGAAGCACAAAAGGGAAACCCGAGCGACCCAGATCCAGGTTATGCAAACCCGCAGGATGAAGGTTGACATGAAAACCCTAAGCAGAGCAAACAAAACCAGCCTGCAGGAAAGACGCTGCCTTGCTGACATTTCTTTCTATTTGACATTCTCCGGGCGTGATGCAACCCCAGTTGCCCAATTTCTATTTGCACATTTACCCCTTGTCCACAAGGACCTTCAAAAGCTCCCAACTCCAGAGCATTCCTTTCATAAGTACAAGTGTCTAGTTCAACAAGGTCGCTAGGCAGGCCTGTGACATCAACTTGACTTTGGGCTGAGCAGTGTTCTGAGGAGGTTTGGAATTCTCAGGTAAGCTGAAAAAAGGACAAGGTGAAAAGGCAGGAGTTGGAACGGACAGCCCCACTTCCACTTTGCCCCACCGTTTGCACACCCTCTTGATTACTCACCGCCAGCTGCACCTACAACCTCACCTTCCTCCCCCCTCCTGTACCCCCCCCCCCGTCACTCCGCCGCCCCGTTCTTCCCCAATCCAAAGGGCACTGACAACGCCAAGAGTGAGTCTGGTGAAAATCATACCCAAGCTTTAGCCTCCTCCTCCTTTCCCTGGCGACTCCCGCCCAGACTTTCCACATCCTAGCAGCTTCCTGGCCACCTAGTCATCAATACACCTTTGCACCACCCAACAAAATGGCAGGTTGGTGAGAGGGGAGGCCGAGGGCGCTGGATCCTCTAGCCAAGCCAGCCCCTGTCCAAAGCTCCGAGTCCCCAAGTCTCCTCCAAGCTCAAACAGGAGAAGGCTCCTCCCTAAGTCCCCTTGGATCATGGGCCCCTTGCCAGGTTCGCTCTCTAGGGCATATTTCCATTCCAGGCCAGCGAGCAGGTGTCCGCGTAACAGGTGCCAGGCAAAAGGCCCCGGTACAGCGTGGAGAGGACCCCGAGACCCAGTGCAGGAAAAGACCACTTCTAGAGGAAGAAGGCTGAGGGAGGGCGCAGAGGGACTAGCCCGGGCTGGGGGGGCAAGGATGTTGCCTGTCCTTGCTCCCGAGGCTCGATTGTCGCCTACGCTGCCCCACTTACAATCTCCAGGCAGACGAAAGCTCCAGAGTAGGTCCGCAGGATGTCCGGGCCAGCGGGCAGGGTGACCCGGGGCGCTGGGAAGGACACGGCGGGGTTCGGGGGCGGCGGGACTGCCGCTCCACCGGCCGACATGCTGCCGCTGCTACGTCTCCGCGCACCGCCGCCACCGCTTCCCGCGTCCCGCCTCCGCCTCCCGGGCTTGGCCGCCGCCGCAGCCGCCGATCCGGTCCGCGGGGTCCGGGCGTGCTACGCGCGGCGAGGGTGTGGTTACGGGCCTCGGTGGACAGAGTCCCGCCCAATCACGTGGGCGCAGGTGAGCGCGCCTCCGCCCAGGCGCCCTTAAGGGTCACCCGCACAGGTGCAGTGGTCCCCAGTTTCAGCATCAGCTCCGCAGCCCACCCAGGCTCTTCAGATCGCCTGCTGGCCCTGCGCTGTGCACCGGTTCCCACCTGCCCATCCCTCCCAACTCTCAAGGCTGGTCCTCCCCCACTTTCCCCAGCTTGGTAGGAAGACTGAGACTGTGACTCAGAAGGAAAACTTCCAAGTTGACAGGCACACCTGGAAAATGCGGTGCCTGTTTTAAAGAGGATTCTAGTGGGATTTTGAACACACCAGGGTCCTGTGGCAAGTGGAAGTCGATGGCAGTGGGTCCCCTGAGGGCTGGTTTGAGTTGGTCCTGCTCTGTATGAAACCCGTATAAGGATGTCGGTCAAAGACGAACAGAAGAGTTTGGTGCACAGGAAGCGCTCTTTAAACCGTAGCTTATATGACAGCAGCTTTTCTTCTTCTTTAAGTTTTGAGATCTATAGCATACATGCGATGTTACCTGCATCCCGTTTCCACACTCACCCCTTCTATTTCGTCCTCAGAAATGTACCCTTTGCCACTGTTTTTAAACACTTAAAGAGATATTTAAAAACAAAACAAAACATGGTGCTACTATATAGGAGTCCCCTGCCTCAGTTTACCTCCCTGCAGCCCCATTCATTTTATTCTTGGTTTCAGCGTCATCGTTCTGTAAGTGGAATAAAGGAAGGAGCATGTCTCAAAGATCATCTGAAGATAAGTTACACAAATCACCACACATGTAGATCAAGGTTTAAAAAAAAAAAAGAAAAAAGAAAAAGAAAAAAGCTAACCCCAGCATAGGGCACATGCGTGGAATCACAGCACTTCACAGGCCAAGGCCAGAGGATTGCCCTGAGTTTGAAGTCAGCCTAGGCTAGGGATACTTAGGCCCCTGTCCAGCAATAAGAATGAACAACTGAAACTATGCATACACAGATGTGTGTCTGTTATACATATGTACAACACACACACACAAATACACATAGGTACGCGTCTGCATACATCCTGCGTGCACGTGCGTGCGCGTACACACACACACACACACACACACACACACACACACACACACACACACACACACCAATATCAGACATTCCCCCAATTGAGTCTTGTTCTGGTGTCTTAAGTTTAGCTCTTAAGCATGAGTTGCTTCCTGCATGGATCGTCAGTAGATTTTATCCTTTATTGTTTTAACGAGTGAAGCTCATAGGTGTGGTGGCAGCACCAGCGTCAAAGCCACAAAACGAGGGTGTGGACGAAACCTTTGTATGTACCTCTCTCACCCCCACCCCTGTTTGTCACCAGTTTCTGGCGGCACCTCGGGTGTGTTGTTTATCTAATAGGAAAGTTCAAGTTTTCTGCATTTTTTAAAAAATCAATGAACTTTCCTGTGCCCAGACCCTGATTGGCAAGAAATCTTTATGCTTTATCTTCTCCTTGGGAAGCAGTTAAAGGGTGCTCAAAGGTGAGGCCATGTCAGACAATGTGTGGTGGAGATGCCCAGTGACGACATACAACGTATACAAAGTATTGTGGTGAGTGGACTTGAAAGGACCTTGGAGTTTCCAGACCCATTAATGGCTTACAGCCTCAAATACGTTACCAAAGAGAAAGCTTGTGACTATATCCTTCCAGCACCTACCTTGCTATAACCGCTTTTCCCTGCCCACACCTACTTTGGTTTTTAGTAAGGTCAGGAGAATGAGAAAGACTGCTTCGTACTTCTCCTCTGCTACAGGGTGTCTGCTTGGAAATGAATGGTTTTTGGATCGAGCTCCCTTCTCAGGATCACCATCTATACCAGTTTTGTTTTGTTTTTGTTTTTGTCTTGATGACACCAGTTTCCTCCTCATGGCGGCAATACCTCTAAGCATCCTTTCCCTCCATGCTTACTTGTTTCTCTACAAAATTGACCCCAGAGTTCTTAATGGCGTCCCCCTTAACCATTTCTGTGATGCCCAGCATGCCTTACTTTGCATGTTGAACTGTTCTTTTTTTTTTTTTAAGTTATTTTCCGTATGTAATAGATATTGGATCTGGGATGTTGCCTGTGCTAGGCAAAGTTCATCTCCACTGAGTTAAAAACCACCAGGTCACTTTTAATATTTTGTGGCCAAGTCTTGCTTCAATTGCCCAGGCTGGCCTTAAACCATCCTCTGCTGCCTGAGTTACAGAGTTGCCCTTTGTAACCCAGTGTTCATACTGCTGGCGTTGCCCCTAGTCCTGCATCACAGCTCTCTGTTATCTTTGTAAAGATCAACCACATCTGCAGCCACTTTACCATTGGGAAATTGGTGAGTGCCATCCCTTCTGGTGGACTCTCCCACTCATTTATTTCCCCTTCATAGCCAATTCCTTGGTTTCCAGCAGTTCATCCTGTCTTTATCCCTCTTTCGGCCCATTCTAGCATTTCCAGCTTTTCTACCCACCTGATGCCTTTAGGAAGGAGTTAAACAGCACTTGCCTTAGTCTCACACACTGCTGTCTACCTTGTCTTTTTCTTTCGCCTCCATTGTTCCTTGTTTTTCAGCTTGTGCTCCATCTGCCCTCTCTAATGTTATCATGTTTCCCAGGGTTACAAAAAGGGCATCAGAACGATGACTGTTGGCTTCAGCACCACTTGTGGGAGCTAGCCTGGGTTCCCACTCTCCATATGGTTATTACTCCATGGGCCCTGGCTTCTTTCCCATTCCAGCTTTCGTGCTTGGAACAAGTAAATAAGGTGTTGTGTGGATGAAGGCAAATCTAGACTATTCAACTGTTTCTAACTTTTCTTACTTTACAATGAGTTTTTAGAACATCTAACCAGTAGTGATTTGTTTCATTGGAAACACTGCGGTCAATCCAATTATCCAGGACAAACACATGGGCGTTTCTGTTTATTGCCTTTTCTATTGTTACAGCTTTAGTCAGCTGCGAGATCAGCATTTTACTCCCTAGGATACAGCCACTTCTTGTGCTCACTGTCTCATTCCACCTCACGGGATAGGATTCCTTCTCACAGCGAACACCCTGTCTGTCTTAACTTCCTCACTTGTGTACTATAGTCTAACATCAAAATGATTTCTAAACACAAAACTGACTAAAGTAAATCCTCTACTTCTAACCATGCAGTATCCCACGTGTTTCTTTGAGTCAATTCTGAGTGCCACGGTATGCAAGCATTTCTGTGACAGGGCTTCTGATGACATCCTCCCCCCACCCCCAGCTCTATTGACCCACTTACCATTCCAGTAAACAGCCCTGTCCTCAGCCTCCCCACACATTCCTCCCTCTAATAGAACATCATTTCTTTCCTACTCCTTGCATACCCTAAACACTCTTCCCTAGCAGATTCCTTTGGGTCAAGGGGCAGCACTTTCTGGCAGCTTTCCCCTGTCCAAGGTTTCATAGGACCTGTCCCTTCATGTGTGTTTTCCATAACTTGATGGGCTTACCTTCTCTTAGAGCCAGTACATTCTCGTAGAGCTGAATCGAAGCGGTGTTCACCTGTCTCCTATCTCTTAGCTAGGGTTGTGTAGCAGGATATTAATTTCAAAAGTTCAGTGGGAGCACCAGGGAATGGTGTCAGGTATCAAGGTGAGCTGGGGATCAGACCATTGGAAGTTTAAAGTGGGGTTGATTGCAAGCTCATTAGCCAACCTGTGAGCTACTGACTTCTGCTAAGAGTGTTTAAATCTCAGGAATGAGGGGGTTTGAAAAGAGGTTTGTTTTAGGGAGAAGTGGAATAATCACACTTTCTCCATTCTTTCTCCTCACCCTCCCTGCCTAATTACAGGAGGTTGTTAACCTTTAGTCGCATTGCATAATAAAAGTTCAAGTATAGTCAGCCAACTTAGTGAACTCTGCATTTAAATCTCTCTGTTTCACTCTCACTGCTTTCTTTCCTCCTGCTTCTTTTCCTATGAGAATTTGAAGTCCGCCTCAGCTTTTTACATCTCTCTTTACATTTCCTCCTGGGAATTAATCCTTCACCTTTCCCTTTCTCTTGTTTGGCTTTCCAGTTTCTACTTTCTATTCAGTCTTTCCTCCTGTATAAACATCTTCAAATTTCCTGCATTACCAGCAATGTCTGATTTCTATTCTAAACAGGAGGACCAATACTTGTTATACTGAATAACAGGGAACAACTAGAGTCCAAGAGGAAAATATGTAAAATCATGTCTGGTTTTGTTTGTTTGTTTGTTTGTTTTTAGGCTTTGCATATCACACAGTGCAGAACTGTGATTGGATAGGAAAGTAATGCTGACAGCCCTGTGGTTGTTTTGAGGCTGAAGAGCACAGGAGGGAGGCCTCCTTGGTAGAGGCTTGCAGTTTTCTTGAGGTTAGGTGATGGAAGCTTGAACTGTAGGAAATTATTAGGGCCAGAGTTCATGGGGTTCTAAAAAGAAAAAGCTGTATACTGGTCCAAAGTGAATAGTCACCAAAAGGGTTTCTGAAATCTCCAATGGGGTACAGATTAATACATGTTAGAGTCTCCAGGGCTAATTGCTTCACATGAGGGTGAGATATCTTCCCAAACCCAGGGCAGTAACATTTCAAAGCAGCAGAAGTTCACTTGGGGCCAAGAATAATTCATTTTTCCATCATCCACAGAGGGGAAACACCCAATGAATGGAGTATTGGGTACAGTACTCAGTGTTTTTCCTCAGTACTAGGGCAAAGTCCAAGCTGAATAAATGTCTTCTCTAGAGTCCAACGTCACAAGTCTTTTATTAATCATTCTTCCTGTTTTGAGATAGGATCTTCTAGCTTTGACTAGCTTTAAACTCATGATGTGGTCTTCCGGCCTCAGTTTCCCAAGTGCAAGGATTAGAAATATGAACCAACATATCTGGCACAAATCTTTAAAAAAAAAAAATATATATATATATCAAAAGTACCAGGCAGTGGTGGTGCATGCTTTTAATCCCAGCATTCAGGAGGCAGAAGAAAGCAGATCTCTGAGTTCAAGGCCAGCCTGGTCTAAAGAGTGAGTTCCAGGACAGCCAGGGCTACACAGAGAAACCCTGTGTGGCCTAAAGCTCACAATGAAGACCAGTGTCATTTCACACTCACAGAGCTCTGCCTACCTCTGACTTCTGGGTGCTGGGACTAAAGATATATGCCACTACACAAGGTTTGTGTCCTAAGCTCTGGTTTTTATGCTAATATGGGAAATATTTTCCCAGATCAGTTTATAAAAATATCTGAACCATTCCCTTAGGATACCTTAAATTTTAAAAGTATCCTATATTATAGTCATTTAAATTAAAGCATAACAATTTATAAGATTTATAATGATGTAAGAAACATACTGTGCCTCTACAACATCACAAAGGTCTTGAGATGGACAGCCCACCAATAGTGTCCTAAAGTCCCTCTGCTTCATTTAGACTGTGTGCCTAGTGCATGAAGTTAGACTATGGAAATTTAGAGATGTCTTTTGTGAACTGTGAAGAGATAACAAGAAGAAAGAAGTTATAGCTACTAAGCAAACAAAGGAGCCGTACAGTATTCACAAAAGATTCACAATTAGCCCCAAAGAAACCATGGAAAGTCAAAAGGGAGGCCAACAATCAAACTCATTGTTTACAGAAATCCTACTTTAAATAAAAAGATAAAAATACATTAAAAGTTAGGCTGTGGTGGTATATGCTTTTAATTTAAGCACTCAGTAGGTAGAGGCAGGCAGGTGTCTGAACTTGAGAGTATAAAGTGATATACCATAGGAAGAGTAATTTTCACAAGCTCAGGGGCTGCCTTTATTGGACTAAATATTTTTGAATACCATGAGAGCTATTAAGAATCAAATGGGTCGGCGAATAATGAAAAAAAGCATCAATTTATCAAGAGGGCTTAACATTTACAAATTCTTCTTTGTTTTAAAATAATTTACAAAATGTGAGATGTAGAAATAGTATCTACAAATGTGGAAAGATGTACAGAAATCCACAACGGGGGTGAGCCTTCCATCACTGCCCCTCAATAACTGGTAAATAAAAAAGATCAACAACAGTGTGGAAAACCTATAGCCACCATCCAAAAACACACCTGACTCTCTGGAAGTCTATTTTGTGCAAATGCATTACTGTCATCGGGGAAGCCTGGAATATTTTTATTTAAAAAGTAGACAGGGAAAAGAGGAGTCCAGGAAAGGGTTGTGTGACATTGGCCAAAATCAGGCTGATGCTGCCGTAAAGCTGGAGTGGCCATCTGAAGATATTCTAAAAAGACCCTTGAGTCTTCGATCTCACTATCCAGCTTCTGAAATAATAACTCCCCCCCAAATGAGAATTTCACCCACAAATTGCATGCTGGGAGACAGAAAGGGTACCAGTCAGAGGGGGAGCTTGTAGCTCAGGGAGACATTTCACAGGGTTCCAACTACTTAGATGAGTCTGAAGTCCAGACAAGGATGGGTCAGTGGTTGTCCAAACCACACCTTGATGAGACTGCTTAGATATGCAAATCCTTGGCTCTCCTTTTAAAACTTTAATTTCACTTCAGGACCCCAATAAAGAACTTGGGAACATTCACTGGATCTTTCCCCCTCTTTCTAATGTAGTTAAACTGAATAAATCTCCCTTTTCTACATTTCACTATCAGTTTGAGTCTTTTTTTTTTTTTCTTGGTTTATTGAGGAAAGATGGCTTGACTTGAATTAGGGCACAAACGACAACTCCCAAGTTAACACTTCTGTCCCTGGCCATCATTGGAAAAGGTGAGCTGCCAGCTTTCCAGGCACTTGCCTAGGGTACTGCTGCAGAAGGCACATGGAAGTGGTGTAGAAAGGGACTGACTTGGAGGTATGTGGTGGATTGAACAGGAATGGCCCCCATAGACTCATGTGTTTGAATGCTTGGCCCATAGGGAGTGGTGCTATTAGAAGGTGTAGCCTTGTTGAAGGAAGTGTGTCACTGCTAGGGCAGGCTCATATGTGCTAAAGCTACACTCAGTGTGACATCCAGTCTCCTTTTGCTGCCTGTGGATCAAGATGCAGAACTCTCAGCTCCTTCTCCTTCACCATGTCGGCCTACATGCTGCCATGCTTCCCACCATGATGATAATGGACTAAACCTCTGTAAACTGTAAGCCAGCCTCAACGAAATGTTTTCCTTTATACAAGTTGCTGTGGTCATGGTATCTCTTCACAGCAGTGGAAAAGTGCTAAGATAGGGTGCGATGACAGCAGTTCCCTCATTTCCTCGTTACAACTCAAACTCCAATCTCTCTCTCTCTCTCAAATTTCAGGCCTATGTACTTTGTGCTTTGAAATGACCTTACACCGGAAGCACAGCATGATCTACAAGGGATGCCATTCTAATTCTTCACCTCTCCTTTGGTTTCTTCTGCTGCTCTTGCTGTTAACTATATTCCCGGTTTTAAATTTCATTTAAACAAAACCAAACCACCTTTTCTATTAAACTTCTATTTCTAGGCAGTTTTCAAGTCACTCCAACCCTTCTTCTTTGAATATATATATAATATATACACCATTCATTCCTTTTTGTTACTTAGAACAAAGCCCAGTTGCCTCTCCTTTGAATTACATACACCAAAAGTTGCCAATATCAACATTTGTCATCTTTTCTGGTGAATTTGAGATATTTCTCTCACACCGGCTTCATCAGAAGCAGCCTTGATGCCACATTCTCCCCCGACCCACAAGCTTCTGATGCCTGCATACAGACACTGCTCTCTGTCTCATTCCCCTCCACACTCCAACTTCTGTGTTAATTTCCCCATTTGTTCTCTCCCTTGTGTTATCCCTCCTTCAGCTTTTGCATATGCAAATTTGATCTGTTCTTTAGCTTTCTGCTTGACAACCACAATGCCTTCATTTGAACTTTTCATCCTTGCCAACAGTTTCCACATTCTGTCTCATACAGAAGCCACCCACTAGTTTATACACATATGTATATGTACATCCAAATGTTTATGAACATACAAACTCACACACATACGTATGTATGTTTTATGCATGTATACGTTTTTATCCAGGATGACATAGGATTTCATTATATACTTTCTTTTCTAATGGTAAATCACAATTATTATTGCCCTTTGTGTGTCCGTGTTTTGCATGCTATTTGTTTCTTTTGCATATTTAATTATTGATTGGTAGTGTTTGAGTATTAAACATAAGGCTGTGCTTATGCTAGGAAGCATTCTACAGCTGAGGTAATTACCAGAGATGATGGCAATGGCTTCTTTTTCTTCTTCTTGTTTTGAGACAGGATTTCATTAACTTTCAAGGCTGGCCTTGAGCTTGCTGTGTTGTCCATATTTGAATTTGAAGTCTTCCTGGCATACCCTCTCTAGAAGATGAGATTATGGGCCTGCGCCGTCAGGCTTAACGTAACTCATTTTTGTTTGTTTGTTTGCTTTCTAAGAATATTGAATGAAAAGTAATACGGTGCATTACAAAGTCAAGTAAAACAAGAATGTAGGTTTACAAATTGCTTCCGTTCTATTACTATTTATGATATGCTGTCTGATATATTTTGATGCTAGTTAATAAAAGGCCTTCACACCTGGGCAGGGCAAATGAGATAGGTGTGGCTAAGATTCCCAGGCATGGGGAGAGAGAGAGAGAATTTTGGGAAGGAGAGAGACGAAGGGAGGAGAAGGAGGCCACTATGCGTTAGATGGAAGAGAAGCACATGGCTGGTATGGATGGAGATTTGGCCCAGATGAAGAACATTTGCAAGTATTTGAGATTATGAATGGGAGGTAGCTTGACAGAAATTATTGGAATTGGATGGCATGGGATTGGGGCAGGTAGCCCATACTTGCCCCACTATGGGAAATAGTATAGAGGATTAATATCTGCCCTGCCCCAGGTTAGCTAAGGTTATTTTAAAATATGACAGGTGCGTCTGTGTCTTGATTGATTTCTAGGGGGTTATACTGCTGTATTAATTATTATAGGTCTGATAATATTATTATTAGGTCATACTGGTCAATTAACAACAAGTGGTACTCGACGTGGGACAATTATTAGGCAATACTGATAATTTAACCACAACAAGTTGGTACTCAACTAAATTCAGGTATCCATACCCTTAAAAATCATATTTTGACATAGTCTGGTGGGGCAGGGGGTTGGATAGCTCCCAGCGAGTGTCCATGGGCCAGAGCGTTTCACAAGCACTGTTCCCAGCTGCCTGCAGGCTCAGTGCTCACAGAGAAAAGATGGCTACAGACACATAGCAGGTTGGAGAGGTGGTGGTTTTCTAAACTAGGCCAGGGAATGGAGTTAACTGTCTATAAAAATAATAAAATAAAAACTGCTCTGGTCCCTTTCCAAGGTGCCATAGCAGAAGGCTTCTGATCTTTTTTGGCTTTGTTCTGATGGTTATGAGTTTGTTTACAATGGGCTTGGTCATACTCACACTTCTTCACAGCCTCTCAAAAACAGTTCAGGGAGAAAGACAGAGAGCCTAGAGATGTGAGACTAAGTTACTGACAAAAAAAAAAAAAAAAAAGGGAAAAAGGAACCAAATTCTTCTCCATAGAGTTGATAGCAGCTGGAATTCAAAGCTCCTTAGCTGCAAGGTGTTTGTCAGCACTTTCTGGAAAGGGTCCACCAAAAAGAGAAAGCAATAACTAAATTGCAAGGAATGGTGGACAGGGTTTCACCAACTGAAGCCTAAATTGGCACAAGTGACCCAAGGCTTAGAATTTTCTTGTTTCCCTGCTTGATTTTTTGCTTGAGATTTCTAAAGATTTTGACTGGAGTTGAGATGAAATAGTTGAGCAGGGCTGTGGTGGCACATGCCTTTAATCCCAACACAATGGAGACAAAGACAGGCAGACCAACCTGGTCTCCACAGGGTGTGGCCCTCCTACTGATAAGATAAGCTACTTGCAGAGACAGCCTAGGATTTAAACTGACAAATTTTTCCTTACTATGTACGTTCCTTTTTCTTAATAATGGATTATATGTCCTTACTGACCTAAAGGATGGATACTCATCAATCTTAGGTTTATGTAAAGAAAAATGATGTAACTGCTCTAAAAACGGCCAACCAATCTCTTTGAAAGTGGAACCCAAAGGAGATATGGTGCCAAAGGGTAAATTGGCCTAAGAGATATGTTCTGTTGGTTAATGTAAGGGCTAAGTTTGGGTGGGGAGACAGCCATGCAAGCTGCATGCCTCCCATGGAGTGAGACAAAAATACCCTCATCAAATGTAAAAAGTCAGGTACAAGATGCCTATAGTATACATAAACCCTAAAATAAAATGGGAGTTTATATAATGTTTATTTAAAGCTTAATGCCTTTTCCTTTGCTCAGAGCAACGGGCTTGCCTCTAAAATAAGAAGCATTCTCTCAGGAAACAGGTAACATCCTGGCCTATTCATCAGGTACCCTAGAGCCTAGAGAAGGACATTTAGGACTATACAATCTTGTTTCGATTTCGTTCATTGTTAATAGTGATGTTATATTTCCTCTTTGAAAGAGATCAAAATAAAACAGACCTGGATAAAAGGGAGACTGTTAACTTAAGTCAGTCTGTGTTTACATGAATTCAACCTGCAGAGCAAGCAGTTAACTTATGTTCTAATCCCACTACATGGGAATAGCTCTGAAACTGGCTGAGACATGAATGTCTAATCTGTTGTTTATAGAATCCCCGCAATTTATTATCAGATGCCATTCACTGTATGACATAAGTGAAGATTTACAGATGTCTTTCTTCTGCTCATACAAAGAGCAGAGAACCAGCCTTAATTGTTCTGTGCATCCTGCACACCTAATACATTCATAGTTTCAGGACTGTATAATGCTTGTCAGAAATTATATATTTTCAGAACAAAAGAACTGGACACTGATGCTGGATCAGACCCGACCAGAATCATTCCTCCAGCATGCTGAGATGCTGACATCCTGCATCCTTCATGTTCCAGCCCCAAATGCTTCGGTTGAGATTCCTCATCAGAAAAGGATAGCTTCAAAGAAGGCTCCTGATCCCAACTGGTCCAACATTTCAGACTGTCCCACACAAGACTTATATTAAGCCTGACATTTCTCAACATGTAGAGACTGGACCACAAATACAGTTCCTAGCTTGTTTAACCATGTTTTCCAATTTTATTTGGGGCCCCCACATAGGTATTATTTGTTCAAATCAGCCTAAAGAAACCTAAAGAGAAAGATACCTCGTTTCCCTTAAGAGGGGCTTGGTAAGTTTTGGTTGCTTTCTTGGGCAATAGATGTATATTGTCATTGAGAGGTATGGAGATAGGGGTTGAAAAGAAAGAAAGGGGAATATAGAAATATATAGGGATGGTAGGATAAAATGTAGATTATTGAATCTACTCCTCAACTTAAGGTCTTAATTGTTACTCACAAATAAGGTTAATTTTAATTCATTGATATACAATTTTGTATATTGATGCAAAATAAGTTTAATTTTGATACATTGAAATAGAATTCTAATTTAATATTGTTCTTAACACATTATATTTCTACTCTAATCTGAGGTATTATACACATACAACTCAATACATGGTTTACTTCCAATACTCTGATAGTGCTATTACAGACTGTTTAGGATAATTAAGTAATACAAGCCAATTGTTAGTTGATCAACTCATGATCATGTCAAACACTAGTATAATTTTGTCACAGGAATATACATTCTAGGTTTAATAGATAGGTATGATTCTACAGATAGATATGGTAAAAAATAGTTAGATATGGTCTTCAAAAACATCAGAGACTTACAGAATATGGCATTTAGACATGTTTTTATTATTTTAAGGATTCTTTGATAATAAGACAGATTAACTCCTGACAATACCCAGCCTACCTCAAAGAAGATGATGAGCACTGAAGAAACTCCTTGCAGAGATAGATGGCTTTGTGTGCGGCAAACAAGTCACTGGACAAAAATGTCCTTTTATCTGCTATAGATAAATTCTGCCTAAAATGGACAAGCTTGGATGCAGGAAGAGTTGATGGCCAGACTCCGCCAAGACTGGGTAAGCAAGTCCTCAATAGTTCCTGCTTAACAAATATGTCTGTCACATATATTGGGCCAGAAGGCTGAAGACGATGCGCCAATGTAATAGAGAGTTTTGGGTCACTGTTCAGGCAGCAAACCGTCATTTTTTTTTCAGTTTGGAAGCACTTCCTGTTTATCAACCTTCTAGTTTAGCGGGGGATCAGACATCAGTGATACAAGTATTTATTTTAAATTATCTTAAGCATCACGAAGCGTATTAGTCAGGGTTCTAAACTGCATGTAACAGAACTTGAATGTAGAATATATTTAAAATGTATTTAAAAAGAAATAAATTTTACTGAGACTTGTAGAAATCCACAGACTTATCATGTAGGGTAGAAAATCAAACTCAGAAAATGGTAGACAAAATAACAGATAGCTACAAAGGCAAAGTCACAAAGTCATTTGAAAATTCAACTACAGGGGTATTCTAACGCTGATGATATTTCCTTCTCTTTTGTTTCTTTTTTTATTACTCAAAGCCTTTACAGCCCAAGTTGGCCTAGAACTCACTGTATAGACCAGGCTGGCCTCAAACTCAATCTCTTCCTCCTGCCTCAGCCTGCTTAGAGCTGAAGTTGTGAGTGTGAACCACCACACCTACCCAGGACACTACTTTCTACTCCACTAATGACCAGAGTCTGCGACTTCCACTCTTGTCATAACTGGAGTCTTGATGCCACCACTGCACAGTCCCATCACCAGCCATGTCTCCATAAAATTGGAGGTTGGTGGAAATTTTGCCACCTCCTGGAAAATATATCCTCTTCCAACTATACTTCTGAGTGATGAGTTCTTACTCAAAGCCAGAAGCCAATTTACCCGATCTGCTAAAGCTGGTTTATGCACCTGTAGTCCGGCTGAAAGGACAATGAGGCACACGGGTCTCTGTTTTAGTCTTACATAATGAGAAATGGCTTCATGGCTCAGTGTAGCTTCAACTTTGAAAAGTTGGCCAGATAAACACTTGGTCTGTCTGCTGAGCTAGCTGCCAAGAAGACAATGGCAGATGTTCTTCACGTGGACAGTATGCAGATGTTTAGCTGGGTATCTTCATCCAATATGGGATCCTGTGGAAACCTTTAATCAGTAAATGAATTAGACCCAAAGATGAACAGAAGCTAATCAGAAGGGTAGAGGCAGCACTATTTTACAAAGTGTCTGGTAGATGTGTGCAAGAAGGTTCTGCACGCGCAGTGAGCATCTGTTGTGTGCTAAACATCATAATTATAAAAATCATACCTGAAAAACATAACATTAGTTTTATATCTTGGCACTTACCTGATTTTATCCTGTAGACAATTGTTTTAGTATACATGAAATAAAGAAACAGATTAATGGGGCTGGAGAGATAGCTCAGTTGTTCAGAGCACTGTCTGCTCTTCCGAAGGACCCGAGTTCAATCCCCAGCACACACATGGCAGCTCACAACTGTCTGTAACTCCAGATGCATGGGATCTGATTCCTACATACCAATGCACATAAAATAAAACTAAATAAAAATTTAAAAAGAAACAGATTAATGTTAATATAAAAATGTTTATACAAGGGAGAATGATTGTTGCTGAGAGTTTTACTGAAGAAAAGCCATTTCAAATGGCCAACCTTTTACTGAGCACTTTGTCACACCAAACGAGAGAAAGAAGTGTTTCCGTAGGGATTTGTACTACTAATGTTCTAAAGACTTAGGCATAACCAGATTCTACCTTCTTAGAAAATTATACTGTGATAGATATGGCCTATTAAGCCAATTCTCGTCTATTTATATTACATTTGTAAGTGTAGCCTCTAGGCAGATCGTAGCAGATTCGAGAAGCTTCTGACGATGTAACATTGTTCCTCTATTAGAACCATTTTAGGTTCACAGCAGAACCGAATGGAAGGTACGGAAGATTTCTCACATACCCTCCGGCTTCCACACCTCATTATCACCCTCAGCTTGTGGTTAACTTCAGAACTCAGCATCCCAGCTGTACATCCTGCGGATCTGGGCAAATTGTGTGAGGATTAATGTTCTCCACTGTAGTATCACACTGAGGAGATTTGCTGCCTTGAAAATAGTCTATGTGCTACCTGGGTGACCTTCTCTCCTCCAAGTGCTTGGCCAACCATTGATCTTATTCTATCGCTAAAATTTTGCCTTTTCTAGAATATCATACAATACAGAAGCCTCACAGATTGGCTTTCTTCTACAAATGATGTATGTTTAAGCTTTTCATAGCTTAATAATCTTTAGTTCTAGTGCTGAGTAACATTTTATTGTCTAGCTTACAGGTTATAAAAAAGAACTTGCTTAAAATATTGTTTGTAAAGGAGAAATACAATTTACTGAAAAATATGGTAAAATGATAAAAATACATAGCATGCGTCATACTACTTTTTAAAAATTGTATGTATGTGCATGTTTTGCTGCATAAATGTGCATGTTCCCTGGTGTGTGCCTGGAACATGCCTGGTGCTGGAGGAGTCAAGAGGGTATTGTGCTCTCTGGAACTGGAGTCACAAATGGTTATGAGGCATCTCCATTGGAAGAACAGCCAGCACACTCAGTGGCTGAATCATTTATCCAGAGCATCACACTGTTCTTTTTTAACCCAATCTTTCTTGAAGCACATGGTGCTTGAGGGGAGGGTGGTTAATATTCATATCTCACAAGCATAGGTCAATATCAGGTTTTATGTTATCAAAAAATTGTTAATTTGGAAGTGGATTGAGGAGGCAGGAAGAAAAGATATCAGAAGACCTATGTGACAGAGAGAATAAGAAGAAAGTTCTAGAAGGGTTAATCTGGGTGGGTTATTATTGTCTTGGAGAACTCAGGCTATGTGTAATGGAGAAGTAAGTATAAACTTGGCTAAGAATGATCTCACATAAACTGGGCAATATTGTTAGGATGCTAACTTTAAATGATAATAATAAGCAAATATGTTGATCCTCTTCCAACTTCTCTGCAACCTTTATGTTCATTGTCTTTACCTATCTTTGGGTTGTTACAATCTGTTTTACAGTGTGAATAATTGTTAGAAAGCAGACCTCTTTTTAATTCAACATATTCCATTACAGTAACTAGTCTGCTATGTACTCATTAAGTGGACTTATCCATTCTTTTCCCTAACATTGCGTCTGTTTCACAGACTTACACCGTCTCAAGGCTCCTCCCATGCTGAGTATTCACTACCCTTCTCTTTAAAGGCATCCTCACTTGAACATTAATGGGCTTCCTCTCCTTTTCTGTTTTTCACAATGGAGCCAATATTATCCAGATGCCCTTCTACCTACTCTACACGTCCACGTGACAGCTGAGTTTTGGTATTTGGTTACGAACTGGTTTGTTGGCTGTTATCACTAGTGGAGATCAAAATATCAGTTGCATGGGATTGAGATGAAAGTGTTTTTATAGTCTCAATTTCACACAATTGTTATTTTTATATCTACCAGTGAAAAGTGTTGGAAAAAAAAAAAGAGTTTTGGTGAAATCATGATACTAAATTTTACATATTGAATGAGCATTTACATCAATATAACTAATCAGCTATATATGATATATTTTGTTTATGGAATGCAAAGCATATATTATATATATAAAGATATATAAATAAATGTACATGCATCTATAAATGCTGCAGGCATATATATGTACACACACATGCACGTACATGCGCGCGAGTGCACACACACACACACACATATATGAAGAGAGAGACAGAGAGGGATAGAGAGAGACAGAGAGAGAGACAGAGAGACAGAGAGAGACAGAAAGAGAGGGAGAGAGAAGGGGCAATTGCTTGGCAATAGATTGTGACAGCTAAGCCAGCTGTTAAGTTAGAATTCCCAAGTTCCATCACGCATGTGACTGCAGGCAAATATGTTTACTGTACAGTGCCGTAGAGTTTGGGATAGAACCAACAACGTCTGTAAAAACTTTAATTAGTGAGTATTAGTATTTAATCAGGAAAGGAGGAACTTCATGGCTATTACGGAGTAAACGATAAAAATGAGGGTAGGAGGGAGAGAGGAGAGGATAATAGGTTTGAACGTAACCACTGTAAATGGATGAAGGAGGCAGGGGAAATAAGTAAAAATTAAGAGAACAAACAAGCTGCAACAGGACCAGTTCTTATTTAGGAAAATGCTCTTAGGCATTCAAATTAATCCAGCCATGGGAGGAACATGCAGAAGCAGAGCTATGAAAAAGATTATAAAAAAGCTGTTATGCAACCCTGCCTGGGGAAGCAACTAGGCAAGGCCTAGCTACTGTAGAAATGTATGGGAGGGGACGGGTAGCTATGGCTGCTGGCTCTGGGAGTTTGCTGTGGGGCGCTTTGTAGTATGTGTGCGGGAGTTGTATTCCCAGGTAAACTGTGGAAGAACTCCATCAGAGTCAATCTGGAGCTTAGATAAAACACAGCTATTTGGTGCAAACATACTCCAAACATTGATTCTTTGAAGGTAATTTCTGCGTAACTGAAGTTCACCTTTAACTCAACATTCTTATATTTGTATTTGCTGAATCTGGCAGCCCTATTCTGTGGTCAGTTTTGGTTAGTACAGCCAGTAGCGGGAACAAAGAACTAAGCACAGAAGAGGGAAAATCAAGAATAGACCAGAATTCTTGCCGGATAAGGTATTCCTTGCTAATATTTGCCTGGATGATCTATTTTATTTCTGATTTCTCAGGCATGTAGCTGACTAACTATGTCAGAATAGGCTCATATATATCACAGGGTAGGTGGTGCCTTAACTTCTGCCAGCAACGCCAGTTCTAGCAGATACTGGGGAATTCCCACAAAGACGGCGCCTTCCATTTCTCCAGCCTCCCCTCTCCTTCCTCTGTCTCCCTGCACCTTTCTCTTACCACACACATTTCATTCCTGTAAAGTTCACTACAATATCTTCCTTGGAACTGCACCTGCAAACGGTGTGACATGCTAACAACTTCAGGGCTATCTTAAGGTGGGCGCCAGTGGTTTGCTTGTTTACAGACTATTTCATCTTTTTGGAAACAGGCCTTTACGTCTCTCAGTGAGCCACAATTCCCTAGGTTTAGGCTACGCAGCTGCAGTGGATTAAAAGCGTGTTTCTGCCTGCAAGCTGGGAACACAGAGGAACCTACCAGTCTTCACATCGATCCATAACCCAGAACGAGTCAGTGAGAGGAAATCTCATGGCTCCATTGCTCCCACAAAGCTGCTACGCTAGGGTTTTCTTTATTTTTCTTTTTCAAATTTATTGTTTTACTTACTGTGTGTGAGTGTTTGGCTACATGCACCCATGTGTACATGTAACGTGTGTACACTTGTGCACCTGGGTCCTCAGAGGCCAGATTAAGGAGGTTGGATGCTCTGGATGGGGTGAGCTGCCATGTGGGTGCTAGGAACCAAACTACAGGTCCTCTGCAAGGACTACTTAGTCAATAAGCTGTCTCTCCAGTCCTTACCATTTTCTTTCTAATTTAGTGTGTGTATGTGCACATGCGTGTATCACAGCTTGTTTGGACCTCAGAAGACAAGTTTGATTTTGAGTTCTCACCTTCCATCCTGTTCAGACATAGTCTCTCTTCCCGTCTTTGTGGCTGTACTGTTTACTCCAGGCTAGCTGGCTAAATCTCTGCCTCCTCCTATCTTGCCGTAAGAGAGCTGAGATCACGGATGCGTATCATTGCATGTTGCCTTCTACATGAATTATAGGGATTGGACATCAGGCTAGTATGGCTTGCTTATCCATCTTCCCAGCCAAAGACATCCTTAAATCTGGGTATGCCCAAGGTCAGCTGATGGAGTTAGCTGTGCCAGAAAGCAAAGTCTATTCAGGGATAGAGAGTAGGGAAGGAACTTACGACATAAAGGCATTTGAGTTCTGAGATATACTGTTCTATTCATTGCTTACTACATTTCTCTTTGTCTGGACATGTTTGATTAGACACATATGTGAACCTAGACAAAGCGGGAGCCAAGACATTTACCTGACAGTGCTACAAGAAACTGGTAAAGACAAAACACCTGGTAGATTCACTGAATCACACTTAAATTTCCACAGTAAATTACTTACAAAAATGGAAAAAAGTAAGTCAAAGGTGTTGGGTTTCTGGCACATGTTTCAGAGGTATATAGCTATTTACAAATATATCAGGTTTGTATAATTGACATATAATCATTTGTATAGCAGAAACCTTAATAAGAAATGCAATGTAATATGATTTAAGGGTTGAAAGATACGCTCCCCACCCAGGAAAAGAAAGCAGATAGAGAACATATTTCCGCCAAAGTGAGATGAATGAAAACAGATATAGAGTTGCTGAGGAAATAATTATCAATAACAGCTAAGTTGTGTTCTACTTTGTACCTGACTCCATAAGAAACCAAAAGAGGCAAGGAAGGACAGTGTTTAGGCAAGTGGCCTGAGAGCCAATTCCCAGAAACTGTCTATCTCATGCTACTGGAGAAGTGTATGGTCTGTCAAAACTCTGCAAGGCTGAGTTCCAAGGCTTTGTTCATGTAGTACATGCCTGGACTCCAGAAAACCATGTTGTACCCCATAAGACCCCAGTGACAGATCCCTCATTGTGGATACATTTCTTTTCTTCTTCTTTTTAAACCATTGGTATAGGAATCTCCTTCTCAAAATTAGAAAATCATCCCACCTTATGATACAGCCTACTACTCAGCTCAGAAGCTAAACATTCTAGCTACTCATGAACTGTTAATTTGTAATCTTCCTTGCCACTGAGGCTAAAGGTAATGGATAGATATGTCTTACTAGATATGTCTGCTTTGGAGTTATCACAGACTTGAATGTGAGAGCACATGGTGCCATTCTGATAGGCTGGCCATTTGTGCCCTGATGTGCACATATCCAACGTGATTGGCTTCAACTGTTAGAGTTCCAGGGCCAGCTTCATTATCTGTGAAGCCAAACGCATACAGTGAGCCCAGTTGAGGCAGTAGTGTCCCCAGAGTGATTCATAGGGTTTTGGGTATGTTTCTTTCCAGCTTTACATTCTGATTCACTGAGCTACATCATGTGCTTTAATACAACAAGTTTATGCTTATAATACAGAGTTAATCCCTCAGAGGCAAATAAGAATCCTATAGATATATCTCCCAGGACAAAGGTTTCTTGGCTTGCTTCCCACCTACCTCTTAACATCTATGTTTACTACAATTAACCATAAGTATATGATTCTTGATTCTCAAACTCTTTAAGAACTACAGAAATGCATTTCTAAAACATATCTTGGGTAACGTGTATAAAATGGCATGCATCCATCCTAGTGTACAATTACTTTTCTATTGCAGTGATAAAACACCACGGCCAAGGCGACTTGTAGAAGAAAAGGTTTACTTGTCTTACCATTCCTGGGAGATGATAGTCCAGGGTGGGGGAGCAGAAGGAGCAGACAGCAGGAGCATCAAAGCAGAGCCCAATTCCAACTGCAAATGGGAGTCAGAGAGGTGGGGGTGGGGGCTGGGAGTGGGATAAGTGGTGGGGAGGGTCACTAAAACAGCAGATGGCTTTCAAAACCTCAAGCCTGCCCCTTGTGACATACTTCCTACTGCAAGGCCATGCCTCCTAAATCCACCCAAATAATGTCACCAACTGGGAACCCATTATTCAGATGCCAGAGCCTATGGAGTGGTCGGCATCTCATTCAAACTGAGCAAACACAGAAAACATAAGTGTGAACTATGGTTATGTATAGTCACAACAGTAGACATTTCTTTTCATTGAACTTGTTTTCCTCCATATATTTACATAATGATGCTAACAGTGTGCTGACAAACTCTCAAGGTGGTTAGTTTTATGTCAAGTTGACACAGCCTAGAGTCATCTGAAAGAGGGGAACCTCAATTGAGAAAATGCCTTCATAAGATGATGTTGTAGGCAAGCCTCTAGAACATATACTAATTGGTGCTGGATAGTTCTTATTAGTGCTGGATAGGGCTGAGGGCAGCCTCTTGCATATGGGCTGATGGTTCTGAGTTCTATAAGAAAGCAGGCTGAGCAAGGCAGAGGGAGCAAGCCAGCAAGTAGCAACTGTCCATGACCTCAGCATCAGTTCCTGTTTCCAGGTTCCTGCTCTGTTTGAGTTCTTCTCCTGACTTCCTGTGATGATGAACTGTGATGTGGAAGTGTAAACCAAATAAAACCTTTCCTCACTAAGTTGCTTTGCTCATGGTGTTTCGTTACAGCAATAGTAACCTTGGCTAAGACACCTCTTTCATTCTCTGTTAGGAGATACTATAAATATTTCTTGTGCTATTTTAACACATTCAGATAATTTTATTCTGGTTGTGTGTTCTAGACTCTTTTAAGTTTGTACTGTTATAAAAAACCTCTGATGTTAAATACCTTTATTAACAAGACCTTTTCCAAAAATCATTTTGTCAAGTAAAACTTTTCAAATAGCCATGACACACATGTGGACTTACTTCCCAGAGGGCCTTTCGTGAGCTGTGTATGTGGGCATGTATAGGGTCATTTGTGTTAGTCAGTTTTTATTGCTGGGATGAATCACTTGACAAAGTCAGTTCAGAGGTGAGTGCATAGTTGCCTGGCTCCATTCCTCTTCAGCCTGTGATGGAGCAAAGTTATCATGACATGGAGATGTGGCAGAAGGAAGCTGCTTGCCTCAGGCAGCTGGAGAGCAATAAAAAGAATTTCCAAGTCAAATACATTTCACTAAAAGGCATATCACCAATGAACCTGTCCAATTAAGAGTACCCCAATGTATTAATTTATTGATTAGGTCAAAGCTCTTATAATCAAATTCCTTCTTAGAAGCTTCACATTACATTGAGAACCAAGCCTTCAATACATGGGAAAAAAAACATGAAAACACTTCAGAAATTACTAACTCTATAGATTAAATTATATTTTAAGTAGATAAATAGGCATGAATGTAAAGAACAAAACTGTGTAACAAACAGATAAAAATATTGAAGTGTACTGTTAATAAAAACGTGTGGCACATGCCTTTAATCCCAGAACTCAAGAGTCAGAGGCAGGTAGATCTCTAAAAGTTAGAAGTCAGTCTATATAGTGAGTTCTAGGCCAGCTAAGGCTACATGGTGAAACCATGTCTCAAAAACAAGCAAGCAAAGTAAAAGGGCCAGTAAGAAAAATGAAAGTTGTACTGATATTTATGATTCTTTGAAATAAGGAATTCTAGAACTACTTGCTTTTCTTGCCTGTACCTGCCTGGAAAGAGAAATGCACATGATTTTTAAGTATTTAATCAGTCAAAACAGGTCATGTCTCAGGCCATACCTCTGAGGCTTTGGCCTATCTGCTCTTTTCTTCTTGTGAAATGACCTCGTGGGGTGTGGATTTGCTTCTTATTTTAAGTGTCTCCACTAAAGACAACATACTTGATGTTAGTGAGACATGAGTTTTAAGGCAACAGCTTCGCTTTTCCAGACCACATTTGTCTTTGGTGAAGAATGACACCCCCCTCCGATTGTCCCCTGTCTATGATGTAGGCCAGCATTTTTATTTGTTGTTATAAAAGAAACAAAGAAATCTCTTTGCATTGGTTGCTTCTACCAACTTCTCTTCTTGATGCACATTTGTCTGAATATGTGTTCTTTCTGTTTTTAAAATGTAATTTTACAAGTTTCTTCTTCCTTATTTGCTTCCTTCTTCCTTCCTTTCTCTTTTCTTCTTCTTCTTCTTCTTCTTCTTCTTCTTCTTCTTCTTCTTCTTCTTCTTCTTCTTCTTCTTCTTTTCTCTCTGTCTCTGTCTCTGTCTCTCTCTGTCTCTCTGTCTCTGTCTCTCTCTCTGTCTTTCTCTCTGTCTCTCTCTCTGTCTCTCTCTCTCTGTCTCTGTCTGTCTCTGTCTCTCTCTCTCTCTCTCTCTCTCTCTCTCTCTCTCTCTCTCTCTCTCTGCTTTTTCAAGAAAAGGTTTCTCTGTATAGCCTTGGCTATCCTGGACTCACTTTTTAGACCAGGCTGGCCTTGAACTCACAGAGATCCATCTGCCTCTGCTTCCCTGAGTGCTGGGATTAAAGATGTGTGCCCCCACACCTGGCTCCCTTCTCTCATTTTGAATGTTATTCTTTTATTATCATTCAAATTTTTGTTCTCATTTTCATTTCTAGGAATGGCTCCAAGCACTCCACCTTTAAGCTCTTGAATGTTTAACGTTTTTTGTTACCCATATTAGCAGCCTCTAGATCCTTTTTTAAAAAAAATTAATTTGTTTAGATTACATTTCAATTGTTATCCCATTACTTGTATCCTCCCATTCCTCCTTCCCTCCCACTTTTATCCTATTCCCCTCCCCTACGTCTATGACCGAGGTGTTTCTCCTCCCGCAATTTATGGTCATAGGCTATCAAGTCTCATCTTGGTAGTCTGCTTTTTCTTTCTTTGAGTGCCACCACGGGTCCTCGCCAAGGGGAGGCCATCAAATATGAGGCATGAGAGTTCATGTCAGAGTTAGTCCCTGCTCTCCACCCAACTGTGGAGAATGTCCTGTCCATTGGCTAGATCTGAGTAGGGGTTCGATGTTTACTACTTGTAATGTCCTTGGTTAGTGCAATAGTTTGAACAGACTCCCCTGGACCCTGATCCACCCATTACTATGTTCTTCTTGTAGGTTTCTAAGATCCTCTCTATCTTTCTATTTCCCCATCTCCTATATTTCTCTTACCAAGAATCCCAGTGTGATGTCCTCACATCTATCCCAATCTCCTGGTAAGTGAAGACTTTCATGGGACATGCCTTTTGGGCTAATGCCCAATTATAAGTGAGTATATACCATGTGATTCTTTCTGCTTCTGGGTTAACTCCCTCAGTATTATTGTTTCTAGTGCTATCCATTTGTCCACAAATTTTGGAATGTCCTTGTTTTTTAATAGCTGAGTAGTATTCCATAGTGTAAATGTACCATATCCAGGTAATACTTAGGCTCTTCTCCCCACCCCCTTTTATATGGAATCTCATGTATTTCAGGCTGGCTTCCAATTTCCTATGTAGTAAAGGATAACCTTGGCCTTCTGGACCTTCAGCATCCCTCTCCATAGGGCCAGGGTTATGGGGACATAGCACCACTCACAATTTGGTGCTTAGAACTGAACTCAGGACTTAGTGTAAACATTTTGCCAATGGAACTATATCCCAAACACAATGTTTACATTATTAAAAATAAGTTGCCAATGTTTAAATATGTAAGAGAGGCCGGAAAAGATGCCTTGGTGCTTAAGAACGACTATTGCTCTTCCAGGGGACCTGGGTTTCATTGCCAGCACCTACATGTTGTTTCACAACCATTTATCACTCCAATCCCAGGGTCTCCAATTCCCTCTTCTGGTCTCTGTGGGCATCAGACATGCCTGTGGCATATAGACATACATGCAGACAAAACACTCATATACATAAAATAATGTGATTTAAAATGGTGGGACTTTATTCACAGTATTACGGTTCAGCTTCTCCTTTCAAGAAAACCTAGGAAAATACTGGAACAACAGGCTGATATTCTTCTAAGTCAAGAATGCTGAACATAATAATGGTTGTCTGCCCCGTCAGGGTGGTCTTAGGCTCTTGGATATCTATTCAAAGAAAGAAAATATGGGTTCAGCCCTTGCCCCAGCTACACTGTAAAACTTGCTTCTACCTACTTGATAATTGTATATTCCTAGTGAATTTCTGTGGCATTAGGTGCCTTAATGATCTTTCTACAAAGTAGAGATAAGAATGCCCATCTTCTGAGGCTCTTGTAAGTGTTAAAAACACTTAGGAAACTATCTAGACTGGGGCCTGCATATATGTGTCAATGAACTTAGGCTTGCTATTGTTAGCCACCTGAACTTTGTAACAGTTGAGTTTACAGTGGGTGTTATAAAATCTGTAAATATGGCTTGAGGCTGCTCTGCTTCTCCCCTTCCTTTAGACAGGGTTTCTGTGTGCAGCCCTGGCTGTCTTAAAACTCACTCTTTAGACCAGTCTAGCCTCAAACTCAGAGATCTGCCTGATGGAAATCCTGTGTGTGTGTGTGTGTGTGTGTGTGTGTGTGTGTGTGTGTGTGTGTGTGTGTATACCATCATGCTTGCTGTTTCCTAATATAACACACACACACACACACAAACACACACACAAAGAGGGGGAAGAGAAGGAGAAATAGAGACAAGAGAGAAAGAAAGAAAGATAGATAGATAGATGATAGATAGATAGAGACAGAGAGAGACAGAGAGACAGAGACAGAGACAGAGACAGAAAGACAGAGAGACAGAGAGAGAGAAAGAGAGACAGAGTTGAAGAACCTCCTGGTGTCAGGATTGATGGTTCTAAGCTTCTAAGCAGACTGAGAGATGTCTGAGTGTTGTGTCTCCCACCAGTGCCCACCAGCCGCTCCTGGACTGTGAACTAAATTCAAAGGCAGAATATTTGTTTTCTATTTCTTCTGTCTTTATTATTTGAAAGGAAGGGCCATCAGGACTGATGATAAGCCAGGCATAGTGGCTCATGCCTTTAGTCTCAGCATTCTAGATGCAGGTGGATCTCTGTGAGTTTGAGTACACTCTGTTATGCACAGAACATTCCAGAACAGCTAGGGGTACCCAGAAAAACCCTTCTCGAAAGACAACACAAACACACCTCCCCTTCCACTAGTGAGTCGTAAGGTTAATCGCCTTCACTTCTCTAGATTTCATTTCTTTTCATGTCTTTCACTGTGAGCTCTTGTTTACCCTCTTCCTCCTCTCTCTTTTTCTCCCTCCCTCCCAACAGGCAATGGAACTCCATTCTCTGCAGTAATTACTTTGTAGCCTGAAACATGAGATTTGATCATTCGCATCTAATCTTGGACCAGGAAACACATTATGATTAGTTAACAAGTTATCTATATTAAAAAAAATACCAAGCTCAAACTATGCTATGCAGTTGGGGGTGCTACACAGGAGGTTTCAAATCAAATGTTTGCCTCACGGAAGACCCCCTCCCATTGTAAAAATCATGCAAGTCCCCTTTTCAGAGATGCTGAGATACTTTCTTCCATATAATAGTCTATAGTATGAGCAGCTCTGGGTGAGAAATAACTTCACTAGTCTCCTGAAGTTTAAAAGTATGCCATGTATCATGAAATCTCATTCTCTGTTTTGGCCTCTCTTTCTCTCTGTTTCTTTTTGTCTGTCTGCCTGTCTGTCAATTTTAACTATGTTCCAGCTTGAAGGGGAAAGGCAAGGCAAACAGCAGTTCAGAAATTCAGATTTGTAATTCTCTGTATTTCCTGACCTCAATTTACTCATACGCTTCCTTTTACTGTGTGTATTCCATTTGCAAGAAATGATTGGACTTAATTGGATCCTGGAACCTTAGTAAAAACAGAAAGCATCAATACTTTATCATGAGGATCTTTGTTATTTATTTTGGAATGTGTTTTGAAATACTTGATGGCACAGGAGGAGAAAACAGCACCCTCTAAAGGTTTCTCTTATAGGAGGGTCTGAGAAGGATTGACACGCCTTTGACTGGGGTGGAGGGCATCCAGGGCTTTGGAGACTAGATAGAGTTAGCTCTCCTGTGTGGTGATATTTGGCAGACAGAGAGTTGGGGAGAGGGACAAAATGGGCCTAAAATACTGAATGTAGGTGAGCTGTTTTGAGCTGGCTATAAACCAAAGAGGAAGTATACACAGGTGGGTAATCAGAAATCAGGAGGCTGCAGACACCCAAGGGCAAAGCAATATGAGAACTCACTCCAAAGTCTGACTGGGCAGGCAGCCATCAACCCAGAGTGCCACAGGGAGGGAAGGGCAGGGACAGCTGGGAAACCAGAAACTGGACAGGCTGCCTGAGCCCTGGCCCTATAACAAAAGACCTGGATAACAGACACCAAACCCTGTTTATGATGTAGTTGGAAAGGCATGAGCAAAGAATCTGTCCTCAGATCCCTCCCAAACCAGGCATGGTGACCCAAGACAGCTCTCTGTGACTCAGCCCCAGTGCCTGGCATACAGGAAGTGGAAATGTTACACGCAGAGGCAGAAGGTCTCTGTGCAGAACGGAGGTTTTACCTACCTTACTTCGTAAGGATCAAAATGAATACAGTAACAGTAGCAGTACAAAGCCAGCATGCCTTGGGGCAGGTGCTCTGTGAAGAATCGTTCTGCCATCTCCTTTTCAACAACATCTTCCACATTTACTTGTAATGGTTAACAGGAGTCGGAAAATAATAAAAGCAGTCGAAGGCCTGTCCTTCAGGGAGACTCATACTGACAGAGGTGGCAGGCATTTGCCCCAAGTTCATTCCCCAATTTTTTTTTTTGTATGTGTGCATTGGAAGTACAGCTGTGCAGTTTTGCTGGATGGTTGAAAACCTGTTTGCCTGCTTCCCCTTCTTTCTGTGTGCTCCCGGGTCTCCCTACCAAATCGGGGGAGCCAGAGATTGTGTCAGCTGACTGGAAAATCACAGCCCTGGCAGTTTCTCGCCTTCCTGTTTCTCAAGGCAACTTTCTGTTCTTTTTCTAAAGTACCTTTTGTGTGCACCTCACCTCCTTCACTATTGTCAGGATCGTCCCTCCCTCTCACCCTCCCTCCCTCCCTCCCTCCCTCCTTCCCTCCCTCCCTCCCTCCCTTCCTTCCATTTATGGAAGCTCTGCATCCTGCCTTTAGCTCAACTTCACAGACACTGCGCATCATCAGAAAACCTCCTCTTGTACATCTTGTATTTCAGCCTCTCAATTCTTTTTTTCCTTTAAGATCTAAATCTGTTCAGTGTCTTCTGACTTCTAACACAAGACTACAAAAAACAAAATGCCCCTACCATGATGCCTCCTCTTAGTTGAATGTTTCTTTCCTTCCCATTGCTAGAAACCTTTAGAAAGAGAAGCTTCTGTCACCTACTGTGCCAGTTTTATTCTTCACTCATTTCAACTCACATCCTTTGCTCACGATGAACATTTATTTATTTATTTATTTATTTATTTATTTATTTATTTATTTTATAACATATCACAATTTCTTATTGTGAGGCAAGATCTCACTATACAGCCGTGGCGGGCATGCAACTCACTTCATAGATGAGGATGGTCTTACACTTGAAATCATCCTCCTGTCTCTGCCTCCCACCAACACTGTTTAATCTGAGTTCCCCTGCTTTTCTCAATGTCTACAATTACTAAATAAAATAGTTCATTTCCCCCCCCTTTGTTTTTTTCTCTTCTGCTGCACTCATTTCTGTAACTCCCTTCCCTCCCACCCCATGCTCCTCCTCAATTGTCTTCGAACTTTGTTTTTTTTCATGGTTTCATTGCTGGTCTTTGTTTTTTGTTTTGCTTTGGTTGGTTTGTTTGTTTTAGTCAAGCCTTGTAAGTGAAGCCACTCATTTGCATACTTCTGAGTGCCTGAACCCAAATGAAAATATTCCAAACCTGATGTCATTTTGAACTTCTATATTTTAAACGACTATAGCTATCTACAGAGGATGCTCCACGTTTACCAGGTGAAGGTTTGTTCTCTGTTCTTATGTTCTGGAAGGAAAGTAGTTTAAGCAGAAATTCATTCAGCAAATCAAATCAAAATGAATAGTGTATTCCAGAGGAAGACTGGAGAAGGCTAACTCAAATGTGAGGAAGACCCCTTCAGGTTTGATGTTGTGGACTGTAAATCATTTTGATGAATGGTTATAAGGCAGGTGGCATATTTATTGTAGTAAGGCGATCCCTTTCCCCTCCAAACCATGGTGGACCAAATCTGCCTTTCAGATTTTCCCCCCAACAATCCTCTTGAAAATTCTGCAATGGGGAGGGAGTGCATTGGCTAATTTTATGTCAACTTGACACAAGCTAAAGTCATCAGAGAGAAGGGGGCCTCAAATGACAAAATGCCTCCATAAAAGCTGGCAGTAGACAGGCCTGTGACGGATTTTCCGAGTGGTTGGTGGGGGAGGACACAGCCCACTTTGGGTGGTACCAGCTTTGGCCTCGTGGTCCTAGGTTTTATAAGAAAGCATCCAGAGCAATCCAGGAAGAACAAGGCGGGAAGTCATACTCTCCATGGCCTCTGCACCAGCTCCTGCCTCCACGGTCCTGCCTTGCTTGGGTTCCTGTCCTGACTTCCTTCAGTGATGGACAGCGATGTGGAAGCGTAAGCTTAATAAACATAAACCCTTTCCTCCCCAAGTTGCTTTGGTCGTAGTGTTTCGTCACAGCAATAGTGACCCTAAGATGGGGAGAGTACAAATCACGACGCACACGATAGTATAATAGAGCTAAAGCGTGTCAGGGATGCACACCCTTCACTAGTGTGTTTGTGTGACAACTCAGAAAGTCCTGGACTCATGTTTTCTCACTCAGTAGACAGAGGCTAAGTGAAACTTCAAGAATGTGGGTGTTCTGACTTCCCTGAGACAGAACTTGCCAAGGTGCTGCTGCTGTTTCCTTGGCTTCATCATCCTGAATGTCTTGCCCACCTGGTCTTATATGGGCACGCCGGATTCAAAGTGTCCGAAACCAAACTCAAGTTTCCCATAATCCTATTTGTGTTAAATAGGTTGATGGACAACAACACCTTTACTTCAGTAGAACTTTCAGTAGAACTAGAGCAAGTCAGAAACCCTGCTTCTTAAAACGCCACCTGTGTTTATAAACGAGAAGGGGTGTGGCTCTGACAGGGGCCATATATACTTATTTCATTTGTAGTAGAACCCAGAATTAAAAAGAAAGAGTCGTTGCTTCCCAGGAACTCCTGTGTTATTTGTGTTGGATCTCACTGAATGAATCTCTTTACTGTCTTGCAGTCTGTTATCACCCCACTAATTACATATGTGGTCTTTGTTCTAGAAAAAAAACCATGGCCATGCTTACTGAGGAATTGGATTTCTCTTCTTCCGGTGCTCGTCCTTCTCATTTGTTTCTGGTTGGGGAGGCTTATGTTCTCTTCTCTTGGATCCAGGGGAGGATGTTTTTCCTTACTGTCCTTCACCTCGGATCTGCCCCCTTACCATTCTCCAAACTCGGAAATTCTGCTGATTTCAAAGCACTACACACGTTCCTTACTTTTTTAGCTACAGAGTTTTTGCCGAGAAAAAAAAAAATCCAAAGTCGCTGTTTAAGGAGTAGTGAGATTTGTTTCCCCCTAGTGACTATGATCTTTTGGTCTCAGCTTGCACACATTTATTCATTCTTCTTTTTTCCCCTAGTGACTATAATTTGTTGGTCCCAGCTTGTACCTATTCATTTATTTAAAATTTTTTAAATTTAATTTTTAAATTTATAAATTTTTTTTTGCTGGTTATTAATTGTTCATCTGACGAATTGGTTTTTTTTTTTTGTCTTTTTACAATTAATTTGCCAAAGTTGAATCAAGATCAGATAAACAAATTAAATAATTCTATTTCTCTTACAGAAATAAAAGTGGTTATTAATAGTCTCCCAAGCAAAAAAAGAAGCCCAGGGCCAGATGGTTTTAGCACAGAATTCTATCAGACCTTCAAAGAAAGAGCTAGTAACGACACTCTTCAAGCTATTCCACAAAATAGAAATGGATGGAACATTATCAAACTCCTTCTATGAGGCCACAGTCACCTTGATACCTAAACCTCACAAAGACCCAACAAAGAAAGAGAATTTCAGACCAATTTCTCTTATGAACATTGAAGCAAAAATACTCAATATTAAATTTTTAAAAATTTTATCTTGCAAGTAAGATACATCCTGCATTTTAAACTGTTAAATTTACTGTCACTGACTGTGTTCTTAGGAAATCACATTGTCATTTACTGACGGAATAATGTCAAGATCATGGTTGGAGAGGAAAATAACCCCAGTGAGAGATAAGTATAGTGACATTGCAAAGACGGCAGTTTATGTAGCTTCAGAAACTTTGTTAGTGACTCTAGGGTCAGTGCTTCACTTTATCTGGCTTTGGCGCTCATTTCACAGTGTGTTGTCTCCCCCTCTGAGAGCGGTCATGTGTGGAGAAACTCACTGCCAGCTCAGGCTTTGGCTAGTGCTAGTATTTTTCTCCTGCATCTGTTCTGGGGCCTTACAGAAAAGGCTCACCAGCATTATGAAAATTAATAGTCAATGAACCAAGCTCTTGCCAACCCAATCTCCACTCTAGTTGATAGATTCTCCTGCCTCGTGTCTGGAAAGCGTTTTAAATAATAATCAAAAATTGGTGTTTTCTATTTTTTTTTCAGTGTTTTTCTTGAGCCAAGTTGTGGTGGTTTGAAGGAAAATAGTCCCCATAGTCCCATAGGGAGTGGCACCATTAGGAAGGGTGGCCTTGCGGGAGTAGGTGTGGCTTTGTTGGAGGGAGTGTGTCACTAGGGTGTGGACTTTGAGGGTTTCAGAAGTTCTAGCCAGTTCACTTCCTGCTCCTGCGTATCCAGATGTAGAACTCTCAGCTCCATCTTCAGCACCATGTCTGCCTGCATGCTTCTCTCTACGATGCTAATGGGCTACACCTGTGAAGCCTTAAGCCAGCCCCAATGAAATATTTTCCTTATCAGAGCTGCCATGGTCATGGTGTCTTCTCAGCAACAGCACCCCAACTAAGACACAAGGTCTCTCTATTATGTAGCTCTGGCTGTCTTGGAACTCATGATGTAGGCAGGCTAGCCTTGAATTCACAGAGCGCTTCTTGCCTCTGTGCCACAGTGCCCATTGTGGCATTTTCATAATGTTTTCCTTGCTCTTGACTCCCCTCCCTACTGCACACTGCACCCAACCGTTTCTATCGTTTGTATCTTTGTGCCCATCACTAGTCTCTTTCAATTTTCATGCCATGTGTACTCTGCAGGGACCTAGGCCGGCCTGGGAACCACAACAGCAGTCTTGAAAACAGTGGTTATACCATTAGAGAAAATGAAATCCACTCCCCAGTAACCATTGACAGGTTGTATTGTAGTATACATGGTATTAACTGGAGCTAATTGTCTTGAACCTAGTAGATAACCACACATGTAGTGAAACACATTAACCGTCTATGTAAATCATTTTGTGAGAGACATCACATTTAAATGCACGTAAGGGTTTATTTGTGTGTATGTGTGTGTGTGTTGGGGTGTGTGTGGAATTAATACATCAAGAATCCTAGAACTAGGGGGTATAGAATAGGGACTTATTAATTCTGCTGATCAGTGTCCTTGAGCTGTTCCTTAAGCCCACCAAGCTTTCCTTCCAGTTCTTTCCCATGAAAGACAAATAGCATTTTTATTTTTATTTTTATTTTTTCTTTTTTTCTCTCTTTTATTAATTTATTCTTGTTACATCTCAATGGTTATCCCATCCCTTGTATCCTCCCATTCTTCCCTCCCTCCCATTTTCCCCTTATTCCCCTCCCCTATGACTGTTCCTGAGGGGGATTACCTCCCCCTGTATATGTTCATAGGGTATCAAGTCTTTTCTTGGTAACCTGCTGTCCTTCCTCTGAGTGCCACCAGGTCTCCCCCTCCAGGGGACATGGTCAAAGGTGAGGCACCAGAGTATGTGAGAAAGTAATATCCCACTCTCCATTCTACTGTGGAGAGTGGTCTGTCCATTGTGATCTGGGTAGGGGTTTAAGGTTTACCGCCTGTATTGTCCTTGGCTGGTGCCTTAGTTTGAGCGGGACCCCTGTGCCCAAATCTGCCTATCATAATGTTCTACTTGTAGGCTTCTAGGACCCTCTGGGTCCTTCTACTTTGCCTTTCTCCCATGATTCTCTCATCTAGAGTCCCACTAGAATGTCCTCCCCTCTATCTCAGTTTCCTGGTAAGTGAAGGCTTTCGTAGGACATGCCCCTTGGGCTAATAGGCAGATATAAGTGAGTATATACCATTTGAGTCTTTCTGCTTCTGGGTTAACTCACTCATTATGATCATTTCTAGTTCAATCCATTTATCCACAAATGTCGGGAATTCCTTGTTTTTAATAGCTGAATAGTATTCCATAGTGTATATGTACCACAGTTTCTTTATCCATTCTTCTACTGAGGGACACTTAGGCTGTTTCCAGGTTCTGGCTATTATGAATAAGGCTGCTATGAACATGGTTGAGCAAATTTTCTTGTTGTGTGCTGGAGCATCTTCTGGGTATATTCCAAGGAGTGGAATAGCTGGGTCTTGAGGAAGCCCTATTCCCATTTTTCTGAGATAGCACCAGATAGATTTCCAAAGTGGTTGTACTAGTTTGCATTCCCACCAGCAATGAAGGAGTGTTCCTCTCTCCCCACATCCTCGCCAGCATGTGGTGTCGCTTGAATTTTTGATCTTAGCCATTCTGATGGGTATAAGATGGAATCTCAGCGTTGTTTTGATTTGCATTTCCCTGATGATTAAGGAGGTTGAGCATTTCTTTAAGTGTTTCTCAGCCATTTGATATTCCTCTGTTGAGAATTCTCTGTTTAGTTCCAAGCCCCATTTCTCAATTGGGTTATTTGGTTTGGTGGTGTTTAATTTCTTGAGTTCTTTATATATTTTGGATATTAGACCTTTGTCCGATGTAGGGTTGGTGAAGATCTTTTCCCAGTTTGTAGGCTGTCACTTTGTTCTCTTGACAGTATCTCCTGCCTTACAGAAGCTTCTCAGCCTCATGAGGTCCCATTTATTAATTGTTGACATTAATGTCTGGGCTGTTGGTGTTCTGTTCAGGAAGTTGTCTCCTGTGCCAATATGTTCCAGGCTCTTCCCCACTTTTTCTTCTAAGTGACTTAGTGTCTCTGGTTTTATGTTGAGGTCTTTAATCCACTTGGATTTGAGTTTTGTACAAGGTGACAAATATGGGTCCAGTTGCATTTTTTTACACATAGACATCCAGTTAGACCAGCACCATTTGTTGAAGATGCTATCCCTTTTCCATTGAATGGATTTGGCTTCTTTGTCGAAAATCAAGTGACCATATGTTTGTGGATTCATATCTGGGTCTTCGATTCGATTCCACTGATCAACCAGCCTGTTGCTGTGCCAGTACCATGCTGTTTTAATTACTATTGCTTTATAGTACAGTTTGAGATCAGGTATGGAGACTCCTCTGGAGCACCTTTTATTATACAAGATTGTTTTAGCTATTCTGGGTTTTTGTTTTTCCATATGAAGTTCAGAATTGAACTTTCAATATCTTTAAAAAATTGTGTAGGTATTTTGATAGGGATTGCATTGAATCTGTAGATTGCTTTTGGTAGGATGGCCATTTTTACTATGTTAATTCTCCCGATCCATGAGCAAGGAAGATCATTCCATCTTCTCATGTCATCTTCAATCTCTTTCTTTAGAGTTTTAAAAATTTTTTCAAACAAGTCTTTCATTTGCTTAGTTAGAGTAACTCCTAAGTACTTTATATTGCTTGTGGCTAATGTGAAGGGTGTAGTTTTCCTAATTTCTTCCTCTGCAAGCTTGTCATTTGTGTATAGGAAGGCTACAGACTTTTTGGAGTTAATTTTGTATCCAGCCAATTTGCTGAAGGTGTTTATCAGCTGTAGGAGTTCTCTGGTGGAATTTTGAGGGTCACTTATGTAGACTATCATGTCATCTGCAAATAGGGATAATTTGACTTCCTCCTTTCCCATTTGAATACCCTTGATTTCCTTTTGTTGTCTTATTGCTCTGGCTAGAACTTCGAGTACTATATTGAAGAGATATGGAGAGAGTGGGCAGCCTTGCCTTGTTCCTGATTTTAGAGGAATTTCCTTGAATATCTCACCATTTAGTTTGATTTTGGCTATTGGTTTCCTATATATAGCCTTTATTATGTTGAGGAAAGTGCCTTGTATTCCCGATCTCTCTAAAACTTTAAACATGAATGGGTGTTGGATTTTATCAAATGCTTTCTCTGCATCTAAAGAGATGATCATGTGGTTTTTTATTTTCAGTTTGTTTATGTGGTGGATTACATTGATGGATTTCCATATATTAAACCATCCCTGCATGCCTGGAATGAAGCCTACTTGGTCATGATGAATGATATCTTTGCTGTGCTCTTGTATTCGTTTTGCAAGTATTTTATTTAGTATTTTTGCATCGATGTTCATCAGAGAAATTGGTCTGAAATTCTCTTTCTTTGTTGAGTCTTTGTTAGGTTTAGGTATCAATGAGACTATGGCCTCATAAAATGAATTTGGTAATGTTCCATCCCTTTCTATCTTTTGGAGTAGCTTGAAGAGTATTGGTATTAGCTCGCCCTTGAAGGTCTGGTAGAATTCTGCACTGAAGCCATCTGGCCCTGGGCTTTTTTTGGTTGGGAGACTATCAATGATTATTTCAATTTCTGTAGGGGAATGGGACTATTTAGCTTGTTTATCTGTTCTTCACTCAACTTTGGCAAGTGAAATTGATCAAGAAAATCGTCCATTTCCCTTAGATTTTCAAATTTTGTGGCATATATGCCTTCAAAGTAGGATCTTATGATTCTTTGTATTTCTTCAGTGTCTGTTGTTATGTCTCCCTTTTCCTTTCTGATTTTGTTGATTTCAATACTGTCTCTCTGCCTTTTAGTTAGTTTGGCTAATGGTTTGTCTATCTTGTTGACTTTCTCAAAGAACCCGCTTTTGGTTTTGTTGATTCTTTGGACTGTTTTCTTAGTTTCTAATTTGCTAATTTCACCCCTGAGTTTGATTATTTCCAGACGTCTACTCCTTTTGGGTGTTTCTGCTTCTTTTTTTTTCTAGGGCTTCCAGTTGTGTCGTTAAGGTGTTTATGTGCGATGCTTCCAATTTCTTTTTAAAGGCACTTAGTGCTATGAATTTTCCTCTTAGCACTGCTTTCAATGTATCCCACAAATTTGGTTATGTTGTTCCTTCATTTTCATTGAATTTCAGAAACTCCTTGATTTCTGACAAATAGCATTTTTAAAGACAGAATGGATCAAATAACTTTGCTTCTTTGCCTCTTCCACCGCTTGGTGTCATACTTCCAAAGAAATAGTTCTGTGATATAAATTATGTTCCCTGTGAACCATGCCCTGTATGCCTAGCCTTATCTTTTATCTCTTCTCCACTTGTATTATACTCTATGCCTATTAGTAACTCTGTGTGTGTGTGTGTGTGTGTGTGTGTGTGTGTGTGTGTGTGTAAGCTCAGAAACAACACTGAGTGGCTTTCTCAACTTCATCTCTATTTTTGAGACAGGTTCTCTCACTAAACCAGGCATTCACTAACTAATTAGGCTTGCAGGCTGGCAAGCCCTAGAGAGTCTCCTGTCTCTCCCTCCTCACTGCTGGAATTGCAAGTGTATGCTGCCTTGTCTAACTTTAACATGTGTGGTAGGGATCTGAACTAAGGACCTTGGGTATGGAAAGCATGCACTTTATTCACTGTACCATTTGCCCAGCTCCAGGGAAGCCTTTAAAAAAGTCTTTAAGTATGCTATAAATGCATGCTCCTCCCTCTGTGCCCACGTTAGTCTTGCAATAGGCTTGCCACTAGAACCAAGTTTTATACAATTCTTAATTAAGACATTCTTTAAAAAAGTCAAAAGTGAAAGCTCTAAAGGCTAAGATGTTTCATGTTTCAGTGACCCTTAAAGATGTGTAGGAAGTATTCCTGAAGCTATCTCTGGATCATCAGCTTTGTGAGGACAAGGTCTGCTGTGCCTTGTTCCTTAGACATCCACAAGCCTTTGCCTAGAATACAACACATTCAGTTATATGGATATACCCATACTAGACCATTGTCAAGTCCATATGACTTAACTAACGTTCTCAATGAATAGATGATGAACACACACACACACACACACACACACACACAGACAGACACACACACACAGACAGACACACACACACACACACACGTATATACAGAGAGAAAGGCGGGGGATTAAATAGGTGCTTGTAGGAATTCTATTCTTGTCTCCTGCTGTTATCTAACCAGAGAAATAAGGCAGATAAAATATAGGAGGATTATTACAACTAAAACCTCACATTCCCCCCACCAAGTTCTTGCCCTGGGAATGCAACATCCATGCCTGGAATATAAATAATGCCAGAGTTATGAAAATAGGAAGAGGGATACGTATCTTATATCAGAAAATATTTGGGTAGGATTAGCCCATTCATGCTGTCAAGATCCCCAGAGGTAGATGCTGTTTTTAATTCTCACTTTACTGATCAGGAAACAGAGAGAGAGAGAGAGAGAGAGAGAGAGAGAGAGAGAGAGAGAGAGAGAGAGAGAGAGAGAGAGATATTAAGTAGTTTTCTTAGGTTAGATTTCTTGGTAGTGGTCCAGATTCAGGCTTAGCAAGGCGATTCTAAAATCCACCCTCACTGCCTTTGCGAAACAACAGTCCTGATAGAAGCAGGGCTGGGCAGGTTGATGTAGGAGCCACTTTTGTCTGCCTGTGCTTGTTGGGATCAAAGATTTTTGAGCCATGTCATGCTTGGCAGTTAATATCTTGAAATCCATTACATTTTTGTGAGAAAACTGGCTGGTGAAGACTTTTGCTAAGAAAAAAAAAAAAAGCAGTAACTTACGCTTTCTGCAAAGACTGGAGCTAAAACTTCTTGCCAGAGCACAGGCATTTTATGAGACCTATAAACTTAAGTAGTTTGTGAAGGTCATGGGAAACAAGCAGAAAGAACGGGTTTAGTTAAAATACAGTAACACGGTGGCTCAGTGGTTGAGTCACTTGTTGCTCTTTCCAAGGATGCACCTTTTGCTTCCAGCACCCAAGTGCTGCTTCAGAGTCACTTGTAACTCCAGTTCCATCTGAATCCTTCTTCTGGCTTCCCCAGGGACTAGACACGCATGTGGTGCACATACCTACATGTAGTCCAAACAGACACGTACGTACATCTAAAGATATAACACTTTTGAATAATTAAAATGCCAACAATCCATTATGTGCACATAGCATATTAAAATGTCTTATCATATTTACCTTTAATAATTTGACATTATTAGTTTTCTGAAACTATCATTTTAATAAATCAAATATTCTGGTGCAAACATAGTAGGCAACTTTTGAATAATAATGTTGGTGGATATATCAGGGTCTTACTTGTAACTTGGATGTGGTAATAGAGAATTGAGGATAATTGATAATGGAGGCTGATGACTTAGTCTTTTGGGACAGTATGTGGATGCTGGTCCATTTCTCACTGCAAACGTTTGACATTAATTTCTAAAGTGATCATTCTTGTGCATTTTGCAGAACTTTTAAATATCAAGAGACCAACCTTACATGGTGAATGGAAGACATTGAAGGTGAGATGCTATCTTATCTCACCACAGAGTAATATCCTTTTTATTATTGAAAGTATCAGCAATATTCAGGCTCTCGTGCAGTGTGCAGTTGCAATTTACTTACTTTTCACTCTAGAAATAAGACAGATGGCAAAGGATACTGTGGATCTCCTCTTCCAAAATGAACAGCACTGCACAAGCTAAATGGAACTTTTGATTCAGTTCATCCAATAGTGGTCGGTGTTAAAGACAGCTATTCACAAGACACACTGGCAGTCACTGCAAATAGCTAAAGCTGCTGCTGTTTGCTGTTATTTAATGTATTCTTCTGGAGTGGCTCAAAAGCAGAATGGGCTGCTTCTGAGCATTCTACCAGGATGCAATTGTGTGAACAGTTGACAGTTGTCTATACTCATTGATTCATTCAAAATGAGTGAGTTTGGTACGTATTTATCATGGAGCTGTTCGGTCAATATGACTGCCATATAATCAGTTCAGTGGCTGTTCAGCAGTTAGTTAGAGTGCCGTCCATGTGCTAGGTGATGTCCTGAGGCAGGGGCCACAATGTAGAGCAGCCATACAGTCCCTGCTTTATTTCCAATGGAAAGGTAGTTCTAAAAAAAGGCACAGAGCCTAGGACCAAGTCTATTTCCAGGGCTGGATATTTTCTTATGCAAACTTTTTCTTCTTTTTCTTTACTCTATTCCTCACCCAGGATTATCTGTAATTTCACAATAAGGGATTCCCTTCCCCGTTCCCTGCAAAGTGCTATTGGCTGAGCACTAAGAAAAGATGGAAGGTATGACAATAGAGCGATCTCAATGTCTTCTTCAGGAGGTTGTTACAGACTACCACATCTGCAAATTTAGCAAAACTTACACTTTCTTTTAGGTAGTCCTGCCCAAACTGTCCTCAAAGTCAATTATCTCTTTCATTCCTTTTAAAAAATGCGTTTAATCACTTTACATCCTAATAGTAGCCCCCTCCCTCCTTTTCTCCTGGTCCCACTCTCATCCTCTTCCTCCCTCTCCCTCCTCTACCCCTCAGAAAAGGGGACCTTCCCCAGTACATGAAGTCACACCAGGACCGAGTGTATCTTCTTCCTCAATGGCCTGGAAAAGCAGCTTTGCCGGGGGGTGGGGGTCAGGGGCAGAGAAGTGATCGAAAAGCATGCAACAGAGTGCTTATCAGAGACAGGCATTGTTCCCCTTACTAGGGGAGCCACATGAAGATTAAGGTGCCAATGGAGTACCTAGGGGGCCTAGGTCCAGTCCACGCATGGTACTTGGTTGGTGCTTCAGTCTCTGCAAGGATCCTGGGTCTAGGGGTTAGTTGGCTCTATTGGTGTTTTTGTGGAACTCCTGTTACCTTCAAGTTCTTCTATTCTTCCTCCCCATCCTTTCACAAGACTACCTATGCTCTGCCCAATGTTTTCCTGGGAGTCTCAGCATCAGTTTGGATCCATTGATGGGTGGAGCCTCTCAGGTGACAGCTATGCTAAGATCCAGTCATCAAGCATAGCAGAGTGTCCTTAATAGTGTTAAGGGTTGGCTCACTCCCATGGTGTGGATCACAGTTTGGGCCAGGTGTTAGTTGGTTATTTTCTACATCTCTGATCTATCGTTATATCTGTATACCTTGTAAGCAGGGTAAATTTCAGGCAAAGTTTTTGTGGGTGGGTTGGAATTTCTCTCTCTCCTAAGACTCCTGTCTGGTGAGAGGGTGGCCTCTTCAGTCTTCATCACCCCTGCTTCTAGGGGTCTCAGCTCGAGTCACCTCCATGTCCTGCCAGGAGCCTACCCTGTCGTAGGTCTTCAGCTTGTCTCAGAGATGCCCCAACCCACGGTTTCTCTTCTCTGCAAGCCCTTTGTCCTCCCATCCCTGGTCTCCCTACATCCTCACCCTCATGCGCCTCCATATTCCCTCTCCTGTCCTGTTTTCTCTCTTTAACCACTTCCACTGTCTATTCTATTTAACCTTCTGAGTGAAATTCAAGCATCTTCCCTTGGACCCTACTTGTTACTAAGCTTCTTTGGGTCTATGAATTGTAGCATGTTATCCTGTACTATATGGCTAATATCCACTTATAAGTGAATACATACCATTTGTGTCTCTCTGGGTCTGGGTTGCCTCATTCAGGATGATCCTTTCTAGTTCCATCCATTTGCTTGCAAAATTTTATGATTTCCTTGTTTTTAATAGCTAAGGTACCCATTTTCTTTATGCAATTTTTGGTTGAGAAACATCTGGGTTGTTTCTAGTTTCTGGCTATTAAAAACAAAGTTGCTGTGAACATAGTTGAGCAAATGTCCTTGTGGTATGGTGGAGCACCTTTTGGGTATATGCTTAGGAGCAAGCTGTGCCTTGAGGTAGAGATATTCTAAATTTTTTTCTGAGGAAACACCAGATTGATTTCCAAAGTGACTGTACAACTTTGCACTCCTTTCTCTACATCCTCACCTAGATGTGCTGTCTCTTGAGTTTTTGATTTAATCATCTTGATGGTTGTGAGATGGAATCTCAGAGTCATTTTGATTTGCATTTATCTGATGAATAATGGCATTAAACATTTTTACGTGCTCCTCAGCCATTTGAGATTCTTGTGTTGAAAATTCTCTGTTTAGCTCTGTAGCCCATTTTAAAATTGGATTTTTAAAATTTCTTGAGTTCATTATATATGTTTTATATTAGCCCTTTGTAAGATATAGGGTTGGTGAAGATCTTTTAAAAATTTATAGTATATCATTTTGTTCTGTTGGTGATGTCCTTTGTCTTACAGAAGATTTTCAGTTTCAAGAGGTCCCATTTTTTATTGTTGGTCTTAGAGCTTGAGCTGTTGGTGTTCTGTTCAGAAAGTTATCTCCTGTGCCAATGAGTTCAAAGTTGGTTCCCACTTTCTCTTCTAATAGGTTTAATATATCTGGTTTTATATTGAAGTCTTTGATCCACTTGGATTTGAGTTTTGTTCAGGGTGATAAATATGAATCTATTTGCATTTTTCTATGTGTAGAGATTCAGTTAGACCAGGACCACTTATTAAAGATGCTTTCTTTGTTAAAAAAAATCAAGTGTCCTTAAGTGTGTGGGTCGATTTCTGGGTGTTCTATTTGATTCCATTGATCAACCAGTCTGTTTCTATGCCAATACCATGTAGTTTTTATTACTATTGTTCTGTAGTACACATTGAAGTTAGGGATGGAGATGCCTCTAGAAGTTCATTTATTGTACAATATTGTTTTAGCTATTCTGAGCTTTTTGTTTTTCCAAATAAAGTTGAGAATTTTTCTTTCAAAGTCAGTAAAGAATTGTTTTGGCATTTTGATGGAAATTGTATTGAATCTATAGATTGCTTTTGGTAAAATGGCCAGTTTTCCTATATTAATCCTACCAATCCATGAGCATGGGAAATCTTCCCATCTTCTGATTTTTTAAAATTACTTTTTTCAGAGACTTGAAGTTCTTGTCATAGAGGCATTCCATTGCTTGGTTAGAGTTACACTAAGATACTTTATATTGTGAAGGGTGTGGTTTCCCTAATTTCTTTCTCAACCTGTTTGTTATTTGTATGTGGGAGGGCTACTGATTTTTTGTTGTTGTTAATTTTGTATCCAGCCACTTTGCTGAAGGTGTTTATCAACTGTTAAGCGTTCTTTGGTAGAATTTTTTTGGGTCACAGCTCTGCATAGTAATACTTTGACTTTTTCTTTTCTAATTTGTATTCCCTTGATCTCCTTTAGTTTTCTTATTGCTCTAGCTAGAACTTCAAGTACTGTATTGAGATATGAAGATAGTGGGCATCCTTGGTTTCCCTGATTTTAGTGGAATTGCTTTGAGTTTCTCTCCATTTAATTTGATGTGGGCTATTAGCTTGCTGGATATATAGCCTTTATTATGCTTAAGTATGGGCCTTGTATCTCTCCATGTATCATGAAGTGGTGTTAGATTTTGTAAAAGGTATTTTGTGCATCTAACAAGATGATCATGTGTTTTTCTTTCAATTTGTTTATATGGTGGATTTCCTTAAATGATGTTTGTATGTTGAACCATCCCTTCATCCCTGGGATAAAGTTAACTTGATCATGGTGGAAGATGTATTTGGTGTGTTATTGGATTTGGTTTGTGAGTATTTCATTGCATATTTTTTTGCATCAATATTCATGAATAAAGTTGGTCTGAAGTTCTCTCTTTCTTTGTGGAGTCTTTGTGTAGTTCAGGTATCAGGGTGACTGTGGCTTCATAGAATGAATTTGGCAATCTTACTCCTGTTTTAATTTTGCAAAAATAGTTTGAGGAGTATTGGTATTAGCTCTTCTTTGAAAGTCTGATAGAATTCTCCACATCTGGTCCTGGCTTTTTTGGGGGGAGACTTTTAATGAGTGCTTCTATTTCCTTAGTGGTTATAGGACTGTTTTTCTTTTTTATCTGATCTTGATTTAACTTTGGTAGGTGAAATCTATCAAGAAAATAGTTCATTTCCTTTAGATTTTCCAGTTTTGTAGAATACAGGCTTTTGAAGTAAGATCTAATGATTCTTTGGATTTCCTTAGTGTTTGTTGTTATGTCTCCCTTTTCATTTCTGATTTTGTTAATTTGGATACTGTCACTTTTAGTTAGTTTGGCTAGGGGTTTGTCTAGCTTGCTGATTTTCTCAAAGAACCAACTCCTGCTTTCATTGATTTTTTTGTATTATTTTCTTTGTTTCTAAGTTATTTATTTCAGCCTTAAGTTTGATTATTCCTTTCCAGCTACTTGTCTTAGGTGTGTTTGCTTCCTATTGTTCTAGAACTTTTAGGGGTGTTTTAAAGTAGCTAGTATGAGAACTCTCTAATTTCTTCATGAAGGCTCTTAGTGCTATGAACTTTCCTCTTAGCACTGCTTTCATTGTGTCTCATAAGGTTGGGTATATTGTACCTTCATTTTCATTGAATTCTATAGAGTCTTTAATTTTTTAAAAATTTCATCCCTGATCTAGTTGTCATTGAGTAGAGAGTTGTTCAGTTTCCATGAGTTTGTAGGTTTTCTCTTGTTTCTGTTGTTGTTGAGGTCTAGGTATAATCCATGGTGGTCTGATGATATACAAGGGACTATTTTAATTTTCTTGTATCTGTTAAGGCTTGCTTTACATCCAAGCATATGGTCAGTTTTGGAGGTTCTGTGATGTGCTGAGTGAAATGGTCTGTAGATATGTGTTCATTTGATTCAATATGTCTGTTTTTCTCATCATTTTTTTGTTTGTTTGTTTAGTTTCTGTCTTGATGATTAGCCCATTGGTGAGAGTGGAGTGGTGACATCTCCTGCTATCAATGTGAGGGGTTCAATGTGTTATTTCAGCTTTAGTAATGTTTCCTCTACAAATGTGGTTGCATAGATGTTCAGAATTGTGACTCCATCTTGGTGGATTTTTCCTTCGATGAGTATGAAGTATGAGTATGCATCCTTCCTCATCTCCTTTGATTAACTTTGGCTGAAAGCCTATTTTATTAGATAGTTGCTGTTCCAGCTTTCTTCTAAGGTTTATTTGCTTTAAAAAACTTTTTCTAGTCCTTTACTCTGAGATACTATCTTTATTGCTTAGGTGTGTATCTTGTATGCAGCAGAGTGACGGATACTGTTTTTGCATCCATTCTGTTAGCCTGTGTCTTTTTATTGGGGAAATTGATTCCATTGATGTTGAGAGATATTAATGACCAATGATTGTTTATTCCTACTATTTTGATTTTGGTGGTTAAAGAGTGTATGTGGTGCGTGTGTGTGTGTGTGTGTGTGTGTGTGTGTGTATGTGTGCTTCCCTTCCTTTTGTTGATGTGGGGTTCTTTATTTCTTGTGTTTTCCTGTGTGTAGTTAGCCTTCTTGGGTTGGAACTTCCTTCCAGTATCTTCTGTAGGGCTGGATTTGTGGATAGATATTATTTAAACTTGTTTTTGTTGTGGAATATCTCCCTCTATGGTGGTTAAAAGTTTTTCTGGGTATAGTAGTCAGGGATGACATCTGTGGTCTCTTAGTGTCTGTAAGATATCTATCTGCTCATGCAATTCTAGCTTTTAGAGTCTCAGTTGAGAAGTCAGGTGTGATTCTGATAGGTCTGCCTTTATATGTGACTTGGATTTTTTTACTCACAGCCTTTAATATTCTTTCTTTGTTCTGTATATTTAGTGATTTAATTTTAATATGGCAGAAGAATTTTCTTTTCTGGTCCAATCTATTTGTTATTATTTACGCTTCTTGTATGCTTATCAACATCTCTTTCTTTAGGTTGGCAAAATTTTCTTCCCTGATTTTGTTGAAGATATTTTCTGGATCTTGGAGCTTGGAATCTTCTTCCTCTATTCCTATTATTCTTAGGTTGGATCTTTTCATAATGTCCCAGATTTTTTGAATGTTTTTTTTGTGTGTGTGTGTGTCAGGAACCTTTTAATTTAACATGTTCTTTTACTGACATATCAATTTCTTCAATTGCATCTTCTAAACCTGAGATTCTCTCTTCCATCTCTTTTATTCTGTTGGTGATTCTTGTGTCTGCAGTTCCCTTTCTGTTCTCTAGATTATCTATTTCCAGAATTGACTCAGTTTGTGTTTTCTTTATTGATTCTATTTACATTTCCAGATCTTGGACAGTTTTATTAAATTCCTTCACTTATTTACTTGTATTTTCCTATATTTCATTAAGGGGCTTATTCATTTCCATCACCTGTTTGATTGAATTTTCTTGTGTGTCTTTAAATGATTTATTAATTTCCTCTTTGAAGGCATCTATCATCTTCAGAAGGTTGGATTTAAGGTCTTCTGCTTCTTTTGCTTCAGCTGTGTCAGGGTGTCCAGGGCTTGCTGTAGTAGGATAGCTGGGTTCTGGTGATGCCATGTTGCACTGGCTCTTGTTGATTGTGTTCTTAAGCTGACCTTTAGCCATCTGGTTGTCCCTGGTGTTAGCTGCATGTTCCTGAGGCTGATAGGATTCCTCATGGAGCCAGGCAGAGCCTTGGGCCTGATAGTGGAGCTCACTGGAGGTGAGCTTTGAGGTTTCAAAAGCCCACACCATTTCCCCTAGTTACTTCTCTCCCCATGCCCTTCTCTTTGTCTCATGCTTGTAATCCCTTAATTTCTGCTCCAGCACATCGCTGCCCGCCTGCTGCTGTGCTTCCTGTTTTCACAGGAATGGACTCAGCTTCTGAAACTGTAAGCCCCCATAACTGTCTCTTCTATAAGTTGCCTTGGTTATCGTGTTTTGTCACAACAGCAGAAAAGTAACTAAGACAAGGTGACTTTGAACTATTGCAGATATTGCAGTGTTGACACAGAGGGTGAAAAAACATTCACACTAAGAATAAATGAAAGATGAGTGACAGCAACATTACTAAGTCTTTGAAAAGTCAAGAGACAATTGCCTTCTCAGTTCATATCCCTGTGTCAACATTCAGAAGTTACAAGGCCTTGAATAGTTAAAGCAACCCCCTTAATCCTCATTTGATCATCTGCATGATAATGGTAAGATAACAGGCTAAAATAATTTCATTTGCATTAAATAATTGATATCAAAGATTGTTGAAGAAGGTCTGTATACTGGAGATAGATTACTTAGGGCAAGTATATTTTTATGAGTGTGTGTATGTATGCTTTGGACTTCAATAAAAAGGAACAATAGTTGTGGGTATCAGTTTGTTTGACTAAATGATATTTATAAGTCAGAAATATATAATAAAATACTAGGAAAGTAAAGTGGAAAAATTAGCCAATATAATATTGAGTCAGACTAATTTGAGTCCTTGATTAAATTAGAATGTACTCATGTCCAAAAATAATATCAAGGTATTCTATATAAGCATTTTCTGTATAAGAAAATACCTGTTCTGTATCATTTCATTTTCCCATTGCTATTCAGAGAATGTTTTTAGTAACCAAATTTATATTTCAGATCTGGATACAATTCTGGACTTGGTGAGTATGAACAAATAGGAAAAGTGTCTCTGATTTTATTTTATTTTCTAGACCACATTTTTTCACAACTTAACGTAAGTTAAGCATAAGCTTAAATTAGTATTGGTTGTGTCCATATCATATTAATTCTTTCAAATGTCAGTACCTGGCTCAGTGAGTGCATCACAGATGCATGATTAAGTAACCAGAAAATTGGACAAGGGAAGAAAAGGAAAAGAAAAGACAAGTTTTCCCAGCGTGGATGTTTAGCACGGCACATGAGAACAATCGTGTAGGCTCCAGACCCTGCAGGTGAACTTAAATGCTGCATTGATGACTTTCAGACTGAAGTGTGCTCATAGCTACTTTACAAACTGTTCAGAGCTGACTTGTGACCTGTGCCTAGTGTTCACCATAGTTGTCACTTTTATATCTTGAGAATTGATTTAAAGTTTTGATCTGAGGAATACATCAAAGGTGGCCCACTATACTTGGATTGAAAGAAAGATGTGAGTGTGTATTCCTGAAGCCAAATGCAAGGTTATCACAGTGGATGGGTATTAAATATAAGATGATATAAAGGAGGGTTTCAACAGTATTCTCTGGGTCCAAGTGAGTACTGTGTCATCTTCTCTGTGTGGGATCATTTCTGGGCAACTGCTATTAAAATCCAATAGTATTTGATGAGGATCCAGGACCCAGGAATCCCAGGAATCCTCTACTCTCTGGATAAACCTTAGTGAGTTTTTAAAAAGGCATTATATCAAAGGGATAATCTTGGGAAAATATACTGCTCATTTCTAGAAGATTCCCCACCAAATCCCCATAGTGTCTTCAAGCTACATGATGCTATCAGAATACTGTCAGCGTGTACTGTGCTCAGCAGGATGGCTGGTCTCGTTGGCCTAATTTCTCTAGATCTACACCCTAATCTCAACACAGGATAGTGAATAAAACTGACCCAAAGGAAAGAAAGGAGAACATTTATTTATTTATCCTTGTACTAAAAAAAAACCCCAAAGTAATATGATCTAAATGTATTGGGCTTGGTTCTTGTAAAGCACTAAATCTCTTTTGTGCAGGAAAGTAAAGATGAGCCCTGTATACCACATGCTATTTCCTCACAGGCATACTCACAAATCCTGTCTGTTCCTTCATTGTTCCCTTTCCAAGTGGATACAAACAGGGTTTCAATTGCAACTCAGTCCCTACTATCTGTATCATTTTGATGCTATTATTTAATATTCCCCCAGTAGTCACTTGTTTAACTGGAATTGGAGAGCACTCACTTCACAGCAATTTAGGAGAGGAAATAAATGATTATAGAAGATATATCTGAATATTGGCTAATGTTCACATAGTCTTGATTCTCCCACAAACCTTCTTTCAGACATACCTGTTTCTTTTTCTTTCCACCCATCACTTTGGTATTAAATAAACTTGGTTACAAACAAAAAGCAGGGATCTAACAGGTTAAAAAGAAAGATTAACACACCGATGGTAAGATGCCAATTAGATATCTGTCCCTGTGTACTAGGGTTTCCTGGTCTGCCTGGAAGTCCTGACTTCCTGCTTGCAGAAATAGGTTCTGGACATTCATCTCTCTTTCTAGGAAATGGTCAGTATTCCGTAATCAATACATTAAGAATGTGACCAAAGAAATCTAAAGTGACATTGTGGCCTGATGTTATATAATAACAAAGGAGTTCTTCATTCAACCTGGCCATAGTGGGAATCCTGCCATGTGATTTTAATTCAGAGAAAGAGACAACAGGGGTCAGTCATATTCTGATGATGATGACACAGAATGCTTGAAGAGACCATGGTTCCTCTTTGTGGGAAATTCCTATGTAAGGAAAAAATGAACTCAGTGTGTGGAGAAGACAGACAGTGGATTTAGAATACAACGCGGTTTCCTTTCCAAGTCAGATCCTGTCTGGCATTTGCTCTTTTTGTTTTTTTGAGTATTCCAATTAATTTTTGTGTTTTTCCTTTGCTTTCCCTGGTTTATGGGTAGCTTGATGTTACTTTCACCTAGAAGAAAGGTTAGTTTAGAAGACAGTTTTTAAAAAGGAAGGGTCTCATAAACAGGCAAACAGGGGTGGTAGAATCTGTCTAGACAGAAGATCCTGCAGTTAGAGTTGATTCAGCTGTGGATACTGTTCTGGTCTAGCACCACTCAGAATTCAATTAGAGGGAATTGAAATTAAGGACAAGAGACAAGCTGGGAGCCAGGAAGATACCGAGGTGAAACTGGCTACCATGGTAAGGCAGCATCAAAAGTGACAAACACTGGCAGGCCTAGTGGCACATATAAACATTCCCAGCATTCAGGGTAGAGGGAATAAATAAAGTAGGTAGAGGCAGGAGGATCTTTGTGAGTTCGAGGCCACCCTGGTCTCACATAGTGAATTCTAGGGCATCCCAGGGTTACCTACAATGACGCTGTCTCAAAACAAACACAAATCAGAACAGAACAAAACAAAACAAAAACAACCAAGCAAACAGACGAACCTAATCAAAGCCAGTCTGCCTTTAATGAGAAGTGGATTCAACTCAGCAACTAAGTAGCTATGGCAACAGGGGTGATTATTAGGCACAGCTTTTAGCACAGACAAAGAAGTTCTGGTAGTAATACTCTATAGAGGCTAGCACCAAATGAATGTGCGATTGCTACTCTATCTGCAGAAAGAAATGTCGTTGTACTGGGTGATATGAGTGTGGATGGAATATTTTGCTACTCAAGACAATGAACCTACTCAAGGAATAGCATATTAATTATTCATATATGTTGTCTCTTGGTCCAATGTAGACAATTCACATTTGTGAATAAGCTCTTAGGTTAAAAAAAAAAAGTCCTAGCTAAGCTAAATTCTTATTTTAAGCAAACCAGTCACATAACATTTCAAATGTATACACTAATTTAACACTGAAGGGATTTTTCATTCTTCATCTATGTTCTGCATTTACCACAACGTTTCTTTAATCAAGAGTAGCCTCTATCCACTAGAGCTAAACATGAGTCAATTTATATGTAGCACTTCAGGAGCTATCTTATATGAAGAAAGACAAACCAATAAGCCCAAATAACCTTCCATAGGCATCTATAATCTTGAAAAGTTGAATATGCTGTTCAGGATATATAAGAATTCAAGGACTGGATGCAAGCCTATCTCATCCCAGAGGTGTGAATTTACTTTACTGTTTTGTCAGTTCTCAGATGTTCTGTTCACTTGTACTTAAAGTCAAATGATCTTAGGCTCTTCAGGTATGCCATTAGAACGTTCCACCCAGGGGCATGAGTTTACTAACCCAATATCAAGGATAGCTATGAGGAAAAGAATAACCATCATGTCTTGGATCAGAATGATCCTTTAGAGTTGAAAATTTTTTCCCACTTGTTCCTATATGTAAGCCTTATTACAATCCTGAAAAAAGAGAATTATAGATTAGGGGTTAGCAAAACACCATTAGTAATGTATGTTTTTAAAAGGTTTATCCAGTCTTGTTAGGGACATTAAATAACTTGCCCAAGGTCCTATGGGAAGACTCCATTATGAAGCTAGGGCCTGTATTCCATTCTTATATTTTCCTTTCTAAAATGCTACAGCAGCTACACAGCAGAACACCATGTCTGTCCTTGAATGAGCTGTCTGAAATAACCTGTAAATGAGAGTAACAAAGCCACTTCAGGCACTTTGCAAGCATGATGCTGCATAACTGGCCCAGTGTTGAATTTCTTGAGACTGTTTCAGAAAGCAAAGCTCATAATGTAATTCAGATAGTTTCTTATTAATAGAGGTCCAGTGCGCTCCCCATTGCACCACAGGAAAACCTCGGTTTCTCAGTTACTCGGCATAAAACTTTTCTTGGATCTTATTATTTTGCTGATAAGGGACAGACAGACATTGCTCACTGCCTATTTGGTAAGTTAGCTACAACTGTTAGCTCAACCTACCCAGCAAAATTCATTTCTCTTACAGTCAGCTGAAGTATATATAGGTCAGAGAAAAAGTTTTGAGTCTTATTTTTGCATGAATAAGTCAGGAAAGATATTTAAAATCATGAGCATGAATATTTTATTTCATTTTCAGAATTATCATTATATATAATATATGAAATATATAGTTATTATATTTATAATTGTATGTTTTGCTTTATTGAGAAAATCCTAGGCTGGAAATCTTCTAGAAACTAAAGACAATCATACAGTACCAAGTTATACTTTTGCCTCAATTTTGGATAATTTGGGAAAGAACAAAATGCATTCAACCTTGTCAGAAATACAATTTTCTCTGTTATTCAACACTGGAGAATTTTAGAATGGTCTTATAATTTCATAAAGGAACAAAGCAGAGAACCAGTAAGACAACTAACTAGTCTGTCTCATAAATAACTACAAGGAAACAAATTGTTTTTAGTCATTCAATTTCAATATACCAACTCATCTTTCTAAATTAGGAAGTTTTAGTTATGCATGAGAACTGCTTGAATGAGGAAAAGGCTAGAGTTAACACTTTTTTCATATGGTTTTATATGCTTATAAACTCTAAATAATAATAAAAATGAAGCGCTCATTCGCTTTATACCAAAGCATGTTGAAGAGCAGCGTTCAGCAGCCACCAGTGTCTAAGATTTATGATAATACACTCATGATAATTTTAGTGCTGCTTAGAGAATTCTTTAATGGGTGTATGCTCTCTTCCAATAACTTGAATCGGCAAGAAGATAAAGAACGGCTTGTCGGGATAGTCTTGTTTTAACGGTTGCTTCCAACATAAGCTCACACTGTCTGCAGAGTTATTTGCGTGGGCTTCTCAGCTCAGGCAGTGTATGTGAATCCACCTTTGATTTATTACTTCATTGTAGAGTTGTTAACTGGACTAATTACAAGAATGCAAAGCTTTAAAAAATCCTCTCATAATGGCTGTTGGCTTTGCTCCATTGCCGTGTTGAAATGTGCAGTAAACTTTCCAAACACATCTCATATTTTCAGCACAGTAGCCTTCATACCTAACCTCATCTTAATGTAGAAAATCTAAGCCTTTCATCTATCAAGACAGACACTCTCTCTAGTCACAGAATGATGTTGGTAAAACACTACAGCCGTGCACATTGAGTGTACATGGTTGTTAGAGGAATTTTTTTTTCACAGACATTGGATCCATCTTCATGGCCTTGAGGTGGGTGTCTCTCAGTGGAAACCATCCCAGTTCTGGCACTACATCTTGGAATGAGATTTGTGTGGGTTAGACTCCAAATGTTCATAAAGTTGCCTAGCTACCACATTTCATCAGAGGAGAGACTGAGAATTTTGACAACATTTAGCTGAGCAGGAAGCTAACCAGTCCTCTGTTCACAAGTAAGTGGTAGGGAGCGTGTAGTTTTCACCTCTGTGTCCTCTCAGAATGAGGCTGACTGGTGCAAACACTTAGCTGTGTAGTGCTTTCCCCCTACTCCCAACTCATACCAGTACTCAGCAACATTCTGTTTAAAATATGGATCAAGGTCTAATGTGACAGGTCAATAGACAAATACTTTTGAATTATTTGATATCCAGGGACAATGCAGGGGATTATGATATCAAGGCATGTGAACTCTGATTCCAGGGAATGGGGACAGCACAGGCACATTCATCATGGGGGGCTCACTCACCTGAGGCACAGAAAAATGAAGGTCCTTAAAGACAGGAACCTCAAGAAATAGAACAGAGAATGTTGATGAATATCAAGGAAACAAAGGTTGAGAAGACAACTGCTTGGGAGGAGAGCGACATAACTCTGGGCCAATCCATTCAAGGACTTAAATATTATTTGGAATGTGTCCTAATGTAATGGTTGTCAACTTGTGGGTTGTGACCCCTCTGGGGGTTGAACTGCCCTTTTACATGGGTCTCCTAAGACTGTCTGCATATCAGATACCCACATTAAGATTCATAACAGTGACAAAACTGAGATAACCATTATAAAGTAGCAATAAGATAATTTTATGGCTGGTGGTCACCACAACATGAGGAACTGCATTAAGGGTTGCAGCATTAGGGAAGTTGAGAACCACCATCCTAAAGAAAAGAAATTGGAAATTATTGAAAGCCATGACTACAATGAGAGAAAATCCTTGGTGACTTAAGGAGACAACATTAGATGGAGCAGATTCATTGTACCATGACCCAAAGAAGATGATAAAGACACAAAACAGGACAGTGTAGATACAATGTAAATGACAACTGAATCAAGAAATATTTCAGAGGTACAACCGAACAAACTGGGTGCCTGTCTCTGTGAGATCATGAAAGGCAGATATGGAAGAAGAAAGAATAGGCATTCTCATAAAGACATATGTGAAAAACAAGAGTGGCAAGTGTTTTTATGTTATGTGATTCTATCTATCTATCTATCTATCTATCTATCTATCTATCTATCTATCTATCTATGTGTGCCATAGCATACAGGTGGGAGGCAGCAAACAACTTGCACATTCCACTTCTACCTTTTCACCATGTGGAAGGTATCAACCACAAGCACCTGTACCTGTTGATCCATCTCTACAGAGAACACACTCTTATGGCATGCTGACTTCCTTTTCTTTTTGCTTGAAAAGTTCAGATAGACATTGGATTTACAGGACATAGACTCAGACATGGGGGTGGGCTACAGATATATACAAAACAGAGCGAATGGGATATGACTTTCTCACGTACTCTGGTGCTTCACCTTTGACCATGTCCCCTGGAGGGGGAGACCTGGTGGCACTCAGAGGAAGGACAGCAGGTTACCAAGAAGAGACTTGATACCCTATGAGTATATACAGGGGGAGGTAATCCCCCTCAGGAACAGTCATAGGGGAGGGGAATAAGGGGAAAATGGGAGGGAGGGAAGAATGGGAGGATACAAGGGATGGGATAACCATTGAGATGTAACAAGAATAAATTAATAAAAAAAAAGGAAAAAAAAAGAGAGTGAAGATCATTGATTAGAAAGGGAGTTTGTGAATACTGGACTGAGCCCAGGGAATTCTGATGATCAATTGCAATGTGAAGGAATCTAACTCCATAATAAAGATTTCTTTGGGTAGAGAGAGCCAAGATAAAAATTAAAGGCAGAAGTGCCAAGAACTACAAATACAATGTGAATTTCAGGGAACAAAGAATTGCCCCCGTTGAATGAGGCCATGAGATAGAATGAGAGAGAGCTGGCAGTATATTTTAGTATGGTTTGTTTTAGGAAGGACACATTTATCAATAGTTAACTTTTAGTGACTTGTCAATAACAGTGTTAGTAGAATGGGTGGAGGAGAGCCAGGCATAGTGGTACACATCTGTAGTCACAGCACTCAAGGCAGCATAGACAAGCAGATCTCTATGAGTTCTAGGCCAGCCTGGTCTGCAAAGTTAGTCCAAGACAGCCAAGGCTACACAAAGAAACCCTATCTTGGAAAAAAATGAAACTCACCAAAAACAAGGAAAAAAAAATGGTTGGAGCAGGATGCAAATTAGGTATGAGAACTGAGAAACTGGAAAGGAGTGAATGAGATAACTATGAAATTTGTCTATGGAGAAAGATTGTTCTTGTGTTTGTTGTGTGCATTTGTATGTATGTGTGCAGGTGTGTCTGAAGATGTAAATAAGAAAGATTAACAGAATGATGAAAGGTACAAAATATTGAGTTATAATCAAATTTTTATGTAGTTTTCAATACTGAGAATGATTCATGTGATGATCTCTCATTTTATCCCTCCTTCACTATTTGGGGGGGGGGTCACTTCAAGTATTTTTTTTCTGATTTTTTTTGAGACAGAGGTTCTCTATGTAGCCTTAGCTGTCCTGGACTCACTTTGTAGACCAGGCTGGCCTCACACTGACAGAGATCCACCTGCCTCTGCCTCCGTGAGTGCTGAGATTAAAGGTGTGCACCACCACACACATCTTGCTTCAAGTCTTTTGATGAGAAGGAAAGATGAAACATTAGAAGTTTGAGAAAAGGAGTATCTGAGTTCATTCATATTGCTAGAACCAAATAGCGAAGACTGGACAGTTTGTAAGGGATAGAGATTTATTTTTTCCAGACTTCTGAAGGCTTTGACTTAAGATCAAGTCTCCAGGATGCATTGTCTGGTGAGTATCTTGTATTTTTTCCACCTGGTAGAAGGCACAAAAATTCTCACAACAAGCTCTTTGAAACTTCTGTTATAAGGGTATTTACCATTCACAAGACAGTCTTCATGGGCTAGTCACCTCCCAAAGGCCCCACCTCTTAACACTATCATATCAGAGATGAGATTTCAATCCATGACTCTGAGAACCATGTTCACACCATAGCAAAGGTGATGTGTATAATAAATAGGAACACAGAGCTGTGCTTCCAACCCATGCTTATTAGTGAATACTGGACCCAGACTCTTAGGAATACTAATTTTCTTATTAATAGAAATTTACCAGCAGTACTCACTGACCTGAAGCCACCACAGAGGGGGCTGCTACAATTTTTGGTGTTGGTTGGCTATATTGCCATAGAGGAAAATGAGAAGAAAGAAGAACAAAAAAATTTTGGCTTTTAACCAAAATTATTGGTGGAGTTAAAAGGACTGAATCTAACCTTGGCAAAGCATCCTTAAGTTTTCTGTAGCCTTAAAGGATCAAATCCATTCAGTGAGCAATGAAGAGAAGACATCTCATTTAGAAAAATATCAACGGCCACTTACTGTTTTGCTTTGGATATCTTATGTGGCTCTTGTTTCTTTTTGTAATAGCTTTCCCTAATAAACTACTGGCACAAGCTGCAGTTGTGGATTTTGGAGGAAAAGAGGCACCACACCTTTATATAATTTCCCATGTTCTCTTTTCATTGTTTGCTAGCTTTAAACTCTCATGTGTCATGGTTCTCCTTTCTCTCAAGATAAGCAGAAGATTGTTCCATACATAGATTCTTATTGATAATATCTTCCTTTATGTCCTCATCATGAAAAAGGTATTGTAAGTAATATCTATGATTCTGTACTTGTATCTCCCTTATGCTAACTAAGACAACCAATGCTCTGTTCAAATGCTCACAATTCAATAACCAAATCCAAGGTCTGAACATATCCTCAGATCCAATTTCTGAAGTCAGAAGCAATTGCTATATACTCTGTAAAGCCTGAGCCTTTCCCTGTGATTATATCCACAATCTCTGTTATGAAAAACCTCTGATTTATACTAGTTCTGTCTGGTTCACCTGGTTCAAGGCACAATGGCTTATTCTTATCTATAATGGTCCAATGCCTGATCACTACTTTTCTGGGGGATAAGAATGGGATTAGGATGTAAAAGACCCTTCTTCCTCTCCACTCTTTAACATTACCAGTCATTAATTTTCCCATTTCAGATCATCTATATCCAAGAATGTGAGGGAGAAGATGGTAGGTTGTATAGGTGAGTTTGTGATCAGCAGGTTGTTAAAGGAAAGGAACAGTAATAATTTGTTTACACACACACACACACACACACACACACACACACACACACACACGGAGAGAGACAGAGACAGAGAGAGACAGAGAGAGACAGAGATAGAGGCAGAGAAACAGAGAGAGACAGAGACAGAGAGAGACAGAGAGAGAGAGAGACAGAGACAGAGAAACAGAGAGAGACAGAGACAGAGAGAGACACAGAGACAGAGAGAAAGACAGAGAATATAAACCAGGACATAGAGGTGAAGTATAATGGTAATAAAATAAAGAGGAATTTTTGTCAACATGTGTGAAGTAGGAGAAAGAGACTATATGAACAATGGCTGTGTCAGACATCTGTATCGCTAGTAAGGTAATGAGAAGGGCAGGTGTGTGAAAAAAGAAAATGGAACCACAAGTTCTTCTTAGGATATGCTACATTTGAGATGCCTCTGAGAAAAAAACCAAAGATGCTGTGTCCTGAAAAGAGGCTGTGTAGATGTCCTTCCTTATACCCATCTTAATAAAATTAGCAGATGGAATTCTTTTGATGGGAGTATCTTTGAAAATTCTTCATGGGTCACCATAAGTTACTTTTCAGATACTTGAATATTCTCTTTTAGCTATGCATTTGGATCAAGCTACTGCATTTGTACCAGGCTCCAAACCACATCAACAACAGCCAAGTTGATAAAGCTAATGCTAATCAGTGCTTTTCTTTTCTTTGTTTGCCATCCTAAACATCTAATCTAAATCCTTATAAAACAGGTATGTGTACCCACAGTGTAGCTCAAAAATACATATGCGAAACTTAAAGTGAAAGAATTCAGCCACATGTGTTCAGCTGATACTCCTACTATGATTGGAATCAACTGTGAATACCAGAGTGCCGTGGTGACTGCTGAGGTAATGTTCCTGCAGACCAGATGGTTTGCAGGTTGTCGTCTGGATTTCTATAAGGCATTAACACTTTTTTTTATTGCTCTTTCAAAATCAAAGGGTTAAAGAAAAAGGAAGCATACTATTTAGCTATGTAGGCTATCTCTATGCACCATCAACTGGTAACTGTGTGCACTGTCAAAGACTGAGGTCTTCGTCTGAGAAATAATAACTTCATAGTTACTGCTGCTGACTCCTAGCAGAGTGCTAACTACACAAGAAACTCACTAAGTGTGTTTAAAATTCAGCTTATCTGGATTCTGGCCCTGCGAAAGGAGGGTACACACATCTGCTCCAGATTGTGTAGGATTGAGAGTAATTTGGGGATAAAGAATTTGAAATTAAAACTAGCATGGATTTGGCCAAAAGTGGATAAAATTTTTCCTTCCCTAAAGTGAGTCTGATTTAACTACGGTTTTTAAATGGAGGAAATTATTGTTTTGAGTATGTTAAAATTTGTAAGCCTCCCTAAAAGTCACTTAAGAATTGATCAGGGTAAGGTACCACATGCTATAATCCCAAGACTAGTGAGGCCATGGCAGGACAATGAATCATGCAAGCCAGTCTATGCTATATAGCAAGTCTCTAAGAAAAAAAAATCATTTAAAATTTGAATGCACAGCTGCAGAGATGATTCAGCAGTTAAGAACCTATAGTAGTCAGGATTCTCTAGAAGTACAGAACTTACAGAATGAATGCACACACATACACATGCATGTGTGTGTGCTCGCACGTGCGCGTCAGTAGAATGTCTTGCAGGCTGTGGTCCAGATAGTCCAACAATAGCTGCTTATCAACAGAAGTTCCAAGAATCCAGTAACTGTTCAGTCCATGAGGCTGGATGTTTCAGCTGCTCTTCAGTATACATCAGAATTTCTAAGAAGTAGGCTTTAATGCTAATGAGAGACTTTTTAGGAAGAGCAAGAGTAAGTAGGCAAAGAAATAACTACTCCCCTTCTTCCCTGACCTTTAACATAGGCTGCCAAGGAGAAGGTCAGATGGGAGGTATACCTTTGTACATTAGAATATATGGAGTAAGGATTTATATTCATATCTCAAGATCTGCATTAGGAGTGGGTCTCCTCACTTCAAATGATTTAGTCAAGAAGAACAATCCCCTATAGATATGCCAAGCCAACTGGGTTTTAGCTAACTCTAGATGTAACTGACAGCCTAGGATAGCCATCACAGAACCCATTACTGTTGTTTCAAAGTCCCCAAACTCATAGTGTGTAGATCATAGAGCCTCCATCTCTACCTCCAGAGCATCTGATGCCTTCTTCTGGCCTCTATACGCACTACACTCATCTGCACATATTCCTATCACTACCACTCAAACAAAAAAAAATAATAAACGAACACATAAATGAATGAATTAAAATTGTAATAATTGATTATGTACACTCAGAAGGCAAAGGCAGTACGGTGGCACATTAGAGGCCATCTAGCCTTGGATAGAGTATGGTCATGTCTCAATAATGATAAGAAATGAAACAAATGGAATATGGTGATGTTGAGATCTTAAAAAGAAATATTCAGTAATCTCTAACAGTTTTTAAAAATATGTTCCAAGATGCACAGTGATGGTGACTTATGCTTTTTATATTAATTGTATCTCAGGAAAATGTATGTAACAGGCCCTCTATACATGTAGACTTCACAAGTTGGGGATTTGTCAAGAAAATAGAGAGAGGCAGCAATGAACATGTCAAAGGTATTTTCGTTCTTTGTATATCAGATTCTCAAATCTACATGAAAATGGAAAACATCGCTGTAATATAACCTTATAAAAATTCTTGGACTAAAAAATGTGTGAGAAATTTTAAGTTCCAAGACTAAGCTGATACAAAAAGCTACATGAGCCAAATGAAATAGCTGGGTAATAAAAATACTTGCTTAGTTAGAGTAGGGCTGGTATTATCACAACAATGCCGTACTTTAAGGCCACCATTTCCCTTTTATTTTTCTAAATGAAAGAATCTTTATTTAATACAATTTTTAACTTTCAACTGAAGCGTCAGACATGTTGACTTTAATAAAACCAAAATTAAAGAGAACATTTGTGCTCAGTTCCTTTTCATTAAATTTTATAAAGCACATAAAACTAATCAAACCAGCTAGTCCGCATTCCTGGTAAAGCATTGCCTGTTTCTTGATACAAGGAAGTAAAAATACCTAACATATGTAGAGCAGTATTGGATCGCGTTCATGTGCTTTACCACCCTTACTGTCATTTTGAAGCCAAAGACCTGAAAACCCCTTTCTGAAAATTTGTTTGTATCATGTATCTTAGTAAATGAAGATGTTAATAACACCTGCAAACAGAAGCAAAGGCTTAGTGTAATCTCAGAAGAGGAGCGATACGGAAATGTCTGTGGGTGAAGGATACCCTTCACATCTTTTCAGAGCAGGGATAGCTGCAAGCTTGTGCAGAAGGTAACTAGGTGTCTGATATGGAGAAACTGGGATGGGTTTCTGTATGGGTGGGAAGAAGGTTGCTGATGTGGCTAAGACTTGTCTGAAGAGTGCTGGGGCTAACACAACTGTCTCACCATGCCAGTTATATCCTAATTTGAAAAAGTTGGCCAAGTTTCATAATGACAGATATCTTCTGATTATCTGAAATTGTATCTATTATAAATGTTCTTTAGGAAGAAAAATTATAGTTGCTTTTAACTGATCTTGGTACCTTTCAATATATACATAAACACACCTCTTTTTTTTTTTTTTTTTTTTTTTTTTTTGCCCCCTCTCCTGCTTTTTAAGAACAATCTATTTAAAGGAGATTTCTGCCTCAGGGTATCTGGTAATTGGGAGTTATAACTGAATAGACCAATAAAAATTACCATGTCCATTAGGACTGAGTTGGAGAGATTGCATTATGTTATGTGTGCCAAAGATCATAAGAATGAGCCAATGCTGAAGATGACAGAGAAAACATACCAGTGTCCAGTTGCTCTTTTAACACAACAATTTTAACTAACATCAACATCAACTTTATTCCAGTTTAGAATCCAAAGGTTGGAACTGGGCTTCCCTAGGCTAAGTCCTACGTTGTGGCTGCGCTTTTTCTGAAGGCTCTAGATGAAAATCCTCACCTTTGTCTTTAAGTTTTACAGAGCTTGTGCATTCCTGGCCCCAGGCCTCCATTCTCTGTGTTTGAAGTCAGCAGGGTAGATCCTTCACAGACTCCTTCTCACTCTGACCTCCCTTGTTCCTCCAAGTCCTACCAGAGTAATCTTTCCATCTCAAGATCCTTCAAGTAGCCACATCCACAAACTCTGGTGTGCCAGAAGGTAAACAAATTCACACTAAAAGATTCTGGAGAATAAAACATGAGTATATTTGGTCAAATATTTTTTTCTGTCTATCAGTACAAAACATTAAAGTCATAGAAATTAATGAAACAAATATCAAAGATAGAAAAATGTAAAATAAAAAAGAGTAGATCACTTTACTTTTTAAGACATAAAGACTACCTTTAGTAACATGTCAATTTAAATCCACATATATCAAAAAGCAATTTCAGAAACTTCTAGGATTGAGAATTAGGAAAATTACAGAAATAATTATTCTTATTAATAAACATGGACAAAGGGAATACTGCCTTCTCATAGATACTTAAACTTCACAGAAAGTCATCTAACAATATTTATAAGTTAATTTTGATTTTAAAAACACAGGAAGTGTGAAATTGTATTGAATATGTGTGTGTATATATGCAACTACATATCTCTGACCATCAGCCAAAAATCCTTTGCTGAAATTATAAGGGAAATCTCATTGAAATTTATAATAAAGATACCAGTCTTCCTTGGTATTATTGGATACATGTGACAGACATTATGATGTAGACCATTGAAGAATGCCTTTTTTTCTGGATGAAGGACTAATACAGAATCCTTGGCTGCCAACATGCTTCAGAGATCACCTGAGTTGAAGAGACTTGCCTCTTCCTAAATGATATACTATCTTCCAGATGGTAGCCTGTATGCAATCACTTTGATAAGCAAAACACACTTTCTTCCCAATTCTCTAAGAACAATAACCTGTTTAAATAACAAAGCAATAGATACTTGGTTTATGGCATACAAAGGAATGAAACTTATGACACAATGCATTACTTATATGAGGATAGTAAATAAAATCACATTTTATAGTTTTTACAATAAATGTAAAAGGATGAATTATTAATTAAAAGGAAAACATGGAGCTGAGGGGATCAGTGGGTAAAGTGGTTGGTACGGCAGGATGAGGATCTGTGTGTTTGGAACTCCAGTATCCAGATACAAGTTGGTCATGGTATTGGCTGCCTGTAAACCCAGTGTTAGGGAAACAAGAGTAGGTAGATTCCACAGACTTTCTGGCAAGCCTTTCTGGTTAAAATAGTGAGCTTTTGGTTCCGTGAGAAACTCTGTCCCATGAAATCAGGCAGAGTGAGAGAGGAAGCTAACTGGGAATAGCATAGTCTTTTGAAACTTCAAAGTCCACCCCCAAGGATACACCTTCTTCAACAAGGCTATGCTTTCTACTTCTTGCTAAACAGTGCTGCTAACTGGGAGCCAAGTATTTAAATACGAGCCAACGCTACCCACTCTCATCCAAACTAGCACATCTAGCTAGATAACCCTGGTTAAAAAGGAAGTGAGCAAAGGAGGAGAAAATGTGCTAACGGGCAGATTTCAGGCTTCCATCCAGGCTTTGCACTAATGATGTTTGAACCAAAAGCAGAACTGAACCAAAAGCAGTGGATGGCAATGAAAGGTCATTAGACAAACTGTGTTAAAAAACTACAGAAAAACTACATCACATAAACATTAAATTTAGAAAGCAAATATATCTATAATAATCTGAAAGCAGAGTAAAACAAGGGGGTTATGAGTTCACTGTGAAGGATAAAAGATTACTTTAGCTTACATTTCCAGGAGAAGCAATTCGTCATGGCGGGGAGAGTGTGGTGGCAGGAGCAGGAGATGTCTGGTTTCCTTCCATTGACACCCAGGAACCAGAGTGATGAATGCCTGGGTTCAGCTGGCTTTCTCTTCTGCATTCATTCTAGGACCTGGCCCACAGGATGGTTTAGGGTAGGCCTACCCACCTCAATTAGCATAATCTAGAAAACCTCTCACATGCATACCAAGAGATTTGTTTCCATGGTGATTATAAGTCTCATCAAAGTGGCAGTTTGTGATTAACCATCACAAAAGTCCTGAAGATGTGCATGATACCGAAAGCATCCTCAAACGCCTGACTTTATTGATGTTTGCTGGCATCACACTCAAGAAAGCACTGGGGAGGTTGTTGAGGTAGATTGTATTTCAGGCCCTGCAACAAGTCTTGCTTGAGTCAAATAAATTGAAATTTTACAGAGTATGTTCTCTGAACAGAGGCGTCCAGTGTGGTTCATAAACTCAACAAAATTAAATTAGAAGTTAGTGATCATAAGAGACAAGTTCCACATTATAGAAGTTGAGAAAGTAACATTTCAGATAGCGTGTGAACAAATGAAAATGAGAAGAACTACAAATTCTGAATGGAATGATAAAGTCATGACATTTAAAAAATGTGCAGTGGTTAAAACTGGACTTATTGTGAGATTTATCACTTCAAATGCTTAATATTACAAAAGAAGTGGCCAAAGGCCTATGTTTCAATCACTTGTATGTAGATAAAATTAAATCAAAGAGGGCTGCAGAGATGGCTTAGAAGTCAGATCTTCAAGGGTCTGGAGTACCGGTTAGAGGTTGAATAGTTACTTGTCATATAGGAAACCTTAGGGACATGAGGAAAAATAATACAAACAAAAAACACCAGATAAAATGGTAACAAGACTGCTTAAAAGGAAGGAGAAAAGAAAGGAAGACATATAGACACATATACACAGAAACACAAATACTGATATTCAGAAAGAATGCAGGGCTATTATTGCATATTTTCCAGATAAGAAAGGATAAGGGAATATGTTGAGGAATAATTTTCTATCTCACTTGAAAATTTGCAGAAAATATTTTTCTTTTTTTTTTTTTTCTTGTCTCTTTTTGGTTTCTCTGTGTAGCCTTGGCTATTCTGGACTCACTCTGTAGACCAGGCTGGCCTCAAATTCACAGAAATCCACCTTCCTCTGCTTTCCAGAGTGCTGGGATCACAGGCATGTGCCACTACACCCAGCTACAAAACTAAAATGCAACATACTACAACTAATAGAACATATTACATAGTCCTTGATTATTGATGGTAGTAAATATGCAAGAAGAGCAAACTTTTCTACAAGGAATGTCCAGGCCCATTTGGTGAGAGAATGTATGAATTCTATTAGACATAAGGGAGAAAGTAACACTTACTACAAGAGTTCTTGCATAGAGGTAGAGACAGGCCTGCAAAGTTGACTCAGTGGTTAGGAGCACCTGTTGCTCTTGCTGATGATCTGGGTTTGACCCCCGAGTACCCATGTAACAATTCACAATTGTCTATAACTTCAGTTCTTGACATCTGACACTCTTTTCTCACCTTCTGACCTTGGTAGGTACCCAAGTATGCACATGGCATAAATGCAGCAAAACACTCATGTGCATGTAACAACATGGATTTTTATTGCTGTTTGTTTTTTAAGAAGTAGAGGGATATTTCAGCTATAAGTGAGTTAACCCAGAAGCAGAAAGTGTCAAATGGTTTATACTCACTTATATCTGGACACTAGCCCAAGGGGCATGCCCCATGAAAGTCTTCACTTATTAGGAAAGTGGGACAGAGGGGAGGACATTCTATTGGGACTTTAGGTGAGAGAAGCATGGGAGAATGGGGAAATAGAAGGATCCAAAGGGTGCTAGAAACCTACAAGAAGAACATTATGATGGGCAGATCTGGGCCCAGGGGTCCTGCTCAAACTATGGCACGAGCCAAGGACAATACGTGCAGTAAACTTTGAACCCCTACGCAGATCTACCCAATGGATAGGACATTCTTCACAGTTGAGTAGAGAGTGGGGACTGGCTTTCACATGAACTCTGGTGCCCCATATTTGACCATGTCCCCTGGATGGGGAGGCCTGGTGGCACTCAGAGAAAGGATAGCAGGCTACCAAGAAGAGACTTGATTCCCTATGAGCATATACAGGAAGAGAAGATCCCTTTCAGTCACAGTCATAGGGGAGGGGAGTTAAAGAAAAATGGGAGGGAGAGAGGAATGAGAGGATACAAGGGATGGGATAACAATTTAGATGTAATATGGATAAATTAATAAAATATATTTAAAAAAGAAGTAGAGGGATAGTTTGTACCTTGTTGTATAAAGCTAACACAAGCTCAGCACACACACACACACACACACACACACACACACACACACACACACACACTGATTCATAAAATCAGCACTTATGATTTAAAGATGGGAAAGCTTGACTCTAATTAAAATACTTTATCACATAATTCATTCATTTCCCTTAATATGGGGACCAGAAAAAGAGGCTTATTTTCAGTACTTTCACCCAGCATTGCATTGGAAACCCTAGTCAAAATACTGAGGACAGAAATGAAGCCACCGAGATTAGGGGGGAAAAAGTACAAAATTTTATTCACAGATCCTATGCTATATAGAATGAACAAGGGCTGTGCAGCCTTCTGAGTACTAACAAACACAGTTAGCAAGGACACAGGAGATCAAAGGACACATGAGATACAAACCTTGAGCAATAGACAAATACACAATATGATTTACAATGTGATCTAAAAATGAATTCAAAATCAAGTTTCTTGAAAAAGATCAATAAATGTTTATTTTATTTGTTTGTATCTGTATAATTTATACTTGGTATACTTGAAGTTATTTAAACATTTTATTGAAAAGTTCTATTGGACTGGAGAGATGGTTCGATTGTTAAGAATACTTGTTCTTGTAGAGGACTGGTGTCTGGTTCCCACTATCTACATGGTGGCTCACGTCCATCAGCAAATCCAGTTTCTGAAGATCCAGTGATCTCTTCTGGCCTCTGTGTGGATCAGAGATACTTGTGGTGTACAGACATACGTGTAGACAAACCACAGATACTGGTTAAAAAAATCTTCACAGGAATGTGTGAGTATTAAAGTTATGCAATAAGTCTGATAAGTAAAGACTGCCTTGAAAGCAAGCCCTGACTCGAGAAGAAGGACAACACCGAAGTGTCTGTGATTTCTAAAGGTGGCTTCCTGTTCTCTTTCTTCAAGCATCTGAATACTTTCCCACCCTCTGTGTGCTCACTCACTATGAGTAGTCACCTTTCAGCAGTCCCAAGCTATATACAACTCTCCATGTCTTTCTCTCTGAGCTGCACTCTTGCCTCTTTGCTCTTGTGGGTATCTTCAGCTGAGTGGCAGGTACCTCAAACCCAACATTCTAGTATTGGGAGTAATTAACAAGGAATCGCCTCTAATTTTATCATCCATGCTGGCTTATCTTGCAAGCCAGGGTATTAACAGTTCCCCTTGCTTTCTCCTTTACCACTGTAACCTTTACCTGGTTGCGGTCACCTGAAGAGCTGTGACCAAAAAGGTGCCTAAGGGCCTCTCATACTAGCCCACAGCGTTTAGTCAGTAACCTGCCCACTTCTCTGCTCTCATCTTGACCTTCCTCATGTTTGCACTGCCAAAGGTACTTTATCAAATGCAAACTGGTTTTTGAGTAGGATAAAGAACAATGCAACTTTGCGGGTACTAGTCAGACCACAAGTCAGATGACGCTCTCTGCTTACAATGTGTAACCTTGGGCAAGTTACTAGCTTCTATTTCCTCCTCTGAGCAATGAGGAAACCATAGCACTGAGTACTGGGTGCTTTGGGAACTAGAATGATTCGGTAAATAGTGTATGCCTTGTTTGAGAACTTCAACTAACTATTTTTGAATTATATAAGTATATTGAGCACATATAAGCATAAATACACACATATATATATCCTCATCTATGTATTATGTATGCATAATGGCCAAATATTACTCTTTCCTCAAGTTGGAATACAAAGTCCTTTGTTTTTGTTTGTATTGATTGTTTTTACTCTATGTGTGTCTCCATGGTGTTTATGTGAGGGTGCACATACCATGGCATGGGTGGTATTTAGAGGCCAGATTTTATAGGAGCCAGACTTCCTCTGCCATGGTTTGTAGCAATCACACTCAGGTCCTCACATTCATCCTGTAAGCATTTTTTACCTGTCCATCCTCTTATCTTCCAGCTGCTGGCTGCACAGATTTAAAAAACATTATTTAGCTTGTATGTTAGTTATCTTTGGGCTTTCTTCTTCCGTAAAAGCAAGATGGAGTTTGATTTTATAAAGGACTATGGGCAGGGCCAACACCTTGACCTTCTTCTGTGGCAGGACTTTTTATTTACTACCTGCATTCCCTAAATTCTTTAACATATTCTGAAATCTTTACATAGGCCAGTGTGACTTTCTGTGCTCTGTTTGCTGAGTTACATCATATTACCCAGCAAAATACATAAAGTAAACATGAAGTTTCAAAGAACAAACTATGGGTGAAGCATGATGCAGTTTGTGTGCTCTAGAACCACACCCAACCAAGCTCCTTTCCTTATGTGGCTGGTGAGGTCACCTAAGTTCTCAGTGATTTGTACTGATATGGATAAAACAAGTTCTGGCCAGTAATGATCCCTTCCCCCTTCTCTCTCTCTCTCTCTCTCTCTCTCTCTCTCTCTCTCTCTCTCTCTCTCTCTCAGCTCCCTTTCTCTCACACTCCTTCCTTCTCTCCCTTCTTTTTTCTTCTCTGCCTCCTCCTCCATTAAAATATTTTTTCTTCTTCCCTTTCCCCATCATCTCCCGAGAAACTGTTCAAACTGATTTTCACTCTTCACTCATCTCATAGTATCTACAGAAGCAAGTGATTTCCTTACCTGTAAATTGATGTGTAGTATACTGGTGTGAGAGTTAATGCATGAAAAGCATACAGCTCTTGGTTGCCTTAGATCTTAAATGTTTAAGACTTGGTCTTTAGCCTATGACAACACTGGAAGGTAGTTGAACCCATGTATTCTAGTGACTTGCAGTTAGGTCACTGGAAGGTATTCTGTCAAAGGGGGTTTTGGGAATCTGCCCTCCCTCTCTGTCTTTTACTTCCTGCTGTCATGAGGTAAGCCACTTGTTCTACCACAAGCTTCCTGACATATGGGCTGCATTGCCAAAGTAACAACCCACAGGGCCAACCAACCATGGACCAAGACCATCAAGCTGTTAATCAAACTAAATCTTTCTCTAACTGGAGTTGTCTCAGATATTTTGTTACAATCATAGGAAGCAAGTCACTAACACAGTAATAAACCATAAGAACTCAGTAATTGCATATATGTATAATTTTGTTATTCCCATTATTATTTGATATTGTCAGGACTAAACTCTACGGTGTTGCAAATAGAGCACTGCAGCGGGCTTATGCACATACATTGATATGACTGTTTGTTTGTGAACATAATGTAGCATGTAGAAAACATGCCAAAGGCTGCAAGTTAATCTCCTTTGTTTTAGTTTTAATCTCCTTTGCATTCAACAGTTTGTATATTTTTAAAATAAATGATGGCAGGATTTTGAATCACTTCCCTTGTTCAGTTTTCTTCCATTCTGTATCACTGAGATGCCCATGTGACAGACACTTTTTTCAGCATTGTCATACAGGTCAAATACTTGCTAATATAGCTTTGCCATATGGGGTTTAGAGACTGACACAGTCAGGCTTGACAGCACAGGCCTGGATTCATCCCAGCTACTCACAAGCCATAAGCATAAGGACGGCAAGTTCAAAGTCTGACAAGGCTACATAGGGAGTTCAAGGCTACCTTGGGCAACATAGTTAAGCCTCATTTCAAAACAATTGCTAAATGAACAAAATATCAAGCTGCTTTCTAAACACCTAGCTATGTACCCATGTGCCCTAGACACAGAGAGAAGTGTCTCTTCTTCATTCTTCCACTGGACACGGGTTAGTGTAGAGACTCACAACTACTAAAAACACAGACAATAAGAGACTGTGTTTAACAAGTAAGACATCTGTGTTACATGCCCTACCCCCAAAGGTCAGGGAACCACATGGGCAGGGAACCATGTGAAAGGAGAGGCAGAGAGATTGTAAGAGCCAGAGCTCAAGGAAGACTGTCTTGTAATCATCCTTCTGGACATGTCAAAGCCTTTGCAATCATGAACTCAGAGCAGCTTAGCTTGATTGCACAAGACACATACAACATCAAGGCATTCAACATTTCAGCACACACGCATGTGTGTGTGTGTGTGTGTGTGTGTGTGTGTGTGTGTGTGTGTGTGTGTGTGTGTACAAAGGCCCACCTCTAACTGAGGAGCTATTGGTAGTTGATGGCTGTTAGGGGCTCCACATGTGTAGTTATTGGTATGTAGGCCACACTACGGTAGATGTTCAGTCTTACACCCATGTGCAAACAAGCAGTACTAATTGGATGCTGTATCATGTTTTTAAAAAGAAGGGCTCACAACCATCTATAATATGATCTAATGCCCTCTTCTGGCCTGCAGGCAGAGCACTGTATAAATAATAAATAATTTCTTTTTTTTTTTTTTTAAAAGAAGGGGGAGTGACATTGTAGGAATAGTTTCAGATAGAAGTAAGGAGTGGATGCGGTCAAATGTATACATGTATGAGATTCTCAAAGGATAACTTTCAGTTAAGAGGGTTGGGATGTGGCTCAGTAGAGTGCTTGTCTAGCTTTTGCGAGACTGTCAGGAAAATTCTCAATGAGCGGGCCAACAAACTAGATGACAGTTTTTAAAATTAATGTTATATTTGGTGACAAAAAAATTAGCCATTTTGGGCTCCATCTGCCCCATTGTTAGGGGATATCATTAGGATCACTTTCATATATTTTAGGAAGTTTCCACTGCACCAGGCTTCCATACCACCCTCAAATACCCCTAGATCCCACCGGTCTCCCCTCATATTCCTTCCCTCAACTCTACATCCTGTTCCCTACCCGATCTTTCTGTTCCAGCCCTCACGCCCTCAATCCAACTATAAAATCTATTCTATTTCCCCCTTCCAGGAGATCCCTGGGTCTTTGCCTAATCTCTTTCTCTATACCCAAACTTCCTGAATCTATGGATTGTAGGTTGGTTATCATTTTTAAATGGCTAATATCTCTATATAAGTGACTATATACCATATTTATCTTTCTGGGTCTGGGTTACCTCGCTCAGAATGATTTTGCCTAGTTTCATCTATTTGCCCGAAAATTTCTTCATGTCACTTTTTAAACAATTGAGAAATATTCCATTGTGTCTGTTGTTCCTGTTCTCTTCCCTATGTTTTCCAACCCTAAGATTGCCTCAGCTTGTGCTTTCTTGCTGCTTCCAATTCCCTCTTTAGGTCTTGAATAGTGTTATTCATTTCTTTCTCCTGTTTGATTGAATTTTCCTGTAATTTCTTATGGGATTTATTCAATTCCTTCATCTGATTGAGTGTATTTTCCTGTGTTTCTTTCAGTGAATAATTTCCTCTTTCAAAGCTTCTATCATTTCCATCACCTCAGCTTTAAAGTCTTCTTTCTCTGTTTTGTGGGTGTTCATATCTCCAGTGCTTGCTGTGTTAGGATCACTGGTTTTCTGTGTTGTTATATGTCTCTCAGTTTTGTTGCTAGTCTTCGTGTGCTGTCCTCTAGTCATCTGGTTGTCTCTGGTGTTAGCAGGCATAGGGATTCCTCCAATGAGGTCACTATCTGTGTCCCGCATTGGCCAGGCAGATTGGGAGCGTGTAAGGAGAAATCCAAGCCAAAGGTTGTTTGCTAGGGCTCCCCAGAGGCCTCCTTAGGATGTTAGACAGTGGGTGTTAGAGCCTGCACCCAGCTCAGCTCAGCTGTGTTCCCTGACTACATTCCAGCTGGGTTGGGCAGGGGAGGATTGAGCTGATATATTTTTAAGCCCAAAGTTGCTCAGGAACCCTACAGTCCTTTTCGAGATGGCGGAGCTCTGTCTATCTGCTGTGTTACAGATGGTTCCCTGTGCCCCATTTGGGTGAGGCCAATGGAGGTAGATTAGAGTTCCAAGCTTCTCACGAAACAGCAGCAAATGTGGCGCCAAATGTGGGCTGTGGCCTGCACAAATCTCTGGTCTAAGTGGATCTGTCCAATAGGCTGTAGGTGAGCGGGGTGAGATCAGGGCCAGATGCTGTTAGCAGGATTTCAGTTAATGAGTTAATGGCCCAAGCTGGTCTCTGCTCAGTGGGCTTGCCTTGTGTCTTAGCTGTATCTGAGCGGTATGCTTCAGGTGGGTGTGCATATACAGATCAAGGCCTGAAGTTGCTCGTAGGATGGTGGCTAATGTGGACTGTGGCTGGAGCTGGATTCAGCTCCGCCAGCCACAAGGTTTGTTCCCAGCGAGTAGGCAGTTGGCTGTGTTATAAGAGATCGGGTCTCCAAGCTGCTCATAAGTTCCACAGGCACTCTTGGGATGGCAGGGGTATGTTTATCTGCTCTATGACTCAGCCAGCCTAGGCTGGCAAACAGCTGGGGATCTGAGATTTCAGAGCTCAGGGGTAAGTTGGGTGCCCCCCACTCTTTTTTCCCAGAGGCAGCTATTGTGGATTGTGTCCCGTGCCAGGACCAAGCTCTGCCTGTTCACTCCCTATCTTGGATCCAGCAAGCAGCAGACACAGGGCTGGAGGGGGGAGTGAGAGCCCAGAGCTGCAAGTATATCCCGGTTTTTCTGTCCATAGCCAGCAGTGAGGGCCCGAAGCTGCAGGGATTTCCCACAGTCCTTCTTAAGATGGCGGCTAATGTGGGCTGTTCCCAGGGATTTTTCCGTGGGTTAGCTGGGCGGCCAGGGGTCGGACCCACCGGTGCTCCACACAATTTGGGTCCCTCTCATCTGAAAATCAGAAGCACTGGTGTTTTGTAGTTCTCAGCTTGGTCTCTAGGTCTCCGTGCAGTCCGGTATTTCCTGCTAACCAGGTGCCATATGCAACTGGTGCCTCCATCTCCAGCTTCTACTGCCAGCAGCCGGTGTCAGGTCCTAGCAGACCTGCCCCAACTGTGGGCTGATGCAGCTAGCCGCAGGGCCGCATTCGTGAGAAGAGTTTTAATGTGGATGTGGGGGTAGAGGGAATGGTCGTTCTTCTTACAGCTTCTCCTTTAAATCTATACTGTACTCTTTAAAATTTTTATAATGGTCTTTTGGGCACAGATCTCTTACAGATACGTTTTATTCAAAACTCAGTAAATATTTTGGGTTTTAATTCACTGAATAACTTAAGAGGGATATTTTTTTCTAATACTTTCATCTGTGTATCCATATCTTTGTGATCTCTTCAGCCAGGTGCCTAGCTATGCATTTGAGCTTGTGGAAGGGTAGCAGTCATTATTTACAAAGCTTGTTTTGGAGCACCTGCTGTGCAGATGCCAGGCTTGTCAGCTTTGTCCCTGGGCTCAGTGAGCCGCGTTCATGATTTCAAAGCAAGTCTCCAAATAGTATAAAGCGCCTAAGTCATTCAGTGACTCAAAGTTGCTCAATTTGCATGGTTAAAATTTTTTAGTTCTCCTGACTTGGAATGACCATAGATCACACTCTGGGGAAAAAATATTTCTTCAACCAATTAAAACATTCACATATTGGGTTTTTTGTTTGTTTGGTTGGTTGGTTGGTTTTTTGTTTGTTTGTTTTTGTTTGTGTTTCTTTGCCTTTTCAATACAGGTTTTCTCTGTGTAGCCCTGGCTGTCCTGGAACTTACTCTGTAGTTCAGTCTAGTCTTGAACTCAGACATCTGCCTGCCTCTGCCTTTTGGGTGCTGAGATCATTGGGTGTGCCACCATGCTCAGCTGTACATATTAATCATTTTATGGTTGGAATTTGAAATTCAAAGCTATCATTTTAGTTATGAAGGTTACAATTTCTGGGTTGAAGTTTTTTGTCTTGATTGTTTTCATTTTTACTCGATACATCTTCAACTATATAAATATAATTATACTTGTCCATTATTAAATAATAAACTAAAATGCTACCCTTTACATAGCAGCATGTATGTTTTATATCTTGTATATGTGCACTGTGTACATGGTTTATTATCTGAATGCACATGATGCACAGACTCATGTGTTGAGGGTTTATTCTCAACCTAATGGTACTGTTTTGGGTGGTTCTGGGAACCAGCTGGATGCAGCAGATAATTTTGGGCATATTCTCAGTCACTGTATTTTGTCCTGGATGCCTCTTTCTTTCCCCTCACTTGTCTGTCTGTCTGTCTGTGTGTCTGCCTGTCTCTTTCCCCTCTCCCTGACCACCACGCAGCAATATTCTTATTAGTATGATATTCTACCTCATCTTACGTCCACAGCTGACCTTAGACTAAAATTTCTGCTGGAGCCATGAGTCCTAATACATCTTTACTTCTTCCATTTTTTCCCTTAGGCGTTTGTAACAGTGGCAGGAAAGTCTAACAGCACCATGTATAGACACACATACATATGTACACATATGGTAGTCAGTATGTACTCTAACACCAAACTCTAGGCTGTCTTTGTTTCAGGGAATCAGATACAGTAACAAACACCACACCTTAGAGAGCCAATGGGCTTTATTGCAGGGTGTCTTTAAGCTTCTATTCCTTAATTCCAATTTGTTTGGAGTTTCTCTTTCTTTAAGGAATAAAATCTCAAGGGCAATAGTGATCGTTTACTAAGAGCCTGAAATGCCCAGGCAATACTATGAGAAAATCTGATAACCTGGTAGAAAGGGAAAAAAATTAAAATTCAGACGTCAAAATTCTGAAAGTATAGATATCGATGATCAGTGAGAAAATCTACTTCATAAGTTGCCATCTCTTTCCTACTTTATCATGCATAATAACCACTCCAACTTCAAGGCTGTTTTTCTTTCTCACTTATACTTTGAAAAATTATGACAAATTAGGTTTATAAAACGTACCTTGAAATATTTAACTTAGGTCAAGAATTGAATTGCAAGCGAGGCTTCATCACGCTAAGCACGTTTAATGGTTTATTCTCCACAAATCTCATTAAGTAAAGTTTTCATTCCCTTTCACTGGGATCTAATTCCCCATGTGTGTGTCTTCCTGGAGCTTTCATTTACGTTGCCATCTGTTAACAACAAGAGTGCCTTATTCCCCAAATCTGTATATGATTGGCCACATTTAGGCCATGTATGCTTCTGGAACCAACCACAGTGGTTGGGGAAAACAGTTGATCTAGTTGGGGGGCCTACCATGAACTTACCTGTGGAAGAAGAGTCAGTTTGCTACCTGCCTCCTCATGACCACAGGGAAGCAGAAATATTGAGTGATGATGTAAGTGCTTCACCCCAGAGTGACAGCCGGACTCCTCTAGTTTCATTTGTTATACAAAAGACATAATCCCACTGTGAAGGTGCTTATATGTGCCCAAAGCTCACTGTGTAAGCATGAAACTTTCTACTGTCTTTGTTTTCTAAAGAACATGATAAATTGTCACCCTGAATATAGATTGACTTTTGAAAATATATAAATATATGTCTGTTGATAGTGCCTAACAGTAACAAGTGACAGCATATACACCAAGAACATGCACATCATTATTGCCTAAGAGTGGAACCATGAAAAAATACTGAAATCTATTTTAATCCATTAGAAAGGCTTGAACAGGGAACAGTAATGGGTTTTACAGCATCCAGGTCAGAAACACCAAACAAGCTGCTAGTTCACTATGCAGGATCCATTAATCATTGTGCCTGCAGACCTGGCCTTTTTAAAATGGACCATACTTGTGTGGGGGAAGATGCTGATCTGTGGAATGTTTGGACAAAAGTCCACACAGATGTTAACCACTAGCGGCAGCTTACATAAACAATTAAAGGTTGCAATACCATCATGAAAAAGAAAATAGTAGGAAAAATGGCTGAAAATATTTTAGCCAGACAAACAATTCTTCATTTTTGGTACCTTGCAAAAATAGTCCCATGCTCAGCATAAAACCAACTGCCCTTCAAATCTGATTGGCTAGTTTCACTGATTGGCTTTGTCACCTGCTGAATCACAGTGACCCTTTCCAGTGGCTTCAAAACTCTTCCAGAGGTAGGCATCTGTGTTCCACCTGCATGCGTCAGCTCATACCCACTGATGCGTGTGTTGACTCAAATGTGTTTTGTTCTAGAGCCTGCTTATGCTAGCTCACTTGTTACTGTAATAAAATAACTAAATATTAATGAAGGTGAATGTTATTAACTTACAAAGATGGTTGTTTCTGAGAAAACTTGGGTTGAATCTAATGTAAAATCTACTTTTCAAAAGTGCATTGTAGCACTGAGGGGCTGTCTGCATTGCCCACCCAGAGTCGGTCCACTCAATGTTACCTCAAATGATAATGGTACCAAGTTGCCTCTTTCTTCTGGTCTCACCCTTTCAGAATTCAGCTGGATTAGGAAGACTAATTAACTTCTTAAAAGGCTCTCTTGTTGTCTGTGGCCTCCACATGTTTGGGACAAGGAGAACCCTGGGAGGGGATCAAGGGAGGTTTCGAGTATTTATTCTTCTTCTCACACCTTTCTGTCGAGTCACACTAGGCTATCCTAAGACCAGAGTTATCACTTGCTGATATGCAGCTATCTCTCTTTGGTGACCACACCGTCTCACCTCCTCTCAGGCATATAGGTGCCAATGCTGCTTCATTTTTGCCAGCTCATGACCTCTGTGTCTCTCCATGCTTTGCCTATGTTTTCACTATCTCTCCCTGTATAAGCGCAGTCACCGTGAGCTTACTATCTGTTTCATCCAGGACTCGGGACCTGGAGAGAGGTTAAGAAAAAAAAATGTGTCACCATCAGTCAGTCCTGGAGGCAGTTTTTGGCTTCATCATTTCCTATGCTGATAGAAAAAGCAGAACATCAAAGGAAACTTTCAAACTCCATTTTCATATTCATAAGCATGTGATTAATAAGTTCTTTACAGACACTTGTTCTGTTCCTACTGCCGCAGGGGGAACCCAATTATTTATAGCTTTGTGTAATTCACTGTCTGGCACCAAATTTAATAAGTACTCATTACTGGTATTTCTTGAAATTTGGTGAAACAATAGCTTAATTTAGGATTAAAAGCAATATTTTTTTTGAGATGTTTGCCCTGATCAGACATCTTCTCCATGAGATTTAGGAAGAATATTTGTTAGACACAACTAGATTGCACCATATAGAAAAGCTTTATTCGTGTCTTTTAACCACAACAGAATTGAAGTAGAATAAAAGCATGCAAACATAAATGTGTTAAAATAACATGAAAATGAATGTTATTTTGACATTAGAGTCTGTTGGGTTACATATATACATGTGCATATGTCCATCTGACTTCCTAATCTATTAGAAAACACCATATTTTCTAATTATCTTCTGTACTGAGTACTGATCTTTCAACATTTTTCTATGTGACACTTAAAGATGTCTTTGTGTGTGCACACAGATGCGTTCCCATGCAAGTGCATGCCGTTGTGCATGTGGAACGTGAAAGGATGAGCTCAGGGATCAGCCCTCACCTCCCCCTTCACTTGAGGCAGGGTCTCCTACTGCTCATCACTGTGTGTGCCACGTTAATTGGTCTGCAAGCTCCAAGGGTTCTGGGGTTCTCCTTCCTCTGCCTCCTATTTTACCCTGGAAGCCTTGGGATTTCAGTCACTCATTACTACACAGAGCTGTATGCAGCTTCCTGAGATCTGAATGAGACATCCACACTTGTGTGGCAAGCATTTTACCCACTGAGCCATCTCCTTAGGCCCAGAAGTGACATGACACGTTAAAAGCCACATTAGCACTTACTACATATCGTAATTTTCTCATTATTTTTTATGTATAAGACCTATGACTTCTAGCATGGCAAGTTCTTCTTTCTCTACATTTTAAGGGAAGGGACCTGAAGCACAGAAGTCGAATGATCTCTTTGAAATCACTGACTATACACTTAGCCTGGAGGTTTCAGGACCATTACTATCACAAACTTGGCACTCTTTTATTTCTGGAGCCCTCAGTGGCCTTCCCTAGCCACCCTATGCTGAAAACATTTAATTTGTCTCATTTAAATTGTCTCATGATTCATTTTTATCTTATGTATTTGTTTATAGACAGGTTCTTACTGTGTAGCGTTGGCTGTCATAGACTTCATTGGGGTGGCCTCAAACTCACAGAGAGCCACCTGCTTCTGCTTCCCCAGTGCTAGGATTAAAGACGTGTGCTACTACATGTGCCAGATGATTCGTTTCAGATCGAATTCTCTTCAGTGGGAAAAACATTAAAAGAAATATTTGAGTTTCTGGGGACAATGGGCCATTTCAATAACAATATTTTGATTCAGTTGATAGGAATAACTACTTTTCATCTCAAAAAATATTATTGAAGTGTGTGTGTGTGTGTGTGTGTGTGTGTGTGTGTGTGTGTGTGTGACTCAACAAAGGAAAAAAGGCCATGAGTTTGAAAGAGATCAAGGATGCCAGGGACAGGGGTTGGATGGTACATGGGAAGGACTGGAAGAACGAAATGGAAGAGAGAGAATAATGTAAGTATATTTTAGTTAAAATATAAAGAGGTATCATCTTAATAATATCCATAGGGTTCTAATCTGAATTTCATCAAGGAATATCCTTCTATTGGGCCGAGTGATGAAATCCTATATGGAGGTACAGATGCAATGGTCCTTCTATCATGCCTTCTATCACTCACCTATAAACACACTGTCCCTCTAAGCTTTTCTTCCTTTTCTGTGGCAACTTAGGAGGTTAAAGGTGTCATATTGGATCCATATGAGATGGAAAAAAATGCCTCTTCTGTTCTCACCTGTAAACTGAGTGAAAATGATCTTTGTGTCACACAAAGACTGGAGGGCACATTTGTGTAGATATCACATGCTATTATCCTGACGGAGACAGAAATCGGTATTTTTGAGCCAGACTATTTGAAAGAAAACCTGTAAAATGGAATTCGTGTCATTGTTGGCAACAAAGAGGTCCCTATCACACACTGGGATGGATGAGAAGCCAAGTCTTCATTTTCTTCTGTGATGTCTAACCAGAAAGACCGCTGCCACTAGTAACTAGAGCAGAAAAGGTGCCTTAGCTTGTGGTTTTAGAAATATCTGGATAGGGCAGGAACACCAGTTTTTTTTTTTATCATTATTGGCCACCTTTGCAAAATGATGACAAATGCATGTCTCAAAAAAGAACTAGGCGGTCCACAAGTGAGTGGAGAGAAGCAGAGTGTAGCAATCAGAGTCTTGCCACGTAAGAAGATGCTGAGTCGTTGATGATGAGAAGGCACAAGAAACTGAAGAAGGCTCTAATAGCAAATATCATAAGGACATAGACTGATAACTGTGGTTCTAGAGATTATCCAATATTAAAAGGCACTGGCTTAAAAGAAACTGTGGTAACAGGATGGGTAAGGTAAGTACTGAACCAGGAAAAAGACATACATGGGGTTTGAGAACTCTTCTTGTCAAAGAACTCAGTGGTTGCACCTAGGGCCAAAAGTAAGCAGATCAAAAACCCACTAACTTCTAAAGAGTTTATATTGCTAGGGAAACCACAACCCTGGTCTTTAAAAAATTGATTGGGCTGGAGAGATGGTTCAGAGGTTAAGAGCACTGGCTGTTCTTCCAAAGGTACTGAGTTCAATTCCCAGCAAGCACATGGTGGTGCATAACCATCTAAAAGTGAGATTTGGTGCCCTCTTCTGGTGCGTGGGCACACATGCAGACGGAATACTGAATAAATAATAAATAAATAAATAAATCCTTTGATCCTATGAGACCTGGAAGTACTTTTAGGTCCCAAAACCTTTGAAGAAAAAAAGAACAGAGCTGCCAAGGCTGTCAGCCCAAGTGTAAAGCATGATCTCCAATATCCACATTAGATGTGGCAGATGAGAAGAACGGACAAGGAGCATGTCCTTGCTATGGACCCACAGCTGGCAGAGTGCTGTGATTGAAGACATTCTCTCCTCCCAGAGAGGAGCACTGATGATGCGGTCAGCAAAGTGAAAGCAGATATGTGCATTTATTCTAACTCCCAGAACAAACTCAAGTTTTCAAATTGACATCGTTGTCAAGTTTCCAGATATAATGAGTCATCTTAACAGCAAAATTGTGGCTTTAAGTAACAGAAACAAACATCATCTCATCCCTGAAATGTCAGCTTGAAGTAAGTGTAAATAGGCAATCATGATGGGCATCGTAACAATTTGAAGTACCTCATAGAGTCTGCATGCTTGCTCTGTGGAAAACTGTAATGGCTAGCTCCCCAGTTGGGAAACTTCCACTAACTGTTAAAACGCTCAGGGAAACTAAAATTTCAGGGAATTTGAAAGTGATCTTGGCATTGTAGGATTGATTTCAGGCCAGAACTTATATCCTTAGGGTCTTGTCCTTATTTGATTTTTGTACATACAGTAAGCATAGTCTTGCCGGCTGGATTGAGGCTCAAACCAGTGTGCTAAGGAGGGGCAGGGCAAAGGAAAATGTTGCCCATATTTTTTTTTTTAACTACCAGCTTGATCTTTATTTTAAGGCTGAGTGGCCTCATTATTTTACACTAAAATAAGTGCCCTGTGCTGTGGAATAATATATCACATCTCTTAGAAGGAGTCTTGAGATGAGATGTGTAACTGCAAATGAATTCATGCTTACAGCAGTCATAACTGACAAGCAGCTCTGGGCCGATCTACTTGGCAGGAGTAAGTTAACTGAGAACGCGTGAGAGGGAGCAGAAGGAAAGTAGGAGTGTAGGAGGCATTCTACAATTTAACAAGATGGGGAGTGATGCCTTGTGATAGTTTTATATAAAGCCCCACTGGTCTTAGGACATAGAGTGGAAGAACTGGATGGTGACAGGACTTTTAAAGATAGAAAGCACTGAGTAACTATCATGGTGGAGCCATAGCTTGCATAGTCCAGTTAATTGCATTTAACATAATTAACTCCCTATTATTCATCTCTGCATTTGAATTTAACACAGCATGTTTCCAATACTAATGCTTCATATGAGGACTAATGTATCTACTCTAGAGATAGATAGATAGATAGATAGATAGATAGATAGATAGATAGATAGATATGAAGAATATATCAACTCTGTGAGATAACGAATTCCTCTACCATACCCTCACACTTGTCATTATGGTGTATGAGACCATGGCCCAAGAATGAAGTTATGTGAGGTGAATTCTTAATGCTTGGAAGAAAACTCCAAGAAAAAAAAACATGAGTCTTGTGGCCTCACTTTCTTTAAAAGTACACAGTTGTTCTTGAAATGTGTTCTCATACTGCTCCCAGGTGTAGCAGATTGGAGTGAGTTTACTTTAGATTATTCATCACAACTGGCTGTTGTGATTTGCTTATAGGCCTCTATGGGAAAACGTGGTTTTTTGGCCACATGCAGCTTGTCTGCCCCCATGTGACTTGTCCACCATGTGGAGCTTGTCCTTGTGATTGTATACTTTACTCACGTGACTCTTCTTAACTCCCAGGGTATAAATTGTATGATGCTCTGAATAAAGTTGGCGATGACATGACACTTTAGTCGGCCTCATTCATTGACTCCTAAGATCCCATTGCCTTTGGAGCAGTGACAATGGTGAACTTAAGATGAAGACCAAGCATTTGGAGCAAACACAGGTCATTGTGTCATGCTCTAGGATGCACTGTTTGTTTGTCTGTTTTTTTTTCCGAGCTAATACAGAGGAATAGTGAGAGTCTGAATATGTATATCATTTCTCCTCTAGTAGGAAGAAAAATTGAAAAAAGGAGATGGACAAAGACTAAGATAACCAAGGGCATAAAAAACACTGGATCCAGAAGTGCCATCATCTCATCATGGCCCTCCCTCCCGTTTCCTTCTTTGCATCACTTAGTGTGGGTTGGGTTTTTATCTCTTGTAATTGAAATTCTTCTAACTCGACATAGCTTCATATATTTTCTATGACATCAGGTTTTTATCACTTTTCCAAGCTTTTTACTCCAAGCCACATTAGGACTTTCCATATTATTCATAGTGTCCTCTGCTTGCTGCTCTTTGGATTTCCTGTATTTTCCTCATTCTTATAGAAGTGTTCCTCATAGGCAAAGCTTAGCCTCTCCTGGCTGAACAATCATGCTAGGGGTTTACTCTGTTTTAGCATTTTATATGTCCATTTAATTTTGTCTCTGTCTGGCTCTACCTTGCTTCGACACTCAGGAGGCTGAATTCTGTATGACAAATGGGTGTATTAGTCCCTGGCATCTGCTTTGGGTTGGGTCAATGGGCAGCACATAGGGGGACAGAACAGAAGATTCAGGACAACTGGTGAGCTTTAGGTTTCTCTCCCTGGCTGCATGCAGGATATCATCTTACCTCATAGGCAATCTCTGCCAGCCATCTCTTGTATGACTGTCTCTAAGGGTCTGTAAGTTGTTTCCACCACTGGCTGCATAGACCACGACTTCCTTCTGTGTTCATTTTCCAGTGAAAAGTCTCCTCAGGAGATTTGTAAACACATCACATTTACTACTCTTCTCCACGTCCTTGTTTACATGGACCAGGTTTCTTAAGGTTTGCATAATAGCATCTTGCACAAGGTAGGACCCAGAAGTACCAGCGGTTTTACATTCTTTCCCCAGATTTACACTTATGAAGTAGCTATTGGGTAAACATGAATCTATTACTTGTTATATCCTGGACACTTGGCTTTGACCTTTGTGGTATGAAGACGAATGAGGTACCACGAGAAGCCATCCATCTAAGAACTTGGACCTCAACTTTGACAGACACAAATCTGCAGCTACTTTCATTTGGATTTCACAGCCTCTAGAACTATGAGAAGTAAATATCTTTTGCTTATAAGCCACAACATTTATTTTTCTTTTTTGCCACCAGATTTCTCTGTGTAGCTCTGCCTGTTCTGAAATTCATTTTATAGACCAGGCTGGCCTTGAACTCAGGTCCACCTGCCTCTGACTCCCTCCTGAGTGTTGGGATTAACATTGTGTGGCACTATGCCTGCATATAAGCCACATAACTTATGATATTTCATCATAGCAACCCATTTGAAGTAAGCAAGTAGACAATAGTCAACAATACAGCAAACTAATGAGCATAAATCCACTTTCTGTGGAAACTACTAATAGATATATAGTTTTGAAATTTTGTATCTAACAAGGGATGGCCAATGATGGTGGTGAGATTATAGGCAAGGTTATAAATGATGCATATTTGTTTGTTAGCTTGCTTATTTATTTATTTATCCATCAAAATGTAGGTTTTGGAGATGTTAAGAGTGCAAAACTTTATTTTTGTATGGTTACCTAACAGAGAAAATGATTGCTGCCATGGATATATTGGATGCCACTTCATATAACTAACTAACATAATTATAACATAACAATAAATACAGCTAACATAGCCTGGTACACACATCATAGTAGTAAGAGAGGGAGACCGGCATCGTTTTAGATTGATGAAGGTCACTTTTGACTCTAGGATACTATTTCTGCAGTAAAGGACTTACATGTTTTTAGAATCCCAAACAAAGGATCATTCCTTAGACTTTCAGCTAAGATCAAATGTAGAACCCCAAAGAAAGCACATCATGTCCCTCCCACTGTGTGCCCATAAGTCTCTGCTTTCCTCTGGCCGCACTCACAATGCTCTTTAAGAGGGCCCCGTGTTCTTCATCTTCCTGTCATCCTCTACTCCAGTATCCCATTGCTGTGGCTCAGGGGACTCCCATCCATCACCTTCCCTCTTCTGTCTGAGCAGTCGCCTCTCAAGTTCTTTTCGGAAACTTTATCATGTCTGACTTTAAGTGTTTTCAACCAAGTCCCCTCAGAACACTCTATCTCTATTAAAATCAATTCCTTTATGTGAGGCTGTATTTTTACTTGCCTTTTGAGGGACAGGGGAAAAGAATAATCTTCAGAATTCTTGAAATATCTATTTGTTCCTTTTGAGAAATGGATGAAATGTCCTGAAGTTTCAAGCCTACTCATGACTGATGGAAATGTTGTAAAGTAGCAGTGTTTTTCTTCCCTCATATATCCATGAATAGATGTGCTGTACATGCAAATAGCAGGCTGAGAAAGAGCTGAGAGAAGTCACGTAGAACACGACTGGCAAAGGCATAGTATAAACTCGAAACCTTGCAAATGCCAACATCATATGAAGAGCCAGAATAGTGCAATGACTTACTAAGACTGTACTGGATAAACTGGGGCATTGAAATCTTGACAAGGTGACTTTAGGGTGTACCAAGGTGGCCTCGGGGTGCTACTTAGTCTTTGTGTCTCAATTTTCACAATATAAAGTGGAAAATGATGATGGTAATGATAAACCTGTATCACATGTACTTTTTTGAATACTAAATGAAAAATTCATGTAAAAGTCTTAGAACCATGTTTACATTGTAGCAATCATTAAAGTAATTTCTCTTTACCTGTGGGTTCACTTTTCTATAATTTCAAATGCTTGGTCTCAATATGGTTCACAAATTTTGCATGGAAAATTCCAGAAATAAGTAATTAGTAATTTTAAACTGTTTACTGTTCTGAGTAGTGTGATCAAATCCTATGTGTCCTCTCTCCTCCCAATCTAGAACATAAATAATCTCTTTGTAAAGCATACACACACTATACATTATTCACTCATCTGTCACTTGGCAGCATCCTTGGTTATCTAACTGTCACTGCTTGTGGTCAAGTAGTAACTCTTATTTCACTTAATAATTGATCCAAACCATGAGGCCATATATACTGAAAATTTGGATATAATAAGAAGAAACTGTAGTTTACAGCCTTTATTTAAAAGGATGAAAAGTCTATGCCTAATAAGAGGTAGCTTTGGTGAGAATCACTCTTCTGTCTATGAAGTTGTAATACTAATCCTGGTTTTGTTGCTGCGCCTCAAACTGCAAGTGTTACAGCCATAGGACAGGATAAATGTATGGAAGAGGCATTGCATTTGTGGATGTGCGTAGTGGTGGTGGATGCTACAAATTGGGTTAGGCATTGTCTTTGGGTTGAGGCATCGCTTGAGGTCTCAGATTGTAAGCTGTGGAGCTGAAGGGGAGTCACTGCTGTGTTTCCTGGCTGGCATACCCAGGCACCATTCTTGATTTTGTTAGTTCCTCTACGAGCAAGCTTGCAAAGAATATTACCTATGGATTCTTCCTTGACTTCTTACATCTAATTTTCTCTTAATTTTCACTTTATTTTGTCTTCTACTTCCATTGTGATATTGATAAACCCAATAGAAACTTTTAGCCATTTTTATACTTACATTTCCAGAGAAATTCAATATAATTGATTGTTTTCTTCCTTGAACATTTTTGAATATATTGCTACATTTCTGGCTGTTATTTGATTTTGTTGTTGTTGTGTGTAGGTTTTTTTTTTGGTCTTCCTAAAGAAAACCCCTCATTTTTTTCTTTTTTAACTTTTTAAATGCCTAAAAGAGTACCAATACTCCTCTCAATCTTCATCTAGAAGCTTCTCTTTGCAGTAGATGGTGACTAACACAGTGACCCACTTCTGGCCAAGGTACAGAGAAGATTAGACTGCAGAATGCTCAGCCCTACAAGTAACATGTATATTGAACACCACCACCCAAAGCTCAGCAGCCATTGCTGAAAAGGAGGTCAAAATGAGTGTAAGCGCCAGAGGTAGTGGAGGAAAACAAAGAAACACTATCTTTGGGACACAGCAGGGCATCTGCACATATAAATTCACAGCAGCTGTGACAGCACATACCACATGCCAGCATGGAGAGGGGATCTAGGCACACAGTCCTACAGTCAGCCATGGAGTTGTTGGCAATTGTTAGTGGCTAAGAGAGGGAGAAGCAGTCATCTCTAAGAAGGCATCCCTTGTAAGTCAACTACTCTCCAGTGGAAGGCCGCATATCGAGTAATATTTAGGTAACACAGATCAGTTTTGAAGGATTAAAAATAAAAGAGACACAGACTTGGGTAGGTGGATCTAGAAAGAGTTAAAGGAGACAGGAGAATATGATAAAAATCTAGTACATGGACCTCTCGAAGACCCAATAAACATATTAGAATAACTTAGATCTCAACCTACCTTTTAAATTCAACATCTTTTCTTTAAGCAATCCCACTCTCATTTGCCCCATCAAGTCCTAATCTACGCTCATGATTTCTGTACTACTCCATAGCCAAACTTGGGAAGTACCAGAAAGAATGTAAGTGGAAACCATCTTGGTTTTATGACACATGCTCAGATAATAAAAGACTGCAAAGTTGACACTAACAAAGTGTGAATCTTTAGAATGTGGTCTTTAGTTACATGTGACATGGCTGCTGAGTAGCAATATCAAAGTCTTCTGTGGTAATGTAAGTTGCTTCTGACAAAGCCTTTTGAAGAAGAAACTTGATTGCCCAGGGCCTCTCCACCATGTGCTGCCCCTCTCATGTGGGTTTGCTGAGCATCATCAACATGAGTGAATCCTAATGAGTAATAGATAGAAAACTTGCTTAGATGTATAATTTGGTAGCTATCACTCTTGATTAATTAATCAAGTGTGCATGAGTTTTATGTCTTTGGCACTTTAAGTCACTCCTTGCTTCTTTGATCTAGGTCTAAGACATTCTTAGCATATAAGTTAGATAGTAAAAAGAATCAAATAGCTGATTGGAGATGAAAGGAAACAAGGATAACATACCCTCTATGTCAGAGTGGCGTGGTGGGAGATGAGCCAAAGGCTTACTGGGCGCATTCCACTAATGAGGAAAAAGAGAATTTATCTTGATGTTCTTGAAAGGTGGATCAGAAACGTATTACTCTCAGCTCCCATGGGATAGTCGGAGAGAATGATTTGAACACAGAGATAAGGCTTAGAGAAAGTGAAAGCAGAAGCCATGATTACTTCCAGCACATCAGTGTCCTGTGGAACTGTTGTCTGAGACAAACTGCCACCATCTCTATCAAATCAACTGTGCCCTTCAGTCACCAAAATCCACTTGGTGGTATAATCCTGGCTGGGGGTGGGGGTGGGGGACAGAGACAGGCAGATCTCTAGGGGCCACTAGCCAGTCTGCTTTTCCTATTCGTGAGCTTGAAGCCATTTAGAGGATCTGCCTCAAATACCAATATGTTTAGCTCCCGAAGAACCATACCAAAGGTTGTCGTCTGGTTTTCACATGCACATCCTGTGCCTCTCCTCAGCCAATGTATCTATACACAGACACATGCCCCCCACCATTACAGAGACACACAGCAGTTTCTAAATAAGTTGGGTTTTGTTTGTTTTGTTTTACAAATTTAAGAAGTCATCATAATTTTTGTGTCTCTCTCTTTTTGAAAAATACAAAGGAAGATAGTACAGGGCCCCGTCTCCTTCAGATATTCAGCATTATTCCTCTAGGGGTCTCCAAAAAGGCTTTTGTGACACACCCCTCATCCCTACATTCTTGGAAATGTGATAGTTTGATTCGTACCAATGTTTGGACTCTACCAACTCCTATTTCACAAATTATCCAGCTATTGTTTGTACAATGATATTACCCACAAAGCGAAGGCTGTAACATCAACAGTCAACTCACAAGCCCTCAGTTCTGAGTGGACAGAAACCTCTGCCTATCTGCTTCCTGCCATTCGAATCCTCTGGGAGTGCTTGCCATCAACTTCTTTGCCTTCCTGAGTAATTTGTGAGCATGGGATTTGGAATCGTTCTTGCTTTGATCACAGTTTTACTTTGCCATTAATTCTTGGGCATTACCAGCCTAGTACTGTTTGAGAATATCCTCAGCCTTTGCACAGTGGAACGGGCATGGACTGGCTGGGATGATAGGTTCTCTGTTCCTTTGCTTTTGACACAACTGCTGTCTTTGTTACCGATTACCAGAAAGAACAAAGGGTGTCTGCCATGACCATTAGAAGTTAGCCCCTCCTCATTGAGCTTTATGGATGCAGTGGCTCCTTGTGTTAAAGGGCCTGAGTTAGTTTCAGCCTTTGAACTGAGGGATTTCTTTTACTGCAATTCGTTGACGTCCACCTTAGTCCACTCCACCTGGATAGGTGGTGTTTTAACAGGTGTCTATGTTTTGGGGGGAGAAGGCAGATCTCTCTTCCTTCTCAGATACCTTTGTCGAACTCCTTCCACAAGAGCAGGCCGGAAGCTACTGGCTGTGAAGATGGGCAACAAGGAAACCACTCCATGTCCTGGGAGACAGCAGAAGCCACCGGGCATCCATCAGGCAATAGAAGTCTTCGAGAACTAAATCTTCAAGATTTTGTCAAGTTTGATCCTTTTCTGTATTATATTCTATTTTCTTGGAAATTTCTCCAGAAACTTCATGTTTGGTCAACTATATTTCCACTGAAAATAGTTAGTAAGCTCATGACTTCATCACATAGGAGAATAGCTATTTGACATACTGCCTCATTTGGTTTACTGATCTGTGCAAGAATTTTTAACTCTGGGTGGTTGTGGTGATGGGTACTGGGCAAACTCTTAGTTCTTTCTTCTAAAGCCCTGGACACAAGCCAAAGTTCAATTTCACTAAATTTCAGGCCGGGGAACCAGAATTTGTTAGTGCTACTTGCATAGTATGAGCAAAGGTTCTGGCCAGAAGCTTGGGTCATCCTAAAGCAAACACACTGGGAAGTGTGCTCCTGCTAGGACCCTGTTCTGTCTCAGCTCCTGACTGACCAGATGTAAGATGTCACCAACAGCTATATACTCCTGCTAGTAGGCTGTCAACCTCCATGCCTTCCCTGTGCTAATGGACTATATGCATCCTAACTGTGACCCAAAGCGCACCCTTTCCTCTCACTAATTGCATGGTTAGAAGGTTGGTCACAGCTATGAGAAAGTAACATACTCTCTGTATTTATTGACTTTTTTCTTTTGTGTTCTAAGCTTCCTTTGGGGGCAAGCACAGCATCTCTGTTATGTGAAATGGGGAGCTATGGGGCATTCAAAGCTAGTAGAATAACCCGTCAATAGTCTAAGAATGTGAGTCTCCTAAAAGTACTGTAGTTAGAAAAGCCAATGATAAACCCTCAAAAGAAATTTGAGGCAAAGATTTTTAAACATTACCATTTCTGAAAGTGTTCTTTCTAAAGCACATCTTTTCTGCTGGCAAGCTTCCCCTAGGGCTCTGTTATGTGAGTTGGCTCAGTAAATAACTAGTAAACTCGTGGGCTGCCCGGGGAAAGGTTCTCATTCCTTAATTTTGTGCCACACAGACTAGGCTTCTGAGTTTAATATTTACGATCACCTTACTGGATGGAGGAGGAAAGTTACATCATTTTCTCAAGACTTGTCTATGCTTCTGTGACTTTCTGGGTATTTTACACAGGAGTAGAATTCTATTTCCAGGAGGAGAATTCTCTCACTAAATCCAAGGGTGGAGCTTAAGCAGTGCCCATCTTCAACTCAGCTCCCAGAGGCACAGTTGACCAGATGTATACAAAAAGCCGCAACTAACTATGGATAAATTAGGCTAAGATTCAACACAGATGAGAAAGGGCTTTATATTTTTAAATTGTATTGATGCACAGGAATCTTTTTTCTCAAACTGAATGGCTCATGTTATGTAAAGTTTGCTATACTCACAGCTTAGTCAGTTATACACTCAGGGAATCATTTTTCTACCTGCTTCGTATTTCACAATAAAACTGAGAATTCGGGGCAAATCAGAGTTTTGCTGACTGTCAGGAACAGGTCAGGAGGATGATCAGGAAAGAAACATTTGCCAATTGTCAATGTGCATTCATACACAACCAAAAGGATGTATTTCATCTTGTAAGGAAATAACGTGGGTGGCTGTACGCATTGACATGGGAACTTCGTGTTCACACGAAAATGAGTAAGCTAAAGTAGATGAATTCATATATTTGAACAGATGTGTCAATGTTACTCTTTGAGAAATGGTGATGTAAATCCTCCTACAAATATTCTTCAGCCAAATTATTTTAGCATACTCCCGAAGAGATGTTATGTTATAACAACACAGAAGTAAAGCAGCATGCCTTTATATAACCTCGGCAGTGTATTCAATCTTGAACCTCGTTGTCATACGATTGATGCACAAAGAACCTGAAGTAAGTTCTGCTCAAGAGGTTGAAAATCTGAGCTGTCCTCTTCACAGTTTTCAACACGATACCATCTGAAACATGTTAGACACACCACACTATGTGTATTCTATGCTGAGGTTAATGAATTTTGATGTTACTCTAAACACCATTATTTAACTACTCCCCCATGGAGGCTTCATGCTTTCATGCACATGGACTCTGATTTTGACTCCATTCTCCCACTGATACTGGACACCTGTCCTTAACCCTTTCTATGAGGTTTGCAAACCATCCATCTGTCTATAGCATCTTCCTCAGTTGTTAGATCCTGCATAACCTATACTCATTCCATCCCACTGAGCAATTTATCTATGATCGAGATGCCCAGTTCAATGAGTACTGTGCATACTTTTCATATCTGCCTCTTGTGATTATGAACACAATTTGAATTAACTGGTTATAATGCAAAGATTTGGTAATGTGGTGGTATTTTATGTCACTTGGATGATGTTTAGCATGGCAAAGACAGTTCTTTCTTCTGCATTCCTTTTCCTGAAGAGCCTGCTGTTGGTTGCCCAGCTGGTCTCAGGGCTTCTCAAGTATAAACATCAAAAAACAGAACAAGGACAATGGATGCAACTTAGATGAAATGTATTTTAATTTGCTGTGAGGGCTTATTAAATTGCCCAAAGCATACACATACAGACTCAATGAGCATCTGTTAGAGTTGCTCTTATATAAAGGTTTGTGCTTCTTCAATCCCCATTGAAATAATATTTCTCTCACATATGAAAGGATTTGACTATAGTATAAAGACCTAATAATCTAAAGGCATCACAGGTAACAGCTTTGTTTTTTAAAAAAGGTTTGCTTTACTTTTACCGTTATGTGAATATACGTTCATCTGTGTGTGAGACTGCACACACGTGAGAACAGGCGCCCATGGCCTCTAGATAAAGGTGTCAGGTCTCAGGTCCCCTGGTGTTAGAGTTATGGACAATCGTTACAAACATATTGTGAGTGCTGGGAACTTACCTGGGCTCCCTTGACAGAGCAGCATGGGTTCTTAGCCACTGAGCTTTCTCCAGCCCTCAGTGATTTTACTTTAATGTTACAAAACTCACATTTTATGTGATTAAATGTAGATTTTTCTATTTATAGGTTTTCTATTTATAATTTTGGCATATTTGTTTAAGTGGTTTTTATATATTTCAAAATATTCTCTCTCATGAACCTTACAGTGCATTAGGTTAGTAGCAGTTAGTAGCAGTGTGGCACCCATATAGTGTGCCTCGCTAATATTCTTCCAAAGACCTCACCACAACACCTTCTTGCTTGTCATGGCTCTCTATGAAGAGAACAGGGTATGAGAACAAGGTGAAGGACATTTAAGTTATTTCCATAATACAGCTAGTGAGGGTCACAGACAGCAAAGATGTTTAGGCAGCCATGATGACTGATCGACAGTGTGAACTTTGGAGCAATGCTGTCAAGCTTCTGTCACTCTGAAGGAAACTGCATTACCACCTTCTCATCAGCGGTAAGAGCTGCAGAAATCCCGTCTCCCTGTAGACAGTGCTGAGAGTGATGCTTCTTCCCTATCCCGCCCACATTTTGCTACCTTCCAAACATGCAATCCCGGGAGCTGTCAGCTTGGACGAGCAAGACTGAAGCTTCCTTTTCTCTCAAATGCACCGATTTTGTTAATATCTTTGCTTCCTGGAGCTGCAGTATTTTCACTGAGAAAAAAACGGCAGTAAAAATCCCTGCCTTTTACACCTCTCATATTTCATGTACCAAATGACAAAGGAGGTGCAAAGGCTTTTATAAAACATATAACATGTAGTAACGATACATTTTCAGCTGGGCATGGTGATGCACACCTATCACCCACGAGGCTGAGGCAGAAAGACAGTGCATTTGAGGAGAGCCGGAGTCATACACTGACATGCTCACTTGAAGGAAAAATAGAAAAAAAATGAACACATTTTCATCATAGTTCTAAAGTGTGTAATGTCTTAAAGGTTCCTTAAGGCAAGGCTACAGGATAGATCCTTTTCCTTGGAACTGTCACCTACTCTGAGAAGTGTCTTCCAGACTGAGATAAGTTTCTGAAAGAATGAATTAGCATTATAACATTTATAATAGAAATGATAGCATTTGCCATATGTGCAAAATATTCAACTTCAGGGACTCAGCAATTGGGAACACAGATCCAAGGAGCCGCCCTAGGCTGTGTTTGCTCTTGGCTGCCTCTCTCTGCTCTCAGCCCTGTCTTTTCCTCCACATGTTTCTGGGTGTTCCAGTTCTCTGAGATCTTGGCTGGCATTTGGCATGCTGCTCTGATTTGTAACTGTATTAAACTGATCAGTCTTCAAAGTACCCTAAGCCACATTCTCAAAAGAGACTCTAACTCATTTTATCACCTGATAAATGTCAAAGATCCAATGAATTTCTCCTATTGACCTGAACTGACTAAGGCAACCATGGGAGACCTGACTTTGATGCTGTCGTCTCCTAATGACACCTGGCACAATGAGAACTTTCAGAACTTTCCCCAGAGAAGGAAATGGAAAGTTCAGAATTTGGCTAACAGATGTTTGTAGGTCATAAATTCTAGGTTAGATATTGATTAGTTGTCAACATTTTAAAACATGGAGTTATAAAGTTCCGGCCATCTGACTTCAGTTCAGTTGTCAGGATACTGGCTTGCAGTGATTCTGGGTCCTGCATGGCAGCTACAGCAGTGCCTAAGGAGTAGTTGGCCCCTTCAAAGAGTAGGCTGTGTTTAGTGGATCAGGGGCCTCAGGCCTTCCAGGTCATCTATTGATGTCATTTCTCTGGACTCTGTAGGACATGGATTTGTGACTAATGATGGTCAGTCTCATCTCACAACCGGTTAGTCCTGGGCACAGTTCTGAACAGATGGTTTCGGGAGAACATATGTTGTTAATCTGTCTCTCTTGTTTCATTAAACGCTTTTGCCAGCATTTTAGACAATCTAATCATGTGTCACCACCCGTAAGTGGGGCATCGGTTTATAGGAAGAGAAGCTGGAGTTTTGTCTCACTGTTTATTTTCAAATGCTAGTTGAAAGCTGCTCTGAGGTTTGCTCGGCAGCTCGAGGCACGCCATTGCCAATTCAGTGAATGCGTATTTGATTCACGTTGCAAATGTTGTGCCTGGCATAGGTCTATGGTGTCAACATAATAGGGAGAGCATCTCCAGCAACATTGATTTATAGAGAGGTGTAAAGGCCACCCAGGAAATTTCTCCATGAGTGACAGATCTGATGGAAGGGGAAGATGTTCTGGAGAGGGCAGCCCTTTTAATGCTTTTAGAGTTTTCTGAAGGCTTTAACCCCTCCCTCCTCATTTTTAACGCAGAAAGTAAGGAAGGTCTCTGTGAATACAATTATGAAAACAATGGAGTCATTAATAGCAAGGGGTAGTTTAACAGAAGGACTATAAGTTGTATTCTTTAAGAACAACCTTTCCCTTTTGAGTTCTGGAGTTTTCCTTCCATCAAGTCAGAGGGTTAAATAAAGATGTGACATGTAAAGAATCCCCAAGATTGGCCCAAGTAGACATCATGTACAAAAATGCCCCAGTTGACAAGGAAGAAGGAAGAGGAGACAGCACCCTGATGCCATTTTAGCAAGTGTAGTGTAAATAGGAAGGCTAAGATGGATGGCGGTAACTGCTGGGAGCTCTAGGAAAAGAGGGAAATTATCTTCTCTTCTTGACAAACTCACAGACGAAATACATGGTAAGATGACACTCTGTGTCGTTCCACCTGCCGGAGCTCAGCATCTCCACGCAGTCCTCATGGCCATAGGGGTCACTAGGCTCCCCTTCCTTCCAGTTGCTGTAGTTCTGCAGTGGGGTGTTGTCTGTGAACACGTACTGCCCCTCCCTCTCGAGGTCGTTAACCCCAATGAACACTCTGAAGAAGCCACTCTTGGCAACATAGTCAGCAATAAGAGTGTTAACGACTTCATCCTTAGGCATGGCTAGCATCCCTCCCCGGATCCTGCAGTGGGTCAGCGATTCCCTGTAGTTCTTCTCCTCCCGCACAATGTAGTAAAATTTCTCTTCGGTTTCTCGGATGCCTGCTATGACTGTGGGGTGGAGAGGAAGAATAACATAATGCGTCTTGACACAAGAAGCAAATTCCTATATGATATTGTCAGATTTCTATGTATTCACTCAGCATTTGAGAGCTGTTTTGCAAGGTCGCAGTGAGGTAGTTACCAGTTTAATTTCTTCTGTGCCTTTCTGTTTATCAGGTGAAAAAATGAAAGTCTACCATTTGATCTCCCCTTCGTTCCTGCTCAGATTCCTATACATCTGCCCAATAGAACCTTGGTAATAAAGCCCAGTGAACAGGAGCTGCTACCTGGACTATCATAGCCCAGTTAACATGAGCTGCTACCTGGAGCATCTCACCATTTTTGTATCAGATATATGAGGCTCGCTTTCTTCCACACCCACACCATCACGCCTGGGAAGACTCTGCTGGTCTTTTAGTTCCCAGAGAAAATGAATTTTCCCATATGAAGCTTTCCCAATGCTCCTTGGCAGACATGGGGTCTCCTAGGTTCACATTGTCCTTTCAAATTTCCCTTTTATACCACTCAGCACATTGCATCCCTTCAGCTGTGAATGTCTTGAAGTCAGTGCTCATTTCTGACACTCTTCAACCCAGTGACTAGAACACTCTAAGAAATGCCAAATGCTTATTAAAAGCAAACCCGGTGGACCATATGGGAATAATAAAGAAGTTTGTCCACATAAGGACACGTTTCTAGAATACGGACACATATAGTGACTGAGATTATCCACTGTAGGGGAGACCTAACTACTGACCGAGTTTCAAGATACAACTAGATACTGCAAATAATCTGTTAAATTTATGATTATGTGTGTATGTCTCTCTGTGTTTAGGCCATGTTAGGTGACGGTTTCCATGGAAATAAGAAGATGGTATCAGATCCTCTGGCAGTAGAGTTACAGGCAGTTGTGAACTGGCTGACATGAGTGCTGGGAACGGAACTCAAGCCCCCTGAGAGAACAGCACAAGAACATACAAGTTCTTATGTGTGACTTACAACTAGAACTTAAAACCAATTCAGTTGCTCAGTTAAGCTTTGATATTTCCTGTGCCTCTATCATTACATGGTGACTCTGAACACAAGATGGCACTTGTTTGCTTCCACATACATCCGCATTACACTAGTGTTACACTAAGTGAAAGTTTAGGTGGATGAAATCAGCCATAGTAGTCACTGCACCAATTCCTTCAATAGAACAGTCTCAGTAGATTCCTGTCCAAGCTGAGGACTTCTCTACTCATTAGTGTGGAAAAATGAACAAGGTGCAAGAAAAATGACCAAGCTGAAAGATCTATAGAAACACATTAAAACCTATACTGAATGTATTATTGGAAGAGGGGGTCAGGAAAAAAAACCCTACTATGCTATCTGTCTCTGCAGGCAGGGTCTTCTCCAAGCTTCGGGTGACTCACAGCACTGTGACGTAATAATGACAAACACTAAATGCTCTATTGTCAGCAGTTGTGTGCTACCCCAGGTACTCAAGGAAGTAACCATTGCTACGGCTGTGTTCTCAGAGATGCCGTTTCTGCTCGACACCTGTCTCCCTTTATTCTTTGGTATAGCTTGCCCAACTCTGCTCATTTCTCCTCCCGCTTGACGGGCCAGCCTGACTCCATCTTAAGATCAAAAGCCACCTTGTTGCAAGGTCAAAATAAGTTCATTCTTGTTTCTGTAAAACTTGGATTTGACCAGGTTTTGGCCCATTTTCTGGAATTTGATATGTTCTACGCATTGTACCCTGACCTCCACACTGATAAGATGTTCTGAAAATAATTGTGAAGTGTTCTTCTCAGTTCATACATAACCCAAAACCCTAGGAAACACTTTAGCTTTGCAGTTTTGGGGGCTATATAAGCCCTATTTTTTTCCTATGTTCGATGTTATTCTCTCAAACCCTACTTTAGAGAAATAGACTTGTCTGACAGAAATTAAAACTTGCTTAATTTGACCAAAGAATTCGGGTAACGGTCTTTACTCCTATTTGGTGGGATTAACAGCCACTTTTAGCAAAGTCCCTTTCCTACTGATGCGCCACACATATTATTGAATCTGTGTAGTGAAACTAAAAATATTGGAATCTGAGAGGATAATCAATATTTTGAGAGACTTTTGAATTGTGAGATTTTGCCTGACCAGAGGCATTTCTTGTTAAGAAATGTAGGGTTGAAAGGCCAAGTTAATAGGTATGGAAGAGAGCAAAGTGGTGACTGTTTACCATTCTTGATGAACTTCATTGATGTCTTAAGACGAGCAACACTAATATCCAGTTGTCCAACCACTTTCCGGTATCTCCCACAGTCACAGATGGTACCTTGTAAAAGATAAAAATGTGAGTTCATGTTGAAGTCCATGAAGGACCATTGGAGTGGACAATTTCTCTCTTGTCAGTGTTTTCAATAATTTTTTAGCTTGGTTGTATCTCTTTAGGAAGCACTATCTATTTAACTTTTCATTTAAAACAAGGTTTCCAATTTCTTTTATCTTAAAGAATTCATAAAGCATCTTTTAGAAATATTTGGAATGAGTTTTTTTAAAAATACAACTCTAAATGAGAGTTTTACAAAGAATGAGTGGGTCGTAGACAAGGTGAGCCATTTGGCATTTTTTGTCGAGTACAGAAACAGTCTGCTCAATTTCGGAAGAAACTTTTTACAGCTTCCTTAAAATGTATTTGCAGCCAGGCTTCTCTTCTGTTACTGGGTTATTCACGAACTCACACAGCTCTCCCAAGATAGAACAAACTTTGCATGATTCAATCACACATTAACTCTGATTATCCATGTAGAGTATAACTGTCAGGTTTCAAGGACTATGCTTAAATACTGTGACTATATACAATTTAAAATTTAAAGGGCAACTGTCCAGCTTAGGGGTTAACTATTATTTTAACTTGATGTGCAGCTCCCTTTGCTCACCCAGCTTCCTAACTGCTTTGTGTTGTAGTGAGGAGAAGCAGAATCAAAGAAAATGGCGGTAAATTCAAATAACTCTCTTTTATTTCTGTTTTGTGGTTGCTGCCTATAGTTTCCCACTTCTTTATTGCTTGGCAGGTTAAGAAGTTAAACTGATTTTGTTAGGCACATGGAAAAATACCCTGTGCTTTAACTGATCCATGTACACAGATAAATACAAGGAATATAAGGCAATTCTTTGAGTCTTCACTAGAAACAGCTGGAATTTTCCCTCCTAACAGTCTACTTGCCTTCCTCACATCAAACATTACCAGCTGAGCTCTGTAAGGACACTTCCAGCTCATGCATATCAGGCTCTGTAGCCAGGTAACCTTAAAGGCTCCACACCGGAGGCCAGCCTCAAGCCAGCATTTAGCTCAGATGCTCTGAACACAAGGCATGGCTGCTGATGCAGCTTCTGCTGTGGATTTTCCTCTTGGATCCAGACAGCAAGCTCTACTCCCTGATAATGCTGGACTCGCTTCTTGCCATGAGCAGGTCAGAGATGGAATGTGCCCTCATTTCCTTCCCCAGGGCTCAGAAAGTCACCAGTAGGCAGACAGGAAAAATTCTCTTTCTCCATGTCCTCCATCCCATGGAAATGAGGGTGAGTGCATGGAAAGGGGCTCTATTTGTTTCAGAAACAAAAAACAGAAAACAAACAAACAAATAAACAAAAACAAACAAAAACCAGTGTAGGTTTGAGCTGGACACATTTGTTGTAGCGCCAGAATCAATGAGAACAAGATGAGCACGTCGTTCATACCTGCCTTGCCTTTTTCTCCAGGAATCCCAAGCAGACCCTTTTCGCCTTTGTCACCTAAGTAGACACAGAAAAAAAAACCACAGTGAATAAATAAATAAATAAATATAGATAGATAGATAGAAAGATAGGTAGATAGATAGATGTAAATAAATAATTATGACTAATGGCTAGGTTCTTAGAAAAAATATACAGAAAGACAAGATTCAACTTTAGACTTCAAAGCATTTACAGTTTTTAGGAAAGAAACACCACATGCAAATATCTGCCCTGCAGAGTCATATCGCATTAGACTGAAATGTCAACCTTGGTAATTTTTCTTTCTGTTCTTCTTTCTATGGGGCCATTATCTTACTCAGTCAGAGGCCTCCAAAAATAATTCTCAAAGAAGCAGGGTTTTTGAAACAGATAGAAAGAAACAAAAAAAATCTTTTATTTTTTTTAAACTTCAAAATAACTCCAGAAGCCCACATCAGACACAGTAATTGAAAGGGAAAGCTTTTGATTTACAAGAGAAAATGTTTGGCTGAGGTTCTTGAGGATCAAAAGAGAAGACACTGAGAGGAGTGAAATAAAGCCTCATACTTTAAAGGTGATCTGGCAGTATGAAAAAAAATTATGAAGAATAAACTCAGGCTGAAGGTCACCCAGGCTGAAGGGGTAGGATGGAGTCCTAGCTGGATAAGAAATAATGGAAGGCAGGGGTTGAGTGTATGACCCAGTAGGTTCTGCTCCATGGCACCACTCACAAAGCCACTGCAAAGTGTGTAATGTCCTTATGTCATTTGCTCCAAGGATGCCATTAATTATTCTCACCGCTGTCTGCTGAGTACTTCTCACTACGACTTTCTTATATGTTGAAGAAAGCACATTTAATGGAAATTCATAGATGTCGCAAACCTTTCTAAATTTATCTGTGTGGACACTTTACAGTGATGTCAGACATTTAGGTGCTTGGCTCCCAAAAGGAAAAGAGGCCCTTGTCCTACTGAGTGATGGTTAAGTGTGAAAGTGGAAGTCTCAGAACTGGAAGTTACGGCACTGAACTGTAGGCGTACATAAGATGGCAAGTCTGGGAGAGATCCCTCTAACAAAGATGGTATACTTAAGAGGGAGTCAGAAGAGATAGGGCGGAAGTAGGAAGGATGGAATATTTTGCAGTTAGGCATGGCTACCAAGAGCTTCAGCAGCAGCAGCAGATAGAAGGGTATGGACAGCATAGAGGTGGTGAGAAACAAAACAAAACAAAACAAAACAAAACTGCGTGAGAGCATGTCATTAGCCTTGCTGAGGAAGCTTGCTCACCTCTTAGTTGTTTCCTAAGGATTCTTCATTTCATCATATGTAAGGTAGAGAAGATAAGATTGTGAGACTATGTGAGTTGTAGAAAGGGGATGTGCATTTGCTACATAGAAATAAGTTGCCAACCATTCCGTATGCTTCACACATACTATCGTAGTAAATAACGAGAGGCGGGCAATCTGACTGCCTTTCTGTTACACTGGAAGGAACTTGGGTTCATGGAGCCAAATGACATGCTCAAAAGTTTGAGTTGGGAGTGTTGGTTTGTAAATCCAACTATTTCTGGTTTCCCAGTTTATAACACCTTGCAGATGAGTTGGCCGATGATCTTATGAAACGAAATAAAGTGAGAGTGTTATCAAAGTGAAATAAGCCAGGTACAGAAAAACAAAAACTACACGATCGGACGCGTACATAGAACTGAAAAATATATTGGTCTCGTAGATGCAGACAATAGGAATAATGGTTAGCAGATGATGGAGAGGGTAGAGTCAGAAGTTAGAAAAGGCTGGTCCAGGGGAATGAAGGTAGAATTAACAGGAGCAAGCTCTGGTGTTCTGCTGCACAGCACGACGATTGTTGTCAGTCGCAGTGTACTTTCTACTTGCAAGGAGCTGGAGAAGAACTTGACTATTTCACTACAAAACAGAAGTTAAGTGTTTTGAGGAGATATGCTAATTCCATTGGCTCATTCCACCATGTACATATGCATCAAAATATTACAGCATACCCCTCAAGTCTGTAAATGATGTCAGGTAAAAAAAAATAAGACAAGATAATTTCTGAAGAAAATAGCTATTCTTTGTCCTAAAATTTTTTACTTAGAAGATCATGAATATACATTTAGAAAATCTAAAGTCACCATCCATTAGTGCAATTGTGCTATTCTGTGAATGTGGGTTTAATGTTTTATTTTCTTATAACTTACATTTTGATGACACTTAGATCTTTTAAGTAAGTATGAACTGAACATGGATTCTAATTCTGTTATAATACCTATTCTGGGTATGGCTTATAACAGACATAAAATAAGTAGAAGTAGCAATAATCTCCTCTTACTGACTGTTTTGAGTTCCATAGTTTCACTTCCCTGTGACCAATTATACCTCAAAATTATAAAATAGAAATTCCAGAAATAAACAGTTTATGAGTTTTAAATTACATACTATTCTGAGTCGCATTAAAAATCTCATTTTAGTTTCCTGAAAAATGAGTCATTGACTTGCCTTATATCACTCTGTAAATGCCATCCATATACCCATTAGCTAATTGTTTCCTCAGTTATCAGATGGATTGCCACATTACAATGTTTTTAAATAACACTTATAGAGCATCAGGATCACGTGTTACAGTGCCTGCTGTGTGTTTGCCTCTCTCAGCTCATGTCTGGCATCATGCTATTTCACATCCTTACAAGAAGGAGTGCACTTCGCGGTAAGGTATTTTGAGACAAAGCAAAAAGAGGGACAGCGTTTACCAAAAATTCTCATAATATATTGCAATAATGTTTCTTGTTTAAATTAGTGCCCTTAATCTCTTATTTTCCATGATTTATAAATTGAATGTCATCATAAGACTGTATGAATTGAGAACAAATCTACAGCAAATAAAGGCTCTGGATTACTATCTGCAGCTTTGGCATCATCCATTGCAAATCTTGGATATTTCTCCTAGGGATAAGAATGGTCTGTATTTGCTTTGGAAGAATGTGGGTTTTTAAGGAAATAAAAACATACAAGAGAACAAGGATATTGGTGTCGTGATGTACTAACATTTCAAAATAAACCCAAAGCCCACTAGGCGGTCAGAACAGGAAAAGACCCTTGTGAACCACAGCAGAAATGGCCACAGGGCGCCCTTAGCCTGGTCTGATATTTGTGGCTTCTAGAACTGGTATGTGGCCTCTCTTATGAGAAACTGTAAGCACTGTGGCTACTTTGAAGCTTCTTGGTATGAAGTTCTTTCCTTTTGTGTGAAATTGGAAGACAACGCTGTGAAAGTGAACTCTCCATGGGTTCAAATTCTGTACCTGGTGCTGTGTGGACAGGTGGTTCAATTAAGTCCTTAAGCTTGTATTTTTACATCTTATATGAGAATAATGGTACCTAAAATGATGGGGTCATTTGGGGAACAGATGACGTAATCCCATCTCATAATCGAATCTGTGCTGACCTCCCATCAGAGGATGCTGAGCCATGGGTCAGAGCAAAGCATAGCAGACTGTGTCCTTAGCTCACTTCCTGAGGATTTGGGCTTAGTGCATTTATCTTTACAGAACTAATTATGATTTCAAGTCACCCACAAAACCTTGTTTGGGCCAGTGAGTGGGAATATGTCTATAACAAGTGTGTTACGTAAAGAATTAGAGGTCACATTCGGAGAAAGAAAAGAAATCAGAATGCTTTCAGTGTGCCGGGAATATTGGCCTTCCGTAAAACATTTATTTTGTTATGAGATTGGATTTTCCTCTAGTAAATCATTCTTATTTCTTATTCCTAAAATGAAATATTGACATCTGGAAAGCTACCTTAGCTACGCAGGTGACAGCATTAAGGTCAGCCTAGAAAGAAAGTTGAGATTAATCCAAGCCAATGAAGAACTTAGGCGGGCCATGGCCAAATGAGGACAATAAATTTCCAAGTACTGATTAAAAATGAAATTAATCCAGGTGAGCCAAAACACTGCCTCTCTGTTTTTCTTAAGACATGCTCATAAATTCTGGTGACACATCTCTAGATGGGAGAGAAATCTTAGCAGCCAGTGGTGGAATTGGTAGAAAAGTGGAAATAGCATGTTTTATCATTCATTTTTTTACATATAACTATGTATACCTGGGAATACCTATGCATGCTAAACATGTGTGTGCTTCTGTGTATGAAACCCAGAGCTTGTGCTAGGGAAACTTGCTACCAGTCAGCTATATCCAGAGTTAGTTTTCTGTATTCGTTAAAAAAAAAAAAATAACTCACTTTACATCCCGATAATAGCTCCTCCCTCTTTTCCTCTCAGTGCCACCCTTCCCCCTCTTCCTCCTATTCCGCTTCCCCACTCTTCAGATAAGGGGAGCCCCCACCACCACCAACCCACACCAGCCCATCAGGACTGAGAGCACTTTGTAGCCTTACAAGGGAACTCTGCCCCACCAGGGGGAAATGATCTAAAAACGGGCAACAGAGTCCATGTCAGAGACAACTCCCGCCCTCCTTTTAGGGGGACCACATGAAGACCAAGCTGCCCATCAGCAACATGGGAGTTGCCTAAGTCCACTGTATGCACAGTCCTTGGTTGGAGCATCAGTCTCCGAAAGCCCCTTGGGCCCTGGTTAGTTGGCTTTGTTGGTCTTGTGGAACTCCTGTTCCTTCTCTTCTTTCCTCCTCCCAACTCTTCCACAAGTCTTCCTGCCCTCAGGCCCAATGTTTGGCTGTGAGTCTCAGCATTTGTTTAGATTTGATCCACTGCTGGTGGAGCCTCTCAGAGGACAGCTAAGCTAAGCTAAGCTCCTGTCTACAAGCATAGAAGAGTGTCTTAATAGCGTCGGGGGTTGGCTGTCTCCCATGGGATGGGTCTCAGCTTGAGCCAGTCATTGGCTGGACAGTCCCTCAATCTCTGGTTTTCTACATTCTTAATGCAACAAATGATTAGAAACATTTTACTGTGTTGAAAGCATAAAAGTAAAATTATAGTCCTCAGGTAGTTTGTATATGAAATTATACATGCAAATGTGTGTGTGTGTGTATTCGTGTGTGTGAGTACAGCACATATGCACCTGCATGTGTGAGTATGCATGCCTGCGTATGTTTGCGCTTGTAGTAGCCAGAGGAGGACATTCTTTGCCTTATTCCTTTCAGACTAACTGGTGGCCAGCAAGTCTCAGTTATCCTCCTGTTTCCCCTTCCCCTTCCCATCACCACAATGCTGGGGCGGAGGGGGGGCGGGATTAGCAGTGCCAGTTGCCACGTCATCTTTTAAAATTGGTCTTCAGGATTTGAACCCAGGTTCTTGGCTTGCTCAGCCAGTGCCCTTACCTACATGTCATCTCCCCAGCTTCTTATTTATATTTTTCAGTCAACAGACGCAGTAAATATTTTATTCATGACTTACCGCCTGTGGTGGTGTGAATAGGAATGATCCCCCTATACTCAATGTGTTTGAACGCTTGGCCCTATAGTGAGTAGCACTGTTAGGAGGTGTGGCCTTGCTGGAGTAGGTGTGGCCTTGCTGGAGTAGGTGTGGCCTTGCTGGAGTAGGTGTGGCCTTGCTGGAGTAGGTGTGGCCTTGTTGGAAGAAGTCTGCACAGCCGCATGGGCTTTGAGGTTTCAGAAATATGCCAGTTTACTTTCTGTTGCATGTCCATCCGGGTGTAAACTCTCAGCTCCTTCTCCAGCACCATGTCTGCTTGCTCACTGCCATGTTTCGCACCATGATCATAATAATGAACTAAACCTCTGAAGTTATAAGCCAGCCCCAATGAAATGTTTTCCTTTCTAAGAGTCGCCATGGTCACAGTGTCACTTTATGGCAATAGAAACCCTAACTAAGACACTCCCAGAAAGCAGTATTCTACAGGGGCAAATGTGAGAATCAGGCAGTACAGCGACAGCGGTGTGCTCTGGGTGCTGCGCCCAGGACTGATAAAGGGGAAGTAGGAATTGACCAGAAGGAGAAAGGTTAGTTAACCCATCATTTCCAGACTTAATTAGTCAACATTTCTGGAAGTCCATCCACTTTGGGACTTAGCTAGTCAGTCTTCTTTTTCTATGCCGTGTACTACCGAGTTTCTTAAATTGTGGGTTGCTACCACATTTGGAGTTGCATAAGTAAATGTAGGTGTCACAAAAAAACTTAGCAAGAGCAAAAGGGTTCTGAGAATGCCAAGAGCAAAAGCTAATACAAAATTCCTCATATTATCAATCTGAGGTGCTTGTGGGCTGTGTGCATGGACACTGCATCCTGTGACTTCACTGCAGCCTTGGTCTGAGCATACAGCACACGCATTTTGCAGTGTGTGCTGTCATTCCACACAACATGGTTGAACACCATCTGGAATACATTGGATCAGACTCAAGATGACTGTAGGTTATGGGTTTTAGCATTTTTAATGTATATACAAAGATATATAGACATAATGGTTCCAGGTATGGAAAACAAGGACTACAATTTCCTATTGTCATTCCTTAGCATGTAAATATCAATATAGTATAGCTTTTGATTGTATAGCGTTAGAAAGTTTGATACTTAAAATTGCTGTTTGAATTTCACAATATATCACTAAGTGAACTTTGGCTTGAGGTTTGGAAAGAATTCCCAACAATTTCTGAAATGATGCTTCAGCCATTTGCACTTTATATTTATGCAAAGCAGCAAGCACCATTATACACGGAGCTCACCTCATTGGTTCAACTATTATTTTTAAACATGAATATACAGTTAGCCCAGACTATTAGTGATAGGTTGCTGATTTTCCATTGAAAAACAGTATCAGCCTTGCATAAACCAAATTTGGATATTTCTGGATTCTATTCATTTCCATTAGTTTGTTTATTTCAATATTACCTTAATACTATAATTTCACAATAAATATTCAGTGGCATTTGGAGACATGGGTGGGCATCTCTCTTGTCTTTCCACTGAAGGAAACTCCTTAAGGATCAAGGTACAAAAGTGTCGGGTGAGAGGGACAAGAGGAAGTATGGGGCCTCCGAGGTGACACCAGAGGCCAATGCCTCAGCTCAGACTCCTGACAACCTGCCTGTAAGAATCAGGTCCTGGGCACCACGAGGCACTTGATCAGTTATGACAAGGCCTGAATGTTTATGATGGTGCACTCATCACAACATAAAAAATGCATTATTATAATACTTACGGCACTGAGCTTCTCTCCAACTGAATCTTCATAGAAGTATTTCTTGCAGTTCCCTTAAATGTCGCTTCCTAGTACCTATAAACATGTTGCCATTCCTTAAGGCCTATTTCAGTTTCTCCCCATGTCCATCTTGCCTTCCTTCCTCATTTGGTGCCTCTAGTGCCTGTGTTGCTTGGCATTATAATTCTTCCTGAGAAAACCTTATCATTCTGAATGATCTCTGAGTTGCTGGCACTGTGTTTTGATTCTCTTCAGCTTCGTATTTCCAACCAAGTGGAACAATGCCTGTGTATATATATATATATATATATATATATATATATATATATATATATATGAAGTGCTGAATATGAGGAAAATTCTGAGCTGTTACTATTGTGAAGCCTTATGAGACGGAGGCAGGGAAGGAGAGATTAGGTAACAAAAGCAACCATCTGTTTTCTAATACAGAGGCTGCAGTTATAGCAGAATCTGTCTGAAGAGGTGGGCATTTCTGGATATACTTTAGTTTCCTATCTTGATAATGAATTATGGAGAAGTTATCATTAATTTCTCTTATATATGTGTCTACATTGTGTTCTATAAGTAATCGTGACAGTATTTGAATCATTATGTCATTGGGCCATAGCAAGGGTTAGCAGCTAGCCATAGGTCCAGGGAAAGAGTTTAATATAGAGCCTACCAGAACTTTATACTCGATTCTGTTCTGAAATCTTGTTTAGTTTTGCTTTCTATATATACATTTTTAAAATTTTGAGCTATGGGATATATGGGATTGTATAAGATTCAAGTTAGGGAGGCAGAACAAACACCATTTAAAAAGCAATCATTTTATGACATAAAATATAAAAAATGTATGTGTTCACTGTGTGCTCCCTTGCTTTAATTTGCACTGGCAAACAACATGGGCAACTCACCCTTCTTGCCAATGGGGCCAGACTTGCCAATATTGCCCTGGGCTCCCATATCACCAAGTTCTCCTTTAACTCCTGAAAAACAAAGCATTCCATTATTATAACATGAGGCCTTTTCTTTCCTCTAAAGCTGTCACCATCATTATCTTTAATTAAAAGAAATAGTAATATATATGTGCATAGATATACACACATATAATATAGGTAGAATATATGTATATGTGTATATAGAGTAGATTATATATATATTCTATATATAGGTATCTAGGTTTATTATGTATATTATATATATTAAGTAGAATAAATAGTCTTAATATTAAGTAGGTTAAGTAGTAAATATATATACTTATATAATATACTTACACATAAAATATGTAATTATAATATAAACATTATAATTATAAATAAAAATATATTTATATATTACACACACACATATATTGTGCTAACTACCAAAATATCTAATTGTAGTAGATTGTTTTCTCAGAAGTTAGGTGGGCCTGTGGGCTTATCTGTAGATGTTGTCTTGATTGTATTCATTGAGGTGGGAAGACTCATTCATTGTGGATGGGATGATTCCCTGGCCTTGGGTCTTAGATGATAAACACACACACACACGAAAGGAAAGAGTGAGCAGGGCACACACACAGCTGCATCCCCTGATCTCTGTTCCTGATTATGGATGCAGTGTGAGAAGCTCCCTCAAGCCTCAGCTGCAGTGGCTTCATGCCTGATAGACTGTAAATTAGAACCATGAACAAAAGTCCTTCTCCCTTTAAGTTGCTCTTATCATAGTGTCAGGGAATGAACCCAAGACGCTAATATGTATCTTAGATTACATATATTATGTTTAAACATGGTTAGAGTGTGTCTATTAGTTAACATGTGAGCGATTCTGACAATTCTGGGCATGTTGGTATGAAAATATTTACTGCAGCAGTATTCGCAGATGCCCACAGCAGAGGGCTTGTAAAATTAAGAGTAGATGAATAACAGAGTGGGTTCACCTCTAGATACATTTCTGGGTTTGCTTTAGGATTGGTTTCTTTCTCTGCTTTCAAAGATCTGCCAGTCTTAGCTACTTGAGGACAGGGAAGAGAATGTGTAGCCATCAATCCTAGTGACCAAAGAGGTGCCAGAAGTTGTCCTGCTGACATTCTGTTGCTGGTGTTTTGTCTTTAGAGGCAACATCTCACAATGTAGCCCAAGCTGACCTGGAGTTCAGCCTCCAATTCAGCAGTTCTGCCTCAAGCCTCCTGGATGCTGGGATTGAAGACATTATCCACCACAGCTTGCTTTGATGCTGAGATCGTAATCCTAAAAGTAATCATCAGGGACCCTTAGAGTATTTTAAAGTAGTTGCTTTTAAAACGATAATAAAGGATGGGTGTGATTGCACACACCTTTAACCCTAGCACTCAGGAGGCGGAGGCAGGCAGATCTCTGTAAGAGGACAGCTTGCTCTACGTACCAAGCTTCAAACCAGCCAAGGCTCTATTGTAAGACCTTCCATTAAAAAAAAAAAAACAAGCAAAAATCCTAAAAAACAAAAAGCATAAAAACAAAAACCAAACCCAAAACCAACACCTAACAGATAAGAAACAAAATGTGATCATACAAAAACATTTCTAGTTACAAATCTTTTTTTTTTTCCAAATAACTTAGCAATCGACCTAAGAACTTTTAGAATGAGCATAAGTCAGTCTTTTTCAGATTAAGGTTCTCAGGGATTGAAGGATTTTTTTTTACTCTTTACATTATCCACAACTTTAAAATGAGTGTTCCACGGAACCATTTGGGGGCAACTTAGCTGTTCAGAAGATACATGGTGACAACCGAGGGTTTTACTTATTGATGTCATTTTGTTAAATTATTAATGTTTATTCAATTTTATTAAATTAATTTATTCTTCATGAAAACATCCAATTTTTACATTCATGAAAACATCCAAACAGCTTTTGGGTTACGGTTGTCTGTTTTCCTGTCATTCCCTACAGGACTCTCCTTTGACCTGTTGCATCAGTCTCTATTTTAAGGAAAGAGGAGTGAAGAAATACAGAGCTTGGGGAAAGACAAGTATTTCAAAAGACCAGACAGCCCTTTCTGTGAACATAACAATATTTCTTTTTTTTTCCAACATTTTTTTTATTCGTTATTTGGGAATTTTACATCACGCATCCCAATCACACTCACTTCCCGGTCCTCCTATGTCTGCCTTCTACCCTTATGACCCCCCCCAAAAAAAGAAATAAAGAAAAACAAGTCCAATTTGTGTTCTTCATATATTCACTTTAGTATACTCAAACTCCCAGTGGCCAGTCCCTTAAAGAAAACTGACTCCTTCTCCACCTACACCCGCACCAGGAGCCATCAAGGTTATGATAGCTGCATTTTTAAAAAACTAAGCATCTTATATGTTCTCAGCTACTACTACTCCCTCAGCCACAGAGTGTGAACCCCTCTGACGAGCCTTAATGATACAGCTTGAGAAATATGACAGAGTCTATCTATCAGGCAAGCCCACAGGAGCCCTTGCCTGGCCAGGTGACTCACCTCTGAAACATATTATATGTATCTCTGTTGCAGAGAGCATTGTGAAACGGCTCATTTCCAAGAAAAGGTCCAGGAGAGGGAGAGAACATTTGCACATTAAAGTGGTCATTTCAGACAGGATAGCCTACCTTTCGGTCCCCTGCGTCCCACCTTGCCATCCTTGCCTTCTTCTCCCGTGTCTCCTTTTTCACCATCATCTCCTTTTAAAACAAAGTGAGAGACAGTAGATCATCTCAAATAAGGACTAAGCTCATTCTTCCCAGGGGAAAGAAACCATGGTCAAAATGCCATTGCAACTTGGATATGGCACTGTACCCAGGCCACAAGGATTGGACAGCTGAAAAGAAAGAACATCCATTACAAACATCACAGCAACTGTGGCTACCTGCGCTGGGCCCACAGGAGACTGACTGTCCACCGTATGTCATGGATGGGAGAGGGGCTCATGGATCTCTGTCCTTTATTATTGAACTGTTGGCTATTGGCAGATGCTGGAAATCAGGAAAGGATCATTATTTTCACCTGTGAACCTACTGTTGCGCCCACAAGACTCTGATAGCTCCAAACTCACGGTCACAGAGTTGGTTAGACACAGTGGGTAACAGAACACAAGAAATAGACATGGATGTGAGAAGTAGATTTGTGAGGAAGAGGAGAGAGAGAGAGAGAGGTAGGGGTGCGAAGAGGTTAAGAGATGTTAGAGCATTGGGGCAGCAATCAGGTACTCCCTACATCTGTCAAACTGTCAAATAACTGATCACTAAATTAAAAGCAAAAAGAGAAGAGGGCTGCAGTATATGTTCTCCTTTTGTTTTTCCTCTATCAGCAGTAGAGGGACCCCACAATTTGAGGCATGGGCTGGGGAGCTAAGAATAGGAGTCTAGGAGTAGCCAACAGCTGACAATAGTTGTCTGTGATAGTGGCTGTCTTCGTCACAGAAGAGTGTAGCATTAACACCTTGAACAATTCAACCTGATTGAATGAATAACTTGCTGAAAGGTGTCTTGAATTATGAGTTAGAAGACGTAGATTATAATGCGGTGGGGGTGACTGATAGTTTGAGTGATCCTTTGATAAGTTGCTGACAGAGCTTACTGGTTTTGGAGGAAGAAAGGTCCAGACTTGAGTCCTAGCTACCCGCCTCCCCTTACCTATTTGGAGAAACATCAGCAGATGATCTACTTTTCTGACACCCACTTTTCTAAAGAGTAAAATGATAATGCATGCTTGAGTGGGCTCCCAAGAAGTTTCCATGGATTAATAAACACAGAAGACGAGGGCACGACTTGTGTGTAATGTAGGTGACTACTGGTTACTCTCTCCTGTATTCTGTGTTTCTTTTTTCACTGCCGTGGTGAGATATTACCTGGCCTCCCCAACTTGCCCAGTTGTTTTAGAATCAACAAGGTAAGAATGTGATTGTGCTGTGCAAACAAAGAACACAACACGTACCATGTTGTGACTCGATACCCTCATTATCACCAAGGCAATCTCGGGACAGGGAAAGCATGAAGAATGATGGGAAAATCGGGTTCCAGGTTGTGAGATTATCCAAGCATCATGGCTATTTTAAAAGACTGTCTGCAGGATCTTTCTGAAACTGGCTTTTACACAATGGGCTTTGATGATTTCTGCATCAGACGAGAAGAGTAGAGTTTGAACTGGATGCTGTTTTCCAGGGTCATGGGTATTTATTTAGCAAGATTACTATGTGCTGTGCACTTGAGCTAAGGATTTTGACATGGAATTGTGGTAATTCCAGGAGGCGGAAACTATTCTTGATCTATTTCTTAAGTAAAAACAAAACAAAACCCCTCACCAAGATCCTGTATGGGAAAGGTCCTTCCAAATTATCACAGAACTTCTGAGTGTCTCAGTGAGAATTCTCCCATGTCTGTTTCCGCCCTCTCAATGTCAATTTGGCACTTTCATCATATGCTTCCATGACTCCTAGCAGATGGCTGATTGTAGAAAACTTGGCCTTTTGTCAAGTTTTTCAGAGAGAAAAGGGAAGTAACCAAGAAAAAAATTACAATTGCTGTTACCTTCTAATGAAGAAACATAGCAGGTACCATGTTAGTATTTCCATGACTTAAGTCATATAGAATGTACACCTGAGGTAGATTCATTGAGACCTGGGATGGCCACACACTAGGTGAGGGATTCTGCATCCCGGGAGCCCCTTTATCTTTCTGAGTATTGTTTCACTCAGTGGCAGAATGGAAAAATTGTGTGTGTGTGTGTGTGTGTGTGTGTGTGTGTGTGTGTGTGTCCTTTCAGTTTTTTTCCATTTCTTCCTTCCTTACCTCATTTTTCACCCAAAGCTATATTATGTGAAAGATGACTGTCTTTCTTACCATTACCAGACTGAGCTAAATTCTTCTGATTACCTCTGTTGTTAAAAGTATCTCTTTATATTCAATGTGTCAGCTCATTTCTGCTTAGAACTTACATTCAGTCTGCTGTGAGCCATTCTAAACAATTTTTGCTTACACATAAAGAATTTAGCATGGCTGATGCTTGAAATATGATGGAATTGGCTATACTTTGTATGACCCTTGAGACACTTTACAAATGTTATGCTTGTGTTATTGACTATTATGAGCCAAAGTGTCCATACTACCTGACATGCACTCTATCATTTGGTCCCCATTACAACCATTCAGAAGGATGCTATTCTCAGCTCCATTTTACAGATGAGGGGATGAGGTCAAGCAGAGATGATACAACTCCTACATGGCTGCAGCAATGTGTAAGAGCAAAACTGGGATTCAAATTTTGGGTGTCTTTCTTCAAAGCTCATATTCTGTACAAGTGGAATGATTTTGAATGGATTCTGCATTCTTATTCCCTCATTCCTGGCATCTGGACCTGCATGGGTCTAAAGAGACACTTCCTGCTCAGTAAAGAGCAAGATCCTTCAGCCATGTGGATGGGAATATCAGCACCGTTATTATTTCTCATGCTTCCTCTCCTCCCTGTGACTTCATTTATTTCTCAATCATTTCCAAACAAGCATGTCACTGGAGGATGCAAGATGCATGGCTTAGTGATCTGCTGCTCCCTGGTGGCTCCTGGTGAAAGATCCTGGAGGAAAGAAATGGGACTATGGTTTTTGTGACCTACATGACTGCTAGCTAGAGCTGAAGTAAAAGCAAAAACAAAAAGAAAAAAGCTTGCATCTTTCCCTTCCGCTTGGGTCCTGGTTATTTAACCTTTGAGAGCACTCCTTTAACGAAAACAGACGGGAGACATGAAGCCAAGCACTGGAAAGGAGTCCCACGTCTCAGGATTGTCTTTCTGTCTCTTGGAAATATTTCCATGAGATTCCTTCATTTAAAAAATAGCCACTTACATTTCTTTTAAAAAGAGGAAAAGCTAAGCTACAATAGACTAATTTCAAGTTTCAAAAAAACCATTCACTCGGGTCCATCCAGGCCATTGGCATTCTCTAATAATCTTTCCAACAGAATTCCACCAAAGCATCCAGCTGACCGCATTTTCTTGGGCAGGATTTACTTGAAATTAAATAGCAGAACCCAAGTCTGTACCATGAATTCAAATGGAGTTAAGTATGTAAAAAACAGCATTACATTCATTTTGAAAATGCTAAATAAAACCACTGGAAATTGTGTCATATCTGTTGTCAAAATAATCTTAGAGACAGGAGAGAAGTTGACAGTGGTCTTTCTCCTGACTAAAAAAAAAAAAAAAACCAAAACTCCTCACCCCACCCCTCCTTGCATTTTTCCCCCAAACTTGCGGTTCCATTTCCTGTTTGAAAGCTTTCAGTAGAAGGCCAGGTTACTCCTGAGATGCCCCCTGGCAGGAAGGATGTTATAGTGGACCTACACTGTTCCTTCTCCAGGCACTTTGCTGAAATACGTGGGCCTTCTTGGCACCTGCAATTGTTTGCCTTGCTCACGTTCAGCTGTTTACCATTCCCTCATGTCCCTCCCTGTCTCGCCCAAGTCGTTGCAACTCAACCTCTTCTGCACAGCTTGCCATTAGGTGGAGGGGCCGCACTGAATTGTTGAAAACTCTCATCTCACCTCTCCGGGGTTTTCTTATCTGTAAAATGGGGAAAATCTCACCTACCCCATAGGACAGTTTCAAATGAAAGGTGTGTCATTCAATGGCTGAAGAGTATTCAGCTACTTGTTTGGTGTGCTCCACAGTTTATGTTTTAATGAGGAATTAAAAAGTGATTATCCCTACTTCACCACCTCAACCCCTACCCTGTAGCCTTCATGACATTCTTACTTGACTAGAAGGTCTTTAACTTTTCACTATGAAAATGTTCACATGCAGAAAGATGAAAGACATATACTCCAGTACTAAGTTACAACCACTAGCTTGATGTTACAGCTTTAACTATCTTTTGCTGATTAAAAAAAATCCACTTACAGACATGACAACATATCATGCTTAAACATGCCAACAAATGTCTAAAAGATATAAATAGTCATCCAGTCTCTGTGGCACATTCCTGTAATTCCAGCAACCAAGGAGGCAGAAGCAGGCAGATCTCCATGAGTTCAAGGCCAGCCTGGTCTACAAAGTGAGTCCAGGAAAGCCAGGGCTACCCAGAGAAACCGGTCTCGAAAATCAAACAAATAAACAAAAAAGAAATAGCCCCCCATGTAAGCATGTTACTATTTCAACAATATTATTTTTTATTCAAGGACTTGATAAGCTCCACCTCATAGAATTCTGTACTTTTTTATTCCTATGCAAGACTCCCTCATACTGAGCGCAATTTCATCCATCTACAACATACGACTCTGTGAATAACTTGAAGAGGTTTGAGATGGAAATTGGCAGGAGAGGAAGAATGCAACCAAATGCTTCCTATTTATTGCCAAATGCAGTGCTGAGGCATGGCTGTCCTTCCTGGACTGTGCCCTTCAACTGTCTAAAAGACCATGTACTCCAGCGGTGGCACCAGTCACTCAGTTAACAAGAGTCAACAGAAGAAGGTAATGTGTAACATAAAGTTCACCTTGAAACCAGGAAGTGGGGTTTGCTGGCCTCCAGAGGGAGTAGTGGATGTGCTCTGTGGAGATTAAGGGACCATGGTGATGTTTCATCACAGCTCTCTCACCGAGAGGAAGTTTTCTTCACATTTGTTTTTAGAAAATCATAGAAAGAAAGCATCAAGAGACAAAAAGGCTGCCCTGCAGGGTTTACAGGTTGGTTGTCCATATCTCTGCATAGCAGCTAGTGTGGATAACAGGGGGGAAGCCAAACCTTGGCTACTGAATAACAGCAAACAACACTGTGCTGACCAGAATCAGAGCCAGGATTTCCTTGACTGTGGGGTAGGAGTCCTCGGGGAGATTTCCCCAAGATTCTCACTGAACTTTGAATTACATTGTTGTACTGAGTGTGCACCAGCACCTGGTTCTACTCATGTGGAGCCATCCATGAAGAGTTCTCCTAGCATAGTTAAAGTGTTCCAAAAAAATATCAATTCTTCTAGGCCAATGCTGAAAAAGAACCAACTACGCCTTAATTAACTGGAGCTCTTGTCCTTAAGTGTAAAGGCTGTTCCAGGGAGAATCTGACAGGATAGATAGCAATGCTTAAAAAAAAAAAAGTGACTCCGTACTACCAATTCATGAAAAACAACAGTCTCAGTGTGGATAATGATGAATTCAAAATATTGATGCGCTCTGAAAAATGTCAGTTTACGGATTAGGTATCAGGAAAGAATGGAGCCATGGTAGATCCATGTGCTTGAGCAACTTGTTTTGGGATCACTTCCTGCCTCGGCTTTGTGCTCGTCTATGATTGGAGAGAGGATCCATTGCAGATGCTTGACATTCAGCAGAGTCACATACTTAACCAATTTTAATTTTCTATGTACAAATAAACAAATACATCTATTTAAAGAGATGATATAATTTGTCAACGGCTCCAGCCTTGGGAAGCACATGTTTATTAAGTGCTGGGATACTCATTTAAATATGTATATATAAGTACACATTTATGTATATTTTGGATATAAGTATACACACACTATAAGTACATATACAGATAGGTTCAAACCCCGAACTTCTCAAATAATAGCTATTTAATCACATGCTAAATAATGTATACTTCCAGTTCATTCAATTATTGTATTTAATAAATAATTGAATTATTATAATTTTAATAAACAACTTGTCAAATTATTTAATCAATTATTTAAACTTAAATTAAATCTTATAGTAAACAATTAACTTCCTTCTTCAGAGATTTTCATTGAAAATGCCTTTCTTCTGGAATGACTTGAAAATTATATGAGATTATGGGTGACAAAATTCATAGTGGGACCCTTGAATCAAATGTGCTCTATTTATAAATACTGTGTATATAGTGAGTAGGCCTCCATTGATTTTAGTCTCTAGGTAGTTTTTCTTGGGATGCTGGTAACAGCTTCACAATGTTCTGTAGTAATCCACAGTCATTCTGAGATGGTATGGACATTAATGGATTCAATAAATTGGCATGTGACCAACTAAGAAACCACGAGCCTAACTTTAAGGATTTTCATTAGAACGTCCAAAAACTAGAGAAGGATCCATCTGCCTTTAGGGGTTTCAGACATGAATCTGAGTATATCCTAACGGCACAAGAAAGTACAGTAACGATAGAGGAGACCACAGCCAAGGCAAGAAGCGTGAGCTCAGAACAAGCTGCTCAAGCGTGTGGATCTAGCATGGTTCTACTCTTTCCTGACAGCAAAGTCTGCAAATTGACATTTTTTTGCCTCTGCTTGCTGTCTTGGCTTGTGTTAGATTCTTCCACTCACCAATACAACTGATACTATAATTACTAGACAGTGGTTAAGACAACAACATACTTCATGGCAAGAGCACAGCCTCAGGAAGTCAAGAGTTACTGTAACAGCTGCTAAAAGAATCTGTTACAGGAGCAAGGAAGAGCCACCTGCCTGTGCCTGCCTACATCTCAGCTCTTCCTTGCCTTTCCTGGGAAGAATCTTTAAGAGGGGTTTAACCAAGTAGATTTAAATCTAAGACAGGCATGCAAAAACGAGCTAGCATACAATTTTGTCGGTATATTTAAGGTAAAAGTGTGTTAAAATGTTCTCACCAATAAAAGTTCATGTGAATTTCTATATTCTATTGCACGATACCTTGCTAGCAGGCCCATGTCAAACATCTTCTATGTGCAGGCATGCCTAGATCAGGTGCACTGCACTTTAGCAGAGAGAACTAATGATGCTCCCTGAAGGGTATTTATTCCTCTAGCACTTTGTAGCTTCCTACCGTAAGGTGTCGTCCAGGATTGTATCTATCTGCAATGACATGTTGTCTTCCTTGCATTCCTAGCACTTGGTGCCAACTCCAAGCTGCAACAGGTGCCTGCTCAATAAATGTTCTTGAAATAAGAGGAGTAACATCCCTAAAGACAAGATGGATAAATGTGAGCTTAATGGCTGTACCGTCAAATGAATTTCTGATTGATTGAAACGTCATTCTCAATACTGACTGATTAATGAATTGGACTCAGTCTGTGGTAACAGCTTATAAAGCAACAAGGCAGCCAAGGAAAAATACACAAAAGACTACTCTTGCTACTGCCCTGCAGTTGTTTTTGTTTTTGTCTAATTTATTTCCACCATGTTTCAATTTTCTCAGGCTCAACTGTCAAGCCAGTTTTGATAATTTATACTTCCTGAGGCCAATCTTGATTCTTACCTTTTCTCATTTTCCACCTCTCCGCCCCCCCCCCGTCTCGTTCTTTTTATCTCTGTCTTACCCATCCCTTCTTCATGCTCCAATTTGTGTCCATTATAGGCGATTGTTAAATGGTCTTCATGATGCTTAATTAATTGATGCATAAAACATAATCGAAACAGTATCTGTTCAGCAAACACTTGGAATACAGGTTTACATGAATCTGCATTTTGCTTTATTAAACAGTCTTGCAAATGAATCTTAAAGGTCACATCTTCCTTGTTACTCCCTCATTCAAAATGTTCTAGCGGTTCTGTTAGTAGGAGAAGGCCACACTTAATCTAGTATTTGGCCTTTTAGACTGTGATCAAGGGCACTTTCACAACTTGTTTTATAGTCTTGATTTGAATAGTTTTCTCTTGCCAAAGTTATTTGTTTCCTGATCATCAAAATGCCTCTCTACTCTTGTCACCACTGAATGAATGGCACATATGTCTTCTTTCTTTGTAAAATGTTTCCACGTAAAAAAGAAACCAAAAGTCATAAAAAAAAAATAGACCAGGCATAATGGCCTGATGACAGTTTATATATATATGTAAATTTTCAAAGTTTATAAACAAATAAATGGCAAAATGAAGAGTGAATACTTGACATAATAAATAAATAATTGTCATAATATACAAATAACTTAGGAAAATTCCTTTACAGAAAGGCAGTCAATGATTTTAAAAGATTACAAAGGTTTAAATTACAAATACTTGATAAAAATATGTGTGTGTATATATGCTATATACCTCACACTATATATTATATACCACATATAATATCATGTTATATATTTCTATACAAACAGCTATGCTATATTTTATACCAGATCCAAAGAATATATAGGCAAAAAGAGTTGAAGTTTCTCATTCATGATTCTTGACAATGGAAATGCGTCTAGAAAATAATCTGAAAGTAAGACTAAAGTACAGTAAAACTATAGGCCTGAAATCCCAAACGTTCTGGAGGCTACTAGAGAAAGATTACAAGTTTAAAGTCTGACTAGGCTACATAGAGAGCTAAAGCTCAGCCTGAGCAAACGAATGAGACCAGGTAAAAAGATAAGCCAGCAGGTGGGCGCACTGAGTAAAAGCACCTGCTGCCAAGCTTGAGGCTCTGGGTTCCATTCCCTGAACTCGTAATGTGAAAGGAGAGGGGCTACTGACTTCTGGAAGTTGTCCTTTTATTTCTACACATGGCATGGATACATACATAAATAAGTACATAAATAAATGTGAAATAATAACAGTAATAATAATAATAATTAATAATAATAATAATCTAAAGTAAAAAGGAGCTGAGAATATAGTTAAATAATAGAGTTCTTGCCTAGTATGAGTAATATATTAGGTTCAGTCCCTAGTATTTGAAAAGGAAAAGAAATTAAAATAGAAAAATACAATACTCTAGTTTACCTTAAGGCACTTAAAAAAACACAATTAAATACACATATAAGAATGTGTAGATTAAAAAACCAGGACCGTAAACACCCCAAAATGCATCATTATGAGATAGGTTGAAACAAAAAAATGATTAACATTGTATTGCAATAATTACAGTTGTACTAAAACCCAATACAGTTTTATGCTGATAATAAAAATGACGTTAGAGAGAGTGACCTGAATTCTAGTATGTGTATCATGACTACTAGGGAGTATACTGTGGCACTGTGCAGAAGAAGGGAAATAATAGAATAAATATACAGAAAATCTCAGAGAGAGAAATGGACTCAGAAATAGAATGTAGCAGAAAAGGAAGGATCATTAGCTTTCTTTTATTCAGCTTTACTTTGAAATGCTCTCACAACTTGAAAAATATGGCAAGAATATTGTAAAAAGGTTCATACTTGTTCCCTTTCTTTGTAAATTCCCTTGTTCCCTTGTTATAAATTATCTTAAGTTAATTATTACATTATTCAAAGTTGTTGATAACATTGTGTCCTTCATAATTCACCACTTTGTTCCTTGTTATTACTTTCTAATTGCTGCCTTGACACATTATTTAAGTAATACATGCTTATTTAACTGTATATTAATGTCCATTACTTAATTTGACTAGACTTTTTTGTGTGTAACACTTGGATATCAAGTGTCACTCATTTACCACCTCAATGTTACTTACTCATTCATTGAACAAATAGTTGTTGCATTTCTGCTTAGTTAGCTACCAAGTTCTGTGTTTGGCTCAAAGGAATTGAACAGCATCTTAAGTAAAGCCGATCTGCACCTAAGGCTTTCATGGAGAATCTCTTAAACAGTCTTTTAGTGATGTCTAACAAGTGAACCTTTGTAAAGATCAATGAATCTGGAGTTAAGACCCTGTCTATGAGACATCATTGTTGAGTTCAGTATAGTTGATCACCCTTCTAAAGACCACTCTTCACCCTATGCTCAAGTATCCTCCTATATTCTTAGAATTAAAACAAGAGGACATTGGGGAATATAGTGATGGGATGAATTTGGATCCACAGTCAGTGGATAACATGGTTCCTCCCCTCCTAACTTCTCGACTCATTGCTGGAATTCCCTGAGAACCCACAGGCCATTCTAGCCAGGGAAGGAGGTAGGCTAACTGCATATTTTCCCTCCTCTTGAGTCCCCCAAATAGAATCCCTCAGCCTCATCCCCAGATCTGCAGCAGACCACTTGCTATGGCCCCCCCTTCTCTCTGTCTGCTTCTCCAGTGGAGCACACAGATCTTCCCTCCAAACTTGCTTTGCCCCATTCTTTGCTGTATCCCACTCCCCACCTCCAACAGTCACAACATCTGGAAACCCCCAGGCCACTGGGTCCAGAGAAGCAGCTAGGATTGCTGCATATCTTCACCTCTACTTCCATTCCTCCATGTCCAACCTGCTAATCTCATCTCCAGCTCTATAGCAGAGAGATCTGTTATTACGCCCTCATTTCCTCAGGACTATGCAGATTCTGGTGGGACACCCAGCGGTCCTCCATCTTGTAGACACTCCAGATCTCCTCAGCCCATTCCAATTCCTTAACTTGAACTATTAATACCTAGACACACATTTTACCTGGAACCCCCCAATGGCCATATTTATCAAGATCCCAGAAAATTTTCTTCCAGGCAATATGCAGCCACCCATCTCTCCTAAGAATCAGACAGGGCAAGAGAAACCAAGGAAAGAAAATCACCACAGACCAAAGCCAAGAACAAATATTAGCATCTTGAATTACAATCTTCCAAAACCCAGATGCCTACATGCCAACATAAAACGACAATGATACCCAGGACAACATGTCTTCAGTAGAGTCCAGCAACTCCATCACAGTGGACTCTGAGTATTGCAGCATAGCTGAAGCACAAGATAAAGACGTCAAAATACACCTTTGAAGATGGTAGAGAAAATAATAAAACCTCTTATAGAGATCTATGAAAATAAAAACAAAATAAGATAAAGGTTCTTAAAGAGGAAATGAATAAAATATTTCACAGCTTGAAAGCAAAACATTTAATTAACAAAGAAAACCAAAACTTCAGGAAATCTGGAAATGAAAAATTTAGGAATCCAAACCTGAACCTCAAAGGCAAGCCTCACAAACAGAATACAAGAAATGGAAGAGAGAATCCCAGGCACTGATGAGACAGTAGAAGAAATGGATACCTCAGAGAAAATGTCAAATTTAAACAACACAAAATTCTGGCACAAAACATTGAGTCAATTTGAGACACAATGAAAAGACAAAATCCAAGAATAATGGGTATAGAGGATGGAGAAGAAATCAGAGTTAAAGGCACAGAAAATATTTTCAACAAAATCACTGAAGAAAATTTCCCTAACTTAAAGAATGAGATGCCTATCTGCAGGCTTAGATTACCAAAGTACAAGAAGCATACAGAACACCAAATGACTGGGACACAAGAAAGTTCCTTTGCCACTTAATAATCAAAACAATAAATGCACAGAACAAAGAAATAATATGAAAAGATGCAAAGAAAAAAGACCAAGTAACATATAAAATGGACTTAGAGTAACATCAGATTTTTCAGTATAGACTCTAAAAGGCAGAAGGTCCTAGACAGGTGTTCTACAGTCTCTAAGAGACCACATATATGAGCTCAGACTACTCTACACAGCAAACCTCTCAATCACAATAGGTGAAGAAAATAAGACATTCCATGATAAAAACAAAATTTAAACAATATCTATATACAAATCCTGCCCCCATAGAAGGTGTATAGAAAGAAACCACTAACCTAAAGTGGTTAATCATACCCAAGAAACACAGGCAATAGGCAAACCCAGACTATGAATTCTAAAGAGAAGAAACACACCCATCCACCCACCCACACCACCACCACCACAAACAACAACAACAAAATAAGAAGAATCAACAAACACTGTCCTTTGATATCTCTTAATATTAGTGGACTCAGTTCCTCAATAAGAAGACAGAGTAATAGAATAGATATAAAAATCAAAATCCGTCTTTCTACTGCAGCAAAGAAAGACATTTTTAAGTCAAGTATAAATACCACTTCAGAGTAAAAGGGTGGAAAAGTTACTCCAAACAAATCTACAAAAGAAGTAAGCTGGTGTAATCATTTTAATATCTGACAAAATATGCTTCAAACAAAAACTAGCCAGAAGAGATAGGGAAAGACACTACATACTTATCAAAGGAAAACTCTACCAAGAGGCTGTTTCAATTCTTAATGGGGCACAATGAAGGCTAAGAGGATCTACAAGTTCATTGCCCTAAGTACCTACATAAAAATATCAGAGAGATCCTATACTGGTAATTTGACAGCACACCTGAAAGCTATCAAACAAAAATAAGAAATCACAGCCAAAATGAGTAGATGGTAAGAAGAAAAAAAAATCAAATGCAGGGCTGAAAATATTTGCAAGCAAGCAAGCAAGCAAGCAAGCAAACAAACAACAAAAAAAATGTACAAAGAACCAGTGAAACCAAGAGTTGGTTCTCTGAGAAAATCAATAAGAGTAAATAAAATGTGCAGAGAGAATATTCACAAAATTAGAAATGGAAAGAGGACATAATAACAAACACTGATGAAATCCAGAGAACCATAGGGCATTTTATGTCCTTTAATAACTGTACTCCACCAAACTGTAAAATCTAAAAAAAAGAAAGGATGATTTTATCAATACAAACCACTTACCAAAGTTATATCAAGATCAGATAAGCAATTGAAACAGACCTATAATCCCTAGTGAAATAGAAGCAGCCGTTTAAAATCTTCGAAGAAAAAACAAAACAATACCAAAAAAAACCCCAAAATAACAAAAATCATGGGTCAGATGGGCTTAGTGCAGAATATACCAGATTTTCAAGGAAGAGTTAATGCCAATATTCCTTACATTATTCCACAAAATAGAAACAGAAGAAATATTGCTCAATTTGTTTTGAGGCCACAGTTGCCCTTTTTACCCAATTTACATAAAATTCAACAAAGGAAAAGAATTACAGAATTATTAATTTCCTATGTGAGAACAGATGGAAAAATTCCCACCTGAATCTAAGAACACATCAAGATGATCATCCACTATAGTCAAGTAGGCTTCATCCCAAAGATGCAGAGATGGCTCAACAAATGTAAATAGATTGATATAATCCATCATATAAACAAAGGAAAGACAAAAACCACATGATCATTTCATTATATGCAGAAAAGCCTTTGAAAAATTCAAAATCTCTTCATGATAAAGTCCCAGAGAGATTATGGATACAAGAAACGTACCCCAACATAGTACAGGCAGTTTACAGAAAGTCCACAACCATTGTCAATGATAATGTAGAGAAAGTCAAAACAATATCACTAAAATTAGGAAAAATGCAAAGTTATTCACTTTCTCTATACTTATTCAATATAGTATTTAAAGTCTCACCTAGAGCAATAAAACAACTGAAGGAAAGAAAACAAGCACGTGCATATATGTAAGTGAAGCTAAAAATTCCACCTGGGAACTTCTAAAGCTGAAAAACATTTTCAGCAAAGTAGGTGGATAAAAAACAATGCACAAAAACTAGTAGCCCTTCCATTTACAAATTACAAACAGACTAAAAAAGAAATCAGGGAAACAATACCTTTCACAATAACCTCCCCACCCAAAAAAAATCCTGTGGTAACTCTAATCAAGCAAGTGAAAAACTTGTGTGATAAACATGTTAAGACACAGAGAAAGAAACTGAAGAAGATATCAGAAGATGGAAAGATCTCCCATACTTGATAGGTATAGCATCTGAGTGGCTTCTCCTAACAACTGATGAAAATAGATGCAGAGACCCATAGCCAAACATTAGGTGACTTGTGGAATCTAATGGAAGAGGGGGAGGAAGGACTTAAAAAGGTAGAGAGGTCAAGGAAACCACAAAAAAACTTACAAAATCATGTAACCTGGACCCATAGTGGTTCACAGAGACTGAATCATGAACCAGAGAGCATCCATGGGATGGCTCTAGGGTCCTCACACGTATAGAACATATGGACAACTTGGTGTCATGTAGGACCTCTAACAGCAGGAGCAGGGGCTGCCTCTGACTCTGTTGCCTGTCTTTGGATCCCTTTGTCCTAACTGGACAGCCTTGTCTAATCTCAATATAAGATGCTCCCAGTCCTACTTGATATGCCAAGGCAGCTTGATATCCATGGGAGGTCTCCCCTTTACTGAGAAGAAGGAAGGGCTGGGAGGAGATGAGGGGAGGGAAGAGAAGGTATGGGATTTCCTACCAGGATTTAAAGTAAATAAATAAATTAATTAATGAAGAAAAAGACCTCCCTAGCATGCTAATGGATTGGTAGGATTAACATAGTAAAAACAAGCATTCTACCTGTATCTACAGAGCCAATGTAGTCCCCATCAAAATTCAAGCTCAGTTTTTCACAAAGTTTGAAAAGATATTTCTCAACTTTATATGAAAAAACAAAAACAAAAACAAAAAAGTCCAAGATAGCTAAGTCAATCCTGAGCAATAAAAGAAATGCTAGAAGATTCACAGTTACAGATTTCAAGTTGTAGTGCATAGCTATAATAATAAAAACCACATGGTATTAGCATAAAAGCAGACATGTTGATCACTAGAATTGAACTGAAGATGTGGGCATACATCCACACATCTACGGATGTCTGATTTTTGATAAAGAAGCCAAAATAAACAGTGGAAAACAGCATTTTCAAAAAATGATGCTGGTCAAACAAGATGGTTGCACGAAGAATAATCCAAGTAGATTCACACTTATCACTCTGTACAAAACTCAACTGAAAATGGATCAAAGACCTCAGTATAAAACCAGATACACTGAACCTAACAGGATCAAAAGTGGGAAATAGCCATGAACTCATTGTCACAGGAGAAGACTTTCTAAACAGGACAATAGCTCAGGCACTAAGATGAACACTTAATAAACGGGACTTCATGAAACTGAAAAGCTTCTGTAAGGCACCATTATTCCAAGTGGCAGTGTGCAGAATGGGAAAGATTTTAATCAACTCTACATACCATAGAAGACTAATATCCAAAATACAAAAAAATATAATAAAATAACTAGATATCAAAAATGCAAATAATGCAATTTTAAAATGGTGTACAAATGTAAACAAAGTTCTCAAAAGCTTAGGTGGCTGAAAAACACTTAAAGAAATGTTCACTTAAAGAAACAAATGTTAGTCATTAGAGAAATGCAAATCAAAGCTGTTTTGAGAATTTACCTTACCCGAGTTAGAATGGCAAAAATTAATAGAACTAATGACAAGTCATGAAGGTGAGAATATGAAACAAAGAGGATACACATCCATTGCTGATGGGAGTGTAAACTTGTAGAGCCTCTATGGAAATCCATGTGGCAGTTTCTTAGAAAGATGGGAATCAATAGACTTCAAGATCTAGCTATACCACTCTTGGGCACTTAGAAAAGAAAGATGTGGCATCCTACTACAGAGACTCTTGCTCAACACTGTTGTTCTATTTATAATTGCCAGATATTAGAAACAACCTACATGTCCTTTAACAGAAGAATAGATAAAGAAACATGTGGTACTTTCATACAATGGACTATTATTCACTTGATAAAAGAAACAAAATCATGAAATGTATAGCTAAATGGATGAAACTAGAAACAATCTTTCTGAGTGAGATAATTCAAACCTGGAAAGACAAATATGATATTTGTTTGATTGTATCTGGATGTTAGCTTTTAAATCTTCAGTAAGCAAGCTACAATTGATGCTCATCTTAATTTTGAAAAGAGATTGTCATCTTAAGTATGCTGCAATGTAGGAGAACAGATTGTGTCCACTGTGTTCTGACTTTCCTAGTATCCTGACAGTGAATTGGTCCATGTGTTCAGTAATGGCTTTGCCGCATGATCCCTGATTGAGTATCTGCATTGCTCCTTGAGGAGTGAACTAAGTAACAAGATGACAAAGATGAATTAATACTTCCAGACGTCTGTTTCCTGAAGGGACTTTCAGTTTGGCATCCCGCATATTCCTAGGCCTACCTCATCCCATCTCAATTTAGCAAAGACATATGCGTCTCCTGTCTTTATTACCTTGTTATTTGGTGACCCAGAACATGGTCCAATGACATAGAGATGACTTCGTTTCAGTTTTTGTCTCTGAATGGTGCTGTTTTCCCCAGGTACTGGTTCATTGTAGGAGAGGCAAAACACTTCTATTAAAAATATTGTTTCACCAGACTCTCAGACTCACAGCCAAACATTGGGTGAGGTGTAGGGAGTCTTGTAGAAAAGTGAGGGGAAGGATGAAAGGACCTAGAAGTGACAGGAGCTCCACAAGAAGATCAACAGAGCCAACAAAACAGACCCCTACACAGATGTAGCTGTTGAGCAGCTCAGCCTTCATATGTGTCCTCTCATAAGGGGAAAGGGGCTGTCTCTGATATGGAGTCGGCTGCCTGTTTTTTAATCACTTCCTTCTGCCAGGACTGCCTTGCCAGACCACAGGGAAAAAGAAGGAGCTCAGCCCCGACGAAACTTGATGAGCTGGGGTGGGTGAGCTCCCCTATGACTGTGACTGAGGGGGACCTCCTCCCCCTGTATATGTTCATAGGGTATCAAGTCTCTCCTTGGTGACCTATTATCCTTCCTCTGAGTGCCACCAGGCGTCTCCATCCAAGGGACATGGTCAAATATGGGGCACCAGAGTTTGTGTGAAAGTCAGATCTCCTTCTCCACCTAATGCTGGAGAATGTCCTGTCCATCGGCAAGTCTGGGTAGGGGTTCGAAGTTTACTGCTTATATTTTCCTTGGCTGTTGCCATAGTTTGCGGAGGATCCCAGAAACTGTGGTACATCTACACTATGGAATACTACTCAGCTATTAAAAACAAGGAATTTCCGAAATATGTGGACAAATGGATTGAACTAGAAATTATCATAAATGAGTGAGTTCACACAGAAGCAAAAAGAGCTAAATGGTATATACTCACTTATATCGAGACACTAGTCCAAGGTGTACATCCCCTTGAAAAACTGTACCTACCAGGAAAGTGGGTCAGAGGGGAGGACACCCTATTAAGACTTTAGGTGTGAGAAGCATGGGAGAATGAGGAAATAGAAGGATCCAGTGGGTCCTGGAAAACTACAGGATGAGCCTTTTTGTAAACTCTAAGATGATGTGCATATAATTTGCTAAAAAAGATACAAGTATTGTCAAGTGGCCACAAGAGGCCTAAAATGATGCTTATGGGGTTCTCAAATCAAGCACAATCACAGTAAATAACACAAAATATGAAATTACTTAGATGCCATTTCACTTGAATATCTGCAGTCCAGAATTTGACTGTCCATATTTACAGTCCATCTCTAAAAGAACAGAGATAGCTATAAAATAGAATTTAAGAGACTCTTATGAAACAATAGATTGAAGATCAAATAATTGATGCATAAAAACAAGCAGACTCATTAGGATGAAATGACATGAGCTGTGAGGGTTGATGAAAGCATTTGAAGAGAGTTACTGGGTTATACAAATTAGGGCTCATGGGATAAATTGAGAAAAGTAAGAGATAGGTAAGTTGTCTGACCTCACAATAGTGACAATGGGACATGCTGCCCAGGATAGACAATAGGTTTCTTAAAGAAGAGAAAAAGGAACAAAAATGTAAGTACCAGTCTCATTCTCCATTGGCTTTTGCTAAACATTGTATTTGGTCACATTTACAGAGTCCCTGAGGCAGTGCCAAATATCACACTAAGTCTTTCATGTGGCTCAATTCATTCTTTGTTACCAGGACAACATGAAGTAGTTAGAACATTCTTTTTCCCACGTTACCGATGAGAAAACCCAGGCTTTGATTAAGTGTTTCCTGAAGTTCATTTAATCCCCATTACAAGCCCACTATTATTTCCACATTAGTAATAAAAGGGTGACAAGTCCAGTTAGAGAACTACAGAAAGAAGGAAATCCAAGTGAATGAAATCCAAGTGGGGTCTTGGGTTTACGTGCCACACAATACTAAAAGTGAGTTTGAGGTGGAACTAGCAGCTAATATGAAGTTTTAAAAGGAGGCAGAGAGTGATGAGTTTTCATAGGTAGAGTTGTATTTGGAGAGCTAATTTGATAAGCCTATAATTTTTTAAATGGAAGTAAAGAGAAAGCAAGCTTATAGTGACCAGTACGAGCAATAGAAGGAGACAGAAGAAATAATGATAGCTAGGCTACATGCTAGATTTGGTTTTAAAATAAGCATTTAATATCTAGGGTAACTTTTTATCCCTTTTAAAGTTGAGGATACCAAAGGTTTAAGGTGGCATAGCTAAGTAAAATACAGAGATCAAATTATATGTGTGTGTGTGTGTGTGTGTGTGTGTGTGTGTGTGTGATTTGTACACAGTGAAATAGTTACATAAGAGAATTGGGGAGATGTACAGAAAAAGTTATGCTTTTATTAAAATGAGTCAAATAATTTAAAAAATCCCTACCATTCACTACTCCTGACTCATCTTTATACTTTTATGGATTAGGAAAATCTACTCCCTCTCCTAACCTAGCTTTGAAGTGTTTTCTTGGCATCAACTCAAGGAAAAGAGAAGAAAAAAAAATGGTTCCAAACACACGCAGAGTGGAAATAAAAGTTACAGAAGCCAAGCTACTTGCTTAAGTGCTCTATGAAAGTCATTTGCTAAGAACTGGCAGCTTACTATGCAGAGCTGACCTAACCAATGGGATCCTAGGCCACGTCATACACTGAACTCACAGATCTCTTTTTCCAATGCTAACTTGTCAACTTGAAGAAGCCACGCACATACACTGAGGACGTGGATAATGAAACAGATGGGATGAAGCAAGTCAAGGTTCTCAGGTCTACTTGTACCTACCTGGGCCACCAGTGCCGGTGAGCCTGGCAAGACATTACTGTGCCTCACTGGACCTCATATTCACAAAACTGGGATCAAACCAAATGATTGTGGAAGGTTACAAGTGATAAGCTTTTAGATTTGGAAAACGAGAGGTTGAAATCCTCCTGGTCATATCTAGCCTTGTAAATGAGGAAGGCACAGGAAGCCTTCCTCTTACTGGAGGTTGAGAAAAAAATTTTTTTGGAGAAATAACCAAAATTGTCTCGATTCTGCTATATAGAGCCATGTCAAATAATAAACAATTTGACCACATATATGTTCCTTTTCTATGGTTAATGGATTTATGAGAAAGTGCTTATTCCTCCCAGTAGGGGTGATCTCCAGCATGGCTTCTCTTAGGGGGAAAAAAGAACTGTGGCAAACATACAGTTTGTGCTCAGATGTTTGTTCTCATTTCTTTGTGCATGAGTTCTTCATGGGCCAAGGAAGGTTTTAAGTAAAACCCACAGCAGCAAATTTCTGGTCCCATACAACACTATGTCACACTCAACATGGCGTAAGGGCCATGGTCTCCCTAGCTAGAACATTCAGCAGACTGGACTGGAACAGAGATTGCAAGTGGAGCTGTCTTGAAGCCAAGTCCAACCTGTCCTCTCCAGTTCAGTGGCATTGGACTAGTGACACAGCAACTGTGAACCTCAGTTTTTTTATATGGCCAATGGGAATTACATATCTTTTACAAATTTTATGGAGATAATTAAAGTGCTGTAAATGGCGACACTCTATTTAACACGCGTTACTAGAGTAAAATAAGGCTTGCTTCCAAATAAATGAAACAGCAGTGTTGTTATTAATGAGGACATAGGCATCATTTTCACGTAGTTTAGTGACTAATACAACCAATAAGCTGAGATGATTTGAACTCAATGTCCAGAGATAACGAAGGACCAGTTATTATCACAAGAAGGCAGCCAGGGACAGTATTTTAAGAGTAATATATGACTAATACATGGAATGACTAGACCTGGACAAGAGGGCAAAGGTCAAGTTCAAGCAGAGCTAACTGTAGCTCTGATTGAACTTGGGAACTCCTCTTGGCCTTTCTAATGATTATTTCCTTCTGTGTATGCTTAGGATAGCTCTGATTGAACTTGGGAACTCCTCTTGGCCTTTCTAATGATTATTTCCTTCTGTATATGCTTAGGATATTGATACTAGATATATATGCTGTGAAAATTAAACAAAATAATGTATTGAAAATTTACTTGCAGTTTGACAAACAGCCTCCAAATACACCTTACAAATTTAAAAGCCTTTACATTTTTTTCTTTTTTCTTTTTTTTTCTTTTTCATCCATGCTGTTCTCAACTAAAACCACCAGAGGTCAGAATTTCACACAAGTTGTTAAAAGAAACTGCCATGGTAGGGGAAAGAAAAAAAAAAGATCAAAGAAGACCATTTCCTGCCAAGTAGCATAAAATAAACATTTCAGGTATAGAATGAAATATAATGGGGACCTTCATAAAGGAAGTCTTGGTAAATAGAATGCTTAACACAAAAATTGTTACTCAGTGCCCTTGAGAGGCAGACAAAAGAAAGAGAAGCATGTTTAATATGCATTAATGATTGATATCTGCACAAGATTAGTTTATGGTAATTATTTTATCTTAAAAATAAGGTATGTGTATGATAAAGGCCCAGTTTTCCCATTGAGAAGCTGGAGCCTGCTTAGATCAAATAGAATCGTGTGCCTTTCCTCCGGCAGGATGCTCTTCGTCAACGACGCTGAAAAGCATGTCAGTCTATTGAACGGCATATTCTATAACTGGGTAGTATTATTGCTGTTTCATCTGCAAGTATAAATAATTTATTTAGTTTCCATTCTCCGAAACCAATTTAGAGTTAAGTTCCTTTAATTGTTTGTTTCTCCAAGAATCTGGACGTTTCTGAGCACAGTACTGCTGTGCTGGTAAACACGGAAATGAGATGATTAGCCACGGAGGAAGACATGCACTGGTTTGACTGTAAGGAGAAAAGATTCTGAAGAAAAAAAAAACTATAATTTGGCCCTATAAAATGTCTACTTGTCCATCACAGCTTCCCCACCCTGACCCCTTTGTGAGGAGTTTAGTATTAAGGCAGGCCTTCCTTGGAGTTGGAGAGGAGCCATTGTAGTTCACGCAAAAAATGAGATGTAATTTACATTTGAAAGAAGGTCCCAGGTACCTCCACTTCTAATATGGTGCCCTGAGGAGGAAAGGGAGCAGCAGCAAATAAGCTTAGGTTGTTGTAAAGATTAGGACAAACATAGGTTCCTTAAGTTACCTTCAAACCCAAATCATGTGACCTGGTGCTTAGAACTGGCCAAGTACTAGGTACCTTCCAGAATCACGGACTCTCTTTACTGAGAAAGGAACTTAGAATGTTTGCTGTGGTGCAAAAACCGCATGCTCCAGAACAGGAAACCATATCTTCACCTATAAGATGTGAAGTTTTGGAACACAGTGTTCCAAAGCACCCCGCTTTCAGCTCCTCCTTCAAGGCGCGCTCATGTCTCCTTCCTTCCACAATGGCTTAGGATCTGCACACAGTTCTCCCTGGGAGAGAGAGCTAAGCTATCACGCTTTGAAACTATACCTGAATCTCTAATAAGCAGACTCTACCTTTGCACTAGGTGTAGAAATGAAAAAAAAAAAAAAAGACTCATGGGTGATACTGGCTTTCTTTTCTTTTTTCTTTTTCTTTTCTGTGATGTATACATGTTCATTTATATTATACACATATTATATTATACACATATATACAGTAAACTACCTACAGCAAGAAGAACCATGAAACAACCAGGAATTATATAAATGTTACATCTTTAATGTTTTGGCTATTTGTATAACTATATAAATTGAAATGATAAAGTGAAATAAAGTGCTTTAATTTTGTTAGAGAAGCGTCTTGTTTGTTTTTCTTTTTCTTATAAAAACTTGTATTTTTTTCTTAAATTAATTCAATGTCTGCAGGTAGACAAGAGTCACCCTGAACTTGCAATTCCCCCTGCTTCAACCTCCTGAATGCTGTGGTACCTGACTGATTTTGCAGAAGTTTAAGATTTCACTGCATACTGTATGCAGCCTTTGAAAAGCAAGAGTTAATGAGTGCTTTTCTCAAGCTCTTTCTGCAGACTTGTATGAATTCTGTCCTCATCTGCTCTTATAGAATCATGCCTGAGCCTCACTCAGTACCTTCTCAGAAAGCCTATGAAAAACAGTGCATCTCTCTATTACTCATGACACTAATATATTACTTAGTGTACTGCTGTGCCTAAACAGGGCCTGACAAAACATAGTCAATGTCTCGTAGTTGACTTGCAAGACGCATAGTTGTTGGATGGGAATGTGGTATGTTTAGGGTATTTAATTAAGAGCTTCTTGCACAGTCTTATTCTATTTGAACAGTGAAGCTTTTCTTCAAAATAAAAACAAACAAACAAACAAACAAACAACAACAACAAAACCAACGCAAAAAAACTCATCTAAACTGTCTCAGCTGGCCAGTTGAGGAAGCCTTCAATATCCAGTCTTCATGACACCACAGGGAAAACACAGTTTCCTTGTATTCTGTGAAAAATCCAGTAATGGATTTAAGTAAATACTATTTCTAACCAAAACTTTTCTTTCTGAACACTTGCCCTCACATTATAAATTTATTCACCCAAGAAGTTATTGGAAGCCCCAAGGTCTCCTTGTAACTTCCTGCATTTATTTTATGGTATCAAAGGTTAGGAGTTGGATTGCAATCTTAGGAGAAAATTAATTCACTGATTAAGAAAAATGCACTTTAAGCAATACAAATTTAAATAACTGACAAGAATTGAGCCACGGTTCTTTTCTTTCTTTCTTTTTTTAAAATTTTTTTTCTACTTGGGATTTCAATCAGCTGCAAACCTTCTTTCTACCCAATCGCCTCAGGAGCACAGCCTGAATAACTAATGGGCAAGAACCAGTCTGCAGTGCAGTGGCCACTTTCAGAACACAAGGGTAACAGGGGAAAACGGAAACACACTTATTTAAAAAGCAAGAAAACCCAACAACAACCAGTGCTGGAAGCGTATTCGGACCTTAGACCTTGACTCTACTTGGGGGAAGGATGGAGGGAGAAGCAATATTCTAACATTCTACAGCTGAAGGCATTTGACCTCCGAGACTCCATTTTCAAGTAAAAAAAAATTATTCATTTATATACTACTGTTGATCCTTAATTAAAAAAAATAATCTTGCTCACTGAAACTTAGGAGTCCATTAACTACAAAATACTTTGGAAAAAAACTTATTTTTTGACCTCCTAGATAAACTCTTTCCTAGAATCAATGTGAGTGAGGAAAGGGAGGAAGAACCACAGTGCTAGGATAAAGGAAGGTGGTCTAATCAAGGTAGCTGTGAATCCTCCCTCCCTCTAGATGCGACAGAAGAGTGTCTCACTGTCCTCAGTGGTTGCCATCAGACTCGTATCCCAGGGTTCCACCTATCCCCCCTCCCTCTGTTACCCACAACCAAAGGAAGCCTATAGTAACTAATTTCTACTGATTTCCAAAATAGGAAGTCGGAGGACACTAGGGAGGAAGGGAGAGAAGTCACATAGCATCTGGGGAGGGTTTGAGGTGAGGAAAGAGATGCTGCATATGATGTAAAAGCTAAGGCTTCTTCCTCACCTTTAGGTCCTGGTGAAATTGTGTGTGTGGCACAGACTTCTCCAGCTGATCGACTGTCCATATCCAGACCCAGACTCTGAAACTGCAGGAGAAAGAGTAGCAGCAGGATACATTGGCTGCTTCGAAGCAAGACTCTAAAGCTATTCATGACTGTGGCTCTTCAAAAGAGGGTCTCCAAGACATGGGAAATAAGCATTATTTTTAAGTAAAAACCCTCTGCTACAGAGAAAAAAAAAACCAACGAAGTCCTCTGGAAGTGCATTCCAGAAATGGCTGCCAAGACACACCAGAGACATTCCCTTGGTTGTTTATTTTCTCAGGATCCCAAATAGACCATACATTGTCCAGACTGCTTCTTTTCAAGTGACAACAGTTTATTGAAAATTATCTCTACACTAAACACACTTGGGATGTGCAGGTCAATAGAAACCTCCCCATGAGCAGAGAAAATTGGGTTGACTGTTGCTTAGACCTCAAGCTGGCTTAGTTTGCATTGAGTTTAAACACTGCATTCCTGGAGTGTGGGGGGAGGTTGTGACCTGAGAGTTCTGCATAGTTTGCAAACACCATGCTGGGCTTTGAGCTTTTAATAATGTGATGCTCATTATTAAATGTGGCAGTTGACCACAGATAGCCTCAGTATTCCTTATGACATAGCTCTTTCTCTCAATACCATAAATTATCCTGAGAGTAAGCCCCAAATGACTGAATGACCAGATTTGCTGGAAGTCAATCTGGTAATAAGTATGAAAGCTATTAAAAACACTTATAACTTTTGGCCTGGTAATTGCTCTTCTAGTACAGTCTCTCAAGGAAAGAGCATGAAATGAAGACAGCTTTATTTGAAAAAATGTGACAAAATAGGAAAGCAAATGATTTGTAATTGTTGACAAATTGTGGTAAAATAGAAGTGTGTGGGTATGATGTCTGTAGTAACTTCTTAATTGTGGAGAAAGTGTCTAGTTATGTTTCTTAAAAGAAAAGAAATTTATATAGACCATGGCTTTGGTATAGACATGTACACATGACTATGTGATTGAGGTCTCTTCTTCTCTATGTACCTCTGTTCTCGTGTATCTATTTCACTATGAACAGTCTAGACTTAACTATTCCTTAGTGGAAAAGTAGAATCAGTCATTTACATTGGAGAAACTCCTTATATTCTTTTTTTTATTCTTTCAGTCTGTGTCTCTCTGTTTCTACCTACCTCTCTAGCTCTTTCTCTGCTTGTCTGTGTGTGCACACATGCATGCAGATATGAGTGCATGCAAACATGTGTGCATGTGGAGGCCAGCAGTCAACATTAGGAGTCAACTGAGCTCTAAAGTTTTGAGATAATATCTCTAATTGTACATAGCCCTTGTCCATTTGGCTAGGATAGGTTGCCAACAAGCTCATAGGACTCCCGACCTCCACTCCTTGAGCACTGGGATTACAGGTGTATGCCACTGTGCCCAGCCTGCCTTTTTATATGGATTTTGGGCATCAAACTCAGAACCTCAGGTTTTTTTTTCTTTTTATTTATTTATTTATTTATTTATTTATTTATTTTCCTTTATTAATTTATTCTTGTTACATCTCAATGGTTATCCCATCCCTTGTATCCTCCCATTCTTCCCTCCCTCCCATTTTCCCCTTATTCCCCTCCCCTATGACTGTTCCTGAGGGGGATTACCTCCCCCTGTATATGCTCATAGGGTATCAAGTCTCTTCTTGGTAACCTGCTGTCCTTCCTCTGAGTGCCACCAGGTCTCCCCCTCCAGGGGACATGGTCAAAGGTGAGGCACCAGAGTATGTGAGAAAGTAATATCCCACTCTCCACTCTACTGTGGAGAATGTTCTGTCCATTGGCTAGATCTGGGTAGGGGTTTAAGGATTACCGCCTGTAATGATCATAATGAGTGAGTTAACCCAGAAGCAGAAAGACTCAAATGGTATATACTCACTTATATCTGCATATTAGCCCAAGGAGCATGTCCCACGAAAGCCTTCACTTACCAGGAAACTGGGGCAGAGGGGAGGACATCCTATTGGGACTCTAGATGAGAGAAGCATGGGAGAATGGCAAAGTAGAAGGATCCAGAGGGTCCTAGAAACCTACAAGTAGAACATTTATGATAGGCAGATTTGGGCCCAGGGGTCCTGTTCAAACTAAGGCACCAGCCAAGAACCTCAGGTTTTTATGGCAAGCATTTTACCAACTGATTTATCTCCCCCAGTCATTATGTTCTTTATTATTGAGTTATTATATTGCTAGATATCCTATCTAGGGTTGGATGAAAGGGATTTCCAGCCTATTATGCAGTTTGGGAATGGAAGTCCTTACAGACATGACTGAGAGATGGTCCTTAAGAGACATCACTACCAGCAATGGCCAATATAAAAAAATGTGTGTACACCAATTCCTAAGTGCTGGCATAACAGAGTATCTAAAATTGAGTGCTTAAGCAACAGAAATGTGCACTGCATTGCTTTCTTTGTATGATGGAAACAATTGCTCACAGAACCAAAAGGTTTATAGGGTGAGTGAGCTGTTCACTTCATGAAACACAGAGAAGAGGGAGGAAAGGAACTGATTTTGATGGAAGTCATTATGTTTTAGAGCATCTATTATATATAATTATATCTTACATTGCATATCATTTTATACCAGACATGATAGATCTCACTATTACCTCATTCCAGCCTCAGGTCTACCCTGTGACATAGACAGCAAGCCATCCATTTTGCAGATAAAGTAGCTGGTGCTCAGAAAAACAAAGGAGTTTGTCTAGAGGCAACCATAGAAGAAGCCAAACACACACACACATACAAAATCAAAAGTAAATTATGTCCAGAACTGCTTGCTCCTAAAATACAATTAGGTTTCCACAAAAGTGAATACTCTGAAGTTTTGAGCATGCATTGATTTCCACAGTCACTTAGGATGTGCAGAGTGGAAGTACTTATCTGGTTGACAGTGACAGGAAGATAGTGAGAACAAACACAATGATGCTAGAAGCCTCAGATTCCACATCTGCCACTAGTAGATACATGACGGAGAAAAACGACTCAGTTTCAATTGCCATGCAGCATGTAAAGGGAGCTTTGACTTAATATCTAATGCTCTTTGATAACAGATGGCCTTTGAATTATTTAGCCTAATCTGAATCTATCTCGCTTCTTTTGTTTCTTTTCAAGGATTCTCAGGAACATAGTGAAAACATAGTTGTTATACTTATGCCCAGGGATGCACTGGTTAGCAATCTGAAGGGAAGGCTAGTCCCCAGTATCCTCCCCATAACTTATTTCTTCTATATCCAATCTCCACCTTTTACTAAAAGGTGAATATAAATACCTTTCTATATCTATCAATAGACTGTTACACCAAAATTTACATTGTTACATATTATTAAAATAGTTTACAAATAAGATTATATCTAACCAATACGGTATTGGGGACACTTTGGACCTTATTAATGTTATCAATATAAAACAGACATATTTACCATCTTTGCAGATAGTCTATATCTAATCTGTTTGGCTCTTTAGGAAGGCAAATGCATGTGGTTTGTGAATTCATAGAATGTTATAAACCATAGATTTAAAACAAACAACTTAAGATCGTGACATTTTAAATCCATCTCTCTTACATTTTTAGGTTTATTTCTTTTTATTTTTGTTTTTTTTTTTCGCTTGGAAATTATTTTTTGGTTCTTTCTCACTGAAACATGGAAGCTTATAAATACACTATGCAAAGAGGACTTTTGGATATCAGAAAGGACTCCTATTTTTTAGCTAAAAACGATATCCTCAAAATTATTTCATGGCTTCAATTTAGATGTTTTGAAAACATATTATTTCTACTAAATAAACCTGGTAAAAATTTACTTTTGAAGTTAAAAAAATTTAGGCATTTGGGGTTAAGGAAATACCAGAGTAGAGATTATAAGCAGGAAGTTTGGAATGCAGGTCTCAAGTCTAGGTGGAAGTCTAGAAATTGGCATTTCTTTTGGGGAAACACAGAGATTATAGATGAAAGTAGAGCACTGAAGGAGAAGTTCTAGACTATAAATTCCAAGAGTCATCATTCAAGTACTAGCATACACAACTTGTAATAGAAACCAAAAGACAAGAAAGTTTAGACATACCATCCAGGCCAAGCAAATCCTAGAAGCATGAGATGAAGGCTAATGGGACTTAGGAGTCAGTAATTTACAAAAATAACTAATGATTGTAATAGTCTACTCTATTACATTCATGAATGCAATGATTTAGACAAAAATGCAATGATTAAGACAGTGGAAATGATTTAGACAAAAAGAAAAGGATGGCAGAGTAAGATCCTAGGCCTGAGAATCTCATTACTCAACAGTGATGGTTGTAACAAAACTAGTAACAGGAACACTTAATATTACAGAATATTTGTCATGGGCCTGAGACTGTGCTAATAATTTACTGAGCAAATCATTTAATACTTAATACCAATTTTAAAGGAAAGCAAGTATCTGTTTCACAAAGACAAAAGAAAGTCTGTAAGAAGCATGGTTTAGAACCCAAATGAACAAAGCTGCCATGTCTTTGAATGGTTCCTAAGTCCTGTTGCCTTGATCACTTACTCTCACTGCCTGAACTCAAAGGATTACTTCTTCTTAGGGGCTCTAAGCAGTGTTTAAATAAGAACGCCATTGAACCTAAGCAGCACCACAAAGGAGTCAGTGAAATTGACACTGATTTTTCAAAAAGTTTGTTGAGTAATAACACAATACCAGGAAGTATTGATAGGAGTCTACTTGAGACTCATTTAAGGCAGCAGACATGTATATGACAATTATGCGCATGGAGCCAACCTTCTGCAAATGGTGTGTCCAAGCTCCTCAGTGTCCCAATAAATAGGGCAGAGCTTTTAAAACAAGAGAATTGTGAAATTGTCAAATTATGTTAAACGTGTTTCCTTTACTGTGTTAAAAATACCTCATGCTGCTCAGGGAGCCTTCAACTGGCATTGCTAAGACTTCACTTTCACTTATCCTCGAACTGAAGCTATTGAAAAACTCCAGTCAACACTGATTTTACTTCATAACATTGTTTTGAAACAGACGACAAGCCCAACAAGTTTATAGCTGCAATAAAATTGGAAGGAGGTTAAAGCTAGATCCAAAAAGAAAAGAATCCATGGCTGGTCTTCAGAACTGTCTCCAGAATTCCACATTTTCTGGGCTCCTTTCTTCTTCCATTCTCCAAGACAATCCATTTCAGGCTTAGCATCACCCAAATACGGCACACTACTACAGTGAATAGCATGTAAGCTTTCTTCACTTTATTCTCCTACATATTGTTAATAGGCTGAGTCTCCCCTCAGTCTATGAATGGGATCCTATTTGGCAGAAGTGTTTTACAGATGTTGTTAAGCAAGAAGCTTTAGAATGAGATCACGGATTATCTGGGTTGGCCCTAAGGCCAATGGCAGCCGTCCCTATAGGAGACACCCAAACAGAGAGACAAGCACAAGAGTAGAAACACATGTGAAGACAGAAGCACGAACTGGAATTAGGTAACCTTAGCTAAGCAACAGCTGTTCAACTGCCAGAAGATACAAAAGGCCGGGAAAGAGTGTCCCAACGAGCCTTGAGCATGAGCTCAGCCTGCTGACACCCTGAGCTTGAATCTTTGGCCTTTAGAAACATGAGGTAATACGTTCCTCTTGTTTTAAGTCTACCAAGTTTGTGCTAATTTGTTACAGCAATCGTAGGAATCTGAAATGCCATTCTTGTGATTTTCATGCAAAGTTACTGGAAGAGATGACACATGAAAACATTTGCTCGGTGCCTGACAGAGACTTAGAAACATCTGTTCTCGCGCATTTTAATTATCATGCATCCAGCTTAGATGGTATCTGGAGGGGAAACCAAATCCAAGGTATGAAACGAGCATATCCTAAGGCACACTTGTTTTACCAGCAAAAACAACAAGTAGGGCAACCACCTCATCTCCACAAGGGGTTTCCTGACAAGCGGATAGACCCTGATGTGTAGTTCGCTTTGGCTGTGTCCATTCTTGTGAGCGCCTTATTGGATGCAAGTTCCCCCTTGTGGGTTGACTTAATTCGATGCACTTTGGAATCAATGGAATTCAGTAGAATGCATGCAAATATGCCCGTCATTATTTTACATTTTACATTTCACATTAAATATGGATGAAAGCATGATTTAAAAATGCAAATGGTGTTAGCAGACTCATGAAATAGACAGAAGCTTACAGCTCCTCCCTTTCCACTCCTGATTATTATCATCACAAGGAAACTATTTTAACAATTTTAGAGTCTATTCATTTATCTCCTCTGCATTTTAACTAACAAATAAATAATTATGATATTTTAAAATATAGATACTTATGACTTCTTAATATGAAAGTTAAAATTTTCTTTTCTCTGAGTGCCACTGGGCCTCCTCATCAAGGAGACGTGGTCAAATATGTGGCACCAGAGTTCGATGTTCTGTCCATTGGCTTGATCTGGGTAGGGGTTTGATGTTTACTGCATATATTGTCCTTGGTTGGTGTCATAGTTAAAGCAGAACCCCTGAGCCCAGATCCACCTGTCATAATGTTCTCGTAGGCTCCTAGGACCCTCTGGATCCTTCTATTTTTCCATTCTCCCATATTTCTCTCACCTAGAGTCCCAATAAGTTGTCCTCACATCTATCACAATTTCCTGGGTGGCACTCAGAGGAAGGATAGCAGGCTACCAAGAAGAGACTTGATACCCTATAATCATATAGTGGGGGAGGAGGTCACCCTAAGTCACAGACATAGGAGAGGGGAATAGGGTGAAAGCGGGAAGGTGGAACAGAAGGATACAAGGGATGGGATAACAACTGAGATGTAATATGAATAAATTAATTTAAAAAATAAAATTAAATAAAAAATTATTTTCCTCTTTTACCCTCCATTTGCCCCATACATATTTTTCCTGATTTTAATCTTTGAAACTTACTAGTATAAATTTAAAACAATATTCAGTGTTTATATTATGATAGCCCAACAAAAACTACAGTTGATTCACAAAGTGCATTATAATTACATTTGGTTTCTTATATTATTTTTCCTGATTTTAATGACTATTATTTTCTTTTGCATAGGCTTCTGTGTACCACTCTTAATATACATACAAATGCTTTAAGATTTGTGACTTCTATGGAAATGTAAAATGTTCAGTTAGTTTCCACTGCTCTTCTTACATGTATATCTTCTGGAATCCTTTGGTTTAGTGTGTTATTTAGGCTGCCTGCTTGTTACAGAGCTGTTACGCTGCAATTTCTGTTTATCATCATCTAGGGATCGGTACTACAGTCTACTTTCTGATATTCACATCTTTTTCTCTAGGTTTCATCTCTCATTTTTGTGCATTCTGATCTACAGTAGTTTTCTGGGTCAAAGTGAACTTAGACTAAATTTAGAGATAATATATTTCTGAAAATGCAATAATCCTACCTTTATATCATGTGACAGTTTTGCTGGGTATAGTATTACAGGGTAAAAATAATTTTCATCCTGATGTGTAAAGACATTGGCCTAGTTTTAAAATCGCGACATTTAATGTCATTCAAGTTCTCTACACTTTGTAGAAAAAAATTTTTGACCTATTTTTTTTGAAGATTTTTGAGTTTCTTTTTATATCACATGTTCTGGAGAGTTAGCAATATGACTTTGATGTTGGTCTTTGTGTTTCTTTTTTTAGAATTTTACTTAATTGATTTATTCAGATTACATCTCAATTGTTATCCCCTCACTTGTATCCTCCCACTCATCCCTCCCTCCCTCTTTCACCCTGTTCGCCTCCCCTAGGTCTGTAACAGAAGGGAACCTCCTCCCCCGCCATATGATTACAGCCTATCAAGTCTCATCCTGGTAGCCTGCTTATCCTTTCTCTGAGTGCCACCTATTTCTTTATTAGGCTAGCTGGAGTCTGTTGAGTCTTGAAATGATTTCTCACCAGTGTTACAAGTTTTCTTTTGTTACTTTTTAATAATTGCCTTGCCTTTACCATCAGTCACCATCACCTCCATATGTATTTTCTCTTTCTCATATATTTTCATGAATATATTGATTAGTTTAAACTGCTACTCTAATTAATACTTCTCAACCTCTGCTTTTTAATTCTTCTGCTGAAGATATCTCATATTTTATATTGAAACAAATTAATTTTAAACAATCATGATATTTAAAAGATTTAACTTGTTCAACAAATAATAAATTTATTGAGTACTTATTACATGTCAGTTATGATATGCTTCTGCTCTGTAGGGCCAGTACAAGTGGCTGAAGACAGAGTCTTATGACTATGGTCAGCACGCCACCAATGAGCCACATTCTCAGCCTTCTTTTTTACTTTTTGTTTTGGGAAATACTGTTTCTCAGTTTCTCAAGCTAGCCTTGAGCTTATTCTGCAGCTTAGACAGACCTTGAATTTGTGATCCTCTTGCCTTGGTCTCCTAAATACTAGGATCACAAGTTTGTGCCATTGGTCTTGACTGTAACACCTGTCTTTGTTTCAGTAATTTGTCCTTTTAGTCTCCTGAGAAACATTTTCTGTTTCTTAGATTGTCCCTGTTCATTTCCTAACTTGTTTGTTTTTATGTATTTCTTATCATTGTCTCTGTTAAATTGTATGGTCAATCCATACTAACCCATTCATAGCGAAGAGCTGTGTGCCATGTTATGAGGAAACTCTATGTCTATAAATGGAATTAGTTGGCTGGACTGTGAAGGTTAGTTTTATTTGTCAATGCAATTAGAATCACCTGAGAACAGAGTCTCAGCTAGGGACTGTCTAGATTAGATTGACCTGTGGGCTTGTTCATGTGGCAAATAACTTCATTACATTCTGTAAATATAATTAATAGTTTTGTTAATATTACTTAGTGCTGGTTATTAATACAGTGTCAGCCATCCCTTAACACTCTATTTTATAAATGCAAGACACAGAAACTTATTAGATTTATAATAAGCCATAAAACACTAGAGCTAGGCAGATAGCAACCCTCTAAGTTATCTTGTCTCTTCTCCATCCAAAATCCCCATAAATACTTCCACATGTTCCATTTGGGATGCTTCTGCTCCATCAGGCCCATCCTAAGATCAAGCTGCTCTTGACTAGGTGCTCCTAGTTACCTCAGGGTGACCTCCTCTCCTCCTTCCTCCCTCCTCCCTCCTCGTGGTCCTTCTGTGACTCCACGAGCCCTCAAACCTTAGCTCTGCCTACCTCTCTTCTTTCCAGGCCATGTTGTAGGCAACTTCATTAGCCAATCACAGATAATTTGGAAGGCAAGGTTTACACAATGCCGGTTTTGGATATGTGAGAATTTGCTCATAGGACAGTAAGGATCTTGGGGGACAAGCATTAACATTTGAATACACAGAAGCTCGAGATCAACTCCAGCAATGCTCATCAATGTAGGAAGACCTATCCCACTGTGGGTGGCACCATTCCCTGGGCTTGTGTCCTGGACTGTCTAAGAGGGGGAAAAATTATCTGAGTAATAAGCATGCATGCATTATTCAGTATGATTTTTGACTGTGAATATGATGTGAGGAGCTCTTTTAAATTCTTGCTGTTTTAACTTCCATGTTATGATGAACTGTAACCTGGAAATGTGAGCTAACATTGACTCTTTCTACCTTTAATTGCTCTTTAGGAAGAGACTTTATCATACCAATGGAATTGAACCTAGGACATTAAAATATTGCTACTACAGTTATGTATGGTAAAGTGATAATGGTGCCCTAATTTATGAAGGACCATCCTCTCTTATAATTTTTAGAGCTTCCTCCTGACCTAGACAATTCACTTAGGGTACTCTGTTATTTTGTCCAGTGTGACATACACATCTCCCTAATGGCATTTGATTATGAGTAGGATTTAAATATCTCTAGGTTCATTTTAACATTCTCTTTGTCTTCTGTGGCGCAACATGACCTCAGTTACCCATGATGTTCCCAAACATAGACTCTTTCTAGTTCAGTCTCTCTGCATGAGAGAACCTCAGTCTGTCAAATAGTTGGAGATTATCTTTCCAGACATCCAGAATGATCTGGAGACCCCAGAGCAGAAATTACTCTTTAAAGACTTCTCTTACCTTCTAATTTATCCCCATTCTGCCACGAAACTAAATGGCATCTCGTAGCTTAAATTCCAGAGCCTTCTGGATTTCTGGTGTGTTGCTAACTTAGATCTTTCTGTCACGCTTGGTGATAGATAATTTTCATATCACATTGTCCGGTTAAGATTGTATTTTCAAAACAACAGTGTCACTTCCCTGTTGTTTCTCCTCATTTTTCTCTCTGTCATTGAGGAATGCTTTATTCTATGAGTGCTATTTTGAGAACATTCTGCTGGGAGCAGGGGATAAACACGTAGATTCAATCTGCCATATGGACACAGATGTTCCAAAATCACTTTATGATATAATTGGATGGAACTCCTGTGGGAAAGTGTGCTGAAATGAGGTTAAACAACATATTTTCCCCCCATAAAAATTTGAACCGGGGAGAACATTCCAACAACGGCTATGTAAAGTGCTAAGAGCAGTCTTCCCACAAACATCCATAACACTACATGACATTATGAAAAACAACCATTCCTGAGCTGTACACACTGGCCAGAGTGGGCAAGTTTGTATGTGTTTATTCTTGCAAAGCTGCTGCTGATTTGTGTAAGAACAGCATCATTTAAAGCCTTTTTGTATAAAGCAAGACCACCACTGTGAGCATCTCAGTTGGTGAAAACAGCTATTCGAGGAGCAGGAGTGGCCAGTATATACAGCTATTTTGTTTCTGCAGAACAGATTTAATGTAAAGTGTGGTTTGAAAAGAAGCCAATGGTTATTATAAGCAACTCGTAAGAACAGAAATAAGCATTCGTGGTAAGGATTAATTTGTTGTTAATGGAATACCTGCTGTGGTTTCAATGGGAATTGTTCCCAGCCTCTTATATTTGAGTATCTGGTCTCCAGTTGGTGACATTGTTTTGGGAGATTATGGGATTATCAGGGTGGGAGGCTTTGCTGGAGGAGGTGTAACACTGAGGATGGGCCTAAAAAGGTAGTAGACTGGGCTCACTTTGGCCCAAGGACTTTGTTCTTTGCCTGCCACTGTGATGTGAAGGGTTGAACGTTCCCACCCCCAGTGGTAGAGCTGTTCTAGTCACGACACTGTCCACCATGATGGAGTGAATCTGTAAATCTGTAAACCAAAGAAAACACTCTTTCCCAAAGGAAGTTGTGTAAGATAACTGATCATAGTAACTTAAAAGGACCAAATAAATTCAATGGAGTAAATGACAGCCTTGTTATCAATTGGTACTGGAAGTTATCCACATACAATTAAATGAACCTAGAACCATATCTCATATATGCAAAAAATATGCTCAAAATTGTAGAATAAAACACAAGATCTTCAAGTTCTTTACTTATCTAGAAGATTCATACTACAAAACAAAACCCAAATTCAGAAAATGTTATAAATTATACTACATCAAAACTAGAAACATTAGGGCTAGAGAGATATCTTAGTGGTTAAAGTACTTGCTGCTCTAGTAGAGGACATGAGTTTGGTTCTCAGCATCTATATTGTGTTTTTCACAGCAGGCTATAAATCTAGTTTCAGGAAATCCAATGCACTCTTCTGGCTTGCAAGCATGCCATGCACATACATGCACTAAGCACAAATACAAACACATAAATAAATATTTAAAAATAGAAACATTATTATAGAAAACATCACTTAAAACAAACAGGAACAAGACACAGATTGAAAGAAAATATTTGCAATCATATATCTGTTAGAGAACTTGCATCTGACTACATAAAGAAAATATTTACAAATTATATGTTCAACAAAGGACTTAAGCTCAGCTGAACAGTAATACATATGACCAATTACAAATCAGAAAAATATCTGTACAGACATATCAACAAAAATTAAATAGCTTATATATATGAAAATATACAACATGTCCATTAATTAAATTTCAAAGAGAGATTATTACAAATAGACAAAAGTTTACGTCACCAAAATTAATCTGTTATTACTCAGTGTTTTCAGAGTGAGGTAATCTGAAGTAATCATTGATTGATAGATAGTAATAGCGTCCTTACAGAAAACAACTTGCTAGCTTCTTAGGAAAGTTAAATGTAAACTTCAGTCACAGAGCCAAGCAATTCAACTCTTAGCTATCGATTTAAGAGAAAGAAAGGTATGTTACTACACAAATTCTTGTAGATGAAGGCTCATAATAATAATAATAATAATAATAATAATAATAATAATAATAATAATAATAATAAAAAATAAATGTTGGCCACAATTGCAAGGATACATCAAGCCTTGAGTAGGTTTTTTAAAATGTGTCATTTCTTTCTGGTAGAATCTGAATTATCAGTTATGCAAGGTGGTTAGTGACACATAGAAAAATGAATAGTATTTCTCCAAACCATGCTAAGTGGGAAATGATACAGGTACACATTACAGATTTCCTTTAAGATGAAGCTTATATAAAAAGGTAAGAGTGCATAGTTGCCTAAGGAGAGATCAGGAGTTGTTTGCAAATGATAACTTTTAGAGGTAAGGGCTTTATTATAGAATTGGACCACAGCCAGGCATATACAACTATATAAATGTACTAAAATCAAACTCTTCCCCCAAAATTAGTTAATTGTAAAATATATCATTCAAACCACCATAAAATTATAAAATAACTGTCATAAAATTGCATTTAATGTTCTTGGGAACAATTATGAGCTTTGAGTAGTATTTATTAATGCAGGATCAGTCAATTGGCCACATTCCAGCTTTTGTGAAATGTCCTCTTAGAGTCAGTAAGTCAGAAACCTTAACTTTGTTTTCAGTTCTCTATAATTTGATTCAGTACACCTAAATCTTGTCTGTAATTAGTTTTTCAATCAAGATAATTGATCTAAAATAGATAAAAGACAAACATTAACATGGACACACAACTCAAAATTTATGATTTATATCTAATTATAACATTAATTACAAATTAATTATATTAAAAATCACAAGAATTCCAACCAGCTTTACTTACAAAAGAATCGATATCTTCTACTGATGCTAATGGAATTGGAGGTAAGTCATTGATTTTCATTATTGTTGTTCAGTGATTAATTACGTAGCAGTATTTTGACTTATATTGGTAAAATTAGCATAGATAATTATATGGACACATAATGAGAGTTTGATCTTGAATGATCGTTATGTGTAATGACAATGCTTTCATCCATTCACATAATATTACTTATTAGATACCATGATAAGTTATGTGAATTTTATTTATAACAGTGAATAAAAGTGTCATTTCTGTAAGATATTTATCTTCATCTTATTGAAAGTTCAGGGAAAGATAAAAGGAATTCCCATTAATATGAGGCTTACTTTATACCAGTACAGTATGATATATAACATATTGTATAAATCAAAAATAAATATTGGACCTGTTGTTGTCATGGAGACTCAGCAGTGAGGTACCTTACCTAGGTTTGGTGGGTCAGGACATGTTTTCTATGGGAGTATGGAAAGCTCCTTGGAGTTAGCTGGTATAATGGGGCAAATAAAGGGAAGCAATTTCACAGAGATGAAAAACACATGTGGTGTCTCAGGTGTATAGGGAGAACTAGAGATAGTTCACCAAAGCTGGAATTGGGAACTTGATAGGATCAATGGGGTACAAGGTTTAGTAAGAGATGCTGGGAAGGTGCTGCCCATGTTGCTAAGTTGTTGGAAAGTATCCTCGGAGCAATGGGAACCTGTGAAATGTTAAAAAAAAATTTCACCATGAGAAGTGAAACAAAAATTGTGAAAGATGCATCAGATAGAACTTCGCTGTCATAGAAATATATAGGGATGATCAAACAAAAAGTAGGTTAGCAAATCTACTCTTCAACTTAATGCCTCCACTGTCACTCACAAGGTTATTTTTAATTCACTGGAATAGAATTTTGTATATAGATACAAAATAACTTAAATTTTAGATACATTGGTATAGAATTCAAATTTAAGATTATTTTTCAAACACATTAGATGTATTTCTGCTCTAATATAAAGTTTTGTAACCATATAACTCAGTTATAGTACAAAGCTTACTTCTAATACTTTGAAAGTGCTATTGCAGGCTGTTTAGGATAAATAAGTTATACAAGTTAATTATTAGTTGAACAAATCATGGTCATATCAATTACTAGTCTATTTTTATCACAAGAATATACATCTTAGGTGCAACAGATAGATATGATTCTATAGAAAGATAAGGTAAAGTAGTTATATGATGTCTCCAAAAACCTCAGAGACACATAAAATATGGCATTTAAAAATGTTTTTATCATTTCAAAGACTCACTGACAATGACACATGTTAACTCCTGGCAACACCCAGCCTACCAGAAAGAGGATGATAAGCATCAAAGAACCTCCTTATGGAGATGGCTTCAAATGTGGAAAACAAGAGCTGGGAAAAATGTCCTCATTTCTACCACAGACAGATTTCTGCCTAAAAAAAGAGCAAGCTTGGATGCAGGCAGAGTTGATGGCCAAACTCTGCCAAGACAGGGTAAGCAATTCTTCAATAGTTCCTGCCTCACAAATATGTCTTTCAGATGTATTGGGTGAGAAGGCTGAAGAAGATGCTCCAACATTATAGAGAGTTTTGGGTGACTGCTCAGGTAGCCAACTGCCTCTGTCATCTTTTCATTTGGAAAGCTACTAACGTGCACTCCCAGCATATTCAGGTAATCAAGTTTATTCCTTCTCAAGCCTCTGATGGGGTTGAAGACCAGATAAGATGCTTTAGGTCTAGATAGGTGTTTTAAATGGATAATGACAAGATATGATAGATATTGATTTACATTCAGAATTTTAGACACACAAAGATAGGTAGTGTATTGTATATATGACTAGTAGCCATGCCCTTAAGGAAAACTGACTCTCCCCTTTCTAGAAGTTCACGCTAACTCTCTGGCTAGGGATTGGCACTCCATGCCCAGGCCCCCTCTCTGAACTGGGATTTTGTCCGCTTTGAGCTTGTACAGGTCACAAATGCTGTGTGTTCATACGTGCAATTGCCCTGCTAGGTCTGAGAAACATGGTTTTCTTGTACTTGTTAACTTCCTCTGGCTCTTACAATCTTCCCACCACCTCTTTACTATTGATGCCCAAGTCTCAAGAGGAGAGGGTGTGACATATATGTCCAATTCAAGATGAAACATTCCATGTTCTCTGCACCTTTACCAGTTGTGTGTGGGTGTGGGTGTTCTGGGTTAGTCATCTACTGCAAAAAGAAGTTCCTCCAGTTCTCTGATGATGGGTGAGAGATGTACTAAACTACAGATATGAGGGTATGTCTTTAGGAATCGGTTTGATATTATGTTATTTATCAGAATACTAGTAGAAAGTTTTCCCTGGAGCTGTTGACCTGTTTGACTACAGGTTCTTGGCATTGGTAATGTGCTACGTGTGGGTTTCAACCTATGGGGTAGGGCTTCGATCCAATCAGAAGGTGGTTGGTTACTCTCATGACATCCACGCTGCTATTGCATCAGTGTGCTTGCCTTGCCAGGTAGATCGATACTGTAGCTCACAGGGTTCGTAGCTGAGTAGGAGTGAGAATTCCTTTTATCTTTTGGTAGGATACATAACAATTTTCAGCACTAGGAAATCTAGGAACAAAGTCCATATTTTATAGCTGGGAAATTCTTTGATGCTTTTGGCAGAACAAAAAAGAAATTGATGCTTTACAACACTTTTTTTTTCACATCTTTCAAGACATTTTTTTTTCATTCTTTGTACTCAGCTTCAATACATGATAACTTCTAAATTGCTTTATACTCTCCAGGATAAAAGATGATTAAATTGAATTTGTTTAATAGAAATTGTTTAACAGTTGATGTGACTTGACATTATAGAGACCTGGGCCTAGTTTTCAATTCTATCACAAAGTTTGCTTTTTGGATGATGATTCACTTGTTCTATGTCTTAACTTTGCATTTTGCTTGCAGATATGGAGTCTGTGGCGCGTGCTCTCCCTATGGAGAGAGTTGAAACAAAGGTCCATTGTGTTGGGCTCAGGACAAATGCGCAAATAAAAGCTGAATGCTAACTAGCATCATTGCCTTTTGGCTAGCTGTGCATGGAGGTTAGGGATGAATGTCCTCCCGGACAGTAGCTGCTATCCTCACTCTCTTCACCCATTGTTTCTGAGAAGTCGCAGACAGTGGGGCTTCCACACATTCCAGACAGTGTGAGCCTGACCTGCTCTATTTGATATTCAGCACAGTGGAGTAAAGAGGCCATCAGGCATTTGTTGAGCTGATAAAATGCCCTGTATAACTGATTCCTGGGAAAATATTTTCTGCCTTAAGGAGATAAATATTTATCTCAGCTCTTCTGGGAAGCATGTACTTAATAAATGATGTTTCTTTTTCTAATGGTCTGTTTATATTTTAGAGACTCCACATCACAAATTAGACTATCTTTCATCATATATAACTCTCAAAATGTATTTTCTGTGAAACATTTTCAAGAAGATTGGAATTTACTTATCAAGGAAACATTCCTCAGTTCCTTAGTTCCCATGAATGGATCAAATTTTGACTTCATAACAGGCCTAAATGCCAGCTCACGTAATTACTTTTTATTCCAAAGGATCCGAAAGCTTTCAGGGGCATATTACAATTTATTTAACACCAAGGGACAGATTTAATTTAAAAATGAACATTTTGTTACAAAAGCTTTTTCTATTTCCCTTTCCAGAACTCAAGATTGAACGCAGAGCCTCACAGAGACTAGGCAAGTGGGTTAAGTCTTGAGCCCCTTCCCTCTTTGCTATTTTTAATTTTTTTTTCTTGAGATAGAGCCTCAGAAAGTTTCCCAAAGCTGGACTTGAGTTGGCTGCCCAAGTAGGAGTGTGTTGGCAATCCCCCTGCTTCCGTAGGCAGGGTAACAAGCGGGGTCACAGACCTGGCTTCAAAAATATTTCTGATACCTTTTATACATCCTGATTTCAGGAGCCAGAATATATTCTGGAAAATGGAGACTAGCATCTATCAACTATGTATGACCAAAGGCCCTGAATGATTCTAGAAGGGCCTGTATTTTAGGGTAATAATACTGAGCTGAAGTCAATTTCAGTTTTGTGTTCCCTTCTTCCAATAAAACCCAGCTCCCTGTTGTCTTGCTAAGTAACCTCGTTACAGACGGGCTGCACAAACATCCTCGGTACCCATCTTTCAAAATATAAGCATCCCTGCCTGCTCTGGGTGCAATCTGTTGGTATGTAATAGTTCCCCTAGTGAATAATTACATCCACAAGTCACATTCTTGGAACTAAATGCTTTCAACTAGATTAATTGGATCTAGACAAAGGGAAAAACTAGATGCCATTTTGTAAGTTCTGCTGTGCGCAAGCATTCATACTAGCAGCCTTTGTTTCCATTTTTATTGCCTGTAATCCTGAAAGCCAGGTGTTATCTGCATTTTACAGGTGGGGAACTGACTTCACAAAAGTGTAGTAACTTCCTTACAGCTACAGGGGAAAGGAAACTCCTGGACCCAGCCAGCACTGTTAAGAATAATTGCACACCACCTGCACCAGGCTCCTCACGCTACAGATGGCTGATGAGTTCAGGGTCTCAGATCTTGTGATTTCCTCTTTGTGGATCCATCATGCCTGCTTGTTCCTATGTAAAGCTGTTTTGAGCAATCCTGGTATGAGCTCGCCTAGCCCAGTGCCTATTGTCAGTCTCCTGGTCAGCCTAATTACATGCTGCTGTCCTTTGCTTCAAGCCTTTGGTCCAGTAGTTCTCAATCTTAATGCTGTGGCCCTTTAATACAGGTCTTCAAGTTGTGGTGACATCCCAACCACAAAATTATTCTCATCGCTATGTCATAACTGCAATTTTGCTACTGCTATAAGTCATAATGCAAATATCTGACACGCAGATGGTCTTAGGCGACCGCTATGAAGGGATCATTTCACTGTACCACAAAAAGTCATGAGCCACAGGTTGAGAACTGCTGCCTAAGCCTCTGTCTTCTATCCTTTTCTTTTCTTTCTTTTTCCTTTTTCTTTCTTTCTTTCTCTTTTTTCTTTTTCTCTCTTCTCTAAGGTGATCTAAGATAGACTGCATTTCTTGCCATCAGTTTCTCTGGAACATCACCAGTACCAGGAGGCTTACTGTTCCTTGTTTTCTATTTTCACCGAGGTCCTGGGTACAGCAGAAAGGGATGACCTCAGAACACGTCTAAATACATAAAACTGGGCTTCTGACACTCTCCCCTGCGAAGTTCCCAAGAGAGGAGCTTCCGCTGTTCATCCTCTCACAAGTTGTGTCTCTCCACTTTTACTCTAGAATTTTAGCCAGACGGTACAGGATAAACATACCACAGCTCACAGATGCAAAGACGACAAGTAACAAGAAGGACCCAAGGGAGGATGCTTAAACCTCCCTCAGAATGGAAATGGAATAGACAGCTGTAGAGGTTGATGAGTGGGAACAAGGTAGGAGAGGGGGTGCAGAGAGAAATCAGGGTGGAGAGCAGACCTGTGGAGAGAGGGGTGGATGGCAGGGGGACAGAAGGTCTGCAGAGAAAAGAGGAACTGTGGGTGGGGGCATCTCTGTGACAAGCTGGAGACCTAAATCAGGGTAGGCTTCTGGGAGGATATAAGTGAGACTCTAGGTGAGACTTCTACTAGCAGGGGCCATGAAGACTGAAGAGGACACCTAGTGAAGGGCAGGAAACACCAACCCACCTAAAAAATAATCTTGATCCAAATCTTACCCTGCCTACAAGATGTGCAGGGATAAAGATATAGCAGAGATTGAAGGGACGTCCAACCAATGCCTGCCCAACCTGAGACTCACCCCGTGGGAGACAGCCAACCCCTGATACTATTAATGATACTCTGCTATGCTTGCAGATAGGAGCCTAGCAGAGTTGTCCTCTGAGAGCCTCCACTCCTCAGGGGTTCAAAACAGATTCTATGACTCACAGCCAAACATTCGTCGAAGTGTAGGGAGTCTTGTGGAAAAGTGACGGAAAAGAGGAAAAGACCCGGAGGTGATAGGAGCGCCACAGGAAGACCAACAAAGCCAACTAACTAGGACCCAGAGGAGCTTGCTGAGACTGAAGCAACAACCCAGGACCATGTGTGGACTGGACCTAGGCCCCCTGCACAGATGTAGCCGATGGGCAGCTCAGGCTAATAGTAAAGGGAGTGAGGGCTGCCCCTCATATGGACTCTGTTGCTTGCTTTTTGATCACTCCTCAGGGTGGGACTGCCTTGTCAGGCCTCAGGGGAAAAGAACGGGCTCATTTCTTTTTTTAAAATTAAATGATTTTTATTTTTTACGTATACATTTATATTATTGCACATATATACAATAAACTATCTATAGCAAGAAGAACCATGACACAGTCAGGAATTATATGTTACATTCTTAGTGTTTCGGCTATTTGTATTTGACAGCCTTGAAGAAAACATTTTTCCTATCTTGGTGCATCTAAAATTTTGAATGTAAATCAATGAAAACCCCTAAACAAATAAGCTTAATTGTGACACTAACTTGTTTGGTCTTCAACCGCACCAGAGACTTGAGAAGGAATGAACTTGATTGCCTGAGTATGCTGGGAGTGCAGGTTAGTAGCTTTCCAAATGAGAAGATGACAGAGACAGTTTTCTACCTGAGTAGTCACCCAAAACTCTCTATAACATTGGAGCATATTCTTCAGCCTTCTGGTCCAATATATTTAACAGGCATATTTGTGAAGATATCCTATCTTGGTAGATTGGCTGTGACTTTGCCTACATCCAAGCTTGTTTTTTTTTTAAAAGCAGAATTCTGTCTGTGGTAGAAATGATGACATTTTGCCCAGCTCTTGTTTTCCACATCTGAAGCCAACTCCATAAGGAGGTTCTTTGATGCTCATCATCCTCTTTCAGGTAGTCTGGGTGTTCATTTCTGATGTGACTTGGTGAGCCAGGGTGGTTGGGTATGGTGGGCTTCCATTTTGTGAGGAATAGAGGAGGAGAGAATGGGAAAAAGAGTGGGAGGGTAGGACTGGGAGGAGAGGATAGAGGGGGCTATGACCAGGATATAAAGAGAATAAATAAGTAAATTAATAATTAAAAAATATGCACCTGCACACACATGCAAAATGCACATGGCAGTCCGAAAACAGACAACTAGAGAGAAAAGGGCCAGGGACAAGAGATACCCTTCTAAAGCTTGTTCTTTTCCAACCTCTAATGCTTCCAGCCAGGCCTCACCTGAATTCTATCACCTAGCAATAATGCCGTCAAATTAAGACTTCATCGCTTGTTTAAGTCAAAGGCCCCATTATGTAAACACTTTCTCAAAACTCCACTTCTGAACATGCACTAGGCACCAAGTCTTTAACACATGATCTTGATCTCACTCCTAAGAAGAACCTTTAAGTTTTGTGGATTTCCATAAAACTTAGAAACTGTTCAGTGAGATGTACTCTTTGAACCCTCTTGATTAAACAAAAAACATTTAAAAAGAAATTAAATATATTTAAATTATGGTACTATTCTGATTTATTAAATTAATATGTTAAAAATAATTTCCTTTTTTGATGGTTGAGCACCTGAGTTTTGTGGATAATCATGCAGAATGATGGCTCTTACTTGATGGTAGTTCACAAGGGGATGTAAAAAATGATGGATTAAATTAGTTCAAACTGGAATTTGTCTTGAAAATCAATTTTTCTAACATCTGTGAGAAAAGCTGATTTTATTGGTCTCTCTAAATAAAAGAAGGCAACTCAAACTTCATTTATTTTTATTATTGCTGAGAGCTGTGATTTCATTAATTAGTTTTTTTTTACAGTAACTGGTATGACACCCTTGATGATGAACGTTCAAAAACATTTGTTTCATTCTATTAGTTTTTAGTTCTTTTTTTTATATATGCAGAAAACTTGGAGGCTTTCTATTAGAAAACAGCAACACTTCTGAGCTAGTGCATCGACTATCTTATATTTGCACAAAATTATTTTCCAGAGAGGAATGCCCACATTGATCTTAAGCCTCTCTGTGTTTCTATCCTGTAACCATTATAATCTACCTGGAGCTCGTTCTGTGGTACACCAAAGGCAAGAATCTTTTGAATTGTTCTGGAAAGAGAATAGCTGAATATAGCATACTATATGTTGTAATTTACCATTGCTTAATGAACACATACAGCGGCTTCAGGCAACTGGACATGACCATGCTTTTGGTTTGGAGTTGTGCTCTGAATCTCTACAGCTGAAGGGAGTGCATGACTTTCTAGATGCTTGATCCATTACCTGTGGGGCAAGACTGAGAATGTGGCAACCCATTTCCACCAAGGCTCCATGACATGCAAGTTCCTCCCTTTATGCTTGGATACAAATATACTTTTATGTGAAAGTGTCTCCTCCTTGGTGAATGGTGCGTTACCTTTTTGGAGATGGTGCCCATTTATACCCACATTTCAACAATAATGATAATAATAAAATTTGAATAATGTTGAAGGTAAATGTGTTTAATTACTTAAGAGAGACAAGCCACCATACAAGGTTTTTCCAAAGGTCTGCACTTTCTAAGGATCATAACCTTCTTAGCTGTGTTCTGTGAATGACCAATCATTTCATATGAAAGCCAAAACTATAGTAGCAAGCTGATATCCATTTTCCTTCAATCTGTTAATCAAAGCACATACCATATTTTTTTAAAAAAAATCATGAGATATGAAGATAAAATTACAACCATCTGGATATGCAAGTCATTCTGACCACTCCAGCTTCACCTTAGAGAGTGGATGTATGAAATGTAACATTTAAACTTTGCATTGTTTCTTTAAGAGTCAACACAGGAGGAGATAGCTTGGGCACAAAACTATGGGCAAAACAAGTGTTGAAAATACTTATTTGGATGATAAATCCATGTCAAGAAATTTCAACTTACTGTGCATCTATGAACTTATGATCCACAGCATTAATCATGGTCTTCTTGTAAGAGCCCATTATAACCTGCACAGAATGACCAATGTGACAGAAGCAAGGTTCAAAGACAGGTTGCTAGGATGAACGTTACATATTCCAAACAAAGATGAGTAACACACGTTGGGTAGGATAAATCTACGAATAGCCTAGAGCTAGACATCAGACATGACTTGAGGTGACAAACTTCACATTAACTCAGAGACAGAAAATAAAAGAGGTGGAGACAGACATGTTGTTAACACTATCTGGCTGCATGACTCATTTCCAGAGAAATCAATGCTGTGCTGACATTTTTCCTTCTTCAGAACCAATAAGGAGCCTCCTGTAATTAAGCAAACTTTCTCCCTCCTAGCAAAACAAACTGTTAAGCCACAGAGAAGCTACTGACACATCTACCCGTCAACCAAAGCTATAGTATTTTAATCCAACTACAATGCAAAGACGTGTGAGTCAGTCACTGAACATTTTCAGCAAATACCATGTGTCATTGGAAATAACTTCGGCTTTTCCAAAGACCATAGATTTATTCTGTAGGAGGTTTTAGAAACAAGCAACAATAATTTTAGCTAAAGCAATTCCCCATGTTCACTAAACCATAACCGTCTGAAACTGGTTATTTCTAGAATTACACAGAACTAAAATAGCAAACACGGAAACAGAGATATGGGTTAGAATTCATCAAATGAGAGGAAAAAAATGTTTAGAATTTTAAGGTATAAAATATCACATCTGGTAAGTATTTATAGATTCCAATTTAAGTACATACTTCAAACACTAATTAAAAACATTCTCTATAAATAGAAATCCAATTTGCTGTGTGTACAGATTGAGTAATACAAGCGACTTCTCCTAGATATCAGTTTTCTCTCTATGCAAGCAGTCAAAGAGTAATTGACCCTTGGACTTCTCATTAAAACTCAGCAATGGAGGCTGGAGAAAAAGAAGCTGTGTCTAGTCACACCACCAAGCAAGGTTATAGCCAATCTAATCCCATTGTGTCTGTGTTCACTGGTGTCAACATGACTTGATGAGTTGGACAGAAAACAGAGTTAAACCCAGTGCCCATGCCATGCTTTATACATTGTCTGCATATAGATAGACTGTTTGTTTGCATTTAACTGATAAGACAGAACATGAGTGACACTGCTTTCTGCTGAACATTCAAATAGAGAGATGGTCATCTTGGCTCTAGCTTATGTCATGGGATTATACTAACTCCAGAAACAAAACTCAGGAGTTGACTTTCTCTGTGTTGCTTGTCTCTTTTGTCCTCTAAAATTTTCTCAGGAAACACTTATGTTATCAAGAAGTTGGGACTTGTTTGTGGGTGATATGTAGTGCATTTTCTTAGGAATACATAATATGGTGAAAATACCTTAAGAATTCTGTAAATTTCTCATGAATTTGGAATAGATAAATTGATTCTCTCTCTCTCTCTATCTATCTATCTATCTATCTATCTATCTATCTATCTATTTATCTATCTATATATATATATACACACACACACACACACACACAACGGGCTGAGGCTGGCAACATGGCTTAGCAGGTAGCAGCATTTGCTGTGCAACATAAAGACCTGAGTTCAAATCTCCAGCTTCATGCAAAAAGTAAGGCTTGGCTGCACTGACCTATAACCCCAGCACTGTGGGGATCAGAGGCAAAGGGTGTTGCGGCTTCTTGGAAGCCAATGTCACTTCAGGTTCAGTGAGAGATCCTGCCTCAAAGTAATAAGGCAAAGAGTGAAAGACACTCAACTTTCCTTTCTGGTCTCTACATTCACACCCTGTGTACACATTTGTTCATATAAAAGCACATACATGACACCCAAACACATAAATAATAAATTCAAAAATAAAATAGAGTAAAGGTAAGGTCAACAACATAGAACAGCTAGCTTTCAGGCACGGCTGGAACTGAGATCTGAACCTGAACACCTTAGGTGTGTTTTCTTAGTTACAGGACGGCTTTAGTATTTTCTCATGTAATTCATAGCATTTATTAAAAACACGGTAAACGTAGAACCACAATTCTCACTGAAGACTTCCAACAAAGCACAGTATGCATGCTGATGTCTTTCTGTCAAGGATGGGGTCTTCTATGATCCACACATTTTTTTCTCATGTTCACAATAGAATACCACCCTCCCATTTTTACCTCAAAACTTTTATAGTCTCTGTGCGTTCTTTCTTATGAGAACTCAAGTTTCACATATTTATTTTTATTTTATTTGCAAATAAAATATAGATTTTGACCTTCAACATAAAATTTAAGCTGAAATTAGTATGAAGATATCAACATACACATTTTCTCCCAAGGTAGAATATATACTTTTTTTTTTTTTGGAGAGAATAGTTTCTGTACCACTGCTTATTACAAATAAGCAGAAAGGAGGAGCACACTGGAATTATTCTTAACAAACTCACCTGTATCTGCATATCTCCAAACCATCAGGGTTTCTGTTGTAAGATAGAAAAATAAAAATTCTATATATCCAAGTATTCATTTTATCTGTTTTGTGAGACTTTTATTAGTTACATTTTATTTATTCATTTATTACTTTTAGCCAAGAGGAACTGCAATACCACAAAGTAAAAAAAGAAATAGAAAGAAAAATATGAAATTTGACTTTTAACTGTGAAGTCTTCAACATCGTTGGCCCTTGCTATATTCAATGTTTGAATCCATTAAAGAGAGTAGACATAATCACCATCACACTTTGTCTACCTGTTAAAGTCTAGACTTTCTATTCTTTCCAAGTATTTAGTTCAGGTTTGTGTATGCATATTTACAGCTAAACATACATATCCATCCATACTTTTTAAACCTACATGTCAATTGTGGAAATACTACTGTTGTATAAATATCAAACAAGAAAGCAACAAACTATTGAGCCTGGAATATATTGTTGGTAATATTGCCTAAGAAAGAGAGCAAAATTGTTTATACCTATATTGAAAGGTACATCAAGAGATATAATGTCATGGACACTTAGTGATAGACAAGAAAACCATTTTTTTTCATGTGGAAAGTCACATTAGATGCTGTGATGGTTTGAATGAAAATGCCCTCATAGGTGCATAGGCAGTGGCACTATTAGGAGGTGTGGCCTTGTTGGAGTAGGTGTGGCCTTGTTCGAAGAGCTATGCCATTGAAGTTTGCCTTTTAGGTTTTAGAAGCTCAAGCCAGTTCCTGGCTGGGGCTCACTTTCTCTTCCTGCTGCCTGCTCATCTGGATGTAGAACTCTCAGTAACTTCTTCATAACCTATTCAGCACCATGTCAGCCTTTATGATACCATGCTTCCTACCTTGATGATAATGAACCAAATCTCTGAATCTGTCAGCCAGCCCCAATTAAATGTATTCCTTATTAAGAACTGAAATAAGAGTAACAGCTAAAATAGGAAGCCATCAAAGAGAACTCTTCACAAGTGCACTAAGGATGCTGAAGTGAACCTCTCCAAAATTCACAGCTTCTGGTGGGGGTGTACGGGAGGGGAAGGACTCAGATCTACTTAAGGGGCAAGCCACTGAGAATTTGACTATGCTCTAGTGAGGACATAGATAACACAAATCGGACTTGGTTTTTTTCCTCCTATTTTTTTATTTTATGCTTAATTTTTAAATTTTATTTTTATTTTATCTTTTGACACACTTTTCTTCTTAATTTCTGTTAGTTAATTTTTAAATTATAACTAATCCACATTACATCCTGATGGTTATCCCCTCCCTCTTATCTTCCTGTGCCCACCCTTCTTGTTTCTCCTGCCCTATTCTCCTCCCTTAGACCTCTGATGGGGGGTGGAATATCTCCCCACCAGCTGACAGCAGCCTATCAGGTCTAATCCTGATAGCCTGCATCCCTTCCTCGGTGTGCCCACAGGGCCTCTCTACCAAGTGGATCAAGTCAGGCCCCAGAGTTTATGTCAGAGGCAATCCCTGCTCCTTTCCTCCCTCACCCTACCATGAAGCGTGAGCTGTCCATTGTCTATATCTGAACAGGGGGGCCTAGATTTTAATTTTTGTGGGGAGGTCACAAAGGTAGGGGGACAGACACAGGACAAGAGGAAAGCGATTGTGATCAAGGTGAAATTCTCAAAGAATCAATACAAATATTATGTTAAGAGAGAAAGAAAGAGAGGGAGTGAGTGGGGAGGAAGGGAGAGAGGGAGAGACAGAGGGAGAGGGAGAGAGAGAGAGAATTTCTGTGGTCATGGTGTCTTGTGGCAGCAATAGAAACACTAACTAAGGCAGACGGTGTCTGGTTTCTCCTAGTTACCTCCTGTTTGACTGACCTCCAGTTTCTAGGCATATTCTCTAGCTTCTTGCTACTGTCTCTGGCTTTGGAAAGTTCTTTTCATCTCTTATGTGTCTTCTGAAAACAATGACTGAAAGACAAAAGGAAATTACAGAGCCCATGTAACTTTAGAGGTGTGAAATATTAAAACATAAAAGTGGTTGGCTATGAAGTAGGAACAAAATTCATCATACATTCAAGATCCATATCTGCTTTAATAAACCCTTTCTTTTGAATTGAAAGTGATAAGCCTTGTCTTCTTTCAGGCATACATTTTTGGGGGTGGTGCTTTACCTTTTTATGTTGCCTGTCTGAACTTTTACTTTCCAAAACTTCATCAAGTCATGTGGTTGAGCATAATAAAAGCTAAAAGCAGCATTAACCCCGAGGAAAGCTGTAATAATCCTAAATGCTGCATGCATCATTTAGCAAGCGCCTTTGCTTCCTACCACGTGACCCATGTCCCAATCAATTTCTGCCTAATCTCATCATTTGACAGCACGCTGCTCCCAACACACACACACACACACACACACACACACACACACACACACACACACACACGTTAAGACATACACACACATGCTAAGACACACACACACACGAGGTCATTTACTCCCAGCAGCTATCTTTTGGGGTGAGTATTTTATTCAATCTTCACAAATGAAGAAAACAAGCTACAAAATATAGTGGTTTTTCCAGAGTTGCACTATAGGGAGAAGCAAGATGAATTAGAAAACTAAGACTTGTAGTTCTTTAATCAGAAGTTCTGGGAGACAGTATTCTTAGTCTTTGATCCATCTGGTAAACAATGAGTTCTGATAATGTTCTGATACTAGGTTACTGGAGTTAAGTATTGTATGTAATAAGGAAAACAAGGTATACCTTTACTTTTCAGTCCTAGATGGCAATCAATAAGTCTAGGATCATTCCAGAAAAAAAAAGAAAGTGCTATTTGAATGGTTTCTTCCTCAAAGATAAAGATGCAGAATTAGGCAGTAATATAGCTCTGGGATTGGAGCAAAAGAATGTAAGGGAATGGTAGGTTTGAGACCCAATTAAGTTCTTCTTTCTGTCAAGGAACCTTGGAAACAGCCTTGAACAGGGATTCTATGTGTTGCTTCAGTGTGGCATCAGGTCCATGTGACATTTCACCAGATACTAGGAAAACTGTATATCCTACATAAACTTTAGTCCTCTACATTTGGGTCTTCCTCTGTGTCTTAGTTACTTTTCTATTGCCAGGACAAAACACCAGAACAGGCCAAGTATACAAGAAAGCAGTTAATGTTGGATTTATGGTTCCAGAGGGTAAAGTCCATGACCATCATGTCTGAGAGCATGGCACCTAACAGGCAAGGCATGGTGTGGAGCAGTGGCTGAGAGCTTTTATGTTGAGACACAGAGAGTGGAGAGAGAGAGAGAGAGAGAGAGAGAGAGAGAGAGAGAGAGAGAGAGAGAGAGAGAGAGAGAGAGAGAGAGAGAGAGAGAGAGGCGGGGGTGGGGGCGGGCGATAACTAATGGGATGATATAGACTTTTGAAACCTCAAAGTCCACCCCTTGTGCTACACCTGCTCCAATAAGGCCACACCTCATAATCCCTCTCAAACAGCTCCACCACCTGGGGACAAAGCATTGAAATAAACGACTCTGTGGGGGACATTCTCAACGAAATGCCATGGTTTGCATTAATTATTCTCCCTTTGCACTGTTCTAACTAGATCTTATTATGATCTTCTTACCCTGTGGTTTTGTATAAAAAGTAGGAAACACTGATTGGAGGCGTGTTTCACATTTAGACAATAGATTTGTGTACTATCAATGGTCACAGCTCCCAACCTTTCTTTCAGTTTGGTATTTGTTAATGTTTTTACTGTATTTTTTAATTTTACCCATTCATCTCTGTTCATTTTTCTTTCATTAAATTTCTTTATCTCAAAGCCCCAAATGCACATTTCCCCAAAGTTTGTGTGGATATTTATTCTGTATTACAACAGACAGGAAATTCCAGCATGTATCCTCTTTACCTCCTTTCCTCCTCCTCCTTCCCTCCTTCTCTTTATACACCATTGAGCTGAAATGAATGGGGGGGGGTGCTCTCCCTTTCCCTTAGAATAGATATACCTTCATCTCATATACTGAATTGTAGTTTGGAATAAAAAAATAAGGTCTCAATATTCCACTTTGATATGCCAACATGTTAATAAGGAATTGAGAATGTTCTCTTTCTTTCTGTGATGAATGTCTTCACTCAAGATAGTAATCGTGGGAGGACATAAAAAGCGAACACAAAATAAAGCTAATGAAAGAATCAACACTAAGGGGTCACTTCACTGTGTTTAGGAACTGCTTTCCATTTCCCTGTGTGTGTGGCCCCATGACTTCTGTTTGCCACAGGCACGCTTGGTTTACCAGGGATAAAGGAGGAGGCTGTATCTATGTTAACATTAAGTATTATTTGGACTACAAATAGAAAGTACCAAAGATACCATGACCTTAACACCTCACTTTATAGATGCTGAAGTTACTGAGGACTAGCATGTATATTTTAAGCAGAACGGCACGTCCATGAGAATGACAAGCTCCAGAACCTTCCTCTACGTCATGATACATGGTAAAGGGGCGTTAGGAGGGTAGATGGAAATAGTTGCATGAACATTAGAGTGCTAAGATAATGGAAGCTTGAACGTTGGATGTGTGTGTGTGTGTGTGCGCGCGTGTGTGCGCGCGCGCATGCACATGCGTGTGTGTGTGTTTTAAGGAAAAAAAAATCTAACGAGCTCAAACCTCAGCTTTGCTGTTGATGCCCTGAAGAAAAATTCAACTTCTCTGCAGTTTAGGGGCGCATGTAATAGGATTACATATCCTGTAAATTCACTGACACTTGATATAATGTTAGCGTCCCTTCCTCTAGGACATTTCACGCTCTGCTCAGTGGTGTAAAAGAGCGTGAATCACTATGCTACTGCAGCTTGCTGTCTAGGGAGAGGCCTATGGCCCAGCTGTAGAAAAAAGAACACTGATCACCAGGAAACCCCCAACTTCAGTTGCTTACACCTGCGTTGTGCATCGACTGTGCTGGGGAATATCACCACGAAGAAAATAAGGAGCTGCTGAGACACATTATGGTTAATCTAAACAGTGGTATGTGGCACCAGGGAAATGGGAGGTGCTATGTGTGTAGTTTCTAAGACCTGATGTACATGAAGAAAAACTGAAACTAAGACGAATGCAGCACTGTCACGTGCCATGAACCTATTTTTATAAAAAACAAGCATTAAAGGTGTGAGTGGATCCATATTACATTTATGAGTAGATCTATATATAAAATTTATGCTTTGCTTTTAGATACATAGAAAAAACTTGAAATCGTTGGCTTCAGAAAGAGAGATTAAAGAACCTTGACCCTGGCTCTTTCAACCTTCTAGGATTGCTTCTGTTTGAAAATCAGGTGCATGAATTAATTTTATTATATAAAATAAAAATAAGTGGGAATGTAATATTAGCCATCGATTTGCTTAGAATAATTGAGGAATTCTGATTTCCAAAGTAGAAGCTTTACAGAGGTGAAATCCATATTTCTGAAATAAAACTATAAGAAACTGCATCACTACATCAAGTAATATCACTGTGTAACCTGAAATGGAAGAATTTTACTTCACTTATTTCACATGGAATTCTATTGAAACTGACTTCAAAGGCTGGACCACATAGACATGAAAGCCAACAGGGCCCTCCTAACATAACCTCTGCTTGTCTACTCTATTATTATTATTGCCAGACAATTATAACTACAAATCTCAAACCATATAATTTTCAACTAACATTTGGATAACATACATACTTTTTTCCAGAATATAAGAGCAAGGCCCCTCCAATCCTCTCTGAACATTCTGATGGTCTTCAGATACAAAATGGCGTAGTTAGAGCACTACTCAAAGATGAGTCAAAGAAGAATATAACTGTCATTTCAAGAAGGGATGCTCTTTGGCCATCAAAGGTCACTGAGATGGAATCTGTATAACTTTATCTCCTTTTCCTAGAATATGCTGGTATCCATCCCTGAGTTCTGGTAGCTGTGGTTTAGGACTCACCTTTATAAAACAGAACAAATAAGTATCATCATATACACAGATAGGTCTAATATCTCAGCTCAGATGGTGCAGTCATTTTCATGAAAACATATTAACATGCTACTCATGCCTTGGATATTATTTTATTAACCCAGCAACATTTCCCCCTCATGTTTGCTTGCTTTTTAGGACTAATCACCAACCTCAGATTGCTGATGATATTTCTGAAAGTATACAAAAATATAGTTAATATCCCTATGAAGCCATCTTAAGCTCACATTTTCTTCTAGAAAAACTCAAGTCACTGTAAATCATGATAATTCTATTTATGAAAACAAACATTGTGTTAATTATTCTCCATTCTGTTTTCTTATGGAGGCAGATCTGTTGCTTTAAGATGGCTAGTGATCAACGTTGGAAGGCCAGAGTCTATATCAGAAGTAGTCCCCATTCCCCTTATTGTGGGACCCACAAGGAGGAGACTGTGCTGCCTATCTACTCCATCTGAGCAGAGGGTCTAGGTCCACATCATATGTGGTCTTTGGTTGGCACATCCATCTCTGTATTGTAATGTGTTTATCCTGTATTAAGTGGCTCATATCTGCTTATGAGTGAGTATATAGCATGTTTTCTACAAGGTTGCCAAAAACAATTAGCCAAAATACCATGAATGTGACATTCATATAATCCCTGACTGTTTCATGGTTCTTCTTGCCGTATGTAATTTTTTAATTTATGTGTAATAATATAATTGTATATGCCAAAAAATAAAGTCTTTAGAAGAAAAAAAAGACGGCTGGTTATGCAAGGGGAAATGGTTTCATGTATTCTTATTCAGTGAGTTGAAGATATGAGGATATGCACCTTACTTCTGCTACCTCAGAATAGAAATCTTTAATATTTTGCAAAAATATAATTATTTTTGTTTATTAAACTCCAGTCTTATCTTAGACTAAGTATTTACATTTAAGTACTCCATGTGTATGATTGAATTTAAAATTGGTGCTGTCTCTTAGAGGCCTGCTTTTTTTCTGAAGGGAAAAGAAGGAGGAGTGGAACCGAGGAGGGAGATGGAGGGAGGACCTTCAAGGAGAGGAGGGGATGGAAATTGTCATTAGGATGTGTTGTATGAAAGAAGAATATTTTCAACAAAAAAAAAATGAAATGGAAATTTAGGACTACTAGTTAGTCCCACACAGTTAGTTTTAGAATAAAAATATTCTCTTTAAAACCTCAAGCATAGGACTAATTTAATACAGCCTTAAATAAGCAAAGCGGCCCTTTTTTGCTTTTGATGATTAGAAAGCTCCAGCAACACTCTAGAGGCCAAAATGAACCAGCAGTTCAAAGGCTGATGGAAAGACCATTGCTGGAAGCTGTCCATCTGTAAACACTTGTCATGTACAGCTTGAGAGGAGCCTTCCTTCCAAAGCGTTATGTGGAAGGGCTTTCACTGTCTTTTAGTGTTTGAGGACATAACTACAGTGCAGAAGAGAGGCCCCAAAGTTCAAGAGAGAGCAACACACACAATCCCTTTTCAAGTAGTCTTAAAATCAATACGAAGGCAGGAAGAACTTTGGGTATTGAATGACAACTTTCTTCTCTGATGAAACTGTTCTGACTCCTTTTTATAAAGGTGAGCCCTAAACCACAGCCACCAGAACTCAGGGAGGCCCTCTGATAAAACTTTACATGAAAGCAGTGGCCACACTAGCTTATTTTCTACCTTTCCTTCTGTAGTGTCTGGCTTCCCAGTGTCTTCTCTGGATCAATCACCACATCTCTTCTGGCCAAGTCAGTATCAGAGTGAACACTATGCATGATCAAAACAACAAAATGTCAAAGCTTAAAGGGGCTACAAGTGCCACTAGTGAAAATTTAATATCTTCCAATTAAACATAAGATTAGTGGTTATAATTTCCTTTTCCATATAATTGTTCAGAAATATACATAAGTGGTAGGTTCATCTCATAGGTATATCTGTCTGTGTTCTATTTTCTGAAGGATGGGACACTATTTTATTAAATTAACTCCTTCGATAGAATACACTGTTAATGTGTGTCCTGCTATTCTGAATTCATTGTGTACATTTACCCACACAATCCTCCAAACAACCTCAGAGAAATAGCTCTATGCCTACATCTATCTTAACAACTAAAATTGAGGAATATTGATAATCTATCTATGTTCACATGGTTAGCTAACACCGGAACCAGGATTTAAGGTTAAAAGAACTACTGCAAGCTTTTAACACACTTTTATATTGTAAAACACACACACACATGTAGGCACACACATACACATGCATAAACATACACACACTTAGCTTAAAAACATTTGGGGTATCTTTCAATAATCGGGTCATTATTGATACATTAAAGCCAGCAATAAGCTGCATTCTATAAACACATTTCTATAGAAGTAAAAGCATTACACTCAGTAACCACATACTTAATATACTGAAAAGCCTTATCACAAGTAACTACAATGAAAATACCTACCTAGTATTCAGCTATGGGATTTTCCGTTCCAATATGTATTAGTGTACTGTCTGTATTATTAACAAGGAGGTTAATAAGTGGCTTCAAGCAACTGATTGTCTAAAAGGGGCTTAGATTCCACAAACGTTCAAGCCAAAGAACATGAATATGGATATAATTTCTACCATGTAAACCATACACATAACAAGGGATGAAACTGTAAATGTTTTTCAGTCACTACATTACTGGGCCCCCTGGTTATCCCCTGTTCCTGACTGTGTACTCACATAGGTCTGTTTGGAAGCAAAGAATCCATACAGAGCTCCAATCTATCAACAAGGGCATGAATAATGTTTAATTAGAGGGATAGAAACACAACAGACTTACAGTCAGTCTTCATTCTTCACGTTCAATCACTCTGCATGGAGCTGCTTTTCTTTAGCCAGATTAAAAGTTCCCGAGAAAAACAAAACATTTCTATTTCTTTACTATTGCCCTGAGGACCAGTACAATCTAAAGAACATGAATTGGGCTCTGATTGGTATTTAGTGAGATATTCGCTTTGTGAGTCAAAACTTTTCCACCCCAAAGGAAGAACAACAGAGAGCATGACTTCTCCAGGCTCCTTTATGTATACGGAATTTTAAAGCGGGTGGTCTTTATTCTCATAAATCATAATAAACATCTTTCAGAAGACAAAGAATTAGTGAATGAAGGTGCAGATTCAGAGAAGGGAACTCTAGATTCTGGTGGCCTCCTAAATAAACTTCTGGATCTAGTTTCTGGGGGGTGAATATACTACCATTACTCCTATTTTATAAGTACAAAGTAGCTGGGTGTGGTGGCACACACCTTTAATCCCAGCACGTGGGAGGCAGAGGCAGGCAGACTGCTGTGTATTGGAGGCCAGCCTGGTCTACAAAGTGAGTCCAAGACAGCCGAGCCGAGGCTATGCAAAAAACAAAACAAAAAACAAAAAACAAAACAAAACAAAAAAAAAACAAAAACAAAAAACAAAACGAAAAAACAAACAAACAAAAAACAAAAAAACCAAAAAACATGTCTCAAAAAAAAAGTACAAAGTAATGTACAGGAAGACTAATTTTCCCAAGAACATAGAGCTATGGTAATAATAATGGTAATAATGGTGACATTCTCCTTTCCCTTTGGGATCAGAAAAGATTGCATTATAGCTGGCAATACTGCCCTTTGGCAGCCCTCAGCTCTCAGTGCCATTAAGGGACCAGCACATTACCCAAACTCATTCCACACTTCCCACAGTAGCCATAGAGCCAACGACTGATAGATGAAAATGCCCACAAAGTTCAAAAAGTTCATCTCCTCTTCTCAGTTGCAGAAGTTCTCAGTAAGGCTGGTTTGGTTGAGAGTGTACACAGATAGTCTTTTTGCCCAAACTGGCTTCTTTCCATAAGCCTCACCATGATGATATTAAAAGGATGGGGGAGCAATTGAAACTTCTTTTAAATAGCAAATAAACTACTTTAAAAGGGCTATTCTGTAGTAAACTTCCTACAAGTTGATCTCCATTTTAGAGACTGCTCTCTAAAGATCACCAGGTGAACCCAGATTAATTGATTATAACATTCATGGCTATAATAACCTTTCTATATAACTTTCTCATACAGAAAACTCCTGGGCAATGCCCAGTGAAAGAAATTATTCACAAAAGGACAATTGATTCCTTCTACCTTTTGTAGTTGTTGATGATAATCATGCTATTGTCATCTAATAAAATTTGCAGGAAATGAAGAGGACTGTGATATGGAGCCAGGTAATGTCAAAATCAAAGGAGGGGTTGGTTTGAAGAGGCAGCAACCAGCCAACCGCACCAAGTTGTGAGGGGAAGTTAGATGACATAAGGTCTACGCAGTCTTCAGTGGCTTTTGAGGATGGAATGAATGGCTTGAGACATTCAAGTGAATTCTCCTGGCATGATATAATGCAGGCATAAACAGTGGTGCCATACCCCAGAGAGGAGAGAGGGTGAGGATGTAGAGGTGAGGGATAACTGACAATCACGCTAGCCATCACTTTGGCTTTCAGTGGAATCAGGATGGTTTTTTTTCTCCTTTATTAATTTATTCTTGTTACCTCTCAATGGTTATCCCATCCCTTGTATCCTCCCATTCTTCCCTCCCTCCCATTTTCCCCTTATTCCCCTCCCCTATGACTGAGGGGGATTACCTCCCCCTGTATATGTTCATAGGGTATCAAGTCTCTTCTTGGTAACCTGCTGTCCTTCCTCTGAGTCAGGATGTTTTTAATGTTATCAGTATTGCTGTCTGTCAAGGTTGAGTCAGGATAGTACTTCCTGCATACATGCAGACAGCCCATGTAAAGTAGCCTGTAACAAATCTTAGACAGGCATGAGAGCATATGCATTTCACGTCTTCTTTCTATTCATTATCTAGAGGGGATCCAGTGAATGTTCAGATTTCATACTTTAATGTGGCTAATATTTCTGCTTAGTCATTTTGTGTCCAGAGTCCACACTCTGGGCTTTAAAAAAGCTGGTGTTTTCCTCAAGCTTGGCCTGCCATCAGACTGGGAAGAACACCAGGAACTGCTTCAGGTAAGAGGTTCTTGACCTAGGCCACAGGGATGGGGAGACCCCATAAATTAAGTACAGAGAATGTTTCCCCACAAACCCACAAAGCACAGACTCCCCTCTTGAGATGCTGGTGCACCTCTGTGCTTATTTATTCTCAGTAGAGAGAAGTAAGAAGGCATTATGTAACAGAGGCTATAGCAACTAAAGCTAAAAAAAACCAAAAAACAAACAAACAAAAAAACTCTAAAAAACCAATCTCTGTGGTTAAGTCTGAAACCAAATGTTGAAGACTAGAACATTTCAGATTTTCCACTCAGTAGATTGAATTGCCAGATAACTCCAGCATCACTTTCTTCCCATTTAGCTTTGGAAAGCAAAGATCAAACGCATGACCTTGCAGTCAATTTCCACATTCTTCAAAGAATCAGCTCTGCGGATTGAAGATAGAGCCCGAGATCTGGAAAAAAAAATGGCTCTGTATAGACACAAATACTTATTACGGGAACTGAAGGGATATTTTACAGAGAGCAGCATCTTCTGTTAGTCATGATAATTCATGCACATTCCATCCCCACTGTAACCACGTGGTGGGAATTCCATGTGAATTATCTTGCTGTGGCTTCTTGTGGGATAATAAAGACTAACATAAGAATTCTGATGTGATGAATTCTGTGTCTTCCTTCAGCCCTGAGAACATCTGTCTGCAGCTGTGGTGGTCAGAGTCCCTTCCGTCAGCTGCTGCTTACTGCTTTCGCAAAGCATGTCTCTGCCTTCCTTGGCATGTGACATTCCTTTACCTTGTAAGTCTCATGAGCCCCCTTTTACCTATTGGAGGAGAAAGCTACTACATGACACCAGCATCTCGAGATGCTCCATACAGCCATTCCTGTCAGAAGCCACCCAAAACATGGCCTCTGTGATGGCCTCCACTGTTAGAGAGAAAATTACTGACCTCCATCACCAGGGGCACTCCAAGAATAATTTTAAAATTTTAATAGTTTATTTCACTTTCATTTTCCCAAACAGTGGCCTTTTTCTTCATCAAAGGCAAGAACTAAGTCCTCAAGCAGTAGGTAGGCAGGAAATGAGGACTTAGGGTTTACCAACTTTGTTTTTTATCAAAAGCACATTGTTACTCTCTACCCAATCACATGCATGGAACATAAGTAGACTTTTCCTAGAGTGGAAGATTGACCGCCCCAAAGGGCAAAGAAAAATGTCATTCCTAAACTGCATGAACACGTAGTCTACCACCTGCCTCTTTTCAAATTAGTATGTAGACATGTTTCGGCAAGCAGCATCAACTAGGGGGACGGTACTGCCAAATGCAGTATTAATTTACAGTGCCTAGCTCTGTACAAAGAAGCTGGTGGGTAGTGTTGGTACCCATCTTTCTAAAACAAAAGCAGCAACCCAAATCCTGCTGCTGCCTGTTAATGCCTCTACCCCTCATTTCAAATGATTGCAATTACAGTTCTCACAAAGTATGTTGACATTAAATGTGTTGATTGAAAATTAAGTATGTAATGCCATGGTTTTTTTTTTTTGGAAGACCTAATGATCAAGTTAAAAATTCTAGCAAAATAATATTAATATGTAGTTTCATTAAATGCTATCCACTCTTTCAACATAGCTGCAGCTTGAAATCAGAATGTTTTCCCAACTTTCACAGAAAGTGCAGAGGAATAGCAAAGATGAATACCTAGTGTGTTGATGAGGTTAGGAGCTGGATGTGAAAGCACGTCTTTGGAATTCGTTTGAGTTCCAGCAATTACATCCTCTGACATCATTCCTCTTTCTGAAGCACTCTGCCCTTCTCCATTTTAGAAGTACTCTGTGTCATGACATTTATGTTTCTTTATGGGTTCTCTTGAAGTCTTGACCCTCAGAAATATTGGGATAAGCTGGGAGTATATTATTCATTGACTTATTGTGAAACGGACTACATGAAGGAAGCCAGTTATTATAAATCTTTGCATCCCTGGAATTTTCATGAGAGAATGAATGGAAAGTGAGTAGTAAATAATAAGCCTAGAAAGTTAAATGGGGTACAAAACTCGATAAGAGCTGCAGCGGGAAAAACAGTGAAACAAAGCAAACAAGACTAGTAAACAGAGCTGGGGGCAATTTGTGTGTGAAATAGGGAGGGTAGAGTGAGCTTTGATCAGGGTTTCTATTTAAGCAAATGAAGACTTGAAACATGAATTGTAGACTGTGAGTCTATCTGGAAGAGAGAGAGCACTTCTGTCTTTTGTAGCAGAGTAAGCAGTTGGGGAAGTTGCCTCAAGCAGGTGACATCCTGTCACTGAAAGGAAGAAGCAATGACCCAGGGCGTGATCCCAGAGGGGCAGGAGAAGTGGGATGCTGAAGGCACTGTGAAGATTAGACATTTAATACAAGTGGGGTGTACGCCACTGACGGAGTTTAATAGAAGAATTGCATGACCTGCTGCGTTTTAAAAGGGTCTTTCTGGATTCTCGGTTAAAGTCACATCACAATTCCTGTAGCACATTTAATTTACTCATGACATCTCTGTCCCAGTCCTGACAGGTACAGCTTCTCTTTTTCCTTCTGACATATCAAGATATTATATTTAGATTTTGATGGTAGAGGTGAAAGAAATCTTGGCATTTTGAATTCAGTGATTGCTGGAGGGAGGGATATCAACCAGAAAATGGTCTGGTCAACTTTAGCCCCACAGCCAGCTTTGTAGGTAATGGAGAGACATAACCTAATACATATGGAGACTGCCTTTCAGTTGGTCAAGGCATTTTGCATGCATTGATCTCGGTGACCTTCACAAAATAGTCTGAATTGTGTGTTGGTGGCTACATTGTAGTGAAGCACATTGTCTCCTGGAGGTTAATTGACTTTCCTACACCAGGCTGTTGTAAAATGTCAGAGCCAGACTCAAAACTATTTGCAGAATTTCATTCTAGCCACACTTCTGGGATGGCATCTAAGCCTGCTTCTTCTTCTGGCAGTTTTTGCATCCAGGAAGCAATGATGCCCCATAGTGGGTATTGTAATACTTGATGATTTGGATAAAGATTGTTCTCTCTGGGAAAAACAAAGCGGTGTTGTTGTTCAGTAAACACCCTAACCCTAAAGGCGTATTCATCATATTCATCCGGGATTAAATTCTGCCTAGCACTGGGCAGACAGCTTAGTGTGCAAGCACGGGGATCAGAGTTCTACTTCAGAAGTCACACACACACACACACACACACACACACACACACACACACACAGAGGGCAAGATAAAGAGAGAGAGAGAGAGAGAGAGAGAGAGAGAGAGAGAGAGAGAGAGAGAGAGAGAGAGAGAGAGGGAGATGGGCATGCTGTGCTGGCACATACTTTAATTCCAGCTCTGGGAAGGAAATCCCCGGGGCACATTGGTCTGGCCTTTCAGTCTTGAGACATTGTTTGAAGAATGACACTTGAGTTTGTCCTCTAGATTCAATGTCTCTGTGTGTGTGTGTGTCTCTGTCTCTGTCTCTGTCTCTGTCTGTCTGTCTGTCTGTCTGTCTGTCTGTCTGTCTCTCTCTCTCTCTCTCTCTCTCTCTCTCTCACACACACACACACACACACACACACACAGACACACACAGAGAGAGACTTGAGGGGGGGGGGAGGGAGGGGGGAGGGAAAGAGAGAGAGCGAACTCTAACTAATCTATTTCTTCCCTGAGGAACGCCTTCAGCCTGTATGGGCTCCATCAGAAGTAATTCCTTCACGCGTCTATTGCTTTGCTTTAGAGGACATTCATTCCCTGCCCCTAAACTACATTAGCGAGTCCCCATCTTGCACTTAATTGCTGTTGTAGTTCATCTTCAAGGAGTAAAGTTCAGTGATGAATGAGAGGAATGTCTATGAAGTCTGCAGTGTTTCATAGCCCTTTAAGGAGGGTTAAGACCTCTCAGTATAAATCTGAAAATAATTTGATGCATGTCTTCTTCATGGGCTAGAAGAATAAAAAGTCACCACCTGCCTTTTCACAAAATAATACAAACGGGCTGAACACTGTGGATTTAAACCGAGGCAGCTTCCAGAATTGGGAAAGCGTAAGGCGTAAAATTCTATCCATCAAAAGTTTATAGGTTTTCCAACTAACATTGAAGGTTTATTCCTTTAAAGTTTGCTTCCTGGATCACAACTAAAGTCTGCCAAGGAATAGTTTATGACCTCTATTGCTACATGCCAAATACCATCCACAAAGGCAAAATGACCGCTAAGGAGCAAGTCCTTGCTGTTTAATCACTCAACAACTAAAGTAGCATCATTAGAAAGACAGAGATGGCACAGCATGAGATGCACAGGATTTTAATGATTCTAGCATTATAAACAAACACACATAAAATCCATTTTAGATGAATTTAAATATATGAAAATGCAAGTTATTTTATTTTTAAAAAGGGACTGGTTACTTTTTAGGATATGAAATTTAATTTAATACTATTTAAAGATTGATTCAATATGGTCCAGAACATTAGCCTTCAGGACACTCAGGGATATGCAGACTGAAATAGCATAAGGAATCAGAGCCTTGGTAAGGTATTTGTGCCTATGGTAAGCCTAAGCAAACAAAGGAATCATCAGCTCACTTAGCTACTACCTGTGTTTTCCTTACGCAACACACTTTTTCAGGGCACAAGGCCATCCAATTCACAAGAGGAGTGGGACTCCTAAGCACAGCCTTAGAATTCAACCCTTGACGCTCAGCAGCATCTGTGTACATTTCTCAGGTAACCACAGTTACAAAGCAAACCTGGAAGCCATTTCTGTAGTTCTTGGAAAAGTTAATCTCCCAAAATGTTTGTTTGAAGGAGAGATATTTTATTGGTGAACGTTAAACACCAAAACAGTACCTGGTGAATAGTTGGGGTTTCAATAAATACATGCTAGATGTTGCTTAAATGAACAGCTGCACTGTTTTTTGTTTGTTTGTTTGTTTTTCTTTTTAGCCACCATTTCAATTTTTTGGAAGATACGAGTGTTTCCCCTGTGCTAGGCACTCTGCCAGCTTCCTAAGAAATACAAAAGAGGACGAAGGTGAAGGACTAGTGTCTGATCTTCAATAGCTAGTGACCTAGTAAGACGGGACCACATGAGGGAATATTGTGGATCATGCTGCAGCTGAGCATTTCACAGTGCTGAAATCTGGAAGATTTTTTTTTTTTAAAAAGAAGGCCACTGCCTGCCTGGACTCCAAAGAGGAGAGCGGCATGATTTGAATCTTATGAGAGTCACATTCAGAAATGAAGCCTCCTAAATTAAAGATTGGTCCATGTACTTTTTTTTCCCCTCTCAAAGGTTAGTATTTATTCTGATGATATTGGGTATTAGTTGAATAAGATAATAGAGTTTGCTAGGGAATTTTTTATACATACATACAATGGCAGTTCATCATATCCACCCCTTTCCCTTTATTCGTTTCCCTCTACATTCTCTGTGGCATACTTATTTGTTGAGAGTGTTGAGATTTCTCATGTGCATGAAAGCACATGGTACTCCTTTATGAGTTGAGTTTATTTCATTTAACACAATGCTCTCTAGTCCCATCCATATTCCTGAAAAACAACGTGTTCTTGTTTATTGCTGAATAACACGCTATTGTACATAGACCGTATTTTTGTTCATTAATGGTTACCTAGGCTGAATCCACTACTTGTCTACGGTTACTAGGGCTACAATAAATCTTGTAGCTTCCCTTTGATTTTGTATGCATACACACATGGTACAGATAAATGATATGGCAGTTCTATTTTTAGTTTGTCATGTAACCTTCAAGCTTATTTTCATAATTTATACTAGTTTATGTTCCTGCCAACAGTGTAATAAGTAACCCCTCAGCATATTTGCCTATATTTGCTGTCTTCTTTTTCCTTACAGTTATTGTGACTGTACTGGGATAGACTCTCAATAGAGTTTGATTTATATTCCCTTATAGGTAGAGATGTTTGATATTTTTCATGTATTAATGGCTTATTTATATATATTTTTTCATTTGAGATGTGTCTGTTCAATTTATTTGTTGATTTGTCAATCTTCATAACTCTATAAGAAGCCAGATAAATGAGCCATGCTGTTGCAATCCCAGCATGCAGAATGTGGGGCAAGAGGATAGGCATTCAAAGCCAGTATGGGCTACATAGAAAGACTCTGACTCAGTAGGAGGAGGAACATTTTAATGGTGCAGTTTAGCTTTATTAATTGTTTGCCTATCCAAACAATCAAATGAATAGCGCTCATTAAATATCAAATGTCATATCCGATGAGATTCCTGCCTTACCGGAGTCACATTTCAGTATGGGAAGGTGACACTTAGTACATTAAAAATCTAGGATAATGGGGCATTATGAATAAGGAGCTGGTGGAACAGTATTGTGTCACAGATCTACAAAAGGACAACTCTTACCTGGGCTGAGATCCAGAAGAATTTTTTTTTTTCAGAAAGGACTTTGTTGTTGTCTTCCAATTTCATTCATTTTATTTAGACAATTTCTTTCTTGTATCTTTTTTCTCCATTAATTTATTTATTCATTTTGCATCCTGATTGAAGTCCCCTACCTCTTCTCTCCTCCTGGTGCCCCACTCACACTCTCCTCCCCTTATTGCCTCCTCTCTTTCTCCTCAGAGAAAAGGGAAGTCGACCCCCTCACCCCCAACCATGAGTACCAACCTTCCCTGCCATTTTAACTTGCTGCAGGATTAGCTGCATCCTATCTCACTGAGATCAGACAGCGCAGTCCTGTTAAAGGAATGGGAGCCTATGGCAGGCCTCAGAGAGGGCACCCGCTCCAGTAACAGGGGGAACCACATGAAGACCATGCTGCGCATCTGCCACATATGTGCAGGGGGCCTAGGACCAGTCCATGCATTCTGCTTGGTTGGTGGCTCAATCTCTGTGAGCCCCCATTGGCACAGGTTAGTTGACTCTGTAGGTCTTCTTGTGGTGTCCTTGACCCCTGTGGCTCCCTCAGTCATTCCCCCAACTCTTCCATAAGACTCCTGGAGCTCTGTCTAATGTTTGGCTGTGGGTCTCTGCATCTGTTTCTATCAGCTGCTGGGTGAAGCCACTCAGAAGAGTTATGCTAGGCTCCTGTCCACCAGAGTAACATTAATAGTGTCAGGGATTGGTTCTCTCCCATGGCGTGGGTCTTAAGTAGGGCCAGTCTTTGGCTGGCCATTCCTTCAATCTTTGTTCCTGCACATCTCGTGGGCAGGACAAATTTTGGGTTGAAGGTTTTGAGGGTGGGTTGGTGTCCTTAGCCCTCCATGGAAGTTGCCTGGCTACAGGAGGTGGCCACTTCAGCCTCTACATCACCTGCTTCTAGAATTCTCAGCTAGCGTGACCCCCATAGACTTCCTGTGGGGGGTCCTCCCTTATCGTAGGTCACTGACACATCCTAGAGCTGCCCCTGCCTCCGATTTCCATTCCCTCACCTGGCTCTTTCTCTCCTACTCGCTCTCCCTCCCTCCCTCCCTGTTTCCCTTCTCATCTCTCCTGCCCAGTTCCCTCCCAGCATCCACATCCAATGCCTATTTTATTTCCCCTTCTGAGTGAGACCCAAACATCCTCTCTTGGGTCTTCCTTGTAACTTAGCTTCTCTGGGTTTATCGATTGTAGCATGGTTATCCTGTACTTTATGGCTAATATCCACTTAGAAGTGAGCATATACCATGTATGTCTTTTGGGGTTTGGGTTACCTCATTCAGAATGATATTTTCTAGTTCAATCAATTCACCTGCAAATTTCATGATTTTCTCATTCTTAATAGCTGAGTAATATTCCATTGTGTAAATGTACCACACTCTCTTCATCCATTCTTCGGTTGAGGGACATCTAGGTTCTTTTCAATTTCTGGTTGTTATGAATAAAGCTGCTATGAACATAGTTGAGCAAGTATCCTTATGGTATGAGGGAGCATCTTTTGGGTGTATACCCAGATGTAGTATAGCTGGGTCTTGAGGTAGAACTATAGCCTGTTTTCCGAGAAACTGCCAGACTGATTTCCAAAGTGGTTGTACAAGTTTGCACTCCCACCAGCAGTGGAAGAGTGTTCCCCCTTCTCTACAACTTTGCTGGCATGTGCTGTTGCTCCGTTTTTGATCTTAGGCAGGCTGATGAATGTAAGATCTGAGTCATTTTTCAATAGTAAAACTCGCTGCTTATATTTCTTAAATTTTAATTTATTATAATTTATTCAGGTTATATCCTCATTGTTATCCTCTGGCTTGTATTTTCCCATTCCTACCCTTCCTCCCTCTTCTGCTCTTTCCTCTCTCCTAGGCCTCCTCCCCTACCATATGACCACAGCCTATCAAGTCTCATCTGGAGACCCTGCTTCCCCTTCCTGTGTGCTGCCGGGCTCCCCATCAAGGGGCAATGATCAAATCGGGGATGCCAGAGTTCACATCAGAGGCAGTCCCCGCTCTCCCTTCACCCATGGAGAATGAGCTGTCCATTGCAATTCCCTGATAATGAAGAACATTGAATATTTCTATGAGTGTTTCATGGCCATTGGAAAATTCCTCTGCTGAGAAGCCTTTGTTTAGTTCTGTTCCCCAGTTTTAACTGGGTTGTTTTGTTTGTTGGTGTCTAATTACTTGAGTTCCTTGAGGCTCACACTCAGTGAATGAGGGTAAACAATCAAAGAAGTACAGTGGTGTGGAAAGGAGTGACAGGCATTCCAGGAAGAGGGAGCCACCCACTCCCATAGCATCCAAAGCAAATTTGAGGGAGCATATTTAAAATGGTCAGCTTTAAGGGCACACGGAAAACAGGTTTTCCTGTCACTCCTCCTCCACTTCACCTTCTCACAGACTCATTCAGTATGGCTGGACTGGCAGACAGGGAACACTGGCTTTAGGTTTTTCCAGTATTCTCCTCCTACTCACTGTCAAGTTGCAAGCCACAGGTTTCTTGGAACTGTGGATACTGTTTGAACTAAAGCTAAAACTGGAGATATGTTTTGAGTCACATTATGCAGGCATATTTATATCATCTGTTTATGAAACTTACAGGTGTCCGTGATGACTCATCACACGGCAGTCTAAACATAGCAGCCTGGAAAACCCTGAGCTCTGGGAACTTGTTGGGTAGGGATACCTATGTAGATGAGGAAGATGACAGAGCCCTGCTCCTAAAATATGCATCTACGAATGAAATCTTTATATAGCAAAATGATTTTAAGAATGTGTTTCCACACATATTCCAACTGGTGAGTGTGGAGTGAAGAGGATGAGGAAAGACTGCTTCTGAAGCTGGGTATGAGAGGCCTCCCTCATCTGTGAAGTGTGCAACTGCATGTACACATACATGAGCATAGCTGTGAAAGAACTGGAAAACATTCTTAACCGTGGGGCCAGAAACATATCATTCCAATGTCGAAAGGAATGACTTGGTTCAAAGTCAATGATTTCTGTGTGTACAGTAATGTTTCTATTTGGTTTGAAGTTTGCAGTTTTTACTTAACTTTATATACAGATATGTTTCATAGACTTAAAAAAAGAGTCTGACCCTCCAAGACACACATGGACTTATAACTCAAGCCACAAGACATGTTTCTTCTTTTAGTTAGTCTTCAATCCAAAAGTAAAAAATAATACCCCTACAAGCCAGAGTTGTTATTACCCTACTCTGTACAGCCCAGTGTGTAAACTTTTAACAGCCTTATAGAAAGCAATGACTTTTAAGGAAGTTTCTCTAAGTGAATATCTCAAAGCTGAGCTGTCAGATGGGGACCCATCCCACTGGGGTAGTGGAAACATCCAAAAGAGTCAAGGAAGAGAGAACTCACTGCTGTATTCAATTAGTTGAGAAACCATCAAAGTAAATAAGGCAATACCTTTAAGAAAACACACAAAAGGAGTCAGTGAAGTAGAACAGATTAAAAGGAAAGGAAGAAGTCTGTTTCAGCTACCAAGTGACCCCAGGGGTGAAGAATAATTTCTTCCTCAGGACACTCTTACTCAAGGTCCTCCAGGAAGATGGCTATGTGGAAGCAATTTCTTTCTGTGCCTGCAGGGAATTGAGGAAAATTTCAGGAACGACAGGCTGAGTTTAATTCCAAGCAAAGTACAGGAGGTCAGCTCTGCGGAGCAACTTTTGAAATGTTTTGTCCCCTCCTGGAATACTAATGGCTTTGGAACATCCCAATGGCCATGAAGCAAACTATTTGCATTTTAGGAACAAGGACCCAGCTCAAAGAGAAGCTCACCACCTCCATGTTTTACTTTCCTATCCTCTGGCATGGTTTCTACAGACTCCTTAACTTTCTTAGCAAGCTAATAACACTTATCTCATGAAGTTACTTTGTGCACACATTTAGTGCTTAGTCCTCCCCTGGACCAGATCTTGTATCATCTTCCAAGGATACTCATCTATATGAGGTTTATGTGTTCAAGAATCAGAATGCCAGGCATAGTGGCACACACCTTTAATCCCAACACTTAGGAGGCAGAGGCAGTCAAGACTCTGTGGGTTTGAGGCCATCCTGGTCTACATAGCAAATTCCAAGACAGCCAGGACTGAATGGCGAGAGTGAGACCTGTCTCAAAACAAACAAACAAACAAACAAACAAATCAGAATAAGAAATGCTCTTAGGGTCTTATTATTATTTAATATAAAATAAAAATGGTGTGAGAAACAATGTAAATATTCAGAAGAGATACTAAAGTTTGGGGAAAGTAATCTATAAACTAGAAAAATCCCTAAACACAATCTCAGTCAGAGGTTGAGAGTTTGGCCCCTACAATCTTTCTGAATTTTCTTCTACAATGTCCCAGAATATGTGGAAAGAATATGCTTCTACTGCACCAAGAAGCTTTCCTGATGTGTTCTGAAAGTTGTACTAATATATAGTTAGGGAAGAAAGCAGTGTGATACTATGATCTTATAATAAAATGGTAGTAGTTGACTCTCCCTTGGAATATGTGAATTCCCTGTCCATGGATTCTTAGCCATATTTACAGAACCAACACACCTTTTCTCCTGTGAGGTGGGCCTTAAATCCAATATGAAAGTGTTTGATTACACCTATAGCATTTGCGCTACTACTGCACCCATTGACACATTTCCCCATAAAGGTCATTACTGTAGCTCCCAGGGTTCAGAGCTGTGCAATATTTTTTATGACTTTAAATATTTTTAACAATATGAATGAGCACAACTTAGGTAAATCGATCATTGGGTAGAAACTGCCTTTTTCAATCACAGATGACAATGGAATTCATTACAGTTTTAAAAAAGAAAGTCTTTGGAAAACGAGCATAACTTTTTATTAGTTGAATTTTTTTCTTTGGGGCTGTTGAGATGGCTCAGTGTTATATAAAGGTAACTTCATCCAACCCTAGTGAAGTGAGTTCAACTCCCAAGACCCATGGTGTAAAGAGAGAACCTTCTGATCACCATACTTAGGTTAGTTCAACTGCCCACACCTGTACCTACACATAATTAACTGGCTAGTTTTATGTCAACTTGATTTGACACAAGCTAGGGTCCTCAAAGAAGAGGGAGCCTCAGTGGAAAACCTCCACAATATCTGACAACAAGGCATTATGTCTTTGTTAGTGATCAATGAGAAAAAAAGGGCCAATCAATTGTGGGTGGTGCTATCCCTGGGTTGGTGGTACTGAGTTCTGTAAGAAAACAGGTTGCACAAGCCATGGCCTCTACAGCAGCTCCTGCCTCCAGGTTCCTGCCCTACGTGTGTTTTTGTCCTCACTGGTTTTGCTAATGAACTGTTACAAGGAACTGTAGGCGAGATAAATCCTTTCCTCCCCAAGTTGCCTTTGGTCATGGTATTTCAACCCTGCAGTAGCAACCCCAACTAAGATACGTAATAAAGAAATGAATAAATGTGATGAAATTATAAAACTATGTTCTTTGATAACTTCACACCTGTGCAGAATGCATACTGACCACTTTAACCTCCTGCTCGCTCTCATTTTTCTTCTGTCAATATCTACTGAGATCTCCCTCTGCTCTATAAACCTCTCACATCCATATCTATTCTCTCTCTCTCTCTCTCTCTCTCTCTCTCTCTCTCTCTCTCTCTCTCTCTCTCTCATTATCCACTGAGTTTAAGCACAGCAATCCATGCAAACATGAATTCACAGCTATCCATTAAAGCCTGAGTGGCAGCAGTAGGTACACAACTGAACACAGTGACCTCTGCTTTCTGTCAATCTGTCAATAGCCAATAGCTAGCAGTAAGTTGTAGGTCCCTATGAGGCCCTCCTCACATCCAGGCCTGACCTAGGCTACTCTCCTGACACTCATACATACAACTGGGGTTGTGGATTCATTATTGTAATAACTTTCCAGAGGGGAACTGAGTCTAGAGGATGACATTTCTTAGCCTGTCCCCCAGCTCTTCCTCAGTTTCCCCTCAGCTTTAGAGATGAGAATATAAATATCCTACTTAGGCTGATCATAGCAGAAGAGGATTCTCTAACTAAAGTCAAGAGTAGCTTTTATCATCAAGTATAAAACCAGTGTCTTTTAAAAGTGCCATTAGTCTTTAATCAACAGAAAGGTACGTCAAAGTGTGATTTACTCAGCATCCCAAAGGAATGGAGCAAGAAATAAAAATCAGGCCCCACTTGCAGTGTGCCTGGCGAATCTGCCCCTTTTATAGGTTTCATTTGAAGTTCCCATAACATCTCATCACTTGTTGTGCTGGCATCATGGGAAGGTCTAAATTCATGGTCCCCTTTCCCCTTCACCTATGTCTGTGCCTGTTTAATTTAATAAGAATGAGCCTCAAAGAGGAAATTCCATGGGCATTTATTGGCAAAAGCATACGCTTAGGTATGAAAGGCTTTGCCTGCCCACTGGTGGAATCTCAAAATGTGTATGTGTTTGAGTTCAAGAAAGTAAAAAAGTCCAAGTAAGTACATAGATTCATTTGTTAATTGATGAGAGGGAGGGAGGGTAGAATGAGAGAGAGAAGAAGGAGGAGGGAAGGAAGGGAAATTATTACTGAGTACATATTAGAAACCAGGCATTGCAGTAGATTGCCTATATGGTCATATATTCTCAATCACTGTAACAATTCAATGTGCACAGAAGAGTCATTGCCCTTAGTTTCCATAGGAACAAACTCATGAGTTCTATTTGATCTCATTAACAGCACATGCATATTAAAGTGCATAGTCAGGAGTGTATATCTAGGTGTGTCAGGTGTCACGATGTCAGTTATCACCCAGTCTTGCCTTAGTACACTCTTGAGCTGCTCACCAGGGTCCTGAGAAGCTTGGAGACCCAAGGTTCCCATAGTGTTCATCCCATTGCTTAGGCTCCAGAAATTTGTCTCCTTGAGTACAGGCAAATCTGGTCCATCATGGGCCTCAAATTAGACTCAATTTGAATACCAGAAGTAGAAAAAAATATATAATTTGTTAACAATTACGTTAAGTAGGACTTCCCTGTCCCTGTAGCAGTGCAATTACCTAATTACTCAGTTTCATGGGAATCATGAATGAAAAACACTGCCCCAGACGTATGTGGGAGTTCAGAATTTAAGGAGGGGAATAGTGTTCTGGGACTTTCCACCCTCACAAGCTGTCTGTGCTCTGATGTTAGCTTCTGCCCCATTCTTCTCCACTTACTGCTTATAGCTACTTGGATTCGCCCACATAAAAATGCCTTTACAGAGAGTCCTAGGTTTGAAAAAACAAAACAAAACAGTGTAGCGTTACACATTTACATATCTACTTTAAAATTTAACTGTGTCTTCAACTGCGTTTTCCATAGAATTTATAGTCCCTTTTTAACTTGTAAAAATTACTAAATGGAAGTGGTAAGTCATAAAATTGGATAAGAAATAGTACTTTTTAACTTAACTGAAGTTATGATAGTTATAATAATGATGCAAGGTTAATATGTATCATTTCATGCTAGGTCATGGAAATATTATATTCTGTTTGTATAAAATCAGAAAACCTCACTAATTTCTTGAATTCAAGTAAGGAGTTAATCTCACGGCTTATAAGTCATAAGCCATAAGGATCTGAGTTGAGATCCAGTGCACATTTATTGTGCTGGTTGCCCAGCTCTCTTACCATTTTGATGTAATAAAATTCTAGTACTGGAGACAGAAGATTTGATTTCAATTGGAGTCCTGTTGTTAATACGCTTTGAGCAAGTCCTTTAACTCACTTGAACTTGATTACTTAATTAACAGTTTGGACAAATGGTCTTTAAATCAGAGACCAACTCAGATCTGTAATGATAAACCATTTATCAGATCCCAAAGTGGCCCTGACATTGTTCCATGGTTAAACTTTTTAGAGACATTATTTTCTCTAGTCAATCAACATACGTCAAACATAATCATTTTCAAGAATCGCTGTCCGAGAACCCTACAGCACAAACTATATGCCTTTCCTGTTTCAGTTTCTTGTGTCTGTCATTCCCAGGCTCCCTTCAAAATAAACTACTAGTTCTGAAAGTCATTTAGTAGTTAAGACACCAACTTTACTCTAAAAACCACTACACGTGTACTATAGTACCGTCACTATTGCGTCAAAAGAAGTTTTAGCAGAAGAGGTGAAAAGGAAATTAAGCCATTGCAATCTAATATTTATTGACTTAACATAGGTATGTCCAGAGTCCAGTAGAAACATATAAGTATACCTCACCTCTTCTGGGATATATGAGTCATAGAAGCTCAGTTATGCTGAAGTGAAAATAAAGCTTGGTATCTTGGCAGCATAAAACAAAGAGAGCTGTTTACTCAAGTGATGGCTAAAGTGGTTTGAGGATCTTCCTTGGAAATTGTCTTCCAAGTGATGAAGTACAAACCACCTGCTTCCGGCTCATAAATATTCCATCTACACATTCTCCACTTCTGCTCTGTACACGACGGGTGGAGACACACGCGTTTATTCTTAGGCTCATATAAGTTATCTCTGTTCACTTATGCCAGGTTGAATGTCAGTTGTTATCCTCACTACGTCCGGCGGTCACTGGAAATGTATTCTTCCTGTATTCACAGAAATCACTCAAATGGCATTTTTCTCTTCAGGAACTCAGGGGAACTTCCTCAGTGGAGTTAAAAATAAGTTAAAAAAAAAAAAAAAAAGAGCAGTGTTTTTACAGCTGTTAATTCTGTTGGCAGTGGTTGGGACAGAAGAAATTTTCTAAAGAAAGATGCAAGAGAACTAAGAATCCCCCATAACATGGCATAAATATTTGTTGGCCCACATATTGTGTTAGTCATTTTGCTAACTGATCTGATCTTGTTGAGAATGATAATTAAAATGAATATCTTAACAAAAGCTCCCCCACAAAGAGCTTCAGTAACAAATTCTTCAGCCAAGACGGTCTATTTAAGGTGTGCCTAGAATGCAGAAATGATCAATAGAAAACAATGAAACAGGAAGAGATGGTAAGTCAATACAAGGTGGCATTATTAAACTGCCTACTGATACAGGCACAAGTCTTGCCTGGCCCTGCAGGTGACCATCGGAGGCTTGAGATGTTCTCACCAGTGACCCAAAGATATCCAAAGCTATACACAGGAGATAAATAATGCCACCCAACCCTGATTCTGCTCTAGCCGTCCAGTCCAATGTAGAGTCCCCTTCAAAGGGGTAGCCAGTTGTTAAAGCTGGTCAGTGAAGCTAGCTCCAATCCTTTGTGCTCTGGCTAGTCCTGAGGAAAATATTAAAAAACATTCTGTCACCTTTACACTACATTTGCTTGCAGCCCAGAAAACTTGTATGTTAAAACAGTAATCTCCAAAGATAACTATATTAAGAGATAATTTTATAAGACTTATTAAATTTAAATAAAGCAATAAGGTCAGGATCAGATAGGATTAGATTTATTATAGGAAGACTGCTAGAAATACTCTCTCTTCTCCTCTCCTTTCCCCTGTATATATGTCTCACACATTCTCCTTTTCTCACTAGTCACAAACCAAGCAAAGGCCACATGCATGCACAGAGAGAAAACAGCCATCTTCCTTCCAGGAAACTGTCCTCACTATAAGTGAGCATGCTAGCACTTTGATCACATATGTTAGAATTGTATGCATCAAATTTTGATTATTTAAGTTACTTGTGGTCTTTGGATGCAGATGCCCATGCAGAAAAATATATTACTTATTTCTAGGTCACTTTGCTATGTATGTTTTGCTTGTCTACCTAGTAAGATTATTCAAGACCTTCAATTCTGGGAGCTTTTGACTATGATCCTGGCTGGTCATAATTGTTATATTACCTAGCGATAATTTTTACTGGTAATAAAGTGAGTAAAGTATGTACAAGGGACTCCTTGCTTGTCAAATATTTTTCTTGCTCTATGGTTTCACAGCGGTTACTCTACCTCCTATTGTTGAACATGATCAACTACTTAGGCATGTATTAGAATTGTTTCTTTGCTGCTGACAATCAACATCCATAATACACAGTAAATATATGATAGTAAATATATGATAGTCTTCAAATACATGCAATTCCTTCTTTTTCCTTCATAGGTCAACCCCTTAGGAAAACAATACCTTAAGTAAAGTACAAATTAAGTATATGCTTTCCAAGGGGGCTTCACTGAGTGATGGAAAAGAGCTCTACTTGATGAAAGCTCTTTGCTTCCTGGATTCCTGCATCCCATACACTGTGAACCCAGAATCTTCTTCTGGTCATTGGTTTAGCGTATATGTGTTGTTTTGAAAGTTGTCAGCTTCTTCAAGGACAGTATTCATAAACTAGCACATTACACATGTTTTCCATGGGCCTTTCTTCTGTTTGACTTGTCACTTTGTAATGATGAGGTAGGTATGTTATAAGCCAAGTAGATCCCATTATTATAAAGCCTCTCCAAGCCTGAAAACTGTTCAAGCTTGTCATGCAAAAGAAAAGGCAAACTCATACCCATTTATATACCACAGTTCTTGTATGTGCTTTATTTACAGCTGAAGAGGTTTGATACAATCAACCATCTACCAAGAGACTGGCTGCTCTAATTGAGGGAAGGTGACATTACAAAGGCTCAGATTTAGTCTTTGATGCTGAACGGTTGCCTCTGTGACCACAGGACACCTGGATTAATCCATGCTTTCAAGTAGTGCACACAGACTGTCTCTGCCACTATGCTCACTTTTTTCACAGGCTCATTGTGCCAATATCAGGCCAACAGAAATGTCTAAGAAAATTCATTCTCCCTGGCTGCTTTTGAGTATGTCTTGTCCCTTCCACGCTTGTCTATATGGACAGAGATCCACTTGTGAGCATTGCTTGCCGACTTCCTTTCTATTCCTCCTTTAATTGTCCAAATGCCTACCTAACCAGAAAGCCAGAAAGCCATACATCCATATATGTCTTTTATCCTTCACAAAGTGAACTAGAGTTCATAACAGTTGTGCCCTCTGTAAGAATTTACCTCGTCATCTTTGCCTTCAAGAAGTACCCATGGCTGGGTTTGTGATGTGACAACTATTCTTTTTAAGGTATCACCAGTATAATGCATCAATACCTACCTCATTGGTATGACTAGAGCTTTGGTAGAATTTATTTCTTACATTTTGGGCCTGGCTTGCACATCTCTCACTGTGATTTTTTTTTTCTGGTAAGTTTATGTTTTTTAAGGTTCAAGGACACAGTAGTATCTAGTTCAATGTGAGTGGAAAATGAATCGTTATGGTTAAGAAAACTCTAATGTCAACTGTGGTACATTTACACTATGGAATACTACTCAGCTATTAAACACAAGAAACTCCTGAAATTTGTGGGCAAATAGATGGAACTAGAAGTGATCATACTGAGTGAGTTAACCCATACTCAGAAAGACTCACATGGTATATACTCACTTATAATTGGACACTAGCCCAAATGGGATGTCCCCTGAAGGTCTTCACCTACCAGGATATTGGGATAGGTGTGAGGACCTCCTATTGGGACCCTATGTGAGAGAAATATGGGAGAATATGGAAATAGAAGATCCAGAGGGCCCTAGAAACCTACAAGAAAGTCATCATGATGGTTGCATCTGGACCCAGGAGGTTCTGCTCAAGCTACTCCACCAACCAAAGATAACACATGCAGTAAATATTGAACCCCTACTCAGATCTAGCCAAGAGATCTGTGTGGAGAGTGGGGACTGATTCTGACATGAACTCTGGTGCCTCATATTGGACCACTCCCCCTTGGTGGGGAGGCCTGGTGGCATTCAGAGAAAGAATAGGAAGGCTACCAAGATGAGACTTGATAGGCTGTGAACATATGGTGGGGGAGGAGGTCCCCTTCTGTCACAGACCTAGGGCCACTTGGATAGGTGAGCAGCAGGTGAACAACACAATGTGACTGCAGTAGAGGTTTGTAAAATTCCCTACAGTGGTTCCCCAAGATTCTGTCCCCCACGCAGCAAGGAGGTAGCCTTCATGTGAATGTTCCACACTCTCTGACTGATCAGTCTTGGAGGCAAGACACTTCTTCACAGGGTCTCATGTTTTCATGGTGGAGAAACCACAGGGAAGGAAGGACTCTGGTATGAGATACAAGCTGAGGCATATTCAGAATGCATCTGATGGTGCCAGACAAACTGACTAACTAGGTTATTACAGCAGGAACATGACTGAAGTAAAAAGTTGGGCTTGACATTTGAGCCAGTCCAGAAGAAATATTGGATCCAGTGCAGTGTGGAAAGGAATTGAACAAAATGATGTTTGGCACTTAGATAGAGACCTGGTGCCAAAGCTTTTAAATGTGATTTAAAAAATACCTTTAGATTGGTATCTTTTCCTTAGTAGATTTCATTGGAGGATTCTCAGCATAGAAAGAGCATGATTGCATCTGCATATTTGAAAACACTGGGCATTTTGTAGGCAGTGTGAAAGGTGCTACCACTATAGCACAGTAGAATAAAGAACTGCAGATAGGACAGTTTCCAGTAAATGTAACAGAGACCAAAGCCAAGCATTCGGAATACTTAGTAAATGCTCATTTGAGGAATAAGCCATGGGCTGAGCCTGCATTTGAGGAACACTGCTTAGGAAAGAGAGGAAGCTAAGATTGCTCCTAGATGAGCAAATGAGTGACTCAGTGGTGCCAATTACAAGGGAGAAACAGGGGTCAGGGGAAGTTGGGTTATGGGAAGGAACACGGACTGTAAGAGACTGTGGACATGCAGAGTCTGAAGGACAGGCTTCAGATTTGACCATACATATTTAAGTAAGAATTCAAGGTCTCAGTGTGAAGTTGAAGAGGTAGAATGGGGATTAGTAGCAAACAGGTGGTAAAAGGAGAAGAAGGAAAAGGAGGAGGGAGAGGGAGAGGGAAATGGGGAGAGAGAGGGAGGGGGAGAGGAAGGGAGAGGGAGGGGGAGAGGGAGAGGGAGGGAGAGGGAGGGGGAGAGGGAGGGAAGAGAGGGAGAGGGGGAGAGGGAGAGGAAGATATGAGGGAAGGAGGGAGGGAGGGAGAGAGAGAACAAAGCAATCTTAGAAAAAATTATTTGTTACTGAGTTAGTGAGTTTATCTCAAAGAATATTCTCAGCCTCTTGGAAAAAGGGAGATGACTGAAAGTGAAGCAATGTAATTCTAATTTACTAGAAATAATGACTTAAGCTTCCAGGAAACATTGCTGTTCGGCTGTTTTTGATCAGATAGATCCTCATGTGGATAGCCAGACTACGACGCGGCATCAGTGCTAACTTAGTAATACTTCACTGGCGGGAAACTGCTGGCCAGAGGTCAAAACGGATATCCTCACATAGATTTCATCACAAAAATGATGGTAGCTACCATTTTTGAGCGTTTGCTGTAGCTAGCATGGGCTGAGTCTCAAGTTTCCCACAAAACATTCTCCTAGAGGATGGGTTATAGTCAAGTTAAACATACCTCCTGATGTGTCCAGTAAGTTGTGGCATTATTATTTACATATCCTAATTCACTTCTAGAAACGTACTATAAATTATGCAACCCTCTTAGATGTAAGTGTGGAGATTGTTATCCATTTAGAAGGACTAGAGAATGTAAGGCCATTGAGGGCTTACACTACGTCCCTCCGCCCTCATAGTTTTGTTCCGATGAGCTAGGTAAATACTGTACTTCTCTATTGCTGCTGAGATGTAAAGCACCATATAACCTAGAAAACTGTCTGAACTTTATCATTTCACTTTTAGAGATAAAGTTATGGGTTACATGGTACCAAGACCATGCAGGACGAGGGAGCAAGAGCTACATGAGAAGCTTTTGATCATGTCAATACTCCAAGCTATTCTGGAAGCATCTATATACAGAGAACATATCTAATTAATTCTGCTTGAGTTCAGAGATGCTGTGAATGCTGTAATTATTCTGAGAAGATGAGATCAGAAATCATTGTGTACATAAAAACACAATTATTACCTCAAAATGGCTGTGGCAGTTTGTTTTGAAACCAAGTACCAGTGACCGTGGCCTGCGTTCTGCTATGGTAGCAGTTTCATGAAGTTCCTTACAGCAACAGAACAAAGAAAGTCATCAATAAATATAGTTTCTAAATACACTATTAGGTACAGTATTTGAGCAGGTTGTAGCAAACGTGGAATCTCTGCCTTAGGTTTCAATGACATTTTTGGCTTTGAGTTTGGTGGGAGCTGGTCTGTTGATGCATTTCAGTAGGATTTCCTACCAGTCATAAGGATGTCACATCAGACATGCAGTTGAGTAATAAGTGCTATTGAGGAAGTTGAAGCCTAAGAAAATTTGTAATTAGACCCTGGACCTGCAACATTCCAACCTTCTTACTGTCATTGACGTCCTAATGATTTAATCAGCCTGGTAGAATATTCTGTGTAAGGTGTGGCTTCTTCCCAGGAAGTTTCCTTCACAGTGTCCACCTTTCAGGATTATATATCAAAAAGAGAGAGCTTTGATATTTTTTTCTAAATAGTCACACTATTTGGAGACCAAGTTAAGTATTTCAAAAGAGCCAATAATTAGTTATTAAATATTTGGTAGAAAGTACAAAGTACTTTGGAGAGCAGTTTCATTTAAATGATGCTAACACTGATCAGAAGTTAGGTCGAAATACAGCTTTCTTATCAGGTTCCCACGGCTATGTAATATAGAAGATTTGCAAAAAGTAGTTGAAAAATGTGACCAGATACACATTTTTCCACTTGATTGTAATTGACACACTTTTCCTCTTTTGTAATCTGTCACAGAGGAAATGTTCCCTATTTATTCATACATTTAAGTTCATAAAGATGTCATGGTCTTCAGACAGGATCTTTCACTTTGCCTGGTGTAAACTCTGTTGGGGCTTAGCAAATGAAGAGAAGATTAAGATCAAATATCATGTGTTCCTGGTTGAGAAAATAGTCCAAATCCCTGACTCTATTACTCCAGTTTCTAAACAAGGTCCACCCTGCTTGCCGCCATCTTGGCCTTATTCAGAATAGCCAGAACATGGAAACAGCCTAAGTGTCCCTCAGTGGAAGAATGGATAAAGAAACTGTGGTACATTAAACTATGGAATAGTACTCAGCTATTAAAAACAAGGAATTCCAGAAATTTGTGGGCAAATGAATTGAACTAGAAATAATCATAATGAGTGAGTTAACCCAGAAGCAGAGAGACTCAAATGGTATATACTCACTTATAACTGGACATTAGCCCAAAGGGCATGTCCGATGAAATTCTTCACTTACCAAGAAAATGGGATAGAGGTGAGGACGTCTTATTGGGACTCTAAGTGAGAGAAATATAGGTGATGGGGAAATGGAAGGATCCAGAGGGTCCTAGAAACCTATAAGAAGAACACTATGATGGGAGGATCTGGGCCCAGGGGTTCTGCTCAAACTATGGCACCAACCAAGGACAATAGGTGCAGTGAGCATCAAACCCCTTCCCAGATCTAGCCAAGGGACAGGAATTTCTCCACAGTTAAGTGGAGAGTGGGGACTGACTTTCACATGAACCCTGGTGTCCCACATTTGACCAGGCCCCCTTGATGGGGAGGCTCGATGGCACTCAGAGGAAGGATAGCAGACTACCAAGAACAGACTTGATACCCTAGGATCATATTCAGGGGGAGGAAGTCCCCTTCAGTCACCGTCATAGGGGAGGGGAATAGGGTGAAAGCAGGAGGAAGGGAGGAATGGGAGGATACATGGGATGGGATAGCAATTGAGATGTAATATGAATGAATTAGTAAAAAAATTATAATGTAAAAATATCAAATATTATAATGTGAAACGTGAAACATTTTCCTTCTCCTAACTTGTTGGAGTTTGCACAGTCAGTAAGTGGCAGAGTGGGACTGGGGAGCGATTTACATGAATTCTAAAGATGGGGGCTTTGAAAAGATGTGCCCCACCATCTGCCACGACTCAAGCCATTCATTTGAATTCCCACTCAAAGATTCCATTCTTCAGGATCTGTCTAATTCCATTTGGTTGAAATTCCACCTCACTACAAATTCCCATTGTTCATTTACCTAATTCTCATTAGTTTTTTTTTTTTCAGCATAATGAACATTGATAGCGTCCCAATTTTCTCTCCCCAATTTTGTTACTCTTTTTTTTTAATTTAGAAAAATCATTTATTTCTGCTCCTTTCACACATCGTGTTGCCCAGGAAACAGTCTCTCATATGCCTCTGAAATAGCAGAGTACCACACACACTGTGTGAAGGCCAAGCACTGCTGCAGGAAATGACCAGTCGTCCAAATACCTCAGCTCTCACAGTATACTTCTCCATTTGCCTTCAGTTCTGAAAATCAGAAATATCATGTCCCAAAAAATGATGAGGGGGTTGTAAAAAATAATCACTTTTATTCAATACCAAAGTTTAGAAGTGGAGTATATTTTCTTTAAGAAAAAAAAAAAAAAGAACAAGAAGAAACTGTCATGTAATATAGCTGATACTCGGAATAATTCATCAGGAAAAATACTGTAGTGAGCTTGTCTCTGATACTGTGAATTCCAGTCCTGGCTTTAATATGCTCGCTAAGGTGCCATTTAATGCTGCTGCTCTTCATTCTTTTCCACATTACACAAGGGAGTGGTTCAGCCTTCAAAGCTTTATTAATCAGAGGAGGATGAAGGATCCACTGATTTCTTCTCAAGAGACACTAGGCCCCATCAGGTGGCCCTGCAATTTCCTTCTCGTGAATGCCCTAGCCATGAAGAAACTCAGTAGGACATGGACGAAGGCAATAAAAAGAAGAAGAAACCTACCAAGACTGGGAATATTTGTTACATTGGATGGGTCTAGGATTATGAAACCTAAACCTCCCATTGTAAACAGAAAGCTACACACATGTCCTTCTATAATATTCTGTCCATTTACTCTGTAAGCTAAGAAAGCTACTGGTCTCTGATGCCAGTGTTAATCGGTCATTGAGCCAGTGGTTGGAGATTCAGTGATAACATCATAGATTACTTCCTCCAGTAAGGAGGAAGTAAGGCACATCCACGAGGGCTTACAGCGTCATGGCTAACATCATGTGCACCCAGGGTGGCTTCATTAGCTTTAGGTTGGGGCATTTGAGAACTTAGAATGGGACTCGGTACAGAGCCTCCAGGTAAGCAGTGTAGGGTCAGGCCTCCCGCCTGCGCGCCACCCGGAAACACGCCTGCCCTCTCTCAATCTTGCTTCTCTTAATTAACACTCTTAATCTATTTCTGGCATTACCTGTCTGCGTAGGCTGGTAACTTCTGAGCAACGATTTGCACAAACGTCCCCCAGGGCTATGCAACTCATTTGCTAGCCCAGGAAAGCCCCATACAACCTTAAAATAGTGTCCTTTGTAGATAATTGTAATTTAACCAGAGAAAAACTGGCATAGATGTAAGGAGTTTTCATCACTGGGACTAAATATCCAAGTATCATTTAAAAAACATAAACTACATTATCCAACTTATTTCAATCCACTAAATAATTGATGAGATAGGCTTTCACAGAAAGGCCTGGCCCCTAATCTATGGTTACTCAATATCTTTTGAAGAAACCTACTATTTAGTACCTTCATGAGAAAAATATCTTATTCACTCATGGAGTTTACCAGCCAAGGACAATACAGGCGGTAAACCTTAAACCCCTACCCAGATCTAGCCAATGGACAGAACACTCTCCACAGTAGAGTGGAGAGTGGGATATTACTTTCTCACATACTCTGGTGCCTCACCTTTGACCATGCCCCCTGGAGGGGGAGACCTGGTGGCACTCAGAGGAAGGACAGCAGGTTACCAAGAAGAGACTTGATACCCTATGAGCATATACAGGGGGAGGAAATCCCCCTCAGGAACAGTCATAGGGGAGGGGAATAAGGGGAAATTGGGAGGGAGGGAAGAATGGGAGGATACAAGGGATGGGATAACCATTGAGATGTAACAAGAATAAATTAATAAAGGAGAAAAAAAAGAAATAAAAAAATTTAAAAATTAAAAAATTTCAAGTTGATTATCACAATGAAACCTATCTTGTAATAATAGGTCTTCAAATACTTCATTAGGAGGTATTGCTTCAGCTGGGTAGTTTTGGTGTTGTGTGTTATGAAAGTCTCAAGAAATATGCTAGTGCAACCATGATACTTTATTAACAATTGTGCTCCTTTTGAAATATTTTATGCTATATTATTGAGGTTTATTCCAAGTTAAATTTATTCATAGGAATAGCAATATATACCTGGCAAAAGTACTAAAATTAATGAAATTTATGTGACTATGTGTATACTCAAAAACATGCATGCATACACATAAAACTATGATGAACATATACATGAGTATTGGTGTTACAAACATGAGCTATAAACTAACTTCACTGAGTTTTTTAAATGACCCATGAACATAATCCCAATTTCATTATGAACCTTGCTTTGTAAGACTTAGAAATATTAGTAGGACCATGCTTTTGAACTGAAGTGGAATCTAGAACATAATTAATAAATCGGGTATGATTTGGATATTTGCCTCTGCCAAAATCCATCTAGTCCAATTTTGGAATCATGAATTGCAAAACTATGAAGGGATTGTAGGTGTTTCTAAGTTTTATTTTCGAAAGCTGAAGGTCATTATTTTCCCTTTCTATTCCAAATTGTAAACAGATATGTAAAATGCAAGGCTAAATATTAATTTTTACTTAAACATTACTTTCTCCACTTTAAAGGGGGACAATTTGCTCTCTGTGCCCTGGGGACCAGTATTATTTTTGTTTCCTGCAAAATGTATTCCTTTTATAGGATCATTCCTGTTTGCATAAGACAGCATGCGTGCCACCCATCACTTTAAAAGACCCTCTAAGCTATTGTGTGGGTGTCCACTTCCTGTAGGAAGAGGCAAAACACTAAAGAACATGCTTCCAGAGCCTTGTGTTCTCATCTTGGCTAATCTCACTTTAATTAAACCATTGCCAACTAAGTTTACTTTTATCAGGTCACTGACATCTTACATCTTTCCAAGGTCAAGGATCAATTTCTGTCCAATATGTCATCAAGATTCAATAAATCGCACCCAATTCCTTTTATCCCCTAGGTTTCTGAGATCATGTTTACATGGAGTTTCTTCCCTCTTGGTAAATACTTCTTTTAGCTCATCTGCTGCATCTGCCACTATATCAGCCTCTAATTCATGGGACCTCTTGGACTCTGTCTTTGCCCTTTTCTGTACTTACTGAAGCATTGCCATCCATTGTCCTGGCTTCAAACAGTATCTTGACACCAATCTTCCAAACAAAATATTTTTATCAGTCATGATGAATAAATAAATGGTAAAATTTCAAGGAGTCTGGTAGTCTTGAAGAAATTTAGTGCATGTTTTCCATGTGAATGTAGACAAATTACTTTGTACCTCAGCATTACTTCATGCTTGGGATTTTTGTGTGACTTAAATGGTGATGTCAGAAAAAGCATTTGGCATAGTGCTTAGCAAGTAGACAGAGCACAATAAGTGCGTACGTGTACATAATTAGAAAACTTACCTGGCCCTTCAAGAACGTCTGCTCATGAGTTCTTCTACCATAGTGCCTAAATAATTAACCCTTCATTTAGATAAGGCCTGGTTTTATGGCTCCAACACACATGTCCCAAAGCATCCCATTTTTTCATTGACTCCCAGAATAGAGAGTTGATGAGAGTCTCAAAATGGCTTTCAATAGTTACATATATACATCGAACTTAAATTTATCCATACTGCAATAATTGCCATTACTCCCTGTGGGGAAGTCACATGTACAAGGCACATGTACCACATTCCTTCTAAGGTCACATTGCTTTATGTATTTTTTTTAAATAAATCATGTCATTCTATCATTAAGTCAGATATGTCATGTGACCAAGGCAAGAACTTTTATATATAAAAATACTAAATTTAATTTAATTTACTGACCAAAAGGTCAGGTGATTTATATTTTGTTCAATTTATACCTGTAATACAGATTTTGATGAAAAAGTTTATTGGTATATATCATTAAATATATGAGCATTATTTGTTTTTCTTTTCTTTTTAAAAAATATTTTATTAATTTATTCATATTCCATCTCAATTTTTATCCCCTCCCTTGTATGCTCTCATTCCTCCCTCCATCCTGCTTTCCCCCTACTCCTCTCCTCTATGACTGTGACTGAGGGGGATCTCCTCCCCCTATAGAATGAGCATTATTTCTTAAATATGTATGATTTCTTTACTTTTGTGTCCTCTTTATCAGTAGTGTTTGTGTGTGTGTGTGTGTTTGTGTGTGTGTGTGTGTGTTTGTGTTCACATTTGTGCATATGTGTATGAGTGTGGGTGCCTGCATATGAAGGCCAGAGTTGACATGTAAGTCTCTCTCAGTTATATTCCACCTGACCCTGGAGTTAAATGACTCAGGGAGACCGGCCAGCGAGCAACCCCCCAGCGTTCCTCCTGCTTCTGCTTCCCCAGTGCTAGATTCCTTACACGCTTTACATGGGTCCTGAGGGATCACTCTCTTATCTTCCCAGCTGTATGGGAGGTGCTTTACCAATTGAGCCAATGTCCCAAGCCATGGTTGGCGCCATCTCTTAATGCGTCTGTCCAAGTAGAGTTCGAAATGGGTTGCTTTCATTTTATACAATAAGATTTTTTTTTTTACTCCTGTTGACAGAACCACTTCTATTTTGCTGCCACCTCTAAGGTCCCCTTAGTGCCCCTCGGACTGAGAAGCTGCTTTATATACTGCACCTAACTTTGCATGCTGTGAAGCGTGGGCGATGAGTGCATGAGAATCACCTATTAGGCACAAGGCACCCAAACACTCGCTGGCTGTAAATCAAGAGCAATAAAGGAAGGGCTAGCTATAGCAAAAGCACAGCTTGCAAAGGGAATTTGCTGCAGGAACTGGAGGTGAGGTGCCTTCTAAATCAATTTGAGCTGCTGAGTCTGAATGGCATGGTCATCACCACCCTGTCATGCTTGGGTGTTGGGACGCTGAATGGCTGTGCTCCTCTGAAGTGGGAGGGCACTACAGTCTAGTTCACAGGATTAAAGCGTGGCATTCACTCTTGGTATCTCATAAGGCTTTGTTCCCACTGTGCCTACTGCATGCCCCCCACCTCTTTAAGCCTTTCTAAAGCTAAAACTGCCACCTTGCTATAAAAAAGGAAAATCAACTCCAGCAGGTACTAAACTTATAAAGTACACCTGGGTGCTTAAAGTCTAACATTCTTTTCTTGGCTTGCTCTATAATTGTTTCAAAACTTAGTATCTCATTTGGAAAGATTGACTGCAAATATGAAAAATGACGTAAACAGTATAAAGATTTTTTTTTGGTCCTCACTCATTAAGTGTCTTTTTTGGACAGTGCATGAATATATTTATTTGAGGCATAGGTATTGATCAATGACAAACACGTCCACATTTTGTATTTTAATATGCTATATATTTGATATTAGCAGCTGAAAAAATTTGAGACGGCATTATACATCATGTTTTTAAAAATGTTTTCTTGAGAATTTTGTATATGAGAAGTACAGAGACATAAGTCCTACAACTTCCTCTGTTCCATGTTTTCATTGTCTCCATCTTAGTCACTGCTCTATGTCTATGAAGAGAAGGCATGACCAAAGCAACTCTTATCAAATCACAGTGTACAGGTTTTAAAGAAATGGCCCTCAAAGGCTCACAGGGAGTGACACTATTAGGAAGTATGGTTTTGTTGAAGTAGGTGTGGCATTTTGGGAAGAAGTGTGTCACTGGGGGTGCATGCTGAGGTCTCAGATGCTCGAACAAAGCCTGGTGTGCCACTCTTCCTGCTGTCTTTGGCTCCATATGTAGAACTCTCAGCTACTTCTCCAGCACCACATCTGTCTGCACGAAGTTATGATTCCTGCCGTCATGATAATGAGCTAACCTCTGAACCTGTAAGCCAGCCTCAATGCAATGTTTTTCCTTATAAGAATTACTGTAGTCAGGTTGTTTCTTCCCAGCAATAGGTACCCTAGCTAAGACACATGTGACCCTCTGGGAACAGGAAATACGTCAATGGCCAAGCTGCCAGGAAGCTGTGCAGGGAGTGCCAGGGATACAGCTCTCTTGAGTCATCTCCCAGGCTGAGGCAGCCTTTTCAGTAATGCAGCTGCCTTTGAATCATCCATGCTCCTGTAAGCTAAACCTCCATCCACCCATCCATCCACCCATCCATCCATCCATCCATCCATCCATCCATCCATCCATCCTCACTCACTAAGCTAAGTAGTATTTCTTGGCATTTCATTAATGCCCCATCTGCTGTCAATACACTCTGTTCATGTCTTCCAGAGAACCCAGCACTTACTCTCATTCCAGTTCAGTCAGGGTCTAAAGGCTTAGTCAAAGTTACTGTCTCAGTCACTCTTTATTGCTGTGAAGAAACACAATGACCATGGGAACTCTTATAAGAGAAGCTTATGAGAAATTCTTCTAAGAGTAGTTTGTTGTATATATGTGTAATAATGTATATGTGAAAATATTTAATAAGAAATTGTAAACAAATGCCATGTACAATAAAGTCTAACTTCATAATATACCTAATTTCTTTATGCTTTTGAAGAATGAAAGTGATTTAATAGGTTTTAGTTATATTAACAATATTTACTAAGCAGGCATTTAATATCCATTCAACAAAGTTATATTTGCTTTATTTGCAGTAGCCAAGTTTCACTTTTAGTTGCAAATAGTATCTTCACATAACAGACAGATCTAGAAAATTTAATATAGATGATTAATTTCAATTAAATGAGTACATTGAAATAAAGACAAAAACAAAACCCTCAAGTATCCTAAAACCCAAACAGATGATAAACAAAAAAAGAGAAAAAAGATGTAGAGAGTTAAATTTAGCTCAGATATCAAAGTATAGGCAAAAACATAGCTTAGACTTGAAGAGAAAAGAGTAAGTTGTTAGTAGCATTGGTTTGTGTAGAGCAATGGCGTCCAAGCCACATATAGAGAGGTCTGGAGTCTCACAAAGTCTGTAAGAAATACTCAAGTTAAGGAAAGATCTCAGAAGAAAGTGCTCATAGGAATTACTCTGAGCCCCATTAAAACTTATGCATTTTAAGTAGATAAGCTTTTATCTCCGTAGTTAAATTTAACCATTTCATTGTTTTGATGCTATGAAAATATGAGTATTACCTTATTGTTTAAGATAATTAGTTGTTACTATATAAAAATGCAAGTCTTTTTGTTATTGATTTTGGTCCTGTAACTTTACTGAATTAGTTATCATCTCTGAGGGTTTTTTTTTAATGTTTCGTTTTCTATATGTTGGATCAAGTAATTTCAAATATTTATATAACTTTCCATTCACACTGGTTGAAGTAGCTGGCTCTAAACTCAGTGAGTCACACACAACAAGGAGACATGAATGAATAAGGGAATATTATTGAAAAGAAGGAAAAAAAGTAAGGAAGTGAGAAAGCAATAGAGGTTGAAAACAACTAAATTTCACAAATATATTCATGAAACTGTCAAAGAATAAAAATGAAAAAATATACTTTCTTTTCATTTGAACGCTTTTTATTATTTTTCTTCCTTAATTGCTCTGGCCAGAATTTCCAGTTCTATGTTGCATAGGATCAGTAAGAATGGATAATCTTGCTTTTCTTCTGGTCTTTTAAAGCTGTCACATTTTCATTATGCAATTTGGAGTTAGAAACACATGTGTGACTTTTACTGTATTGAAATAGTTTCATTTTAGTCCTCAATTTTAAGAATTTATTTCAAGTGTGTTAAAAAGCGATGAAAGAAATTGAGTAATGGCCAGTGTATGCATGCTTATGAGTTAAAGTCTAAATATTATGGAAATCTCCATAGCAACTGAAATTAGTATCCAGGTTCAGGCCAACGCTTATAAAATCTCACTAATACAAGTTTACAAAAGTAAGAAAAAAATCTGAACTTCATAGGGAATGATTTAGGACCAGTAGCAGATAAGATAGTCTTGAGAAGACGCAAAGTCAGTGTTTCAGAACAGTCAGCAAAACTAAAATAGCTACAGCATTGAAGCATTGATATAAAGACAGGCAGGTAGGCCAACAGGGAAGAAGGTAAGCCCCACAATTAAAGCCACTGGCTTCCTAAAACCCCAAGGCTAAGAATGTTATCAGATAACACCCAAAACTTCTAACAGTCATTTCCTCTCTGTGTTGTAACCTGCCTACCGGATGTTCCCACCAATGTATTTGGAAGGTGCTTGATTCATGGCTTTTTTTCTTCTTCTGTAACTATAAAGCACTTGTAACTCCTTAAGTGTTGGAATATGTTACTTGGTCCATATTTTTAAGCCATGGCTTGACTAACAATAAGTGAAACTCATATTTAGTCTCAGGTGAAAGCTGTGGTTATAAAAATATTTACTTAATTTTTCATTATGAGCACTTGTGTGTCTATGTGTGGAATATGCGAATGGGAGCGCAGATGGGCAGAGAAGGCAGAGGGAGTGCTGGCTCCCATAGCTCCAGGATTACAGGCAACTGTGAGCTTCCTGCCATGGGTTCTGGGAACCAAACTCTGCAAGAGAAGACTTGCGAACTCTTACCTAGGGAGCCATCTCTGCAGCCACAAGAGCTGGGCTTTACGTAGCAGCTGGAAGGTGGAAATCTTGTCATACATGGTAACACGGATGAAGCTTGAAGGCATCATTAGAGTGAAGCCAGACATATACAGAATGGCAATAACTGTGTGAATCCATTTGCTTGAGGTCGTTTATGCTGCTCGTCATGAAATCACAGAGTAGAACGGTGGCCCGCTAGACCCTGAGAGTGAAGACACGAGCAAAGCATGCTGCTCTACAACAGGTACAAAGTTTCAGTTACATGAAGTGGATACAAACATTGAAGTCTTCTGCGGAGCGTTGTCTGTAGTTAACAATACTCACCAGGGATCATAAAACCGTTTTCAGAAAAAGGAATGGGAAAGAGAGCACAGAAAAGGAGAGAGGAAAGAAACAAGAAAAAGAAAAGAAAAAAGGGAGAAATGAATGGGACAGAATGGAAGGAAGGCAAGGAAAGGAGGTTAACCAATAAAGCACCTGTTTTCTCCATGAGGTTTGTATCACTTAGTTCTCAGACATTTCCTCTTCCTATGCCATGGGACTGCAACATAAAACACCCACAGACAGCATAGCTGCTGGAGTTCACTCCTTGCCTTACTCTCCCAGCCATGGAACCCCCGGCCAAAACCCTGGAAGTACAGATCCTTTAGCATGCGAGCAGCTGAGAATTATTTTGAGCTTGTCTTTTACCAGCAATGTAACCCTGTGTGGGTCACTTAACCCTTCTGGGCTGCTGTTCTTGATCTCTGTAACCTTGTAAGGCTGGCCTGTGGAATCCTGTAGCCACAGCCCGCCTTGGTGTCCTCAGATACAACAAAGGAATTGATAACAAGGAGTCTCCTATGAAAACAAATTCAACATTGCGTTGAATTCAGAATGTATTGAACTGGTTGTTGCTAGATTTAGCCTACGTGCTAGGGGGGTTGGGGGAACAAAAAACAGAGTTTACTGGCAGCCTGGGTGAGTCAAAAGACCGAGCTATTTTGGGCAAAGACCACTAAACTGACTTAGGCATTTATGCGGATTTTCTCAGAAAGGCAGCCGGCTTAAATCCCAGGGGAATACCTACATGTCTGCTGTAAAGCCATTAGTAAAAGGAATGCCCTTTGCTGAATAAGGAAGCCACACAAGGAATGCCAGCGGGGCGGTGTGTTTGGCAGGTTCCACGGTTTCATAGCTGGTAAGGTTGTCAAGTGACCCAATTCTCAAAGGACACATGTCTCAAGAAGGGGCATTAGACATATTATTTGATCCCCTTTCCTTTTCCCATATTAACTCCAATTAACCAGTATTTCAAAAAAGCTGACCGTGAAGACGTCCTTTGTCCATCTATGAGATGCAATGACTTGGGAAAGAGAATCAGCACAATTGAATATGCCCCCTTGGATCCATGTAAAAGAACTAGGAATAATAGCACACACTTGTAACCTCAGCTCTGGAAAGACAGAGATAAACAGATATCCCAGGCTTTCTGGTCAGTTCCAGGCTAGTGAGAGACCCTTTCTCAAAAAGAAAAAGGCAGACAGAGACTAAGAAATGACATCGGAGGCTGTCCCCTGGCTCCTCCCTATACACAAGTATACATGTGAATCTGCACACACATAAACGCACACACACACACACACACACACACACACACACACACACACACACCACACAGACATAGTCATGCTTTGAGCCATTGTATGCTAAGTTTGGAAGACAACATTGAAACTGAAGTCAACAAGTGAGTCTTTGTACTACATGCATTGGCAGTGGACTTTCATTCAATGTCACTGCTATTTCTATAAGACGAGACTAAAATAGAGACCGTGGCACACACAAAAGAAAAGCTATGAGGAAATAGAGGGGGATGGAACCATTTAGAAACCAGAGAAAAGTGTTGGAGGTAGAAATGAACCTGCCAACACCTTGATCTTGTACTTTTACAACTCTGACTTTTTTTTCTTGTAACTTAGAGGAATGTATGTCTATTGTCTAAGCCTCCCAGCCTCTGTTCCCTTGTTATGGAACCCCAGGCAAAATAACACAACTAATATTTGTAAATAATAATTATGGGGCTCTTTACTTGCTCTTTTTGTTTTGTTTTGTTTTGTTTTTCGAGACAGTGTTTCTCTGTGTAGCCTTGGGCATCCTGGACTCACTTTGTAGACCAGGTTGGCCTCGAACTCACAGCAATCCGCCTGCCTCTTCCTTCCATGTGCTTTTCCAATAAATGGAGCCAACACAACTCCAGAATGGTTCGCTCCATTTTTGGTACTTATTCCTTCTTCATACTCATGTGTTGAATATTTGTTGCTCTAATGAGAGTGCATATGACTAACACTGAGACACTAACCAGAATGCTTCCGGAATACCCACGCATTCTATTCACAAAACGCCTAACACTGTGTATGTTGTTTAGCATATAACGATTGGTACGGATAGTTAATATTTTAATTCATTTGGAGATATTTAATGAATATCTTTCATTTTACTTCTTTTCTGAATAAAAAGTAGTCGATCATTTCTGCAAGTCAAAATATACTCGAAATATTGTGTATGTGGGTTTTCTTCTTCCCCAGAGAATCTGGAACTTCTGGTACAGCCTCCAAGTGATGATTCCATCTCAGGAGTCTTTGGTTTCACTGCCCTATCTCAGGTCAGTTCCTTTAGCTTGAGAAAGACATGTTTCCTGTCTATAGAATTTTACCTGCACATGACAAGCTGCCCATCCTTACAAATGACAGGTCACACTCTTGTCAAGAAACAAAACTTTAGAAGTATCACCACCCCAATATTCTAACTGCTGTTTTACTGAAACTATAATTGTGGGTAGATACCACCCAATGGAGTTGTTTGAGTTAATTCAATCTCCTGTACAACTGACCCCTAAAGCATTACCACTGCTAAGGGACTCTCCACATGCTAAAGGGCAAACCGGCAGCCTGGCTAACATTTAATAAAGGTTTTCACTTCAGCTGACTCTATTCAAACTCATATTCACACCAACAATAATGATAATGATAATAATAATCAGGGTAAGCACTATAAAGTGCTTTGCATGACTCTAGCATAGGACTTTAAATGTACTGACTCGGTTAATATACATAATTGTTGGTGTAGGCATCATTTCCTTTTTGCATTTTTATAAAGGAAATGCAGAGAAATTTAATGACTCAATAAACAGGAATCAAGAATCTTACCAAGTCTTGCTTTAAAACTGAGCTACTAATAATGGTGTGCTCTTTACCAATAGAATGCATAGGCCATGGAAGGAATCATCAGTCCCTCTACATCAAATCTTAATCTGTGACCTCACATGCTTTATGAGACAGAATAACCAAATGTCATGGTACTGAAAACAGTGGCAACAACTTTTGGCAAAGGAGTTTTAAAACATTAAGTAACCAAAGCATAGAGTTGACATCAAATGCGCCATGTATCCAAGGTATTTCTGGCAGTACTCATGTTGTATGCCGCAGCCTTGGTTCTGACCACACAGTGTACATACCTGAAACCGCATGTAACCATGCCACACAGGGTTGATGAGCACTGCCTGCGTTACCTCGCTTCACAACTGAGAGTGTATTTACAAAGTTTTCTGCTTGGGACTGGGAAGATGGTTAAGTCAGCAAGGCCTCTTGCCATACAAACATGAAGACAGAGCTCAGATCCTCAGCGTTCATGTAAAAAGCCTATTATGACCTCAGTCCTGGGAGAACATGGAGACGAGATGATTGGTTTGGCTTGCAGGGGCTTGATGGCCATTAGCTTGGCCAAAACTCTCTGAGCTATGGGCACAATGCAGAACCTGTATTCAGAGATAAGCTGAGGGCAACACAGGCCCTCTAGAAGGACTCTGGCCTCCATACATGTGCATAGACATGCCTGCCTGTCCACACATGTGTGCACACCATGAGTACACACACAATTAAAAAACAAGTACAATGTTTTCTGTTCATATAGAAACACTGTGGTTTAACTATGAAAACCAAAGACTTTTACTCTTTTTCTACCATCATATCTTTGTATAAAATATCATATTAGTATGTATTTGGATTTTATTGGGCTAGAATGTTGATTTAAATTTGCTGTTTAAACAGCTGACTCGAATTTCTTCGAATCATTAAATCACACTAGTGTGGAATTAAAGTGGAATTTTCAACAATTTCTGAAATGGCCCAAGAACACTTCCGCCACTTCGTATCATATGCTTATTTTAAGAAGCAGTCTCAGCATTGTTGATTAAAATATCAAAAATGTCAAATAACTCTGAAAAGTGCTGACCATGGCCTGTGCCCCGCAGTATAAAACATGCAACCTAGTTTGGATTCTTCATGTAAAAGCCAGAATCTCATTCGTTTGCAAATTTGCTTTAAAAAAAAAAAAGCAATAAAATTATGAGTATGTCAAAATTATCTTTAACAAAATATATTTATAATTTACTATCAGCAAATATTTGATTTGCATCCCACTTTCATATTTCACCTCCTTAGTATTGCGTCCAAAATTCTTGAAGGAAAAGGAGTTGCAAGCTGGAGTTTAAGAAACCAGGTATTAGGCAATATCCGCATAAGCATGATAAAATCACGCTCTCGGGACTTTAGGAAAGGGGTAAATATTAATGTAATTTGTCTCACCACCTGGATGCCCCATGCTCAGCAGATTTTTTTCCAAGTGTGTTATAAATTAAGGGTCAATTTCCTCCCATTTAGTAGCACATGTTACATAAACCCTGGCACTGAATTGAGCTAATCAGAAAAGCTGAAAGTAGATTCATTTACCTCTGCTTTTCAAGGGCATATATTCAAATAAAAAAAGTGCAAAGAAATCATGAAAAGTGTACAAAATATGTATTTTAGTGGGTTCACAGGCCAAGGACTTGACAGTCAAGTTCCCCTGAGTTGAATTCTTTTTCATTTCTACACACCACCTGCAGGACTGTGGTTAAGTACTGTTCTACTTTTGGAACGCAAAGGCTCTGTCCTAGGGAGAAGTTTTTAGTGCATTGGATTGACATGACTATTCCAGTGGTTACTCTCTGTTAGAGTCACTTTGCACAAGGAAGGTCTGGGAGAGGCGGGGTATATTTATGATATCTCATTCAGACTTCAGAACTTGATGAAATGAGCATGGTAGCTCTCTGCTCTATATTTGAGGTGATCAACACAAAGAGAGAAAACACATGAGGGATGTCATGTGTGCAAAGAGTAATGTAGCTATGATGCGATCCATGTCAGTATAGCATCACAGTGACCCCTCTGTCTCTGAAAATTAATTTTCTGTGACAATAGAGTGGAAACATAGTGCTCCCACTACCACAAAAATTACGCAGTCAAGTTTTCTTAATTTGTTTACCCCCGGGGTCAATAAAGTGGATAAGACACTGGAAAACCACCTTCAAGGTGATGGTATTTTTCCTGTTCTGTGTGTGTGTGTGTGTGTGTGTGTGTGTGTCTGTGTGTGTGTGTTTACATGTATTATTTGAACATTCCATTCACTAACAAGTGTATCTTAAGTATATTCATCCTCTACATTCTGCATCCAACTCCTCCCAACCATCATCCACCCAGTTTAATATCCCTTAAAACAATAACCCAGAGCCCAGTCATTGCTACCCATATGCACATGAATGTAGGGCCACTCATTTGACTTGGGCAACCTTCCACTTGTCATATGTCCAAAAATAAAATAAAATAAAATAAAAGTAATTCTGCCTGCCCTCAAAACCATCAAGGGCCATTAGTTACTCAGCCAGAGTGGGGCCCTCCTCCACTCATGCTAGGTTTTTTGACTGGCCTGATGTTGTGGAGATCTTAGCCCTGTCATATGCAGAAGAGAGCCTTTCCTGGTACTCCGCTGGTCCTCCTCTCTCATATAGCCTTCCTTCCTCTGTGTTCCTGAGCTTTGGGTGCAGAGATGCTGGTCATGTCCAGTAAACGTCTGAGCACACAAAATAATTTATTTTCAGAATTTTGAACAGTTATAAGTCTCTGCATTAACCAAGTCCCATAGTAAAAAGGAGCTTTCCCAATCAAGATCAATGTCTTGTTCAAGTCTAAAAATATTAACACAAATATTTAGAAAACAGTCTGATGACGTGGGCATTTAGTAAAACACTAGGGCCAGGTGTTTTTGACCAGGTTTGCAATACCAGAAATGAATTATTTCCTGTCAATCAGTTCTCAAATCCAATCAGAAAGGAAGGTTTTACCTGTAACAGTCATACCACTATTGCAAAGAAGGACACATTCCGCCCCTCCCCCCCCACCACAGGTCAGTATGGTAGCATTCAAGTTTCGATGCTGTGTTGCATAAGACCATTAATGTGTCTCCTCCTCCATCCGCATATATAACATACAATATATAAAAATTAGCCCTCTAGGGGAGGCTCTTCTAGTTGGTTCTAGATTGGTTTATCTGTCCTGTGACCAAAGTATATTCATTTTTAGCAATAGGGTGTTATCATCTAATTGTGGTGGACAACCAAAAACAGTGACAGTGATTGTTACGTTGTTTTGTGTGTTTCTGAGGCCTCCTTGACCAACTTTTAGGGAAGTAAACTGTACTGGGCACTAAAACTTTTATGTGACAACTCATATATTCTGGGAGCAGCAGCATTGACCACCCATACAGTGTGTCTCTGTTCAAACATCGTGGTTTTCAAATTAGCTTATTAAACTACTAGGTTTTCATAAGGTATGCGCATTCATCTTAATTTTGGTTAACTTGTCCCCAATCCCTTCTTTGCCCCATTTCTCTTGCTCCCAACCCACTTTTCTTTCATACCACATGTTATCTCCTTTTTAATAATTTTTTTACTTGGGCTGCAAAATTATAGATTTCCATATACCTTTTCATACATGCTTCATTCTAACTAATGCTGAAGTGTCTTAACATTCTTCCAAACACTAATTTCTAGATTATAAAGGATATATGTGAGGTTCTAGGACATATGTAATGTTCCGGAAATATCTTTAGATGTTCAAGTTATTGTAACTATTATCTGATTAATAAAAAAACAGAATAAAAAAGACAATTATTTTTACTGAAATATGAATACAAATGTTTCTTAGTTTGTGAGGATAATGCCTTGAAGTACAATGAACCGCTATTCATTTTAATTTTAATTTTAATTCACTGAAAGAAATGAGAGAGAGAGAGAGAGAGAGAGAGAGAAATTGATGGCATGTCTGGGCTTTTCAGATTTCTTCTCCTTCATGTCCTTTGAAAAGTTGACATATAACGTCATGGTTTTTCCAGTTACTTCTATGCCACTCTAGTGGCACCTAACAGGTCCACAGATAAAATGTGTGGCTGATGTGGTTGCCTTGACTTTCCTAGGAGTGGAATCTACTTTGATGTGGTTCCTTTCATGGTATCCTATGGCCCTTGTGGTTCATGAGTCGGCAGAAGGCCAGAGGGATCATATTCCACCCATTTGTTTTCACTTCAAAATGCAGATTGTATTTAAATGAAAAAATTGTGTTCCGGGAACAAATTATTTCATTTGTTAGCTTTGTCTCCTAATGTGACATTTGAAAGGTTTTTGTGGAGAAAAATAATTTGTAATTTTGGATTAACATCAACTTTGTTCTTACATATACAGTGAGAAATGAGAAATTCATATCTATCATATTGTTTTGAATATTAAAGTAAAATCTATTTAGGGGAAGCTGGTGGTTTTACAAAAATCATTTTTCAAATTACATCAGCTCTTTATGAGTATTCATTCACATACCATAGGTAGGAAAATGTTTCTGTTCCTTTTCTTCAACTCATTTCCTTTTGCTAGAGGCACATTTTACAATGCATTTAAATGTACATATATATCCATAGAAATATACATATATGTTTTTCCTGGACACTATGAGAAAATATGATTTTATTGAATATGTATCTAACTTGTTTTTATGACCTCAAATCATGTGTGTAAATATAGCACAAATTCGTTGACAACACATTTATTTGTCGTTGTTCATATAAATGATTCAGATATTACGTTCCTTATTTTAAATTCCCATGGTTACCCTGATTGTTTTAGTATATATAATATGGACACACATTCTCTCTCTCTCTCTCTCTCTCTCTCTCTCTCTCTCTCTCTCTCTCTCTCTCTCTCTCTCTCTCTCTCACACACACACACACACACACACACACACACACACAGAGAGACAAAGAGAAAGGATGAAAGAGATAGAGAATGATGAGAGAGATTTTTTTTGTCTTTGGCACTATGAAGCTTGAATATGCTGTGGGCAGGTGATTGTATGATGTGTGCGTGTGTGTGTGTGTGTGTGTGTGTGTGTGTGTGTGTGTGTGTGTATGCATATTTGTATGTTTATTATTTTTGGTTATATTTACCCTTCCTGATTATATGTTTTGTTTTATTTCTGATAATAGCTATCTGCTTCCTTTACCCATATGCTCTGCATTTTTTATGAGCACTTTTAACACATTAATTACAGTTATTTAAATTTTTCTGTCTGATAATTGAATATCTGCATTACATTTATGGCCGGTGCTACCAATTGCTTTGCCTCTTCAAACTTGTCCCTATTCTCTCTCCCTACTTTGGCACGTCTTGTGATGTACTATAGGGGGCAATAGGAACTGAGGGCAATAGGGCTTTCATATGAAGGTTGATGTCAATTCGGATAGAAATAGATTCTGTTCAGTGTTTGTTGTAGCCACGGGTGTGAGATATTCCAAGTTCATGGAGCGTTGCTGCTATTGTCCCTCCTGCTGACATAGGCCTTCCTTTGTGTTCCTTGTTCCTCGCTAGAGAGTTGTGTCATGCAGATCCTTGGTCAGTAGTTTCCTGCGATGCTTCTCAGCATAGTGATAAGTGTGAAGAAGAGTGAACCTTTTTCAGACCTTCACTTAGTCCTTGTGTCTCTCAAGACTGTGATCTCCACCAGTGACATCCTAATCCTCCTCAAGTGGTGCCATTCCCTGATGACAAAGCATTCACATTTACAACCCTATGTGGGCCATCCTTACTTGAGTCATCACAGTTACCCTTTAAGTGCTTCTACCATCTTGTGGTTCCAGTAGTTTTTTTCAAGGAGATGGAGCCTACTTCTGTATCTGTTAATGTCTTTGTCTCTCCAGGGTTTGGAGTAGTAGGTTTCTATGACACCTCAGTAGTTCTTGAATGGATCTAAAAATATTGTTGATTTTTATTTTTGTCCATAATTCTCTTCTTGAAAAGATAAGAACTTCCACGAAAGTGGGTACAGAACATAGCACAGTGTTTGTTTCAAAAGGCTTATCATGTTATGAACACTTATTTTCAAGATAAAAAAAACATGTATAAGTAAAAATTTAATAACCTCTCAGATAGGGATTGTGTATCATAAACACACTATTTCTGGAATGTTTGCTTCTATTTTTCTCTTGTCATGAATGTATTAGTTGGTCTGAGTATAAAATTCAAGGTTCGTATTTCTTGTTCTTTGTTGCTACTTACAGATAAAGCCTAGATACCTTTTTAAAAATATTTATTCTAAATTATGTGAACTGTGTGTCTGTCTGTGTGTAGGTATGTGCACATAGTGCAGGTGTCCACAGAGGGTAGATGTGTTGGCTTTTACCCCAGGTGGGGTTATAGGCTGTGAGTTGCACAACGTGGGTTTGGAGACTAAGTTCAGGTTTAGTTCTTGAAAGAAAGTGTGTGTTCTTGATCACTGATCAGACTTCCTAACCTCTGCATACGTTCTTGAATTCAATGGTTTACAGAGAGATATTTTCTGTCTACTACTCTTACTTACATGTGAGGTAAGCACTTTCATCTGGAAGTTTTTACATATTTCTCTTTATGGATGGAACTCTAAAATTCTACTCAAAACCATGTGCGAGTTTTGTTTTGTTTTCCCTTTCCAGGAACAGTTTCATGTGCAGTTCTGTGGGTGTCTCAGGGTTGGAAGGTAATGCTTGTCTTCCTTCTTCTAAGTTAAGGGGGCAGTTGAGTGCATTGTTAGTGGTAGTGCCTGCAATAAGTATGTCTGTGGCACTGAGCCTAGCTCACAGCACCACAAAGAACAAGCAAATAATGACCTAGAGATAAAAATCAACTATTTTGAAACACATAGCTCAGTAGTACTCAGTAGGTTCATTGAATTATGTTAGCGGATCCGCCATATGCTTCCAATACATGTTCATTGCTCTAAGAGAGAGCTCTGCCTCATGTTAGTCTGTTTTGTGTTGGTAAAACTGAATGTTGGGAACTGTGCACTTTATACAGGAATGCGTTACTTTCCCTGACTCCTGGAGATGAGGCAGTCCAATACCAAGGTGGCAGCATCTGGTATGGGCTTTGGTACATAAGGCAAAATAGCAGGATGGTATGAGAGAAGGTGTGAGTGGGACAAAGTCACTTTATAACGCCCCTACACTTATGATAAACAACTCACATCTACAATAATAACACCAGTTCTTTCAGGAGGCAGAGATTTTTTTTAATGACTTAAGCACTTGTTACTACCCATATTCCAACACAGCTCCACTGAAGATTAAGTTTCAAACACAGGAACTTTGAGGGACCCACATTCAATACACAGAAAAACTGAAAACCCATCAAGCCATTTGTCCTCATTCCTCTTATAATGGAGCATCTGAAAAGGAATAAGTTAATTTTTGACACATGGACTTACCTATATTGAGTGTTTTATATAAAGAGAATCATAAAATGTGTGCTCTTTGTGTGTGTCTTACTTTGCATATTAGGTTTCTAAGGTTTCTTCCTCACGGTGGCATTAGTTAATCAGTGCTTTGTTCATTTTTTGTGACACTCCCATGTTTTGACCTAGTTTGGGTCCTTTTCATTTATTGTTTTGACATTGGGTCATCACTTTCAGATTGATTACCTATTTTTTTTTTCAGCCTTAGAAAATACTTCTCTGGAGATCTTAAAAATCTGTCCTATATAATCCATTCTCTTTGTGCTCTTCGGAAAGTGTAATTAGCTTATTTGTAACTCTGAGACATAAATATTTTTCTTACATCTTCCATCACTTTGTTCTCGTTTCCAGAGCATTAAAAATGCACAGCTCAATTTCCAGCTAGATTTAACTTATTTTTTATTCATCTTTTTTCACACACCATCAACTGGATTGTTTGTAATTTCTAGAAGCAAATTATGACTTTTGAATCTATCTACCCATTAATTTTTTTTTATAGATGCAATCTCTCTCCACCTTCTACTGGCCATAAACTTTCTTTAAAGTTAGATGAACACTCAGTATCTTCTCAAATGATAAATTAGAATAAGAGTAATCTTAGGAAAATATAGGTAAAACCTGTCTCCCAAATCTGGAATATTTTAAGTTTTATATTTGAGGTCTTTTCAAATTTGAGTTTGAAATATAAAACCCTTTCTGATTTGAGTAAATGAAAAAAAGTCGTGCAGCATTTCAGAGGCTTTGACACCGTATCAACTTAATGCAATTTCTTTACAATAAACTATTTGGAAAATACTAGATTTTGCAGTAGTTTAGCTTGGTCTTCTTATGGGACTCCTAACAGAAGAAGCAGGCTGTCTCTGACTCTGTTACCTGCCTTTAGGACCCTTTTCTCCTACTGGGTTGCCTTGGCTAGCCTTAATAGGAAATGAGGTGCCTAGTTTTACTGCAACTTGATATGGCTTGGCTGGTGGATTTCCATGGGAAGCCAACCCTTTTCTGAAGAAAAATGGAGGAAGAGTGAATTGCAAAGGGATGTCAGGGAGAAGAGGAGGGAAGAGAAACTGCAGTTAGGGTATTAAAAAAAATTAACAATAACAATAAAAAACAGGTGTTGTGTGATCCCCTGCAACTATTTGAATTTTAGAAGGTGAAGTTAAAGTGCTATCGAAGTATGCATTAGAATGCCAGGGCAAATAATTTCATTCTGTATTTGGCTCTGTGCTGAGATGAATTTGGAATGAGGCAACTCCAAATTGAAATCTGTGAAAATCAAGGCATGGGTTACAGTTTCTAGGTCTCTCTCTTTCTTTAAACTTTCTATCAAGTACCATAACTGGATATCAGAACTTTTTATTTGACCCTAGGCGCACTTGCAGGACCATAAGAGGGCAGCACTCAATTTACAGGACTGTCTGCATCATTTCCTATAGATCTTCAGTGCACTGAAGTTGCAGGACTCTGATATTGACACAGTACTTGTTAGCACTAGCAACCTGAGGGCCATGCCAGGGAAAGTTAATTTGTCTATTTTAAGTATGAGTATATAAATGTATCCCAAATGCAGCCCAAGGATAATGCTTTACTATTTGTATGGCTGTCAAGCTTGCATTCATTTGAAGCCAGAGACTATTGTTAATCCCTTCCATACTGTGACATGTGAAAACAAACTTGTCAACCCAACTAGGCAAAGATGCCCAAGAGGGTGAGCTAAAATGTCGATTTTAAAAAGAGACATTTTAAAATGCATTGTATATAAACTACAAAGTGCAGGCTACAACAGAATATTCAGGAATTCATGGTTTTCTGCATCAGTGTTGCATTTCAATGTCCATAGGTGAGATTGGAAAATAAAACAAGGCAGAGAATTATCATTAGACAATAAACTACTTGGATTCTCTGTAGTAATCAATATATTTTGAAGGTAGAAGAAGGGCTAGAAATTGAGAATGTATTTAGCACAACTGAAATAGCCCAGTTATAGCTATTTAGAAGAGCAGAAGTAATGAAAGTTGGGTTTTATGAGAATGATGGAGTCTACAGTCTTTAAGTCAGTGTTTCTGCTGTCAGCTACCTTATCAGCCTTTTAAACTTGTCACTTGGCGGCAGCAGAAAGTCATAGAAACTTGGCAACTTCTAGATTACAATATGAAACTTATTACTCTATAAATGGACCATCTTCTTCTTCTTCCCTCTTCTGCCTCCAAACATTGACCTCAGTCCTCCACCTGGAGGTTAGAAAGTTCTCCTTTTTCTTGTCCTGGTGCTCAATTCTTCCTTCTTCATACAATGTCGGAGTGTCTTATTGCTCTCTCAGGAAATTACCTTCCCTATGCCTTGTCAGAGGGGAGGTCTGTATATTAGTTTAAGAAAGAAAAACTAAGCCATGGGAAATTTGGAAAACTTTACTGGTGATTGGCTGTTGTCCATACTCATAAGACAACCTGTCAGCTTTTAGCCTTAACACGGGTGTTGGAAGAATTCTCTTGGATTGCTTGAAATCATTGGGCTTGCTAGATGCAATGCCTTGGGTGGTATCTCAGAGCAACGGCACACATGGCACAGTGAGCCAAACACCACCTCTTCAAAAAGAACATTTACAGTGGAAATAGGTAAACTTCAGATAACATCAGAGAGATGATACAGCAGAACTTAGAATCTGGAGGAATTTACAAGTTGTGTGTAAGGCTGTGCTGTTTGCTTCAGCTAGAGGAAAGCCATGACTAAAATGGAAGAAATAAAAGTCATCTGATTACAAACACTTTTCTAATTATACACTGACTCCATTTTAATCTTTAAAATCTGCTCTGATGTACTGTTAAGATGTTAATAAAAAGCAAATTGCTTTCATCCTGACCTTCTGTTTTATTGTTTCTTCTCGGCTTTTATTACAGAACCATTATTGCTATGGAAATGTTAACTTCCTGTTTGTGTTTCTGGAACCCTGAAGGGTATGGAAGTTGGCCAGTTTAGGCTCTATTAGGGAGCTGCCAGAAGGAAAAAAATCAGCACTTTTGTTTTATATTGATGTAGTTTGCCAGAGGAAAGTCTATTAATTATAAGTAAACTTGGAGGTCAATGGCCAGAAACAAACAACAAACTTTTGGCTCATTTATGTTAATTTTGAGAACCTGCAATGTCTGCATTTAAATAAATATGAATTTGAACTATCTGACTGAAAGAAAGGAACAAACCAGAGTGGGGCTGGGGTGAGTACCAAGGCAAGGGCATGACCAAAAACAAAGTTTAACTCCACATATTTGAGATGCCATAAGAAAACCTGATTTTAGATGTTACCTTAAAATTAATTTAAACACCCCCCAAAACACCGAATCTTGCCCCTTGAAGAGGAAAACAACATCTATGAACTTGAATGAAACTATTCTCAAAATGTTACTGCCTCTCTACAATACTAGATGCTAGTAGTGTTGGATAAAGTCAAATATTTTGGGGATGTATTTCCTCTTAAACTGTCAATTCTTGGAGAAAAGGTAACAGGGCAGAGGTGAGTTCTTAGTCTTTAGTGTCTATAGTTTTCACACGATAAGTTTCCGTGATTTTAAGCAGACTCGGATACAGCCCTATACACCTGGATTTTATGTTATTAAATCTAAGAGGGATGCGCTAATGGACATTTTTAGTAACCCAGCCTTCTGGGCCAAGTAGCCCGCCACTCACAGATATTCTTACAGAGTATCGCCTCCTAGAGGCAGCCAGGGGAACTGCTAAATATCCATGAAGGAACTTCTGTCTAAGTTAAGGCCAGGTCGGCTTGTCTTACGAGTCAGAACACAGCCCTGGGCCTGCTTGTCCAGATGACTGTAGGATAAAAAAAGAAACCTGCAACACACTTGTGTTTGTCCTATCAGAGTTCCCCTTTATTTTACCAACTAGGTCACTATGTACTTCATGAATGAAATAGGAAATCTTAGCTCCATGAAGCCTTCCTTTCAGTGCTAAAAATGCATGATTAAGTATGGTATATAATGTTTTACATGGTTTACAAAAAGAACACAAAGACTACAAATTGAGAAGGGGCAGGAGGCATCTAGAGAACAAAGACGAAACTGCAGTTTCCTACAGTGTGGTCCAGAAAAGCCTGTCTGAAAGATGATGTGAGAGGAAAGCCTGCATTCAGTGAAAGGCCGGTCAGGATATATCTGGAGCTCACAGAGATCTAAGCAGAGTGAATTGCTAAGAAGCCCTGAAATGGGACAGGCACCACCGGTGATCTGAAGAAAGGAAGATAGTCCCAAAATAGAATTTGGAGTAAGTATAGAAAATAAGGTATCAAATGAAATGGGGGCAGTGAAAGGCCACAGCAAGGGATGTGTATAGTCTATTACTATTTAAATAGGAAATAGCTAGAAAGTTTAGAATAGTGGCATGGCATGAACTGTTTCTGGCTTTGAAGGATTTCTGCACACACTACATACTAATAAACTGGGGGACATCATAGACAATGTTTCAAATGGCACTCATTAATTTCTGTCTCCTGGCCTTGTTCTCACTAATTCCTACATGGGAGTGTGCACATACTGTGGCTTGCTTGTTAAGTAAGAGAATTCAGTGCAGGTGGCGGGATTTTGCTTTGGTGATTAGCGTGCAAGACTAAGCTTTTTCTTTTGTTCTTGTCTTGACTTTGAAGCAGCAGGAAACGACGTTGGAGAAATTCATATAGAAAAGACCTGAAGGCAGCTAAGAGCAAGCAGGCAACCAGGAGAGAAGATCTCCAGTCCAATGACTCTTGACAAACTGAAATTTTGCTTATAACAATTATGTAGGCTTGAAAGTGAACCTTTTCCAGCCATGCCTTTGGATGAGACAACAGCCCCGGATCCTACCTTAACTGAAGTCTCACAGAAAATCTTAAAGCAGAAGACTCAGATACACTTGCCCGGGTTTACGATCCATAGAAGCTACAATAAACTAAAAGGACACAGTTTGATAAAAGCACATCCTTCCAGCATAAGGTGTGATACTCTGGTATTTGGCAACACATGTTTAACACAGGAAGTAAGGACAGAAGATGGGAGAACTGATAGGTGGCTTACACTGTAACCAAGGAGACAGCCATCAGTGACCTGGAGTCAGGATACAGAAATAATTACGCTGGAGAAAAGATGGATTATAAATTCAGAGCTCATATTTTACTGATACATAAAATGTAAACTATGCAAGGAAGAGAGATGTGCATGATAGCTGCAAACTATATAGCGAAACCATCTCAAATTACTCTTTACTGACCTGTGGAAGACAAAGAAAGAAATAAGGGTTTTGTTTCTTTTGTGTTAAAAAAAAAAGTAATTTGTTAGCAGGCTGGAAACTTGTGTTCCATCTTCTATGTGCCATGTTTGTGACGCCTAGAAGATATAATGGCTAGAACTCGGGGAGAGATTGCAGGATGGGTAGACAAGCTTGGTAATCACACGGCCTAGTCTCGTCTTTTCTCCGTGAAATGGTAGGTGCAGGCACAGTCAGCCCTGGAGGGTCAAGGAGAAAGTAAATCAGGAAGTGCCTCTTTACTAGCCTTCCTTGGAGCCAAGAGACAAGTTAAGTGAGAGGTCACAGGGAAGCCCTCAAGTCCATCACTGAGGGCCACTGATTCCTTCTAGGACGGGCAGAAAAGAAGAAAGTGAGTGAGTGTACCATCAAGAAATTGGTTCAAACATAGATCCTTTTCAAGGAAAATACAGCTACCAATGGATATATAAAACATGTCATTTCATGGTGTCATTTCTAAGTAGGAGAAAAGTGAGCAGGAGACATTTAAATGGTATTACCAATAAACACATTGTTTGCTTGACTGTGACCGTGGAGTGGGATCTGGGAATCCATAAAGCACTAATTAAGTCTAAGATGATAGAGGTAGGAAGCCTGGGTTTGAGTGATGGTGTGGACCACAGCTGTCAAAAGCTCCCAGTGTGCTATTAGGTGATCGCTCTTTCTTGTAACATAGTAGTGATTCTCTGGAGTTTATCATGGACACTAGAACCAAACGCTTCCCTGGAGGTGCTTTGTTTCTCTGGTAAAAGTCACAAGGATGAGCTGAATGCAAACACAGAAAGACACTTCAGAGCATCTATGGGATGTGTCCCTTGTCTTGTGAAGCAATACTGCATGATCATTAGCACACTAATGAGGTGCCTGCAGTTTCCGCTTTACTTTAAAGGAATGTTGCATGATCCACTATAAAAACTCAGAGGGTGTCAGTGTTTTCACTTACTTTCATGTGGGTTGAGGAGTTACCTCAGCCATGAACATCCATCTGCAGGAATGCTTTTGTGGGCACACATTAACTCATTTAAATCTTTCGATGACTCATTAGAGGGTTGTTTTCTTTATTTGCTTTTGTGCCTGCCTAGGGTTGAACCAAAGGGTTTGTGTGTGCTAGGCAAGTAGCTTATCCATTTGGTACATATTTAATAGATGGAACTGAAAGGAATGAGAGTTAAACAAGGTAAAATTCAATGGTTGGCAAGCTGAGATTTCTAACCCAGGTGAACAGGCTCCAGTATCTCTCAGTGCGTAATATTCTAACACTCCACTTGAGGTCTTTATTGAGGAGGTCATTCATGGTAACACTAAGCCAACTTCCTCTTCCCCCAAAGAAGCCTGAAAATGTCTTGGGATAATGTTGGATCAAATGTTTGTAACGATAGTAAAGATGAGAAGAACAGCAGAGACTTTTAGCCTGGCTTCGGATGTGACCGTTACAGAGTGATGGTCTAAGTTAGTGAACTGTAACTTCACCTGTGACAAACTTTGTCTCTGTTGTCATTGAGCAAACAACTTACTCTCTTTGCATTTTTGTTTTCTTTACCTATAAAATGGACACTATTATAACATTTTAAGAGGTGTGGGAGGATAAAAAAGATATGCATGGAAGGGCGCGGCATTCAGAGTTGTAATACTTTCTAATGATCTCCCAAACATACAAAAGCAAAGAAACTTTCTCATATCTGCTTTTGAGGGAGAAAGAACAGATGTTGAAAGCATATTATGCTCCAGACTCAGCTTATGCTGAACATGTGTTACTTAATTTAACCTTGTTCCAAATATTACCTGAAGAAAAAAGAAACAGATATTGAGGTTACCATTTGGTAACAAAATAGAGACTTGAAAAAATCAAACATTTCTTTCATGATCACATATTTCTCACTGAAGCACTGTGGTTCCTACAAGTGGTTTTTTGTTTTGTTTTTCTTCATATCAGCCATGCTGTTTCAGGCTCTATTCATTTATACTGAGAATACAGAAAGACTGAATTCTTAATATCAGGTGTTTCTTAGCATGGAGAAGAAAAGTTCACTTCACTTCTAATTATTTAGAATTCTTCAATCTCCTTCCCACTGAAATACTTTTTTTTAAAAAAAGAGAGAACCCTAAGAGATTACTACTAAGTAATTCCTGCATGACCTATATGAAATCCAGTATGAAAAGATAGCCAACTAGGATCGTCAAAGCCCAGCATTTGTGGAACTAGACAGGCCCACCAAAGATGGGGATTGAGAAACCACACTGCAGAGCTCAGGCCTTAGCCAAAAGCTTTATTAGGGTCCTCACTGAAAACCCCCCAGATGTTGTTTGTTCCCAGGAAAAAGAGACAGTTTATGGCCTTTAGATATATTGCATCTCAGGTCCTCTGGCTACATTATGCGACTATGAAGACTTGGCAGAGTTGGTGATGATGTGATAGGGTGGAGCCCTAAAGGTATCTGGGCCTAGAGTTGTCAAGGCTTGGATTTGGAACTTTTCAGTTTAGCCCCACATAATCAGTTCTCCTATGGGCATTGCCTCTCTTGCCCACTGCACTCTTCTTGTCCTTTTTTATGTATAAAGCCTTTATTTTTTATTAATTTATTCATATTACATCTCAATAGTTATCCCATCCCTTGTATCCTCCCATTCCTCCCTCCCTCCCGCTTCCCCCCCTACTCCCCTTCCCAATGTCTGTGGCTGAGGGGGACCTCCTCCCCCTGTATATGCTAATAGGGTATCGAGTCTCTTCTTGGTGACCTGCTACCCTTCCTCTGAGTGCCATCAGGTCTCCCCATCCAGGGGACGTGGTCAAATATGGGGCACTAGAGTTTGTGTGAAAGTCAGATGTCCTTCTCCACTTAACGGTGGAGAATGTCCTGTCCATCGGCTAGTCTGGTTAGGGGTTCGAAGTTTACTGCCTATATTTTCCTTGGCTGGTGCCAGAGTTTTCTGGGCCTAGAGTTGTCAAGGCTTGGATTTGGAACTTTTCAGTTTAGCCCCACATCATCTGTTCTCGTATGGGCATTGCTTCTCTTGCCCACTGCACTCTTCTTGTCTTTACTGGAAGGACTTGTGAGAACTTGAACAGGGTGGTGGGTACTTAACTAAATCAGGCCCAATCTGCTGGCATCCTAGCACCCATATCACGGCAACTACTAACAAATTTACCTTTCTTATTTGTGCATTATAGGTAATATTCATAGAGAGTATTATAGAATTTGCATTCATAGCAACACTACTTTCTCCATAACAACTCTTAGCAGCTCAGCCGCCAGCGGCTTATGGATTCAGCTGCTGGTGTACATTCTACTTTCAACATGTATGAGTAAAGTATTTCTCAAACCCTGACAGGAAAGTGTGCACTTTGGTTGGTGGAAGATGTAACTTCAGTTGTTAGCAACATGTACTGTTGCTCAGTGAAGCAAAATATTCTAAAAATAAAAAATGGATCTGAAAACACTCTTGAGTGATCAAAGGATACCATCGATTCACTAGGAAATTCTTGGAATCCCACTTTTCTAGACGGAGTGCAAACAGTACAGCTCCGGAGATAGGTTATACCCTCGTCAAGATCCATCAATGTCCAACTTCCTTCATTCTAAGACCTCTCTGCCACAGTTTCAATTCTCAGAGCCTAGGTAGAAACACATAGGAAAGTGTAGCATGGATAATGTGTTTATTGTAAACAGAGCCTGGTTTGAAAGGTTTTGTCAAATGAGTAAATAAATGAATGGCCAAAGTTTGGGAGCTTTATCACTGATCTAGAATGAATATCTGGTATTTGATAACCTATGTCTATATTAATTGCTTATTATTATTGTGATATATATATATATCAGGAAAACATGGGTATATTATTATCTTTTTTGGTCACAATTTAGAAAAGGTTTAATACAGTTCCTCATGTTGTGATGACCCCCAAGCATAAAATTATTTCATTTCTACTTCATAACTGTAATTTATCTACTCTTAGTAATCATAATGTAAACATCTAATATTCAAGATATCTGATATGTGATCCCCCTCCCAAAGAGGTTGCAACCCACAGGTTAAGAACCACTAATTCAGAATGAAATTATAGAGTTAAACTAATGCCCACAAGGGCTGGTCCTTTCTGTAGGTTCCCGCACAGAGCCCATTCCTTGTTTTTCTCAGCTTTTAGAGGCTTCTGGCATGTCTGGTTTATGGTTCCTTCTCTGTTTCCATTTCGTAATTCCTTCTACTGATTGGTATTCTTGCCTTCATTTTTTAAAGGTCCATTTATTAGATCTGACTCACTGGATGATCCAAAATTGTAGCTCTAATTCATGATACTGAGTTTGATCAAGGCTGAAAAGTCTCTTTAATTATAAAAAAAATAATACACTCATAGGTTCTGAGTATTTGGATGTGAATAACCATGAGGATCCATTATTACGTTTCCCACAAGAGGATTCCAGAATGTTTCCATTGTTAATGATGAAATTAGAAACCCAAGCAGACACCTATATTTTTTTTTTGTCTACAGAGCTTATATTCCACTATAAGCAATGTTGAAAACAAACTATTCCATGAGATTATTTACCAAAGGAGAATGTATATATTGGGTGCTTTCTATCTGTTGAACAAACCAGATGATTTAATATCTATGTCATATATTTGGAAGAACAATAATTTTCTTCATAGTTTCTTACTAACTTCACCTTTAAAAATGGCAGCATTCAAAAAGAACACTGTCAAAGGTAGATGCTTAAAAAAAATTTAAACTCAGGCGAGAACCATTATAGACCTCAGTCCCTAAGAGCATTGTGTTCCACTTTCACTTCTAAGTAAGAACTAAAACATTGATCTACAAGATGGCTCAACAGGTAAGGCCTTGCTACCAAGCCAAGCAACCAGACTTTGTTCCCCAGGACCTATGGTAGATTCACAAATTGTTCTGGGACTTCCTCATGCTCACATGACACCCTCCCAATACCCCATCCCCATGCAAGAATTAAGACATGTCTAGAAACCAACAAATATAACGAGCTACAATAGATACTTAATATTTTCTTTTAAAAAGTTTATTTAGAATACGGAAGAAGTGCAGGGAGTGTGGCTGTAATTGTTTGCCATGCATCTAATGATAATAAAAATTAATGTTCTTTACAAACATTTCCATCAGATAATATTAATAAACGTCCTTTTTCTCACGTATCTTCTTGTTGCACTACATGCTGGAATCCATCCCCAAATATTTTCAGCCTATAGGAAAAAAAACAACAAAACAAATAAATAAAAGAAAATGTATATATTTCCCTTTCCCAGACTTTATTGTTAGACTGGGAACAGTTGGGGATGGGAGCAGGAGGGATCAGGTTGGGGAGGGAGTGATGGAGAGAGTACCACAAGAGATGACTAGAATTTGGGGGCATTGAGGAAATCTAGTGCAGTTAAAAATTCCTAGAACCAATGAGGAAGACCCTAGCAAGGACTCCTAGTAATAGAGGATTCAGGGCCTGAACAGGCCATCTTCTGTTACCAGGCAAGGCTCCCAGTGGTGGGACTGGGATGCCGACCCAGCCACAAGACTTTCAACCCATACCTGTCCTGCAGTTGGGGCAATGGTTGCTCAGAGCTTGTGAAAGTACCCAGCCAGTGACTGGTCTAATTTGAGGCCAAATCCAGGAGAGGGAGCCCATGCCCACACTGTCTGGACGGATAGGAACTGGAATCAGGATGGCTCAGAGACCCAGGGTAGAAACAAACAAACAAACAAACAAAATGACTGACCAAGAAAAATTAAACGAAAGTATTCCTAAAGATAGGTTGTTATACTCAGATCTGTGCCTAGCCCAGTTGTCATCAGAGATGCTACATCCAGCAACTGATGGGAGCAGGTGCAGAGGCACACAGCCAAACATTAGGCAGAGCTTGGGGAGCCCTGCAGAAGATGGAGAGGAAGGAATTTAGGACCCAGATAGGTTGAGGACACCAGGAGGTCACAGTCTATAGAATCAACTAAGCAGGGCTCATAGGGACTCACAGAGACTGAAGGGGCAACCAAAGAGCCTGTGTGGGTCTGCACTAGGTCCTCTATACATATGTTATAGTTGTTTATGTTAATATTGGCTTTTTGTTGGACTCCCAACAGTGGAAATGGGGTGTCTCTGACTCTTTCTCTTACTCTTGGGACCCTTTTTCTCCTACCGGGTTGCCTCATCCAGACTTGATGTGAAGGTTGGTACCTAGTCTTACTGCATCTTTTTCTATGGTATTCATTTGCTATCTCTGTACAGCCTGGTCTGAAAGGAAGCCGAGGAACAGTACATTTAGGGTAGAGAGGAGGGGTGTGTGTGTGTGTGTGTGTGTGTGTGTGTGTGTGTGTGTGTGTGTAGGGACTGGGAGAGGTGAAGGAAAGGTAGACTAAAGTTGGGAGGTATTATATGAGAGAATACAAAAACAAAACAAAACAACCACACACACACCAAAACAACAACAACAACAACAACAACAACAACAACAACAAACTCAAAAAAGCCTTCTATTTGTCATTGATACCTTAGTGGGTTACTAAAGTCATTAAGGTGGACCTTAGTATTCTCCATATTGGTAGAAGTAAATTAAAACATGACTATGGGATCCAGAGCCATGGCTTAATAGTTAAAGGTGTGTGTTGTTCTTGCAGACAGCTTAACTTTGGTGTCTAGCATGCACACTAGGAGGCATCTCACAGCTTCCTCTAACTCCAGTTCCAGTGTGTCCAATGTCCTCTTTGGGCCTCTGTGAGCACACCCACACCTGCCCCTGACATTTGGCATTGTATGCATACAAACACAAAAACATACACATAACTAAAACGAAGTCTTGGCAACAAAAACAAAATATAAACCCAACATTTATAACACTAAGGACCTAAAACAAAAACAATAGAAACCACAAATTTTAAGCATTATATTAAACCAAGTATATTGACTCACATTTGTTCACAGTTTTTCTCTAAGAAACGCAGTATTTAACTTCCTATTGGCATCTCTGAACAATCACGCTTCATAACAGGACTAGTGCAATTCTTTCTGCCAGTCTATCGCTAAGTATAAGACTTCAGTCTCATGTGTCACACATGAGTAATTCCAGAATTACTACAAACATAATCAGTATAATTTTTTTTGTATGGGTATGTAAACTGAGGCATGGAGAAGCTACGTAATTTTATTGTGGTCATGCAGCAAACGAAGGATTAGGATTCTGAGAGCTGATCCTAAGCAGTTTCGTACGGCATGTCTGGTGTTTTCCCTTCTGGCAAGGCATCATGTGTTATGAGCAGGAGGTGCCCACACAACCTTCGATTCCTTTCTCTTTCTTTTTCTTTTCCCTTCGGATGGTAAATTTATGATTTCCGATGGCCCGTGTGAGCCAGAAGAAAGTATGGAAAACCCCTTGAGGGGTGCTCCCATGTGCTTCTCCTAGGTTCTGCTCCAGGGCTATTGATTTGGCACGCCATGGCCAGCAGAGGCCTTTCTGTACACAGGTAAATGGTTCTTAATTCAGTGTAGACTCTGAGGGAAGACATGTTTCACAGCGTTTTAATACATATAAGAAGCATGCTAGTGTCACTTTGCAGCCTGCACGCACTTGGAGAAATCTAGGGACTCCAAGTTGTGTTTAGAAATTGATCAATAATAGCATATACAGTAAGATTGAGCTTTTAGTCCAAGTTTAAAGAAATATTTCAAATGGAAATATGGGACCTGGTTTGAGACATCATGGCCAGCACTGTGTTGTGGGAAACATCTAAAGATGAGGCAGCCTCCTCCAATCCTTTGTGGTCCTGCTGGCTCTGTTACAGCATGCCTAAGCAGTCACGAGAAGAAAGGCAGGGCAGAGAGGTGCCAGGAATAAAACTTGAGATAAAGAAACCACGGAAAGTGCATTTTGGCTGAAGCTACATAGTCCCAGTCATTTTTTTTTAAATGTGGGCAATTGCATCCAAAGAAGAGTAGAAGTAAATAAACTGATACTCATCTCAAGTGTTTTCCATTCTCCAGGCAAGCTCTCACAGTTCCGCAAAAGGACTGACAGGCTCAAAAGATGCCAAGCAAAGTCAGTTTAAAGGATCAGTGTGCTGTGGCAACATACTGATTTTCAAATCTCCTTGCATGACTCCACAGAAGCTATGTTGCATAATTAAGTTAGTTCACCCCTTCCCAGCAAATAGACCCATTTCTTCTTTCAGCCTGTATGTGAGAGCTTTTGTGTTGTTGGTATGGCCAACAAGCAACTTTTTTTTTTTTTTTGGAATTGTAAAAAACCAAAGGGAGAATTTTTTTTAATCTAAATGTTTGCTTGTGAATATTGTTGATTTTTTTTAAAAGGACTAATTTGGTGTCCTCACCTGCCTCCTTTTTGTGAGTTTCCATGTATAATCAGTAAACAGTTAGTACCTTATTAGGGTTTACTAAACCTTTTCCACATCCCAAGAGTAGGTTGTTTTCCATTAAAAACGCACACACGATCTTTTCAGTATACTTCCATTTCTTAAGATCTGGTCATTTTCCATTTAACTCAGCTTTCTCCCTGATTTGCTTTCAGATTATATAACTGTTGCCAAATTAGACACGGTTTAAAAAAAATACCACCACTGCCTCTTATGATATTGAATTAATATTTCATTTTAACCACCTACTAGAAATATCAATAGCCACTCATTCAAGTGACAAAATTAAATTTATTTTTCCATCTGACCATGGCATGAGAAGAATGCTGATTTCACCACTCATTGGCCTGCCCTGATATTGATGTTCTATGCCTATGATAATGATTTCAGATTCACAAACTATCCATTGAGTTTCTATGATGCAGAAAGCAGAGCTCTATGCCAGATTCTCAGTATGACATCAGTGAGAGATGGCGCTGGAGGCCCGTTTTATACTCTAACTGAAACTATTTTGTCTTATTTCCTCAATTTTTCTAAAACCTATAGACAGTTTAGTGACCTAGCACACAACAGCTCCATGGTAATTGTTCATTAAAGGGATTGATAAGTATCATATTTAAGGATTAAAGCTCAATACCATCATTCATACCTGTAGTATATTTCCCCAATTAAATGGGTAAAGATGGTGAAGTTTAGGGAAATTATACGGCCATTTTAGAATTCATAAAATAGAAGCAATGCCAGATGCATCACTCCGGGCTGCTGTCTTCTAACCTAGTGTTCATTTCAGTCTACCTCAAGCAATCTGTACATCTATAACCTAGTCTATATAAACGGTCCCTGAAAATATACGCGTATGGACTCCTAATGGCAAATTGCTATACCCATATAGCAGAGCATCGTTTGACCCTCATCAGCAGAAAGTGAGAGACTTTGAAGCAGTCATCACTAAATAGGATATCTTTATCAAATCCATCCCCTCAAGGATCAGGGATCCACATGGAAAAGGAGGCAGAAAGAGAAATAGTGGATGACTCCAAAGAAGCAATTTCTTCCACACACAGCCAGACTGAAATACATAATAACTCATAGAGACCATAGCAGCATGCACAAGACCTGCGCAGGTTCAAACGAGGCAAAAATCCCATCAGTGAAAAGGTGAAATGTACACAAAATCACACTCTTAACAAGGAAACTATTTGCAATTGAGACTTTCTAGGAAAGAGAAATCAGTTTCGTCCAATGGCCTGTCACTGGATTTATCAATGACACTCTAAGGTGGGTCCATGTCCAGGAGTCATTGCCAATGCGAAATGGATTCTTTTGTGTGTGTATGTGTGTATGTGTGTGTGTGTGTGTGTGTGTGTGTGTGTGTGTGTGTGTGTGTGTGTGTTGTGTTTTTTCTCTTATTGATTTTCTTTTATTGTTATTTTTTTAGTTTGCTTTTCTTTTTTATTTTATTTTTCCTATTTATTTAATCACTTTATGGCCTGATCCCAGCCCCCTTGCTCCTCTCCTCCCAGTGCCACCCTCACATCCCCCTCCCCTGTTCCACCCTCCTTCTTAGAGCAGGAGAGACCCCCAAGAGCTTCCCACCCTGGCACTTCAAGTCGCAGCATGACTAAGTGCATTCCTTCCAATTGAGGCTAGACGTGACAAACCAAAGACAAGCAACAGAGTAAGAGACAGCTCCTAGTCCCATTGTTAGGGAAACCACATAATGACCAGGCTGCACATCTGCTACATATGTGTAGGGGGTTTAGGTCCAACCTATACGTGTTGGTGTTTCAGTCTCTGTGAGCCCCTATGGACCCACATTAGTTTACACTGTAGGTCTTCGTGTGGTGTCTTTGACTCCTCTGGCTCCCTCAGTCTTCCTCCCCACTCTTCCACAAGGCTCCCTAAGCCCAACCTAGTGCTTGGCTGTGTGTCTCTGCATCTGTTTCCATCAGTTGCTGGATGAAGCCTCTCAGAATATAATTATGCTAGCCTTCTGTCTGCAAGCATAGCAGAGTCTCATTAGTCATGTCAACGATTGGCTCTCTCCCATGAGGGGGTTCTTAAGATGGACCAGTCATTGGTTTTTCAATCCACTCAATCTCTGTTCCATCTTTATCTCTACCCTTCTTGTGTGTCAGAAAAATTTTGGGTTGAAGGTTTTATGGGTTAGGTTGGCATCTCCCTCCTTTCACTGGAACTCCCACCTGGCATTCAAATTCGTGACATCAGGATCCATATCCTCAGCTGCTAGGAGTCTCAGCTAGGGTCACACCCATAGATTCCCAGGAACCTCCCTTTTCCCAGAGATGCACCCCTCCACACACACACATACATGGGTTTTCTGTTCCCTCTCCTGGTCCTCCTTCTCCCCTTCTCCTCAAACCTAGTCTCCATCTTTTTTACCCACCCAGTTCCCTCTTCCACCTACTTCAGATTTCTATTTTATTTCCTCTTCTGAGTGAACTTCAAGCATTCTCCCTTGGGCCTTCCTTATTACTTAGCTTCTTGGGGTCTGTGGATTATAGCATGAGTATCCTGTACCTTATGGTTAATATCTACTTATAAGTGAGTACATACCATGTTTGTCTTTCTTGGTCTGGGTCACATCAGGATAATATTTTCTAGTTTTATCCATTTGCCTGAAAATTGCATAATGTCTTTGTTTTTAATAGCTGAGTAGTATTCCACTGTATAAATGTACAGCATTTCTTTATCCATTCTTCGGTTGAGGGACATCTAGGTTCTTTCCAATTTCTGGCTATTATGAAGAAAGCTTCTATGAGCATAGTTGAGCAAGTATTCTTGTGGTATGGTGGAATATCTTTCTTGCCTACTTTCTTCTGAGAGAGAGAGAGAGAGAGAGAGAGAGAGAGAGAGAGAGAGAGAGAGAGAGAAAGGGAACATAAAATTGGGTGGCTAAGGAGGTAGGGAAGATCTGGAGGAAGTTAGGGAGGGGAAGGAATATGATGGAGATATATTGTATGATAAAATTTTAAACAAAATGAAAAGATTATGAATGTATGCTGATACAAAAGTCCTACATTGATATGAGAAACAATGTTTTTTATTGTGATTGTCAAGACAGCCTAGGGTGTGTGGCATGGGGCCTATAGCCAAGATACTTAGATTTATGATCTTTGTTTATCTGATGGCAACCTTGTTATCTACTCAGAGAGCTCCTTCCTGACTTTCCAATTCAAGTTTGGGACACACTCCAGCCCCATTTATTTTCTCCGCATCACTTTCAATATTTTCACTCCTCTCAACTCTCCACAGTAAATTACACATTTGTTGACTGGAAATGTAGTCCATGGGTAGAACATTGACCCTATGATTCCAGCACCACAAAACAAAATTGCATGTTTGCTCTGTGTGTTTCCTTGTTTGTTTGCATCTCTTCTTCCCAGAGGGCAAACACCCACGCTTCTTCTATTCCTCACCCTAAATCCAGCACTCCACATCACTTTCAACACATGCTAGCCATAAAGAACCTATTCAGCCATCAGTTAGTTAGATACTATTTCAAATGACAGGAGATGGGAAAGCAGAAATATTGCCCTCTGGGGTCCTATATGCCACGGTGAGAAAACAGTGTATGCATAAATAAAGCTATATATATTTGAGAAATATAACAAGCCACAACTTCAAAGATACACCATAGACTTTACATTAAATAATGAAAATAGTATTTCAAATTCTTCCCTCTGTAGTTATTGATATCTTGATGCATACTAAATTCAGAGACATGAAAAACATGAATGAAAGAGTGTCTTAAAATTGGTGAAATATAGCACAGTGTATGTTAAATGGTGACAAGTGGTGATGAGGAATACACAGGTAGGCAGAAAGTACCTAGCATCGATGAATGAATGATATGTACAAATGAGTCATCAGAAAAAATAGACATATTGAGCAGGAATCAACCCTTTGTTTGTGTGGCACACTGTGACTTTAGTGGCAGATACAGCCTAACCTCAGCTATGCCAACTATTTATTCTGTGGACTTGAACAATTTTTTGAGTCTGGTTGCTAATTTGAAAACCAGCAATATTTACCAAGTCACTGAAATTAAAAGATGTTCAGTATATGGGTGTTTTAATTACTCTCATGATTCTATCCCATAATTCCAGAAATGAACTTTATTTAACTTCTATAAAGGTAAAAATAATTAAAATATAAATACAATATTTTTTCCTTTGCTTTCCTTTCCTTCCTTACATTGTTCCCATGTAACCCTGACTCCCTCCCAAATTAATGACTTCTTTTTCTTCTTATTATTGTTACACAGGCTCATATATAACTTGTTTTGTCTCCTTAACATTATTGTGCATACATGATTCTAGGGCTGATTCCTTGATATTAAATACCAACAACTGGGCTCACCCCTATGAAAGACTAATTCTCATTCTTTCAATAGTCATTAGTAGCTTATATAGTTCTTTCTTTATAGGAAGTGTTTCATAGATATCATGAATGGCTAGGTTTTTTCAATTATTTTATTTTATACATATCATTTATATTATTACACATATATACAATAGATTACTCATGGCAAGAAGAATCGTGACACAATCAGGAATTATACGAATGTTACAGTGAATGGCTAGTTTTCTCTCAACTTAACATAAGCTAGAGTTATCTGAAAGGAGAAAACCTCATTTGAGAAAATGCCTCCGTAAGAACCAGCTGTAAGGCATTTTGTTATTTAGTGATTGATAGGGGAGGGCCCAGCCTGTGGTGGGTGGTGTCATCCCAGAGCTGGTGGCCCTGAGTTGTATATGAAAGCAGACTGAGCAAGTCAAGAATAACAAGCCAGTAAACAGCACATCTCCATGGCCCCTGCATCTGTTCTTGCCTCCAGGTTTCAGCCCTACTTGAGTTCCTGTCTTGACGTCCTCCAGTGAAGAACTATAATCTGGAAGCCAAATAAACCCTTTGCCACCCAACTACTTGCTTTTAGTCCTGGTTTTTCATTCCAGCAAAAGAAACCCCAACACAATACTATTTCTCCCTTTTGAATCAACATGTGCTTTTTAGGTCTTGCTTAGGCGTCCATGTTTTTGTGTCATGGATGTATACTCCTAGTCATCTCTAAAAGACACGATCTCATAGCAGGAGTCCAGGTCCTCTGGTTTTTGCCCTCTTTTGGTTCCTTGTGAGATATTTCTTTATTCTTACATGCAAGAATTTGGGTTGTAGATATATTCATCGAGCCTGGGCACATCACAATCAGTTGTTCTCTGTATCTTGACCAGCTGTTGTTTCTTTGGTCTCTGTCTGCTTCCGAGGTACATTTCTGTGATGAGTGGTGATATCTACAACTACCGGTGTGTATAAGGATATGTTCTAGGATGCAGTTAAGAATCCTATGAGCAGGTATGCTCATCTAGTAAAGTGGTTTCAATAGGATCTTCTCTAAGATTCATGACCTCAATAGCCAGAAGTACTTGGCTAGGATTCCAGTCCCAGGCACATCTCTCTTTTTCTAACAGTCCTTAAGTACAATTAGATAAATGCTAGCTGCCACCAAAACATGAATGCCACTATTGAACCTTTAGGAAGGGCTCGCAACGTTTTTCATTGTTGTGATTCGTAGTCGTTCCCCTTTCCTGGCAGCTTGTATAGCACCTTATGACACTATGAGTGCTAGACCTTATGGAGGAGACTTTCAGCTCAAATCCATTTCTAACCTTTCAAGTGCTGTGACCAAAGTATGCAGTGTCTTCAGCAACAGGGATATACCCTTAAGCTCGGGGAAGCAACCAAGGGCAACAGCAATAACCTATATTGTGTTGGGACTCTCTTGATCTCCCTTGACAAATACCTTGAAAGGAAGTGTCTTGTGCCTAGTTTGGCTAGGTGCAGGCTTTCATTTCAGCACTTCAGGAGCAAAGGCAAGTAGATCTCTATGAGTTCACAATTACCGTGGTCTATATAGTGAGTTCCAGGCCAGGTAAGGCTAAATACTGTATATAGTGAGACTCTCCCTTCAACAACAATAACAACAACAATAACAACAACAACAATGCATAGCCTTTTCATGTCAGGCCAAGACTTCCTCCTAACTGTATGAATGCACACAACACTGTCATCTTTTGTATTTATCTTTTATATCTTCCATTTCTATTTGTTACACATCTGCCTCCCTCTAAATAACTGTTCCTTGAGCATCTGAGCTGTCAGGCTTATTATAATATTTGTTGATTGAGTGAAAGAATCAATTTGAGTAAGGTAGTCACAGAACACCTGCTGGCTCCAGTTACATGAGGTAATTGTAGCAGTCCATCTCATATAAGCAGAGGACACAGTTGTGTTTTGCAGTGGCCAAAGGGTAAGGGAGTATAGTTGTTCAACTGCTACTCATTTTTATATAAGTCAACCTGAGGATCATGACCCCCTTGGGGGTCAAATGACCTTTTTACATGGGTCTACCAAAACCATTAGAAAACAGATATTTACATTACAATGCACAACAGTAGCAAAATTACAACTATGAAGTAGCAACAAAAATAAGTTTATAGTTGGGAGGGGGCATCACAGCATGAGGAACTGTATTGAAAGGGTCATAGCATTAGGAAGGTTGAGAACCACTGCCCTAGTATATAGATATAAAGTATAGTAGTCATAATTAGCAATATTATAAGTTGGAATAAATTCAAATTTTGCTATAGAAGTAGATCACATGTTTTCTCACTATAACAACAAAGTCAGACAAACAGGAGTGTTTGAGAGGTCTTAAGAATGTCTATTTCCTTGAGTGCACAAACTGCTCAAATTGCACACATCAGCTATCTTCAATTTTTGTGTATTAATTATGCCTCAACAAAGATGCCTTATCAATCTAAATTGTTGGGTTTGTTCCTAGTAAATGGAACATTTTCATTATCGCCTTGGAAATGCATGGTGGCAATTATTGATTAACTCAACTGAAGCTTCACTTGAGAGCTAAATAGCAATAGTTTGAAAGGAGAATATTGTTGTTTTCTGGGATACATAGGGAAATTCTACAGAATACATAGATACAGACATATCCTGGGCTCTCCCCATTTTTACCATAGGGCGTGCCCCTTCCCTGAAGGATTTGCATGTGCTATCTCATAGTCCACAGTCATAGTCAGTTGCTAACCATACAAGGTTCTAAAGAGACTGAAATAATTCTTGATGTTCTTCTAACAGTGTCAGAATTCACAACCTCTACCCTGCCAGAGTGTTTAGCTCTTAGGTAATGCAAAACAACATGGGGTGACTGGCTTTCAAGCCTTATTTAGACAAGCATAGCTTGTAGGCATGAGCTCAGCCATAGGCCCACTAGTTGACATGCCAAATTGCTCACTCAGTGCTCCTCTAAATGTGACTTAGCCGCTTTTCTACCTTAGGAACTGAGTTGGACGTTTAAACAATAAAATATCCCAAACTCAAATTCTTGTTGAATTCTTGAGGTCTCTCTAAGCAAAAATAACCTTCTGGATTCAAAGGTCTAACACGCTATTAGAAAAAAAAAAGACTCACTGTTCAAGGAAGATTCGAGTTCAGTCAACCAGGTGCCAAAAGCAACACCACGTTGACGTAGATGTGGCACTGCCAGAAAAGTCATGCTGTAGCACTTACTTCCCCTGCTCTTCTAGGTTGGGTGTGAAAGAGGAGCAGTCAGGAAAGGAGAAAACAGGCCAAGGAAGCAAACATGCAGCACGTCTCACAGCCAAGTCCCTACTTCATAGCCCCTCCGTGCTGTTGACCATTTTCGGTACTGTGTTGAGAGAGCCAGATCCTGAGTCAACAAGACACGTGCAGTCTCCCACCCACGAGCTCCAATAAATCAGGATTTCAAGCACAGACACAACTCCTCTTATGAATTCCAGAGAGCTTACGTACAAATGATAGAAAATGCTTTTTAATGAAGTCTTGTGAAAACAACCATCAAAGTTTGACAGGCCATCCAAGTTTTGAAAAAGCCTAGGTGGTGTAGGTTATCTTAATTTGGGGTCCATGTATTTCTAACTATGCCATTTTGGACTCATCACAGGTCTTCTGTGTAATTATTTGGTCCTTATTTTTGCCAATAGTATAACACACTGATAGATTATTAGCCATGTTTTTGATGATCAACCTCTTATTTTATTGGGAAGGTTAGGTGATTAAGCAATCACATGACATTTTCCAACCTAGAGGAGCTGTGGAAATGTTAGCTATTACCTTGCAATTTAGATGACAAATTGATACATTTATGTAAATATATTATTTAAAATACATTATGAATGAGTTTATAAATTCTTTTCCATCCGCATGGTTTATGAATGCATGTGTGTCTACGCATGTGCATGCATACTCACACATACACGTATGTATGTGTGTGTTTGAAGGGAAATATATGCTACAGCATGACTCCAGAAGTTAGAAGATAATTTCAGTATTAATTTTCACCTTCTTCCTTGCTTGCGGGAATCTTTTGTTTGCAATTGTAGACAGCAGACCAGGTTGTCTGCAAGCTTCCAAAGGTTCCCCTATCTCTACTTCCCACCTTGCTTTAGGAGTGCGGAGACGAGGGGTGTGCCTGCTACCATGACCAGTTTTTACAGGATTCCAGGAATCTGACCTCATGTCTTCATATTTATGTGGCAAATACTTTATTTACTGAGCCATCTCCCTAGCTAGGAGATCATTTATCCCATGCAAGTGCTTACTAGGTCTGACTGTCCTTAGCTCTCTAGATCAGAACAGACTTAACATCTTCAGAGAGGTACAGCTATAGAGCACAAATAAAGGCAAAGTCTAATTTCAAGTAGGTAGTTTTACTGACTGGAAGAAACCCTGTCCGCAGTCTTAAATATTATTTAGTATCATCCCTCTCAGGCCTTCCTCTTGAAGAAGACAACCTCTTTATCTTGATATTCTAAGGGAAATGAGCATGACATAAGTAGGTAAAATGAGATACACATTAACTTCTTTAAATGCCACACCAAGAAAAACTAATATTAAAAAAAAAAAAAGATTAGTTTGCAGATGGTGTCATAAGCTGATTTCTATGGTCAAAACCTTTGAGTCTCTACTGTCCATAGGATAATAGCACCTATTGTTAACATCATGTGCTCCTTTTTCTCTCTCCACCATTTCAAACACTAGTGACTACAGCCTCTCTCAGCCTTGTCTATTTCCCCTCTGATAGAAACAAATTCCTTGCAGTATCTGTCCCTTTGTCACCGATCGTTATCCAGCCACCCCATTCCCATCCACTCCTGGACTACGCTAGTTCTTCCACAGGGCCTTTATATATACCATGCCATTAATTTAAAATACTCCCACCTTATCCTCTAAACTAACCTCTTTATATAATAGTTCAGTGTTTATTCTATCTGACCACTACATTTTGAATCTTTTTTGGAAACCACGTAACAGAAAGTACGTAACTGAGGAGATCAGGTAGCAGTTAATGAGCATACGCAGACATCCAACATAGTTAAGTTCTACAGTGACAAGTGACAGGATAGTATGTTGAAGGCAGTTGGGGAACTTAAGTCCTAAGTGACTTGACTCCCAGAGTCCTGTTAAGGTTTGGTTTTATAATCTAGGTTTTTTTTTCTTTCTCTTAACTAAGTTGCCATTGTAGAATGCCTATTCTTTACAATTATAAAATTTTCCTTGGCAATGACCTTGGCATCTGTGTTGACATAGTACAAAGTACAACTACTCCCTGGTAACTCGGCAATAAATTTTATTGAAGATTGGCATTAATGCCGGTGGGGAGCTAAGATCTTTCCAGACATTGTTTTAAGTGCTGCATGCATATTTTTGAATTGGGTGCACAGAAGTCACAAAACGTGGATAGGATACTGGCATGACCTTCTCTAGTTTGAGGATGGAAAAACTGGAAGCACAATGAAATAGGATGGAGCTATTGAGCAAGAGAGCTGGGATGCTAAAGCTAACAGCCCAAGTTCATAACCTGAACTCATGAACATCACACCCTATTGACCTTGGCCTACAAAGCCCACAATTATCTTGACTCCATAAGCTGCTGAACTGCAGGCCTCTATCCTATGTTTTCCAAGCATTTTCTTCCATCTATTGGTTTAAGAACAAAATGTAAAAGGGCGGCAACAACAAACTAAAAAAATCCCCTCTTCCACACTTCCTCCTGGGCTTACTGTTGGAACTTCTGCTTCTGTGTTCCTTTCATCTCCCCTACAGTTGACAACCACTAAGGCAGGGGAAAAGCTTCCTTCAAACACAAACCGTGGTTAAGTGGTAAGTACCAAGCTGTTAGGAATCCAAGAAGCTCCTGAATTACCCCCTGTTTGCTGCTTCCTCAAACAAATATCTCTTTGAGATTCTAGAGTGACTCAGTCACACATCCACACCTGCCAGGCAGAATCAGCTGCCCCAATCTCTGAGCTGCCAGGAGGTACATAATCTCAAAGGGGAAAAACAGCAACAGGCCGGGCTAGAGTAATGATGCACAAGGGAGTAGAAAATAACCCTATTTATATAATGTGGAAAATTCAGTAGCCTGGAGAGGAACCCTGGAAAGATAAATATTGAAGTATGAGAAGTGATGGTGCAGCAATGTTACTATTAACTGGAATACAAAGATCTCTTTAAAACTGAGCAGCAAAGGGCTGGAGAGATGGCTTCATGTTTAAGAGTTCTTCCTTGCAGAAGACCCAAGTTCTGTTCCCAGAACTCCTGTCAGGCCTCTCACAACTACATGTATAACTCCAATGCCAGGGTACCTGACACCCTTGGCCTCGTCTGGCACCCCAACACATATGGGATGTGTTCATATAGACATACACCCATGTACCCAGTGTTTGTACAAATAAGAATGAAATCTTCAAGAAATCTGCAGAAGAGGCAACGGGAAGACTCTAAGAGTCCAAGGCCAGTGGATGGCTCCGCAGAAGTAACGTCTTCAGGCACAACAGGATTGACACACATATGAACTCACAGAACTGTGTCTGGGATCTCACAAGACCCAAACAGGTTCAAACCAGACAGAATACCTACGCTGAAAAGCAGAAGTAGCCACAAAGACAAGAAGCTATTTGCAGGTGATACCCACTGTGAATGGGGAAGTCAATTTTCTTCAGTAGAATGCAACTGGGTGTATTAACAACACTCCAGGCAAGGTCTAATACCTAGAGGTAGAGTTGACTGACACAAAACAATCTCCATGGTTTGGTGAGTATTTTTTGCTTTGTTTTGTTATTTTTTGTCTTATTGAATTTTTGTTTGTTTTATTTGAGTTTCTTTTGAGACAGAGAAAGGGAGAAAGAATATAACATTGGGTAGCTAAAGAGGTGGATAGGATCAGGAAGAATTTGTGGGAGGAGAAAGAATATGATCAATATTCTGTATAAACTTTTAATCAATATTTTGTATAAACCTCTTTTCTTTTAAATAAAAAGTGCTTTGAGGCACACATTTAATCTCAGCACTTGGGAGGCAGAGGCAGGCAGATCTCAGTGAAATTGAGGCTAGCCTGGTCTATAGTGGGAGTTCCAGGATATTCGAGACTATGTAGTGAGATTCTGTCTAAAAAAAAAAAAACCCCAAATCCATAACCAAAGAAGAACAACAACCCCTCAAGTACATTATATGTAATCTATAAAATTCTCAAGTAATTAAAAAATAAAGAAAATTACAAACCCTCCAAACCCTCTAAACAGCAAAATTTTCAACACATAACAAATCAATTTCCCCTTTGGATCACAGGCTGCGAACTTTCTGAAATTAAATGTGAAGTTGTATGAGCCTACATACATTTTTTTTCTGAGCAGAAGATCTCCTATTTTAAGACTTTATCTTGCTAAGAAAACATTTTTGCCATAAACTGACTGAAGTTGAAACAAATACTTCATCCTTTGTAAACTCAGCCTTTGGTGTCCTTCTGAACAAGGCTCCCAAGTGGCTTAGAAGTACAAGTATCCCTTTGTCTTGTTTGGAACCCATGCCAGCAAGAGGAGAAACGTGCCTTTTGAAAGAAGAACGCAAAGCCCAGATAACACCCTTCCTAGCAGACATCAGGAGGTGACCTTGGTGATTCTCAGTTTTCCTCTTCTCACATTCCTAGGCATCAACCAGTGCCATGTGGTACTCAGAGTAATATGAACCTTCAAAGGTGATTGTATGTGTCTGAGGAGAAATGGCCATGACAGATGGTGGCGTGTTTTTTTATTTGTGCATTGTTTATAGTCTTCCAGAGCTAACCCTCATCTCTCTCTTCTTCCCAGACTCTAGCCTGGCCTATATTCTGCCTACAATTCTCTTCTTTCTCACTTCTCAGTTGCCCTAGGTTTGTCCTTCCTTCCTTCCTTCCTTCCTTCCTTCCTTCCTTCCTTCCTTCCTTCCTTCCTTCCTTCCTCTCTCCTATCTCCTTGCCCCTCCCGCTCCACCTTCCTCCCAACTTTCTTTCTTTCAGTCTTTCCTATATAGCCCATGTTGATTTGGAAATCGGAAGCCTTCTGCCAAAGCCTCCAGAGAGCTAGAATTACAGGCTTGTACCACCATGACCAGCTTGGTATTTATGACAATATATTTTAAACTCTTGCTTACAAGCACTCTGACCTGTGTTAGACTCCAGTCATATCAAACTGCCCTCTGAAAGGACGACGTTTGATTTGTTTGTGATGTCTACTCCTTAGGGAAGAAACTAGAAGCCCAAAAGCCAGCCAATCAGTCTTGTAATACCAGAACATTTGTTTCTTTTTTTTTTTTTAACATTTATTTATCACATATACAGTGTTCTGCTTCCATATACACCTGCACATCAAAAAAGATCTCATTATAGATGATTTTGAGCTACCATGTGCTTTGCTGGGATTTGAACTCAGGATCCCTGGGAGAGCAGGCTGTGCTCTTAACCCCTGAGCCATCTGTCCAGCCCGAACCTTTGTTTCTTAATACAAATGGGGTCTTGTGAAAATTACAGGTATTTGGTGTGCAGGATTGGTTAAACTATGCATTTTTTAAAAGGAAAATATTTTCTGCGAGAGAGAAAAGTTGATGCTAAAAGTTAAAAAGGGATAGAAACTAGTTGGGGGCAACTTCATGACCATGCAGTGGCAAGGTATGAGCATCTGAGCCTGGCAAATCTTACTCCCTAGTATTTAAGTGTCTCATGCTCTATTCACCAAGATACCAAGGCAGCCTACTCTTTAGTATTTACTGCATTAAGTTAAACTAATATTTTCTTCTATGTGGATAATAGCAGCCAAAAATGTGGTAAACATTGGCTTAAAGGACTTTCATATTTTTTAAGCCTTCATCTAAATACAGAATGCACTCCCCCTTTATTTTTAAAACCACTACTTCAGGCTTGATTTTCAACCGTGCTGAATTCCATTATGATTCTAGAAATACTGGTTTGTTGGATAGAGGCAATGTGCTTGCATTCTTCTACTGGATCTTGTTACATTTGATTCACTTCATCTGTTTTGCAAATTGTATTCATAACTTCCCAGTAGCAGAAAGTTATAACTTCATCAAAGTATTAGCTCACGTTGCTTGACAGTTTAGGAACTGATTTCTAATAAGTATATGTGAACATGCACAATTCTCAGATAAGAGAGGCTAATTTTTACTAACTCCGAACTCTTGGGTGCTCTGAAGATATCCCAAGCACTTAGCCGTTCTGCATAATGAAATTAATTAAATTTCAGCTTCAGAAAACAGTTCCATCGAGCAAAGGCAGCAGAGATAATGAGAAACATGGACTCTGAAATTAGACTGTGCAGCCCCACCACCAGCTGCTGACAGCCTGTGCATCAGCTAACTTCTCTAGACACAGCCTTATCACTACAGAAAACAACAACGGTATCCCCTGTTGACATTTGAGAGTGTGAGCACTCAAGATGTTGTTACTGTTTGTGCAAACAATAAATAGCAAGTATATAGGAAATATATAGATAATGTAATTAAAACAGTTGCAGATCTTCCCATCGGCAACTAGCAAAAATGTTTCACTTTGGGCATCTCCCTACTGTCTTGCTTTGTGTGCTCTTGTTTGGTTTGTTTGATGTATTGGGAGCAGAACTCAAAGTCATGTGAATGCTCTGCTTAACTGCTGAGCTGTATTGCCCACCTGTCTTGGTGGCAAAAGAAATTACATGTATTTATGTTGTACTATGTAATACTTTAATATGTGCTTACATTATATAATAGCCAAATCAAACTAAGCTTGTCTATCTCTTCAGACATCTATTATTTCCTGAAAAGGAAAGCATTCAAAGTTCTTTTGGTAAGAATGAAATGTGCAGTGTCTCAGATGTTCATTTTTACATTTAGTTTTTAATGCTCTACTGCCCATTTTGAGTGTTGATTAAAAGTAGGCTCAAGGGCATCAAACTGTTAGTGAGAGCAAGAAAAACTTAGAGTGCCTTACGACTCATAAATGGTCACATTATTTAGTTCTACTAGAATCCTCCTGCAGTATGTACAAATTTGTTCAATGACTAGAATATCCATTTTTATAAACAAAATTCAGAGGATGGAGACAGTAGGAGACATATAGTGACATCACCAAAGACATTTTGGTTATAGATAATGGAACTGAAACTCATTTTTCCATCTCTCAGGACCTAAGGGTTTACTGAGGACCATTCTGGTTGGTGTTGGATACCCAGTGGTCCTTCTGCTTCATGTCCCATACTTCCATCACAGGAAGTAATTCCTCTGCCTGTGCATCAAACCATTTCACTCATATTTAAGATGTGTCATAGCTTTCTACTGTCTGTAGAAGAAATGGTCAATATTTGAGTTGAGAGAAAGTCTTTTGACTATTCAGTAGATGCAAAAAAAGCATTTTCAGAATAAATTATTAGTGTTTTAAAGCTTAGGTAGACTTTATCTCCTGTTTCTGTTGTCTATTCACTGAACATTTGATGACTTTGTTCTCTTCTTTTCTTAATTTCTCTTCTCATTTTTGTGACAAAATACTTGATTAAAAGCAATTTTAAAAAAGGAAAGGTTCTTCTTGGCTCATAGTTTGAAGACACAGCCCATCCTGGGCAGGAAGGGTTGAACGAGACAGATGGCCATGGTGTGTCCATGACCAGGAAGCAAAGAGATGAATGCTGCCCCTCCGCACAATCTCTCTTTTCAATCCAGTCAGAGATCCCAGTCTGTGGGATGCTGTACCTTCCTTCAGAGTGTGCTTTTCTCCTCAGGTAAACCTTTCTGGAAATATCTCCATAGACACACTCAGAGGTATGTTTCCATGGTGATTGCTAAATCAAATCAAATTGACGAGGGAGATTATCTACCATACCTCTTTAACTCATTCACCTTATTCACATAAAGATGTCCCCTTTAAGTTCAAACTTTTATAAACAAACCCTCCTTTGAAGGAGCAATTCCATCTTGTAGATAAACTCCCTGAAAATGATCTCATCCAAGACTCTGTTCCCCAGGGTTATAGTTCTAGAAGGTTCTTTTCCAGATAGAAGGAGCTAATTGTCCATTAACAGAAGAGTTCTAAGTCTCGTACCTATCATATATCCATTAGGTAGGCACAGGCAACTGCAGAGGAGTTTGCAGACAATAGAATTGTCAAATATTATGAGTGATAACCAGATGCCCGCCCCCAAAGAAGTGGTCAAAGTTTGAGTTGAACAGTAGCCCTGAAGACTGTTCCTTTAACACACTGTTGTTGTGGATATTTATTTGTTCAGAAGCCTTTGGGTGAATGTTCATTAAAAGAAAACACTGTTTAATTAAGGAACCAATTCTTGGGAATGCATGTAGCCACTAAGATGGATATCTGGATTTCAAGAAACTTCAGTTGAAGTAATTGCAGTGATTGGCAGGAAAGGTCACACATTTTGTCAGCGAGATGTCATGCCTCTTTAGCTGTTACGGCCTGGTGATCTGGTGACATTTTTGGCCCTGATTCCATAATATGCATCCCCAGAGATGTAATAAATTTGCCAATAATTTATTGTATAACACATAGCTCTTCTGTGTTTATGCTTGGATGTGTGGTCCTCAGACTTTGACAGGGTAAAATGGAGAAGTATAACTCACATAAAATATAATAGTCATATCATACTCTCATAGGATGAATGCCATGTCCTCCTCACAAATTTTTATTTTAAATCTAATTACCCCAATGGGTGGTATTAGAAAAAAAAAGTGTCTTAGCTAGGGTTTCTATTGCTGTGAAGAGACACCATGACTACTGAAATTTATAAAGGAAGACATTTCATTGGGGCTGGCCTACAGTTTCAGAGGTTTAGTCCATTATCATCATGATGGGAAGCATGGCAGCATGCAGGCAGACATGGTGCTGGAGAAAAAGCTGAGAGTGCTACATTTCAATCCACAGGCAGCAAGACCTGAATGCCAAATTGCATGTGGCTTGAACACCTGATGTCTCAAAGCCTACCCCCGAGTGACCATTTCCTCCAACAAGGCCACACCTACTCTAACAAAGCCACACCTCCTAATAATGCCACTTGGGGACCACCACAAGGAAGGGTTGGTGGAGGTAACTAAATCTCGAGAGTAGATTCAGTTCCTTGAAGTCACAGTATCCACACCCCCATATAGAAACCCCCGACCTTGCAGTGTCCTTTCTCCTAGACCTTCCCTGCCTTGTCACCACCTGCTAACAGGCTCAACTTTAGAGTCACACAAGGTCAGAGGTCCCTTTTGCAATTCCCTTCTTTTTACTTGGCACATAGTGGTGATTATATTAATCTTGGACTGGGTGATTACATTTAATGCTCAAGAAAGCATTATTTTGATGTACAAGTCACATGAACTTTGAGTCACTACAACGTAGCAGCTAGTTGTCTATACCCAACACTTGAGAACAGAGCCTACATCAACTCGGGACCAACTCCATCAAGAAAAGCTCAGAGGAAGTTGTCCTTTTATATAAATTCTCTTGTATATAAATTCTCATCAAATTATCAACATAGTATACAATACCTTTAAAATAAGGAAATTAAATTTTAGAATATTGCTAATGAAGACACTAGAAAACAGGAATGAAAAGATCAAGTCAGTAACCTGTCATCACTATGATTTTATTTCTGCTCCTCTGGTTCAGAATGAAGGTTCTTCTTAGTAATAGGGAAATAACAAGGAATATGTTCTTATTCTTCAAGCTAATCCTCTTTTATACACACACACACTCACACACACACAGACACACACACACACACACACACACACACACACACACACACACACACACACACATCCAAAGTGAGTATTCTCCATTTTCAGTGGAGGAAGCTTAAGCAAACAATGTTTCAAACAAGTGATGAGTCACTTCAGAGTCCCTGTCATCTCAGAGCACAACTTGTCTCTCAGATCACCTAAGTCAATTGTTGTCTGGGTTTCAGCTATTCTGATTATGATGATGGTCATAAATGACATTCTGTATCAGGTACTGAGCTACTGTGCTAAACATTTGAATTGCTCGCCCATGGGAAGCATCCAGTGGTCAGGTACCATTTTTTTTACAAGTGTTAGAGGTGACAGGTATAGCAGGTAGAGAGATGAACAAGGCTGTTGCAGGTAATCAGCAACATAGGCAATGAAAATGTTTTAATATGTTGCTCGATCTACGGATTTCAGAAGAAAAAACTGTGGTATATATGAAAAGGTCTTGTATAGGAAGTTAGCAGCATGCATACCTGGTGCCTAGGAACAGAACTTAAGTTCACAGGACTCTGATTACTATTCCAGTGGCCTCTGCCTGTGAGGGACCTCTCTGTCACAGGAAGATGAATATAGTCTTCCAGGTTACTGTTCAAATGCGTCCCCTTGGGATTAGTGCATATCTTCAGGTCTATTCCAATTAATTTGTGAGACAAACTGTAGTTTCAAGTGTTCAGAGCCTGCTATCCATAGTGGAAGATCACTTGGGACTATCCCAAGGGGTTGGTCAGATTGGTACAGTGACATAACAAATGAAATGACCAATAACTCACGATCTCTTGTCAGTTTCCTGCTGGCAAGTGATTAATGAACAGCCCACAGTCAAAGTCTGAGATAGGTAGTCAATACCTGGTCTATTGTGTGATTTGAGATAAATGATGTTCCAATTTGTGTCAAGTGACAAATGATAAGCAAATTAGCATCACCCATTTCAGCTAATTACTGGATTCCCACAGCTACCACTGTCATTGCCTTTTTTTTTTTCTTTCCTGAATAGTTGCAGGGAGCCAGGGGCTGAGCTGTAAACTTCAGGGAATACCACAGGAAAATATGGGGCTCTTACCCTCAGGAGCATGAATTCACCTTGTGCTCCTACAAGTTTCCTAAGGACCTCAAACAATAGTAACTGGTAATAATTAAAACTTAAGGAGAGCCAAAAGTAATGACATAAACCTGTACTCCCAACCCTAAAGATGTACAGATAATAGGACTCAGAGTTCAAAGCAAGTCATGCCTGTGTAGGAAGCTCAAAACAGTCTGGACTACAGAAGACTGTCTAAAATTAAATAAGTAACACACACACACACACACACACACACACACACACACACACACACACACACACAAAGCTTACCAAAAAAACTGTGTGAATTTTTTTTATGGTTTATTCGATTCCCATATATTCTTAGGCATTTCCAATCCGTAGATTGATTAATACCCTATACAGATAAAGAAACACAAATGACTTAGGACATTCTTCTGAGGTTATGGAAGTAGAAAAAAGGGGAACTAAGGCTTAAAGCTAGGGATCTGGACCAAAGGATCCATACCTGCTTTTCCTTAGTCCAGTCACAACTGGAATTGAAGCCAGGCCTGGTGGTGAAGACCATAGTCTTAGAACTCAGTAGGTTGAGATCTGTGGGGAAGCGGGGACAGGGGGTGGGTTCTGACTCCCAGGCCAGCTGGAATATCTAAATATTGATGGTGGTGGTAAGGGGCGGTGGTGATGATGATGATGATGGTGGTGATGATGATAATGATGATAATCATCCAAAATTCATAGGTTGCAGGGTTGGTCCAGTCAGTAAAGTGCTCATGATACAAGCAGGAAGACTAGAGTATAATCCACAGAACCCAAGTTAAAAATATAGATATGGTTCCAGCATTGGAGTAGTAGAGACTTTCATGGTACCCAAAACTCACATTCAGATAGATTTGATGTTGATTAGTTCCAAGGATCCTTTTGTGTTTATCATCCAAGTATTGGAAAAATAAGGTACGGAGTAGGCAGGACAGCACATGCCTTTATTCCCAGTACTTAGAATACAAAGAGAGGCAGAGGCAGATCTCTGTGAGTTCAAGGCCAGCCTGGTCTAAAGACTGAGTGGCAGGACAGGAATATGCCCCCCTCTGTCACACACACATACACACACACACACACACACACACACACACACACACACACGGGGGGGGGGGGCGGGGGAGGGAGAGGGAGAAGGAGAGGGAGAAGGAGAGGGAGAGAGACAGAGACAGAGACACAGAGAGAGACAGAGACAGAGAGAGACAGAGAGAGAGACCACCCCAAACCTTGAATTTAGTAAATATTTCCAATCAGCCCTAATTTACTTTGCATTCATTCTTTATCTAATGCTTACAAATAAATGAATGTGGGCATATATTTAATATGATTTAAAGTGTTTTTTACTTTCTGTCTCCTTCTATAATACCAGGGATTTTGTTATTGTTGTTAAAGTCGAAACAGGCTTAGAAAGACATGAATCCCTTTTTGTAATTGAAATTTCAGATTTTTTTTCCCGAGGGTAGAGTGGCAGCAAAGGGAAGTTTACTTAAATTGATAATTCCATGTCATAATCCATCACTGTGGAAAAGTCAGGACACGAACTTCAAAGTAGCCATACCACGTCCCTCGTCCAGAGTTGAAAGAAAAGAATGCAAACATATGCACTTGCTTGTTTGTACTCATTTTTATGTCTCCACTTTCATACAGCTCCTCACCCCTGGCTAGAGAATGATCCTGCACACAATGGACTGAGTCTTGACACATCTCTTTATTAAGACAGAGCCCTACAGACAGGACCACAGGCTAATTCAATGTAATTCCTTGCAACCCTCTTTCCCAGCGATTCCAGGTTGTCATTCCAGCATACTGATATCAGGTTAGGTTTTTGAGAGAGAGAGAGAGAAAAAAATGTTTTCAGTTACTATTCCAGACAACTGGCTCCTGAACAGAAATAATAGCTCTACCATTAACACAGGGCGTGAGAGGTAACATTTGGATTTACTTGAATCGTAAGTGTTGGTATCTCGCAAATGCAGCACTAGAAACTAAAGCTCAAGACGTTCTTGAAGAACCATGCAACTTTTCTTTCCTCCATGGTGTGGTAATGGAGAGCACTACTTTGACCTCATGATGAGATGAGATCCGCCTTACTGTGAAGAGGTGGATGGCCCAATTCTTGTTGACAAAACAATTCGCGCTGCTCAGGAGACATCTCACTAACCCTGCTCCTGATAAGGGAGCCAGTTCTGCAGGAACTTCTGTCAGTCATGTTGTAACCAGCTTTGAGTGACCACCTATAGTTGACTTGAGAGTTACCTTTGGCACATTTGAATGAGAATTAAATTCGGAAACAACCGCATCCGCCTTGGAAACAGGTACTGAGAGGTCTGGTGGAAGGGAGAAGAACCTTGTACGCAAATCTTTAAACGTGCCAACAGCAGAGGGCAGTGAAGAGGCGACTTAATTGTTGAAGAGGCGTTAGGCTAGAAGCTCAGTGGTTAGGACTCTCAGGAACTAACAACAATCCTTTGGGAGGAGGATGGTAGGAAAGAGAGCGATGATTATATGTTTTTTTTTCCATTCCAGATAATGAAGAATTTATCCTTCTGGTTCTCCCTAGCTCTTGACGATCTTAGGCAAATATGAGTTCGAAAAAAACCGCCTTCTTCAATGGGTCCAGGACACTTTGCACATTAATGACTGCAAACTCTCCCAACAGTGCTGAGGACAATGCTACGTATACTAGAAAGAGATCACTTTGGGAGCTGCAGAATCTTTGGGTAGGGGTTCAGACAATAGGCCAAACGAAAACCCCAGACTTCTTCCAGAAATGGAACAGTGTCTGGGACATTCGGTAAGCGGCTGCTGTAATTGAAACCTGGGGTAGAGGAGCTGGGGTAGAGGAGCAAGCTCCTGGAGGCTGCCCAGAGGCTGCCCCAGGTGTGGCCAGCTTTTCACCGCAGGTCGCAGCTCCCTGAAGCTAGCCACTGGCGGGAAGAGGCTCAGAGGCAGCGGGATAGCTGCTGCCTTGTTACGTAGCTTAGCGGTGCCTTTTCTTTCTTTCTTTCTTTCTTTCTTTCTTTCTTTCTTTCTTTCTTTCTTTCTTTCTTTCTCTCTTTCTCTCTTTCTCTCTTTCTTTCTTTTTTCTCCTCTCCTACAGAAATCACCCACCCCTTCCTAGTCCCAAGCCTCCGCTCAGGATCCTCCCACTCCGGCTCCTAAAGCGTTAACCCTGGGAGGCTCCGCGCCCCTACCGCTAGCGCCAGGGTTCCTAAAAAGGTTGGGTTCAGGAGGAAGACTTGGTAGATCAAAGGCTGGGCACACTTCCTGTTACCCAGACCTTATATAAAACGTCATGATCGTCTCCGTTGCAGACACACACCTAGCACTGGCCCAGAGGCTGCCGCCTGAGGTTTCCCGAGGACCACAATGAACAAGTGGCTGTGCTGCGCACTCCTGGTGGTAAGTCGTGGGCAGGAGGCTGCTGACCACCTGGGCTTGGGATCTCCCCTCAGGCTGATGGGGACCAAGCCTCCTTTCTCAGGAGGAAGCTGGGCTTTGGTTGGAATAGGAAACCTTTTTCTAGCTACACTAGGCTTCCCTGGAAAGTGACTTTTCTATGAAAAATTCTTGCTGAGTTTATGCAGAGGGGAAAGAGACACAGGAAGAGGAGGCTTCGAAGTTTTTGCTTGATTTTTATCCATGCTCTTTACCTTATTTATTTACTTACTTATGTTTTGTGGAGTGCATCATTGCCTTTGCTTGACCTGACCTTTTTAATTACTGCAGGTGAAGTGCATTGTATATTGGAAAGAGAGGCCAAACTTTTTGAAACTTGTGTAGACCACTTTGGGTGGGGAGTATAGTCTGATGGGTGCATCATTAGACTGACTTACATACATGTTATGGGCATTAGAGAGAAAAATGCTCACTTAACTGCACAATTTGTTATTTTAATAAAGTTTTATTTTTCCAGTTTTCAACTTCAATATTGTCAAAAATGTGAACAGACTAATGATAATTATGTTCCAGAATATATTTAAAGGATCAGACCAGTTCAGCACTAAATAAAGAAGGCTCAGACCTGTTCTGAAATGTTGTTTGGAAAATAAAGGACTCTTTCTAACATAGTACATCTCCTTCTGGTCCGTTTCTTCTCTTTAAAGGTTTATAAGAACTTTTTTACTTAGGCATTTGGAAAAAATGTTAAGATTTATATACAAGTTTCTCTGTGCCAAAAATGTATTTTCTTCACAGCAGTATCCCATGAAACACATGAGGGACAGGGAACTCAGACAGGGAAATCTGTCTTTAAGTGACGTCGGTGTCTGGGATACTCCACAGTCAGGGTTTGCATTTCCGCTCCCAGTTTACACACTGAGAATGGAAAACCATGTAATCTTTCCCTTAGGTCCAGGGACACAGAGACATGCCTGTGTGATAGCAAAGTCACTCAAGAGAAGGTGGACTGGAGACTATACATGAACATACTAATTACATGTGTACATATGCAGATGTGTACATGTTTCTAAAGTGCATATCCACTAATATGGATATATGGAGGACTTTTAAATTTTATTTTATTTTAAGTGTATATGTGTTTTGCTTGTGTGCCTGGTGCTGAGTGGGGCCAGAAGTGGACATCAAATCCCTTAGAGCTGGAGTTACAGACAGTTGTGAGTGCCATGTGGGTGCTGGGAATGGAAGCCAAGTGCTCTGGAGGAGCAGCGAGAGCCCTTAACTGCTGAGCCAGCCCTCCAGTTCCACTTTAGAGAGCTTTTAAGGAAGTGAAACTTACTAGAGACAGTGAGATGTCTCAGTGGGTAAAGGCACTGACAACCTAACCCCATGAGTCTGATCCTCGGATCCCTGTGTGGAAGAGGAGAACTGACTCCTGAAAGGCATCCTCTGACCTCTGCTCACACTCCCTGGCATTTGTGTACCTGCACTCACACATGATAAATAAACACAAGCATCAAAAGAGCAAAGGGCCCCTGAGTACTCGGACAAGTGGTAGTGCCTAAGAACAGTTCTCAAACTGAGCACTCGTGAGCTGTCAGAAAGATCTACAAATACATTATCAGCACCCCCAAAAGGGGTGCTTGTATCCCTCCCTTTCACCCCTATGTTCATAGCCAGAATAATCGATACCACACATCAGTTTGGCTCATACTTAAATTTTATATATGAACCTCATGCACTTTTCACATTGGCTCCTTTCAAACAAAGTTCTGCTCACACTCATCACCAGTGTTGGACATACAAAATAGCTGCTTTCATTCCCCTGCAGTACTCCATCATCCTGTGGCTACATAAGGAATTTAATTAATTTAGGTTTTGGCTGGTGTAAGTAGCTCCACGGTTAATATGGGTGATATTTGGATTCTTTCCAACCTCCTGTATTCTGCCTTTACAGTTCAGATTTTCACTAAATAATATACATTTACCTCAATAATTGCTCCCAAATGGAAAAAAAAAGCCATTATTTTATAGGTGGTCTATATAAAGAAGCATGCACATAGATACATTCATAGATAAGACTCACTTTTGATAATACAATAGTATCTGAAAAGAAAGTCTTAGAAGTGTCTTGACTATATGAATGAATAGGAAGGATCTTGCTCCTTCTTTAGTTTCGACGGTGGGCTTTATTTTACAAGTGGTTGGAAACGGACACATTGTACTTGCATGTGGAGAGGATGGACTCCCCTTTGGTAAACAGAGAGCCATGGCTGTGGGAACCCGAAGCCCTCCTAATATTTCCACTAGACAATGGGAACAAAGTGAGAAGCCAGGTAGACATCATTCCTGCCCTCTGGACCTCACAGGCTACTGAAAGAGGCAAATGTGGGACAAAGTAGTCCATAATTTCCGACAGTCACAAAAGAGGAAGCCCTGGATGATTGGGGAATTAAAAACAAAAACCAAGCCCTCCTCCATGAGCTCATAAGGGAAGTTGCAGCACAGCGGTTCTCCACTGGCCGCTGGTCCAATGCCCACGTACCACTTGCCTAGGGAGCAACAAGACTGCATTCTCTCCCTCTAGAGTCCTTGTTTTCTGTAACCTGGCTTCAGGGATATGCCTACCTTAAGACGACCTCTGAGGTCTCTGCTTCTCCTGAGCACCACCTCTATGACAACAGGTGACTAGAAGATGATCTACAGCTATGTACATCCAAGAAGATACTCAGGGGAGGAAGGGATAACTTCCTGCTCTCGCTTTGAGGGAGCAATGGGTGTGTTATTGCTGGAGATGAAGTCAAGGCATCCTAGTGAGAGATGGAAAACCACGTGGCAAAGTATATTCTAGGTTCTTCCGTGAGAGTAGAAGAGGTAAAGGAGAGGAGGGGAATCCTTAGGCTAGGTCTGTGGCCAGTGGCATTCCTAGAATGCTCACTGGCACAGGCAAGCAGAGAGCTGTTTTGCAAGGAGGCACCATTCATCTTACCAAGTCATCAATTCCTTCTTTGTTGCCATGCGTTACTAGGTGAGGAGAGAACATCAGCACGCCCGACTTAGGTCTAGGCTTTAGCTGTTGTTAAAATCTCCTACCATCCATCATGCAGTAACAGAATGCGCCCTGGACTTCTCAAACCCAGATCTGAATTTGTCCTTCTGTGCTGAAGGGAGGGGAATGGAAAGCCACTGCTCTTTGCTTGGGAAAACTGCCTGGTGTTCTGGTTTTCCTTTTGGATACCAAGCTTGGAGTTTCTGACTTTTGATTTGCATTTATTTTGTCTTCCCTCGCCTTACCTCAGTGGTTGACTCCATGAGCTTGCCTAGTCTTTTTTTTTTTTAAAGAGACTATTGATGCTAAAATGGGTCTAGAAGCAACCGACATATACTCAACCCTGTGCAGCCCTAGCCTGTGTCCATAGCAACCTTCCTGGCCTCTGTCACCTAGCAATCTTGAGCACAGTTCCCAATTTCAATCTAGTTTTAAATTTCACTTCTTAGGCTAAAAAATCACAGTTGCCAAATACCATTGGTGGAGGAAGAAGGCAGTTTGTGCCAGATGTTTTATTCAAAAAGTTCTAGAAGCCATGATCATGGTTCCCAAAGGGACACTGCTCACAGTCTGCCATTCTTGCCTTCCTAGCTTGCCTTCTGGGTTTTGCTCTCAACAGCTTCCAGCCCACATGCTCCCTCTGCATAAAGGCTTTCTGTGAAAAACACTGTTTTCTTTAGCATGGCATTAACCAAGAAAATTTCCTTCAGTCTAGTTTCAACTTTGCAGCCAAAAGGAGTGGAGAGGGGTTTAAATACACCAAAACAAAACAAAAACAACATTTATGTTTGTTAAGATTAACTAACAGTTAATCAAGGACTAACAGTGTTTGGCTGCCCCTTGTATTGCTCTGATGTAGCAAAGATGTCAAAATTATCAGTGAATTTATGTTTTATTCCACAGGTCAGAGTTCTTGATGATATTTAGCTTTCTCTTCCATGCACTTATATAATAAATCCTTTGTAACGACCCCCATGTCTCTTGAAAAGAAATTCAGTGCACATATATTTTGCCTACACATATAACTTTTACAAAATCAATATCCTAGTGTAACTATACTATAAAATAGTAATAAAAGGAACATAATTCATAATAAAACAAGCTTCAGTGGACAACATAATGAAGTCATGATATGCTGACATTTTTATGTAGCATTTCACCACAGACACACAGTTAGGGATGAGTATGGGGGCAGGTCCATCTCACTGGTGACCCAAAACTTGATCAGGCTTGGCTTTGATGCTGTGGTTTTCTAAAATGGTGAGCCAATTTTGCTAGAAATTTTAATTTCATTCCATTTCCCACAAAATCATGTGTTACTAAATTCCTGGAAAATTTGTCATGAACAGCAATGATGAAAAAGGTACTTCCTGGGCCTTGTTTTATTTGTGCAGCTGTGATAAATGTCTTGACAAAAAGCAGCACAGGGAAAATGGATTTATTGGGCTGAAAATTCCAGGTTGCAGTCTGTTATAGCAAGGAAGTCACTGTGGTGGGGTCTTAAGGAGCTAGTCCCATGCACAGTCAAAAGTAGAAAGAAATGAACGAATGCATGCATGCAGGCTCACTTGCTTGCTCAGCTCTCCTTCCCCACACTTACATAATTCAGGGACCTCTGCCTAGACGATTGTGATGTCCACCTTCAGAGTAAGTCTTCCCACCTCAATTAAAGCTAATAAGAAAATCTTTCACAGGCTTGCTCACATCCCACAGTCCAAGGAAACTTGGGTGGTCCTTCATTAATACTCTTGTCAATTAATTCTAGGTGATGTCAAGTGGACAATCAAAGCTAACCAGCACAGCAACACATATATGTATATGTAGATATGTGTGTATATATACATTTACACACACACGTATACACACACACACACACACACACACATATGTATATGCTTTTCACTTATCTTAGTTTTCATCTGCTGCTGATAGGACATTTGAAGGGTCGTAGGGCGTATAGCTATTCTGGGTGTTTCTGCATACTTAATGGTAACTGTTATGGTATCCTTAGAAGCATCCCCATCAATTTCCAGAACATCTCCAAGGATAGAGAGGCAAACAAAACATGGCCTCCTTGCAAGCACAGATGTCCATCTTCCTCCTTTGTAGCCCCAAGGTCGTCACCATCATGATGGATGTGTTTGTTGAGTCAAATGAACTATGGTGAAATTTTCTAGAGTACCAGATAATCTATCAGAAACCACCATCAACATTTCAGTAGGAAGTACTTACCTAAAACGTGATTGTGATTTAACCACCTAAGGTTGACTTGGCTATCTTTCAAAATATTAATGCAACCTTCTACTTCTCTGGCCAATATTTTAAGTATCACAGTATACATTTCTGCTATGGAGACTCAAACTCTCCCTGAAAGCTTTGTCTTAAGAAAGCACAAAATTCAATGGATTTATATTCTAACTCTTGGAGGTGCAGAGTGAGCAGACATGGACTGTTTTTGAGAACCCCATACTACCAGAGGGTTGATGTCTACCTATTTCACAGGTCTCATGGTATTAAAATTGAGCATATTCAGTTTTTCCCTGATAAATGTCTTTTAAAAGATCCCAACACAGCTGATGAGTATTAGACTCAAAACTTTCCATCCCTAGAAGGAGTCTAGACTAGAAATAAAAATAATATTAAAAATCCAGGTCATTACCCTGGAGAACCACAGAGAAAGCTGATTTCACATGGCCAGAGAGCAAAAGGTGAAGGCACCCTTCAAACTCATTCACAATTCGGAGTCTTGCAAACAAAATGCAAATAAGAGCAGCAGTAGCAACCTTGTTTAGAAACGTAAACAAAGATCAAAATAAAATTTAGCAACCCACAATAGCAGGAACTAGTGAATCGGAAATCCTAGCAACATCTGTAAGCCATCTATGCAAGAAGAAAGAGTGAGGTTCGGCCAACTTGAAATAGATACAAGGACAGTATTTTTATGTGACATATAATTAGTTTTTGGAACTCATTACCACAGAATATTTTGGAATAACTAGCATAGAAAGCCTAAAAAAAGAATACTTTTAGACAGTTGTAAGGGATAAGAATAGTGTAACAACACATTAGGTAAGAAGCTGCGTGGTACCCTCTCCCTCACACTACTAATGTGGCCTCTGTAAGTGATGGACACTCCACACACTCAGTAGAATAATTTAATCCCTGCTCGGAGGTTACACAATTTCCCAGGGGCTTGGGTAGATAAATTTTTCACATAACTTCTCACAAGTATCTGAGCCTTCAGACAGCACACAGACAGGGAATGTAAAAAGGGGGGAGCTACTCAGCACATAACGTGCTTGCTATGAAAACACAAGGACCAGCATTTGTGTTCCCACAACCTACATAGTGACAGGTGGCTGTGGGAGTCCACCTGGAGCTTCTGTGCTCACAAGGTGGAGATAGAGAAACCTCAGAGAAAGTCAGCCCGCCAGATAAGCCAGGACACCAAGCTGTGAATTGAGGTAGGAGACTGCATCAACGAATCAGGTGGAGAGCTACTAAGGAAGACATCCAACGTTGACCTCCACCTCTGCATACATGTATACACACATGTGTGTATACAAATACATGTACATACATGTGAGTACTATGAATACATATATACATGAAAAAGAAGAAAGAAAAAAATGCATAAAAAGAGACAGAATGCAGCCAGTTACTGAGGCTTGTTTACATACCATCCTTTTTCTTAAGCACTCTTGTGTTTGAGGACTTGTCACATCTACTTTCTGAACAAATTTCAAATGCACTGCAAAGCATTATTATCTTACGCAACCTCATTGAAACTTGAGGCCCCTGGATTAGTACCCAACTCTGTTAATTAACATTCTGCCACTCATAGTGGTCGTGCGACACCTCTGAACACAAAAAGACTAGCCCCAAGGCCTTCTCCTCAGCTCATCCTGTGCCTTGGCCACACCCTCTGTAAAAGTTTCGTAAGTAACCGTAAATAAAACAAAGAAATGGGTAAGAAGATTAACTTAGACTTAAGACAAGGTGGTAGATCCTCTAAGCACAGTCACTGCCTTTGGTGACTCCATTTCCTGTTGAAGTGGTTGGTAGTAAGTCCTAGTTGCCTTCCTTGGTAGACTTCCTGTTAGGCAGCTGTTCCTTCCTCTGTTTTCCCTGTTCACTTTCCGGTTTCTGTTGTCGGCTTACCTTTGCTCTTGCTTGTGGCTTTGCTTTGCCCTTGTTCTTTGCTTGGTCTGGGTCTTGCTCTTTTTCATATTCTACACTTCATCATGGACCCAATCCTGACTTTGCCCTTGTCCTCGCCTGCTTTCACTGTTACTCTTTGTTGCATCTTAGGACTTGATCTTCCACTTAGTCTCATTAGTTTCTTGCTCAAATCCAGAACCATATATTTTTTAATCCATTTCTTGTTTAAAACGTATGTATTTTATCCTTAGAAGCTGATGCTATCAAGAGCCTGTTCCTTATAATATCCCCTCACCATCAGTTTGCATCAACAGTACCAAAACCCAGCAGTGTAATTGGAGATCCCAGATGCAGAGTGACAAGACTCTCTCAGATAGGAAAAAAGAAGGAGTTGGGGGCCCTGATTTCTTCATTCTGTCCTCACTATGCCTGTGCTAAATAGAGGAGCTGAGTTGAGTAATATATGAAATGTCTGCTGTGATTTCATCTGAGATTTTTTTTAAAGAATCAATTACATATTTGCCACCTATCTCAAATATCAAAAAAACAAGTAGAGTTGTTTATCTATGAAACATTACAGTAATATTTTCACTAATCTCTTTTGTCAATTGTTAAAAGTTTTTTTTCCTCCATTGGTCATACCTAAGCAATGAAGCAATTCTGATAAGTCAATGAAATCAGCTAAAGAAGACTGCTTTTGAAATGTTATCTACTTTTAGATAGCATAATAAGCAAAATATATAATTGAGGGTCATACAAAGCCATTCACTTTTTCCTCATTCTCATCATCAGCTGGCATGCATACAAATTGACAATACAATGTGGCCATTTTTTTTTCATTATCGTGTAGTTAAAAGCCACGTTCAGACATTCTCCCAGGACTTTCTGAAGAGGTGTAATTATGGTCACAAGCAATCTCCTTAGAGTCATTGGGTAAAATTTTCTTTGAATCTATATTCACAAAGAAGTGCTTGACAATTGCATGCTACTCTTTGGAATAAATGTCATACCTTTAGACATACCAAGCATGGCCTGGCAAGACCACTACCATCTACATTTGACTAATACACCAGCTGAAAGTCAGCAGACCTCTCGACCCACACTCTGCTTCTTGTATTGTCTTTTAATTTCCAGGAAAAAGGAAAAAATAGTAAATAAATGGTCTGTGAATAATGTTCACCGTGTGATGGTATAGTCTTTAGTGTTTTTTTCTGCCAAGCATTCTCAGTTCTTCTTTGCAGATAAGTGGTAGGGAGTTCCAGTCTAGTAAAGAGGAATGGGAGCGAAGACTATGAATTCAAATGATATCTTCTCTTCCAAACTAAGCATCTTATTGCCATTGTTACACCCTAAATTTTCTGCAGTTTTTGGTTGTTTGATTTTTCTCCTCATACTTCCACACTTAGAAGTAATTTCCAAATATTAACTACACAAAAATCTTTGTTTGACTGTTGACAGACCAACCCGGACAGACCACAAGTGAAAAAGTGTACCTTTAGTATTGATTACAGACATTGAGAGTTTGAAGTTGCTTATTTGAACATAATAAAAACGCAAGTCATCCTGACTGGCTCAACACCCCCACTCTATGTGATGCCTGATACACAGTAACTGTGAAGAGCACCACAAAGTGAAAGCCATGGTTACAAATATTCACAAATAAGGACATCCTTCCTGAAACTGTAACAGGAACCACATTGTTACATATTGCTATTAAGTCTCCATACCTTACAAGAATAAGTTTCTGTTTCCTAAGCCTTGAGTCCTGAGTCCAGGTGGTAACGGCTAATTATCTTGACAGATGTTTTCAGTCAACCCTAATCCTTCCCGGTAAAAGAGACCTCAAAAAACCAATGGGGGGGCTGCTCTCTGAAATCTCAGCTGGCTGGCCAGTCTAAATAAAGCTTGCTTAAGCAGACACCCATGGACATGTTTCCCCCACTAAGGTAAACACTTTCTTTTGCTGAAAATTAAAAATGTAGGCAAGAAACATTACAGAAAGCCTTAGCTGGGCTGCAAAGTAGAACTACCATCAGATGCTTAGCAGCAGGTGGAACTAAACCATCAGAGTCTACGAGAATCACCAAGCAGACTATATTTGTTCTCTTCCCTTACTTTCAACTGGCATTTCCTCTGTGAAGGGTTCATTCATCTGCATCAACCTACTTAAATGCCCACAAACAGTGAAAATGTAAAATAGAAAGACATAGTACATTTTACAGTAACTAAAACATCTACAGGTCACATATAATATTCCATATTTTTTTTCATAAAAAAATCCTATGATGCAGAGATTCTCAGACTAACCTTTCTCACAAAGGTTACCAAGATGAGAATTAAAAAAAAAACAACAACAACAAAACACACACACACACACACACACACAACTGTTTCTGTTGTAGAACATGCTAATATCTAACCACTAAGTCCAGTGGGAAAAAATACTAACAAATCAGAAAAAAAAGACTTTGTGCAGCTTAATCACAGAATATTCAGCTTGTGTGAAAGATGAACACAATAGGCCTCTAGGGTCAAATACTTAGAAAAAGTGATTCTACACATTATTTTTTCCTTCCTGGACCCATTTAGCATTTAGCTCAAAGGGCTTACTACTTTATTTTATTTTGCAATGGTTCTGATACTATAGGTGGATCTAAGGCCAAATTCCCTAGGTGACACAATGTAAGGCAAGAAACTTTTCTCTTATCAGATGGTGTAAACAGGAGGATGAAAGATCAAACATATAACGGGAAGGGTGGGAAAGAAAAGGGGGTCAATGCAAGAAGATGTATTACTGAGGATCTATAGCTTCACATAAAGTGTAACTAAGTCTCCAGTCTGGCCCATTCTATTGATGCACCCTGTCAACGACTTCATCAATGGTTGATAGAGAAATGATTAAACAGATGAGTAGATAGACAAGTGACACATATATGATTTTCTACTTTCCCTCATATCACAGTAACTTTCATGTCTCTATCTCATAAGACTAAGAAGCTTATTCCTAAGACAACAGCAAGAAGAGTTACAGTTGTTAAAGGCTTAGTTTCAGGCAGTGTTGGGTTCGACTCTCAGAGGTATGGAAGTTTTGTCTTCTCTGACTAGTCTCTCTACTCTCTAAGACTCAGTTTCTTCTTTTTAAAAATCTTTAAAGTGGAGCTAATCATATGTTCTTTGAGGTGGCTATGGAGTATAAAGGAAAATGGCATTCAAAGAATGGGCTGAGGCCACACCCTGCTATATAGTAAAATTATAATATAGAATGTTGTTATCATTGGTGTCATACAGGATGTATAGTATGCTCTTTCAGACATCATGGGCAGACAGTGAATAGCTACAAATTTAACACAGATGTTATTTGAGTCCCCTTTTTTTTTTCTTCTAGCTTTTATTTCACTTTGCCACTAATATAACTTTACTTAATGTGTATTCTAACCATGGCCTGTGGCCATGTGTTCATTAAAGGCCAATAGATTTTCTTAGTCAGAAAAAGGATCTATAGGGCACTGTGAGCAAAGTGTTATCTTCCAAGGAAAGGGCTATAAAACACACTGTAATCTTAAAATTCTGTTCAGAAGTATCAGCATAGCAAATAGTTTTCAAACCCAGATACCAGTGACTGTAGCTGGAGAGCCTTCATGGCCTAATGCTGGCTGGAGCTTGTCAAGGAAGGCTGAGTAGCGATAACCAGGCAAAAGTGCTACCAGTACTCCTGTGGAGTTGTTCCCCAGAGCTGATTTTGTGTCTCCGATAAGGTGGTTAACATGAGACCAAGAGAAGAAACATCAGAACCTAAGGACCCAACTAAGTAAGATTTCTATGCTGTGGTGTGTGAGTGTGTGTGTGTGTGTGTGTGTGTGTGTGTGTGTGTGTGTGTGTGTATGTTTACCTGTATCCACAGCTCTTTTTTCCTGAATGTTAACTTCTTACTTTGTTTTTTTTTTCTTTCACAAGTTGGTTTATCAGTAAAATGCTAACCACCTATAATACTTTTCCATCACAGCAAAAATCTCATAGGCATATCAGTTTTGTTCATTGTGACTGAGTCTAAGCATGAACTGTTAATAAATGTTAATGCCTTCAGAAAACTAGAGGGAACCTCTGAAGTACATAAAAATTACATTGAAAGTTAAATTTTACCTGCAGACTGTTCTTCATTTTTAAGGGAAGCAAACTCACATCAAATTTGGCCCACTAATTCTTCTAATAAATCATAGTTGTTTGTGTTTCCTCTTCCCCATTTGCCTGGGAAAGCAGTTGGCACCAGACCACAGATGTAGAGATGAAGAGCTTTAATTCATTTGCTTACTCCCTTACCTGGAGACATAACCCTGAGCCAAATAACTGGCTAGCGTGGAAATTACTAAGCAGGCTAGTCCTCAGGAGGGGACCTGAGAACAGCAGATAAACCTCTCCAGTGGATTGCCTTTGTTCACAGAAGCCAAGTACAAATGAAACAGTGCCTGCAACACACCATGCAAATGGATGATGCCTTAAAAAATACCTTCCTCTAGGCAAGTTTCTCACCTCTCTCAGTCTACAGACAAGAAAATACAGGCTCTATGCTTGTCCTTGCAAATCTATCCTTTACATTTTGGATAATTACCTGGGCTGTGCAATCCCTAATTATCTGAGTTTTACACAGAAGACATCCAACCTATCTACTGGATTGAGTAAATATCTAGGTATATTACAGTGTTGATATCTGTATAAACTCATACCAAGAATTCTAAGAATATGGAGACAAACTTTTTACTATCTGAGTCTTCCAGGAAAAAGCATGGGTCTGGATCAGCCTTGAATTGCTTGGTGTTATCAAGAAAGTAACACCATTGAGAAGATACTGAAACCAAGTGTTTATTTTAATAAGTTTTATCACTTATGTTACAAAGAATTTTCATAAACTCTCAATTGTATGTATTCTGGATGCTTCCTTTAACAACTGAGATGAACTTGAAAATGGCATGGTTTACAAATCGACCAGACGGTTAGCTAACTCTGGACAGTCCTCAAATAGTTTTCTGTGGCAAAGATCATGACGAGGGATTACAAAAGGAACTCCCAAACCAAGTGACTATTTCAGGCTCTGCGTGGGATGCTTTTAATGAATCTTCCATAAAAGGAAACCCACTGGGTCATTCATGGTTCTGCAGACCAGAGAGCAAGCCCCATAGTATGGTGCTGTCTGTGTTGCATAATGTAAAAATAAGCTAGCCAGAGGAAGTGTACTCTTTTGTCCTTTAGGAAGTCATAAAGTCACATAAACCAATAGAAGGCTCTAGGCAAATCACTTGTCATTTGAGAGGGACTGGGAGACATGGGTGAAACTGAAACATGGGGGTAGGTATCAAAAATTCTACATGCTAGAGGTTGTTAAATAGAGGAGAGGGAAAAGTCTGAAGGATATGAGACCAGGACATTTGTTTCTGAGGTCATTGTTAACTACATTGACAAATTCAAGATCAAACAGGGCAATGATAAAGCTAGAAAAGACTCCAGAGAACTAGTTCAGTCTCCCCACCATCTTCACGCAGTTCCACCTCTGTTAATGTTTGGTAGGTAAGAAAAGATGGATAGGCTTGGAATAGAAATTATTTAATCTTGTAACAACATTAAAAATGGAATAGATAGACTACTCTATGCTTTATAGATAGACTTCTAACTATGTTTTCAGGAAAAGTAATATGGAAGCTTCTAGAAGAAATGGATGCTTCTAGAAGAAATCCCCGACTGGTAAGAAGAACTGTACTGTAGGTTTCTTAGATTTCTTTAAGTACATGTGATTAGAACAGATAATGGCTCTACGGGGAATGGAATGAGGACAAAGAAGAAAATAAAAAAAAAAAAAAGAGAAAGGTATACTTAATTTCTTTTATAAATCAAACATAAAAGATATAAAGGAGGCTTCCTTTTTATAAAAATCACTTTCATGTGTAGCAGACGTGTGTATCTAACTATGTGCCTCACCCTCTGCAGATGTTCAGGAATATCTGAAGACTGCATTACACAGGAATTTATTTTTAAATCCTCATTAGGTTTTAAATCTTATCAGTAGGCAAAGGAGCAATAACTCATGTTAGGAACACGTCTCTGTCATTGCTCCAGGAACTGCAAAAGGAAGTGAGAACAGAAACTGAGAAGAAGAGCTGTATTGACTGTGCCCATCCCCTGTCCACACACCAAGTCCAGAAATTCTGTGTGGGAACTGGGGCTAACCAAAGATTGAGACCTAACTATTCAATTATGACCACACAGAGTTTTTACTTTTACTAAAGTAGATTTTTTTTCCCAAGTAAAGCACAGAGGTCCAATTGAACTTGCTGAAAACAAGTCTGTTGTTCCTCAAAGCTTTCTGGGCTTTAAAAATGGGAAGATTATGATTCTACATAGTAGTCTTGAAGAAATTGTCTCTCCTAATTATTCCCTAATTCCTACATCCACACTTTGTCAATTCCTTCTTCTTTCTGAATTTCCTTCACCCAAATTTCCCTGTATCTTAAAAAACTAATTACCTCCCATTATACTGGTTCAAGGAAACAATATGATGCTGACTTTCTAGAAAAATACAAATTTTATTAATGTTCTTGGTGGTAGAATCTTGATTGTGAAAGACTCAGAATTGAAATATTTTATATTCTGACTTTTAAAAATGATTTGAGAATAACTGCATATTCTTTAAATTCTGAGACTCCTAATCCCCAAATCCTAAGCCCCCAGTTCTCCAAAATCTAAAAGTTCTTGAGCACTTACATGAGAGTCGAGAAGTTTTGGGTTTTGGAGTATTTCCGATTTCATGTTCCCAGGTTAGAAGTATTGAGTCATTGATGGTATTTCTGTGGTTCTGTAGGCTGAAGCACATGAGCAGTTTTTTGTTATCCCATCCCATCTTCATCACATTTGAGTAATGGAAAAGGGGCCAATGCTGATGAATAAATGAGCATTCTTTTTTTATTATTTTTCTTTTTACATATGCATTTATTTATATTACACATATATACAATAAACTATGTACAAAAAGAAGAATCATGAAATAATCAGGAATATATAAATGTTACATTCATAGTTTTTGGCTATATGTATTTGGCAAACCAGCCACTGGGCAAAATGTACTCATTTTAGCTACAGACTGAAGTCTGCCTAAAAATGGGCAAGCTTGAGTACAGGCAGAGTCAATGGCCAAAGACAAGGTAAGCAAGTCCTCAGTAGTTCCTGACTCACAGATGTCTGTTGGATAGATTGGGCCAGAAGGCTGAAGATGATGCTCCAACATTATAGAGAGTTTTGGGTGACTATTCAGGTAGCAAACTGTCTCTGTCATTTTCTCATTTTGGAAGCTGCTAACATGTACTTCCTGTATATTCAGGTAATTAATTTTATTCCTTCGTAAGTATCTGATGGGGTTGAAGACCAGATAGCTTAGTTTTAAATTAGCATTCTTGATCCCTGTGGAAATGGGCATAGGACAAAGAGGAGAAACATGGCTTGGTGCAGCACTTGAGATAGAAAGCCTCTCTAGCCCTGTGAGCCAGACCTCCTGAAAGCGGACAGAACCCTCAAAAGTGGCTTTCCAGGAAATCTAAAGTGAGCAGCAAGAGAAAAAAAACAAAAGTATGTCTCATTGCTTTCATATGGGTTTGCATGTTGTGTTAGGAAAACCTCATTCCATAGCACTGGGGGTTGGAGAAATCTTGGAACCATGCCTCATAGCATATTCAAATCAACAATCAGCCAGCCAGTCACTTCATATTTGCTTCCTTTAAGCCAGTACATAGCCTCAGGGAAACACAAGAACATGCTTTTTTCAGGACCCCTCAAGTCATGGGGTGCCCTGGTGAGCCAGCAGGCCTGCCTTTCCACTTTCAGCTTGTTGGTTGGAGTAGCCTCACATCAAAGCACTGTGAAAAATTCTCTCTGCTAAAAGATACATCATCCTGGGGATGTGTTTTGGATTTTTTTTTCTTTCAGCTTATCAGCTCATGTGGTCTAAGATACTTGCTATGTTCAACTGAGAAGTGAATGGAGTCACTCAGATTAAAATATTGAGTGCTTATGAAAGGGACTAGTCTTCCTCACCTTGACCGCATCTGAATTAACAGGGAATGCTGTTTCTCTAGCGTCCATGCTATTCCCAGGTGTGTGTGTGGTCATGAGTGGGGGACATTTCCTGAGTTCTACAAGCAAGAGCTCAGAAAAAATTATTGTGTTTGGTTTGTTTCTTTCCCCAAACCTGTAAACCGTCACTGTTGATCCCTGTACCAAAAAACAAACAATAAAAGCCAAGCAAGCCACCCTCTACACACAGAGGACACTGCTTTTTTCTGAGACCATGTTTCCTGTAATTACCGTGAAGTTGCTCTTTAACATTCTCTGAAGACCTTTGGGGATGGAGAACAAGTGACAGCCTTCATGTACCTCAGGTCCTCCAGAATGCATCATTCCCTGTCAGCTCTTTCTCCTGCTTCGCAGACTTCTTACCATGATGGATGGTAACTTTTGAAACCATGCTTTCTCCCTGATGTTCATCCCAGTTAACCCCAGGCAAGGCAGTCATTTCCTCATCTCCTAGATGTGTCTTACCTATGCCAGGCAAGATTGCTAGCTGGCATGCTCATTGGAGAAAATGCCAATTAAAAAATACTAGGACTGGTGGGTGGTAAACTTATGGGGACTGTCCCCACATGTGTCTCAGCAGCCTAGTCCTTGTTCCTGACTCCTGGTGGACATTTTACATGCATCTAATGCATTAATGAATGAATGAATCATGTTATTAATGGCCACTGGTAATCATGTACCTTCTCACCTCATCAACTCTTTATTTCATTGCTTCTCATCATTAAGCCCTAATTAAGGAAACTAAAAGAGCCATTATTTAGTCCTGAGTCCAGCGACTGTAACCATATTAACAATTATATTCTGTCCATCTTCTACACCGTGTTTCCCAATCTCCTTAATCTGCTTTTCCATTTATTTTGTAAAATAATGCATAGTTTATAACATTCCACACATAATCTTACTGTATGGGTTTTCTTCTCTAATCCAACAGTAAACTTTAAGGCGCAGAGCTTCTGAACTGTTTAATTGAGAACTGTCTCTGGAGTACTTAGCACAGAGTCTGGCCCACAGTAACTAGCAAAGTCAATAAGAAAACAATTCTTAGTATGGTCTTCCCTTACATCAGAAATCAACACAGTACTTTTATTCATTTGTATTGCTAATTCCCAAGCCCAACTTCCCACCAATAGGAACCCACTGCTTTTGGGGTGAGTCTTGGAGGTCTCCATTTGGACAAGGAGTCTATCTAACTTTGGTGTAGCTATTGTGAGAGTGATCAGCTCACCCACTCACTAACCCAGAGACAGACCTAGAGTGATAAAGTCCCTGAGGTCAAATGGTTATTTAGTGGTGCCCCAAGTGTCATTAGTATTAGCCCGGGCTTTTTAATGAGTCTGCATCCAGTTGTTTATCTGTTGTTGTCTGTCCTCTTGGGTACTGGAGAATCCACTGGAAGCAAAGTCATGGCTTTGGAACTGTCCTTGTGTAGGAGCTCCCAGGAATGGCAGTATGGTTAGGTAGTGAGTGACTTTTGATTCAGACATTGCCTTGGCACAGAGTGACCACCCCATTTGCCATTCTAATTTAGCACTGTGTCTCTTCCAGCTCCTGGACATCATTGAATGGACCACCCAGGAAACCTTTCCACCAAAGTATCTTCATTATGACCCAGAAACTGGTCGTCAGCTCCTCTGTGACAAATGTTCTCCCGGCACCTACCTAAAACAGCATTGCACGGCGAGGAGGAAGACACTGTGCGTCCCTTGCCCTGACCACTCTTATACAGACAGCTGGCACACCAGTGATGAGTGTGTGTACTGTAGCCCGGTGTGCAAGGAGCTGCAGTCTGTGAAACAGGAGTGCAACCGCACCCACAACAGAGTGTGCGAGTGTGAGGAAGGGCGCTACCTGGAGCTGGAATTCTGCGTGAAACACAGGAGCTGTCCTCCGGGCTCGGGAGTGGTGCAGGCTGGTAGGTATCTGCTAGGATGCACAGCAAAATCAATTGGGACCATTTTCAGCCAGACAGCAGCTAGCTTAAGGGACACTTGCTCCAGTAAAAGGTAACAGTACCTGTGAGCTGTGTACCTGGGTTGTTTCCAAAGGACCTTTCTCAAAGGAATACTTTGCAACTACAGTGTACTTTAGTGAGGAGTCTCAAATGCAGCAAATTGGTCCCTAATGAGATGCGTGATGGCTTGCTCCACTTTAAAGGACCCTGGTCTGAGTTGCACTGCGAGAAGCTGATCTATACTGCCACGTTTCACTTTGGCTCCCACAGCTTCAGTCTGTAATGCTTTTTGACAAACATCAGCAATGTTAATCTATACCAAGAGAATAATTATGCAGATAGTAATGAGACTCTGGAGTACTAACAATGAGCAGTTATAATTAATTATGTAAAAAAATGGGAATGATTAGGGGAAACACATTCCATTATTAAAAACGAAGCTGCTTCTCCCTTTGGCCTGGGAGTTGAATGTTTGGGAGAATAAAGACAGTAGCAAGCCCTCTAACCAGCTTATTCTTTATCTTAAACACAACAGACTGTCAAGCCAACAGGAAGTCCTTGTGTATAAACAAGGACTTTCTCTTCTCGCATTCCCAACAGCATGGGCTGAGGCTAGTGAGAAACTTTGAAAGCTGAAACCCACATTCCTTTTCTAGCACGTGCACAAAGCGGCACTCTAGACTGCAGCTGCTTGTGGCTTAGGAGAGTGAAGAGCATCCACTTAGCAGGGGAGAAAGAGTAATGCCAATACTTCTTGATAGCCCACTTTCACCAGGATGCCTCAACTCAGCTCTTTCTATTTAAACTGGATCGTTCTTTTCTGTGGAAGGCTGTTCAGTGTGTCTCTGATGCCCTGTGGGTCTGCCAACTAGCTACCATCTGTAGGCCTCCTCCTTCCATTTTGTGTGGAGCCAATTTGCTCCTGGTTGAGTGGTCGTGACCTAATACATGAATTTCCTGTGATAAGTTTTGCGTTTAGATAGCCAGTATTTTAGGTTTGGAGGTTGATGCAGGAAGCATATACAGAGGAAGTAGCAAAGGTCTGGGGAGTACCGTCTCCAAAGAAACATTAGGATGATGACATGGTTGAGTCTGAACCAAGCGTACATAGTGAGCTCCAGGCTAGCCTAGGCTAGGAGTAGGGCCATGTCTCAAGAATGGAAACAAACCAAAAGCAAACCAAGTCAGTTAATCAATCACTGTCTTTTGTGGTGAATCTTTATAAGAGTGACCATTGCAGGAGAGACCACGGTAACACTACTACATTATGAGTTTGAAGGAGAAAAACACTGTTAGCTCCTACTTTTTCTTGGTTGATACTTTGGGATTCAACACTATACCAGCCAACCAGGTAGAAAAACTCAAGCCTACTTTCTCTAGTGCAGTGAGTTGTGTTGATTCAGACGTAGAAGTTAAACATGCACTGTGTTGCTCGAAAAGTGAATATTGTGGAAATAGTAAAGTTGTTGCTGTCAAAAACATGAAAATACTTCTGTAGGGTGAAGTAACAGGTTATCGGAAACACATTAGAACAAAGGCACACATTCTGTTCTCACATACCATGGTGGAGTTTATTTATTCCTGCAAGGTTTTTAAGTTCTGTATGGAAAATAAGAGATTTCCAGGCCAAAGGGAAGGAAGGATTCTACAAAATATTTGATAACTATTTTGTTGTTATTGTTTTGAAGCCAGTATTGCTTCATCTTCCTTCCTCATATCCTCTTGCTGGCCAGTCCTCTACTTCCTGTCAAGTTACTTTGGGCAGTTGTAGTGAATTACAATTCTTCTTATCATTGTAGTGTTCCACATTTTGCCTGCCAGGCTAGACATTTGTTATCTCTACAGATGCCAACAAGGCAAAAATCATTACTTGGATGGCTACACCTTTTTTAGAAATAAAAGTTTCATCAATTTTGTTGTAAATTATAATAAATACGCCACGCAGTAGATCTGGTATGAAAGGAGATGTATTGTGGGAAAGGGGGGAAGAAAAGGGGAGGGTGTCCATGACAGATAGAAACAGAGCCAGACAGAAGGAGAGAAACCTAGAGAGACACAGAGACACACAGAGAGAATGGGGGTGGGGGAGAAGTGGTGGGTCCTTTTTATCCATCACACACCTGGAAGGCACCTGGTGGCGGCAGGTGATGACCTCAGAGGTTGCTGGGTCTTTGAATGGCAGGCCATAGCTAACAGATTTTAAAAGAAGTCCTATTCAGAGAGGTTATTGGATGAAGCCTACAAACAGATTTTGTCTCTATAGCTGTCCTTCTTGAAGTCTGCTTGTTAAAGAGTTGGAAAGGCCAATTCACCTAAGGAACTATTTTACACATATGACCTTCTTGTTAGGTCAGATCAGAAAACTCAAGCAACAAACATGTACTTTAAGAAAGACACCATTTCTTTTTGTGTAAATCATGTGGTAGTTGGCAAATGGACACTTGGGTCCTCGCAGTCAAGTCATTTCTTTTTCTCAGACGCCTAAATATTTCTACTTAGGATGTTGTAGAATTTAGCATGGGGTAGGGTTCCCCTTAAGGAGAGGGCTGTGGTGTGAAAGTATGCTGGAAGCCCAAATGAAACAAATTTTGTTTTGTGAGAGTGGTTCTTAAGACCACCTCACTGTAGTGTTGAAACAACATTTATGGAAGACTTCGAAGCCATGGTTTCTTCTTCTCCCCATCTCTGCAAGTCCTTTGTCATATTTACAGGTCAATGAACCATCAGTCTTTTTGTAAAGGAAGAGACAAGAGATGAGACTAGAACCAATCTGTTTCACTGCTCCCCCCACCTCCTTTTCTTTCAAGAATGGGCAAAAGACACAGTGAAGTGGGAGGAGGAACTTTTTAATAAATGAAATTTAATAACTTTCCGTAGCTTTCATTTGTCTCTTTTGTGTTTGTTATCTTGCATGAGCCAGAGTTGGCCTGTGCAATCTACATTTCAATACTGAAGTCTAAATCTGTTCAGCCAGCTTACACTAGATGGAGATATTTTCATATGCAAATACACTATAATGTGTGCTGTGTTCATGCATAATAGAGTCCAGGGTTTGAATATAATTATTTTTCAGTCGCATCTCTACTGAAAGTTTCTTAGAGTTTTCAAAACCAATGATGTCTTCAAAGGTATTAAATGCCTCAAAAGAATGAAGTAAAATACCCTTATAGTTATCCTTCCTAAAGAGTTAAACAGGCTGTTTACTCAACAGTGTAAACAAATGCTATATTATCCCCTGTTTAGTCTGTAGCTCAGCCTTGGGGTTTGACTTGGGTGTCAGCAGTCACTTTTACCACCACCTTCAAGAGTTTATTGCAGTGTGCCATTCTCAAGGTTAACACGTCTCACAATTAGGAGCCAGGAGAGAAAGAAATGATTGGAATTTAACGGTGCAACATTCAATGGGTACTGATTTCAAAGAGTGACAGTAAAGCAGACACACGGCGGTTATCTTGATGATTTTTTCCGGGAATAATTGTGTGAAGAATACGGTTGACAAGCTTGACTGGTACTTACCTCATCGGAGGCAGGATGAATGAGTACCCTTCTCTCCTCTCTTTTCATCTCCCATTTCAGGAACATTTTGTAGGTAACGGCACAACAAGCTTGCATGGGTATTAGAAAAAGGGGAAAGAGCCCGAGGGGCTGACTGTAGAAGTTTTGTGATCTCTGCCTAATGAGGTGAAAAATGGAAATTCTGAAAGTTTCCTGCAATGCATAGTGGCCGTAAAAACTTAGTGAAAACTCTCTGTCCAGAACTGTGCTAAGTCATTGTCTACAGAGAAAGAGTTGGGGAGGAAGGTGCTAAATTTCTGGGTATTTTCCACAGGAACCCCAGAGCGAAACACAGTTTGCAAAAGATGTCCAGATGGGTTCTTCTCAAATGAAACGTCATCAAAAGCCCCCTGTAGGAAACACACGAACTGCAGCGCGCTTGGCCTTTTGCTGATTCATAAAGGAAATGCGTCACATGACAATGTTTGTTCCAGAAACAGAGAAGCAGCACAAAAATGTGGAATAGGTAATTAATTATACCCCACATCACCCTGTCTGCTTATAATTTCTGCATGTTCTCCTCCTGAGACGAACACAAACTCAGTTCGCATTTCTTGACTCTTAACTGTCTTAACAGTTGCTGAAACCTCAAACTCAAAAGAAGGCTCCAGAACAAACAAAACAAGACAATAACAAAAACTTGTACCTCCTCGTGCATCACAGGGACATTGCAAAGCTGACTGTCAGCATTGCTGTAACACTGATTTCAATCAAGTAGAACCCATTAGTGACATCAGACTTATTACTGGAGCCAAAATTAGCCAACTTCAATTTGTAGAATTAACTTACATATTTTTTTATTATCTCTTAGACTATCTGTATTAGCTAAAAAAGTAATTGGCAACTAAAATGACATAAATTCAAGAGAAATTAGAAATGAAAACTTGGCTTTATTTTCAGTTGTATCCATAGATTTGTTACATGGGGGCTCCAAGGTGCTTTGGTTAAGTTAAATTCTTTATATTCCTGTAGTTATCACATATAGATTTAACCATGCCCTGCTGGCAAGCCAGTCAGTGAAGTGTGACCCCATGCTCCTCCTACACTAATCTCAGTATTTCGCTGTGAGACTTTCACACCAGCGATGTGAGCTTTCATGCTTCAGGTCAAGCTGACACAGACCAGCGTGACTCTCCCAGAATGGCTTCCTCTACCACACAGAAGCATGAAATATATGAATGAACATAGCTATATTTTATAGTTCGGAGCAACTTCTGGTGGTTTTTTTTAACCATATTATCAGGTGTCTTAATTAATCTAACCTTTGTCTTTTCTTATCTAAAAAATGAAAATGAACCAAGTGAAGAGGGTAATGAGAAGAGTTGATTCTAGCTTTAACACTGATTTTGTTTCCGCTTACACTTTATTTTGCAACTAAATGAGCATTTAGTATATGCCAATTCCTTCATTTTCTAAGTTTTAATATTTCCAAAAAATCCCACTGAAATTCCTATAGAAAAATGTAGATGGTTGATGGTTTACCACTCACCTATATAGCCCCCTGCTTTGATTTCATTGATAAATAACATGTCTGCTATACGGACATTAAATAATACACTGTTATTATTGCACACAAAAATAATATGCTATTTTGATTGTTTAAGGTTTTTCTAGGGAATGATTTTGTGTTTTGGCTTTTCTTTGACACTGACCTTGAGATACCCTGTAGTCACTAAGTAACCTTTTAGCAAAGTATTAATATCTACATTAAGTTGTAGAATTTTTGTCAATTATTTGTGTATATACATATTAAATCCTCATTAAATGCTTATTAATGCATACACATTCTCCAAAAATGACAAAGGAAAACAAAAGAATATTAGAGCACACACACACACACACACAGTTGGTCCCTACTACTGTGAGCATCCTACAGAAAACAAGTTTATTCAGATCCCCATTTTAGCATGCTATCTCACAGAAAACTCAGCTTCCACCCTCATTTTGCTTGGTTTTGTTTTTGTTAGGTAGTTAAAGTGCTCACTGAATCTTGTTGTTTTTCGCTTTCTGATAGATGTCACCCTGTGTGAAGAGGCATTCTTCAGGTTTGCTGTTCCTACCAAGATTACGCCGAATTGGCTTACTGTTCTGCTGGACAATCTGCCTGGGACAAAAGTCAACGCAGAGAGTGTAGAGAGGATAAAACAGCGGCACAGTTCACAGGAGCACACTTTCCAGCTACTAAAGCTCTGGAAGCATCAAAACAAAGATCAAGATATGGTGAAGAAGATCATCCAAGGTACCCTCTCCTTAAGCAGATTAGTCAGTGGGCAACCAAAGACCCCTGTTTGTCATAAAGTGCAAACGGAACTAGGGAGTGGGATGATATTTTCCTTCTAGAATCATCATGGTACTGATAATTCCTCGCAGGTGGTAGCATAGACACAATTCCTGTCACAGGTGAGGATGTTTCTGTTCTCACCTCTGCGCTCACTAAAGAAGAGGTATCCACGTTACTTGCAGGGCTAGGCTGGGAGGGATTAGGACTCTGCCCACACATTCCTGGAAGCTTTCCTCCTGTCACATCTGCCTAGAAGGTCCTTGGTCCCTAGGCTCCTGCTTCACATTTCACCCTCTGCTGTACTTGGTAATTCTCTTCAGAGAGGTACCAGTGTCTTGTAGATAACCTTTCATTAATCCTAACTATATTGCCTGCATCTAAATTGCCATCTTAGTAACATCTATGGTGAGGGTTAGTAAGAACCTGTAAGCCTTTGAGCTTCTTCGAAGAAAGGACTGTCTAAAAGCCTGTGCTTGCATGCCCTAGTGCTTCCTGAAGAATGTCTTTTAGAAATAGTGTGGAGAAGGAAGGGGGGGCGGGGTGTATGGAGCAGAGGAAAGAAGAGATCCAAAGAAGGAGAAATGAACTTAAGTCTGTATAAAAGTTACGCAGGCCATATCATAAACGTGCCACCTTATGATATACAGTGGAAAGAATTCTGACTTCCGTTACCATCTGGGAAGCCATGCCACAGAGTTGAAGGAGGGTTTTCTGAATGCAGACAGAAGGGCAGAATAGATCCTGCTGTGCCCAGTGCCTGACAGGATTTCCCTACACCACCCGTAAATCTTCAGCCATGGGCAGTCAGAACAACAGAGTTCAGGAGACTTAGCCCTGTTGACAGGCCAGCACTTTTTCTTATGCAAAGACTAAACTTTTCTTGTGTTTCTGGCAAAGCAAAATTATTCTCTGAACCTATAATTAGCCCCAGAGCAAAAAGAAAAAGGAATAGAAAGCCAGGAGCTGTCAGTATGTGAAAGGACCCAATTTCCTGCTTTATAAATGAGAGCATTGCAGCCCAGAAAGATGAACGGAGTTGCCTCAAGGCTCACAGATAGTAAATGACTCATGTCGTTAATGGAGACATTAGTTACTCCTTCTTATGTTTATGCCCAAGCTCATTGCTGAAATGCCCTCCAGGCTATGTGTTTGCTGCTCTTGCACTCCCATTACTGACTTCCCATATCTGCCGCACTCGGGTGCTTCTCCGGCACTATGTATATTTATTAAAGACTAGTTAAAGTGACTCCTGTCAAGTAGGGCCAAGGTTAGATGCTAACTCAAGAAATTTCCATTATAATATAAGGAACCTGAACACTTTATTTTGGATACCCCTCATAGAAATTCTGTGATTTTTGAAGTTGCAAATTTTGCTGGGAAAAGTGAAAGTGACGAGTCTGTGATTTTCTGTTGTTCACTGTCAAAATCCGAAGCTCCTCACAAAAATGTTGCATGCTTCCCATAGATTGTAAGCTATCCTATTATATAACACCAAATAATATCACCTTATTAATCAGAATTATCTATAGTCCACTTAAGCTACCTAAGGAAGAGCATTTTCTTAAAAGGAAGTTATGAATTGTGTGAGAGTGCTGGAGGCCTCAGACGAAAGGGAATGACGTGAGCATCTCTTTGGTCCATGCAGACATTGATCTCTGTGAAAGCAGTGTGCAGCGGCACATCGGCCACGCGAACCTCACGACAGAGCAGCTTCGCATCTTGATGGAGAGCTTGCCTGGGAAGAAAATTGTCCCAGAGGACATGGAGAGAACGAGGAAGACCTGCAAGCCGAGCGAGCAGCTCCCGAAGCTACTCAGCTTATGGAGAATCAAAAATGGGGACCAAGACACCTTGAAGGGCCTGATGTATGCGCTCAAGCACTTGAAAACGTACCACTTTCCCAAGACGGTCACCCACAGCCTGAGGAAGACCATCAGATTCTTACACAGCTTCACGATGTACAGACTGTATCAGAAGCTATTTTTAGACATGATAGGGAACCAGGTCCAATCAGTGAAAATAAGCTGCTTATAACTAGAAATGGTCATCCAGCTGTTTCTTCAGGATGGGCCAGATCTGACGGAGTAGAAGACTGTTTCTCAAACATTGGCAAAGGCACGGAGACTCCTTTCACATCAGCTACTGGGAACCAAGAACCCACGACCCCGTATGAAGAGCGCTGGGGACTCTGAATTGAGAACACGAGGCAGGCTATTTTAAACTTTGCAAAGCTCGGGGTCAGCCCAGAACGGCAGGCATGCTGAGCGAGAGCAGATGGTAGTTTTTAAGACCCCCCAAACATAGGTCTCTCCTTCCCTTTCCTCGTGTCCCACTCCTCAGAAAGCTTCTACTATTTTACGTGGCACCCAGGTCTTATTCCCACTTCTGCAGCAGTTACTCTATTACATTCTGTTTATTATGAAGCTTACCAAGTGCAGGAGCCTTCTCCTACTTGTAGGTTGCTAGGCTAGTTTGACTGTTATTTTTCCCTCTATTGGACCTAAGCTGAATTGAAGTGCTTTTATTTTGACAATAATCATCAAATATTATTTCTTACATCAACAGCAACTGGCTTTGTTTCAGAGTGCTACACACACACACACACACACACACACACACACACACACACACACACCAGTATGGAGAAAGAATTGATATCTCCCCCAACATTTAATAAATCCCCAATAGTTTATCCAGTTGTTTTTCTGGCTCTGTATCTACTGACTATGTGTTCTCTTATTACTGCTTGCAGTAATTCAACCGGGAATAATAATAATAGTAATGCAATCTAGACTCCACTGAATCTCTCTGAATACGGGAATCTCTAACTTAAATAGTTTTGAGATTTCAGTTTCGTTAGAAGCTTTTATTAGAAAGCTGATGTTCTTTTGTAAAAGTTACTAATGTATCTGTAAGACAATTACAGTATTGCTATTTATATTCATCCAGATATAAGATTTGTACATATTATCATCCCAGAGTGAAATGGTGTAGGATTTAATTTTAGAAAGAAAAAATATTGTTTACTATTATGACAAATAAAAGAGATAAAATATATTTTTAATAGAAACTTTGTAGGGTTTTTCTAATAAGTACTGCCAGTTTTCCAGTGTGGAATGTTTTTATAATATAATTTTGTCTGTATGAGATGTAATATCATTTTATAGAAAAATGCATTTTATAGTTGTTTAATGTCATAAAATATATGAACTATAAATTATCTGAATATTAGATGCTCTGAGAAATTGAATGTACCTTATTTAAAAGATTTTATGATTATACTATATAAATAACACCATTAAAGTTTTCAAATTATTTTTCATTTCTTTTCCTTTTGTTGTTTTTATTTGAATGAGACATTAATGGGCCCTAAAGAGTCACAGCTTCCCTGTTCATCTTTGATCCTCACAAACATCTAGTTGTTTAAAATGCAAACTCCACTGTTGAGTGGAGAAGGAGATCTGACTTTCACACAAACTCTGGTGCCGCATATTTGAACATGTCCCTTGGATGGAGATGCCTGGTGGCACTCAGAGGAAGGACAATAGGTTACCAAGGAGAGACTTGATACCCTATGAGCATATACAGGGGGAGGAGGTCCCCCTCAGACACAGACATAGGGGAGGGGAGTAGGGGGGAAGTGGGAGGAAGGGAGGAATGGGAGGATACAAGGGATGGGCTAACAACTGAGATATAATATGAATAAATTAATTAAAAAATGCAAACTCCTGGACCACAATGTTAAGACCCCAGTGGTGAACAAGTGTGGTCCAGGAAAAACTCCAAAGTGATTTTCTTTCATAGAAAAACACTGGAGAATCTTTATAGTCAGAATGGGTGTATGCATGAGTCAAATTGTAAGTCACACCACCAACATCTAGCTGCAAAGAAATGCAAAACAGCACTGCCTAGCTCTTCAAAAGAAAGAAGACATTAATTTTAAGGGTGGTATATTGAATTTGTTACAGGTTGTCCTTAAATCCATTCTTGTTTTTTTTTTTTAATCATAATGCTGGTAACACATGAATGCTACCTTATTTAGAAAAAAGAATTCTGTTGATGTAATCAGATTAAGGATTTTGAGATGAAAAAGATCACCTTGGATTACCCCACTGGCCCCATTTTAAATGATGAGGAAAGAAATGGAAGAGGTGTGGCCTTAAGTCAAGGAAGCCAGAGGTGGCACCACACAGACAGACAGCTTCACCTAGTGCCCTGGGTTAGCTAGTGAGCTCACGTCTGTCCTCTGTGTCTGTGAGGAGATGCTTCTAGTATTCTCGACCATTCCACTTGTGACATTTGTTAGAGCAGCCAGAGGAAATGAGTAAAGGTGGCATCTGAGTGCTAGAAAGGACAGAAGTAAATCATCTAGTTACAAGCGGGAGGTGGCGGTGCATGTCTGTAATCCCAGCACTTGGGAGGCAGAGGCAGGGGGCTTGAGGTCAACGTGGTCTCTAAAGTGAGTCTAGGACAGCCAAGGCTACGCAGAGAAACCTTATCCTAAAAAACAAAAACAAACAAACAAATCATCTAGCTTCCTTTGAGTGGAGGCTCCCACTCTTTCTCCATTCTTATATGCTTATTGTTCAGCTTAGTGTCAAATTCCCCAGAGACCTCCATTGCCTTACCCTAGGAGTGATGTAAAGACAAACCCCATGTGGGCCTGTACTTATTTAAATATTTGATTGTCCAAGAAGTGACTTTGTGAGTAGGGCTCACCTGCCTCTCCTCCTTTTCCTCATTTCCTATGACCTAGGACGTTACACGGACACAAATTCCAGGTTGGCCTTCCTTCATAGAAGAGCAGAGCTGGTCAAGAACACACACTCCTAAGTCTAAAGAAATAAAAAGCCAAGACGATGTCATGTGACTTTGAAGAATAGGACCCCACCATTGCCATAGTAAGGCAGAGTTGTGAATGACAGATGCTGAAGGACCAGGCAAGACTGCAAGGATTAGTTAGTAATCTGTGCCCCCTGCTTGGGAACCCCAATTTATCTACTGAAGATCTTATTGCCAGAAACAAAATGGCCTACATCACTCAGTGAAGCCCGAGTTTGAAACTTAAAGGCATCGAGGCAAAACTACTCAGGTTCTTCCTGGATGAGCCTCCATTGCCGCTCTTTTGGGATTGGCTTACCCCAAGTTTTGTCTTTCCCAAGAGAAAAATTCCAGTCATGCCTTTTTCCTCCATTTTATTCTTATAATTCTGAAATAAGATCTCCCTTTCCTCAAGCCTATAATCAGATATTTTTTTCTCTTCTCATTAAGAATGATATTTATGTTAGGGTCCTGTCTGCAATCATAGCAGTGTCGGTGGCTGGCTCAACCTCTGTCCCATCTTTAACTCTACACTTCTTGTAGTCAGGACAAAGTTTGGGTTGAAGGTCTTATGGGTGTGTTGGTGTCTCCCTCCCTCCACTGGAAGTCCCACCTAGCTACAGGAAGTGATGACTGACTTCAGGCTCCATATCCCCCCCCACCCGCCTGCTGCTGGGAGTCTCAAGTAGGGTCACCTCCATAGACTCCTGGGAGCCTCCCCTGAACCAGAGATGTTCCCTGCCCCACCAATTTCTGCTCTCTCACCCAGTCCTACCCCACCCCCTCTCCACACCTCTGGTGCCCATCCCAGTTCTCCTTCCCACCCAGATCCCTCCCTGCATCGACTTCAGATGTCAGCAGCCGATGGAAACAGACGCACAGACCACCAGCCAAGCCATGGGTGTCGCTTGGCTGGTCTTGTGCAGAAGTGGGAGGAAGGACTGAGGGAGCAGGAGGGGTCAAGGACACTACAAAAAGACCTATAAAATAAACTAACCTGGGCCCAAGAGGGCTCACAGAGACTGAACCACACCAACCAAAGATTATACATGGGCTGGACCTGTACCTCCTAACATGTATGTAGCCGATGTGCAGCTTAGTCATCATGTAGGAGTATAAACTGTCTCTGACTCGGTTGCCTGCCATTGGATCCCTTTCTCCCACCTGGGTGCCTTGTCAGGCTTCAGTGGGAGAGGATGTGCTTATTTCTGTTGTGCTGGGGTTGGTGGACACCCATGGGGGTCTCCACTTCTCTGAGAAGAAAGGGAGAGGAGAAGGTGAGAGAGGCATGGGAGGGTGGGACAGGGAGGAGAGGAGGGCAGAGGCTGTGATCAGGCTGTAAAATCTATAGCCACTCCACCATACACACAGTCAATAATAATGAATAAACATTATAAAATAGTATTCTGAAACCAAGACGATGGGCTGTTAGGTGCCTCCTGCTCACTGAGATGACATTATCGCCTTTCTCAATGGAGACATGCAGCAAACACACAAATGCACACTAATCCATGTATGCACACACATACATATTTGTATGTATAAATATACCTACATATATCATACATAAACATATGTACATGTTCTGTGTGTGTGTGTCTGTTTATAGAAATATTCAGGTGAATGCAGCCTCCTGTGGAGGACAGAGGCATCAGATCTCCTGGAGCTGAAGTTACAGAAGGCTGTAAGAAACCAGCCGGATATGGGTGTTGGGAGCCAAACTCTGGTCCTCTGGCCCTTAACTACTAAACCACCTCTTGTTCCTGTCTTCATAGATTTCCTCCTATCTGTAAATCTTCTTTAGCAATGATTTTTTGTCCACATATTTTGCCCATGTTTAATTATATTGTCTCTTTTCTAATTGTTGCTTTAGTGTTCTTTATATATTCTTGGTACAGCCTTTTAGGCTGTGTGTGGTTTACTAGTACCATTTCTTAGTCTCTGTCTTAGCTGTAATATTCCTGTTGTGAGTTTACAAGAGCAAAATTTTGAGCTGTTATTAAAAATTCCAAAATATCTTCTTTTTCTGTGGCACAGGGTCTTACTATGTTTGTAGTGCTAGCTTCCTTGGAACTCGCTACATAGACCAGACTGGATTTGGAATTGTAGCCATCCTCATGCCTCTACCTCAGGATTATAGGTTTGCGTCACACCCAAGTTGTGTGTGTGTGTGTGTGTGTGTGTGTGTGTGTGTGTGTGTGTGTATGAGTAAAGGTGATCATGGGGAGTTTGGGGGACAGTTTTGTTAGTCCTTGCCATTTACTTTGTTGAGGCAGGCTCTCTCTGTTGTTTTTTCACTGAGTTGTGTTTTCCGTGTCAACTAGCCTTCAAGCTTCTGGTCTCTACCTTCTATCTTCCATTATGAGTGTTGAGACTACAGATCTGTACCACCAAATTTGGCTTCAAGTGGCTTCAGGTCATAAGTCGTGGCTGTCCTCCAAATACTTTCATGGGCTGAGCCCTGTAACTGGCCTACTTGCTTCCCAAGACAGGGTCTTACATAGCCCAGGCTGGCCTTGCCTTTGCTATGTAGCTAAGGCTTAAACTGCAGCTTCTTCTGTGTGTCCATCCGTTGTACTGGGATTGCAGGAGTCTGCCACCATGCCTACCCCCATTAGTTCGCTGACTCTACCCTTTCTTCGGTGCCACACTCTATTAAAGAGTATCACCTTTCATTAAGTCTGGAAATCATTTTCAGTGATTATTCTGTTGCCTGGGAATGTGGCAGGGTGTGTTTTTTCCTTCCTGTCTTGCCTCTTCATATGTTTCAAGTGCTTTTGTTAAAAGCTGTACTTGCTATGACACTAAATGAGCAGAATCCCGAACGGCTTGGGGACCTGGCACTTAGTGTTCCTTTTATGCCCTCTTACCAGAACGTGAATGAATCTCCTTAATAACAGGATCGCCTTGGTGATTTCTTTTCCTGTTGCTACAGTTACCCTCAGTGCAGCACAGGTTTCAATATTCCTGTACATGGGTGTTTCTTGGGTGGTGGCTGGAATTACATGAGAGCAATACTTGCTTAAAGGTTTTGATCTCTCCCTGGAGCTGTGCTTTAAAGAGGTTTCCCAGCATGCTGGTGTGCTCATGTCTTTCTTGCCATTGCTGCTAGTTATGCAAAGGTTCCTGGCATCACAGGAGAGTGGGAGATCTGTACAGTCTCTGGTGTTCTCATTAACGCTCTGTATTAGGTATGTGTGTGGTCTTTTCCGTTCTTCAAGCTGTGGGCTCAGCACCGAATCCTGCTTTTCTTTCCAGGAAGATTCTTTTCCTTCTGCCTTGTTTTCTGCTCTCGGCTTTGATGAGTGATCACCTATAAAATAAAGCCTGCAGTTTTTGCTTGTTTCCCCTGATGGCTTAACAGTTTTGTTTTTCTAAGTAGGTATCTTATTATCCACTTGATGCTACTATTCCTCCTCCTTCCTCTAAGGCTGTATGGCTCTCGGAGCTCTCTGAGAACTCAGAGGAGTTCGCAGAAGCAGAACCTGTCAGAGGAAGCCTTGAAATGTTGTGGTCTTCAAGGATTTCTACATTGACCCACTAGCCTACCTTCTGCTGTCTTCAATATTCCACTTGGCTAAATTGTTCTTCCTGGCATCCAATTGCATGTCCTGCTGGGAGGCTTGCATTCAGATGTCCTCTGTCCCCAAGGTTGCAGTCTCTCCTTAGATTTGGGGCCATGCATTTCTTTTCTAATCTCAGGTCCCCAGTGAATTTGGCTACTCGTGTGTTTGAACTTGTATACTCCTTCTCCCTCTTCCAGTTCTGTGTCTACCATGGTGGAGGCCAAAATGCATTGAGTCAATTTTGTTATTTAAATGTTTGTGTAGAAGAGTAGATTGAAGTTAAAAAGTTATTTTTTTTTGTTGTCCATGTAGAATATGGATATATTACAAAGTATTCTTAATAGGATCGTATTATTATGTTAGTTCAAGGAAATAGCTTTTGACACACATTCCATGTGCGTCAGCAAACATTCTATAAAGTTTTTATTTATACAACCTATTCACTATTCTACCTAAGTCTTATTTGCTATGCTATCTTAAATTTTTTTTTGTATTAAGGAAAGTTTCTCAGTCAGATATGCAGAGAGATGAAGGTGTAGTGTGTGAGGCATGAGAAATTGCACAGAAAATCTCTAAAGTAAAGTACTTGGCATGTTGAGAACACATAAGTGAACCCATGTGGCTTCTATACAGCTTTAATAGGTAGCATAAAATAAGCTTGTAGAAGCTGGTTCCTAAGGCGCTGCATTGTAATAGCTGAATCTATTTGTTTTGTTTATCAAGAATCTTTTTTTTTCCCAATGAACTCCTTTTCCTACTGTTATTCCCAACTAGACCCTGTGGTTCCAAGCGGGTCTAATAGCTCCTAAACCTTCTATATCCCTCATTCAAGAGATTTGAAACTTTCATTAGGATTCAGACATTCAGGGTTGATTACAGTGGACTTTTTGTGTTCAGTGAAGTCACAAAGGTATTAATATAAAGCAAGGCTATAGAGAAATAGGTCCAGCAGAGGATCTAGGAAGAAAACACAGGCTTACATCTTGTGCTATAACAGGCATTGACAAGCAATGGCTCCTGATGGTCTGGCTTCTTCTTCAGTGTTTAGTTCTGTGAATCATTACATCCTCTTTCTCAATCAAGGCTGTTTTTATCATTTCTAAATAAGAGCCACAGCTGCTATCTAGAGTGGATAAGGTGGTCTTTGGGCTTGAGATGCTGCCTGTCCTGATTTGTGAGGGTGGATCCCCTCTGTGTAATGTTAGCACTGTAGTAGGAGCCACTGGTATCATTTACTGTAACCATACTGGGAGCCACCAGGAGTTTAAGACTCCCATTGATTATTTGCAAAAGAGATGTTTGGAAAGACTATTCTGACAGGGGAAAATAGGATGCATTGGAAGAGATGACATAGACAACTCAGACAAAGTGTGGGAGTCCAGATGGAATGGGGATGTGTGTTAGATTCAAGGACAGTTCATCTTTCTGGAAAAGCCATAGCGGGAGGAATGTCATCCCTCGGCATTTGGTCATGAGTAATGGATTGAGACTGCTCTCTTTTTCCAAGTATTTAATACAAAATAAATCTTCCGTTTCCTGGGGTTTTATGAGTCTTTCCCCCGAGGGAAATCCAGCTCATCTTTTGAGACACAAAGGCTTAAGCCATATTTCTACAAATTGTTCTAACTAAAACAAAAATGGCTTCCAATTTGACAGTTCTACTTCAGTTTTTGGGTTTTTATGATTCACAAACTTCTGACAAACAGAGGTTACAAGGGGGATGATAATATATAAAATCTGCATCATTCTCATGGAGCCACAAGTCTTTAAGAGATAGTGTGAGGTCATCTGCCCATACCTCCCCCATTGGCCTATCCATTCTAAAGCTGTCCTGCAGAATTGTGAGTTTTATTAAATAGCTGTGATGTCGTCTTCCTTCACAAACACATGCAAAGTTTCACTTGGAGTCAGCAGAGCTATCTGCAATCATAGTTTCCATTCTGAAACTGAGACTGGACAAAGGTTCTCTTCCTAGTAGAAATATTCACTCTTATAGGCATTTTAGAGCAGGCATTGGGGTAGTGAGAGCCTCCACAATGCACTACCCTCATTCCCACACCTCATGGTCAGAATCTCAGTGGCTCCTAAGAATCACGTGGGATGTGGGATGTTTGTTAAAAATCCATATGCCTGGGACTCGTACAAGCTAATTTTGGTTGCATGGATCAGAGGGAGAGGTGCTGGATTCCTATCAAACAACTTAAGGAAACAGTTCCTGTCTTTACATTCAGTCATATTAACTAAGACTCCTATTTAACTCTGGGCATCTGAAAACAAAGGTAGAAATCAAGTCACCCCTATCTGGGCGCACACATGATCCACACTTGAATATCTGACTGATCAGGGTCACTTTTTAATGCTGGGCCTGTTTTTTTTTTTTTTTTTTTTTTTTTTTTAACTCTCGCCTATTTAGGTTTCTAGAAAGCAACATCACATGAAGTTAAAAACCTGGATATCACTTGCTCATCTTCTACTTACTTGCTATTGCTCCCCCCATTGACCTTGGTACCCACGGTAAATGTCATTTATTGAGAGCTAACAAGGAGCACAGCCTTACACTTAAGATCATTACAGACATCATCTCATTAAATCCCAATGTTTCAATTATCTTACTCTTTCTGACCTCCACTACTCATTTATTTTACCACCATCATTTTATTAAATCTTAACAGCCTCAGCAGCAGACTGCTGTGATATCCAACACCATTTATTGGGATCCCTACTGCTACCCACTGCTTGGACAGGCCACAAGGTGCACCTGATCTTACACCTCCAGATAGCTGAGCACCGAGTACTACACCAAACATCACTCTGGTTTTAAGCCAAGGAAATCAGACATCACTTCGGAAGTGGAGCTACATCAGTAAGCAGGGAAGAAAAAGTGACAAATATCAGAATCAGAACCCCACAATCTCCAAGTCTGGTATGAGTCGCTTTAAGTAGAAAACTCAAACTGTTATTTGTGGGGGTGTTGGGGAGTTGTGGGTCAGATTTTTCCTCTTCAAGCAGGAGAGTATGCCACCTTGGATGGCATAGAGAAGCATTTTTCTGTAAGCTCTTACATCATAGAAAAGAAACAGGATTTGTTTACTACTAAAGGGAGAAACGAATACCACCCCAGGGCTTCCAGAAGAAATACTATTCTGTAAAAAGCCAAAGCACTGAAGATGGTACTGGGAATAACACAAAACCTAAGACTAGCTGGCTGCCACTTTGGGTGTGGCTGGCACTATATTATTTCCAAAGAATTTGTAAATAAACTCTATTGACTAAGCCACATTTTAAAAATAGGGAATGTCATAATAAAGTGTCTCAAAAAATAAAGTCTAGCACGGCCTGGCAATACAAAGAAAATAAGTAAAAGGAAATGGCTTGGAATGAGACATAGCAGTTTTTTTCCTCCTGAATAATTGTATCTTTGAGTCACTTGCTTTGGGGCTTAGGGTGCATGTCTGTGTGACAGAGAGACAAAGCCACAGAAGCTTAGTTGGACAACCTCTGTGAGTTTCTACCACTGTATTTTGTGTAGTAAACTGTTCTTATAAATCTGCTTCCTTTTCAAGAGATGAATGTATGAAGGGAAGGTAGCTGGCCGTCTCATGGGATAAATTAGAGGACATCATTGGGGGCATTCTGCGAGCTGACCATGGTTGTTACTTGGTTCCTACTTGCAATCACATCTCCATAAAAGGGAAGCAAAGCAAGAGAGGGGAGGAGAGAGGGGGTTCCAGGAAGTATCCAGAGGTGTCCTCTGCCTCCTGGGCTCCACACTCACTTAAGTCTCCTCAGAGAAGGCACATAACTTCCTGGAGCTCCGAAGTGTACCTTAGAAGTACAGTTTGGAGACTCTGTAGTAAACACGTCACCAAGCAGTATCAGCCACAACACTAAGATTCCCTCTTCCCAGGTACAGCAAAGGTTGTGAGTATTTTCAGTACAGGAAGACTCTCCAGAGACAAAACTCAGAACTAACAACATTCGGGTGAACAAGGAAGTGCATTCAGAAGACCGTTCACCAAGTGTTCAGTCACTTACCATCACTCACGCTGCCCCTTGGTAAATGTTTTAATAAGAACCATTTCAACAGGAAATAATTTAAGGACAACAGGAAGTACCATTCACAAAGCATCTCTCAGGTGTTATACTTTCTTCTCTACGTTCATCTCAATAGCTTTACACAATGGACATTGATATTGTCAGTACTTCCAGCTTAGGATAATGAGTTATAACCCAAAGAGTGTAAGTTACATGCCACCACTTAATAGCAAGTAGGAAATCCTTATTCAAAACACCTGATAATAGCCAGACCTAGTGGCACACACCTGTAGTCCTAAGGAGCTTGGGGTAGAAGAATTAAAACTCCAAGGCTAGCCTGGGCTACAAAGTGAGTTCACTACCAGCCTGGGAAACTTAGTGAGTCCATGTGTTAAAAAATAGAAAGGAAACCCAGGATATAGCTTAGTGGTGGAGGATGACATACTCTGTACTCTAGGTTCAAATTCCAGCTCCTGCCCCCCTAAATCTCTGTTGTTTTGTTCTATCACAATGGCCCCAAATCACAAGTCATTCCACATGCAAACAATGGCCATTCGGATAGAGCATTTAATGTCTTTTTGCCCTAGTGTTGACAGGAAATGAATTTTGTCAATAGATAAATTCTCTATTACATCAAACCCCCTAACCTGATTATACCCCTGAAAATTGTTCCCTTCCTAATATACCTGATCCAGTTAGAGGCACCACTAAGTACCTCTTATTTCTTCATGTCAGACCCTAAAACCCAGGACTAGCTTTGATTTTCTTCCTAAGACTTCCTGTATTCTACCCTCTTCATTCCCAAGGCAGCTGCTAAGCAGACTCTGGGGTAGGCTTTAGTCTCAGGAGCCTGAGTGAGTCCAGTTTCCTGGCTGATCTGTTTGTCTCCAGATTTGCTTCCTTCAGTCCTCCATGTACACAACTATGGGACTGATAATTTTAAAACATTCCAGTAATTATCACCGATGTGTTTTTCCAACCAGCTAAGTATATGAATCTGATTTCTCTGTATATTAAGGTCCTCCCTGGCATTACACTTCCTTGGCTTACAGTCAAAGAAGCCAGAAAACCCACTTCAATTTCAAATGGTCTTAAGACTATGGAATATATATTACAAAGGGCAGATAAGTAAGGGTAATACACACATAACCTGCACTATAGCTTGGTTTATTCTTGTTAATTATAATATATTTGCTTTTACTATTATAACCATGTCTTTTATCTTGACTGGCAAGGATCACATGTCTTTCTCCAAATTATTATGTGTATCAACATAAAATCTAATCTTCAGCTAACTGTTAATTTTCATTCTTACCACAGCTTTCTTAAGTTATTTCTGGGAAGGCACTGTATTAATTTCTTGCTGAAACAAATTATCACGGACAGTGGCTTAGACAGGAAAGTCAGGATCTTTTAAATTTTATAGTTCTAAAGATCAGAATCCTCAGGTGAACCTCAGTGGGCTGTGATGAAGATGTCGGCAAGGCCAAGGCCACTGGAGAGTTCCTGGGAGAGTATGTAGTTGCTAACCTTCTTCCTGACAGCTAGAGTCCATTTTATGTCCCCAAAGCCTAAAACATCAGCCCAAGTCCTCACGCTGCCATGTCTCTGATTCTCCTATTTCTGCCTTCCTCTTCCAGGCGTAATCACTCATGTCACTACCCTTGGAATGACTTAGAGAAGGCACACTAATTTAACAGTCTCACTCCATCTGTAATGTTATTTTGCTTTCGCCACAATGAGGCAATATGTTTGGAGTCCCAGAAACTAGGACGATGTCATCTTGGATTTGAAGTAGATACGTTTCTGCCTACTGCAGGCAAAAATCAACTAAGTTGACACATGTTTATTTAATAATTACCCAACATTTTATTGACGATCCTTTCCTCAGTGACTTTCACCTGAATTGTCTTGAATCCTCTAGTCCTTTTCTATCTATCTTAATTATATAGTATAGAATCATCTGGAGTAGTTTGTAAATGTCTCAGTCCTATTCTAAAGGTGTGAATTAAATTAATCTGAAATATATAACTTGAACAATCGATATTTTTCAAAGATACCCCTCAATGATTCTCTTATGCAACCAAGATTGAGAATCATACATCTCAACATATTGCTCTAATATATCTTTATAATATTATCTGTCACTTTAGAGAGTGGGTACACCACAATGATTAAATGGGGGGAGTCTTCTTTCTCAACTTATCCCAGTTTCTGATATGAGTGCTGGCTGGGTCTTAAATGGGGGTATGCAATCACTTGATTCTTATTTGCTCGTTGGTTAAGTTTCTGAGGGTAAGAGTGTTTAGCACCACACGTGGCTCAGGGTCTGTTTCAACAAGCATGATTTTTAAAAGTATTTCTTGGCCATTCATCCTGTCTTCAAAGGCACCTAGACATAACCAACTCTTTTATTTCTGTGGTTCTCAGAACACACTTGTTATTTGATGAATAGAACACAAGCAAAGTGTAGCCAAGCCACAAAATTGCAACCCTTCAAGCCAGATATCACATTTACTTTATTTTTAGAGTAGTTTTTCTCTTTTCTTCCCAAGTGTATCCAACATGAATGCACAATAGAATTGCTTGATACTTTAAAAAAATATCCACCTGCCACAAGGATATTCACTGAGCTGGCACACAGAGACACAGTTAGGCTCTTCAGGTAACTGCAATACACAGGAAGGCAAAAGCAGACCCAGACCAAAGAGGTACAACTGTTCACAGTTCTAACACTTCCAATGAAGCTAATGACATGCTTGAGGAAGCTTATGCATACAATGAAATAGGTGGAGAGGAAAAGAAGTGAAGGGATAGCAAGGACAAGAACAGACCAAAGACAGAGAAAAGCACAGAAAGATGGTGAGGTGTGGCTACATGTTAAGTCTTGACTGTACATTGGCATTCATGTCATATATGCATTATGCTTCTGCATCCTAACTAGGTCTCTCAGGAAGATGGCAATTGTTGAATAGAGTCTCATTCAAGAAGTGTAATTATGTGCTCTTCTCAGAGTATGTACTCAAAATATATTCCAGAACATTTGAATCAAATATTTGTTCTGTTACTATTTAGGAAGGTGACTTTAGACAAAGGCTCACGGTTATTTCTTAAACATCATTTTTTTTTCACATTATGGGTAGCCATGGATACCAATGTGGACTACAAGAAACACAGTTCAGAACAGCCCATTACTCAGCAATGTTGCACAATACCCTTCCACCTAGTGGTGAAAAGAGGCTCTTAATAGCCTAAAGGTGTCTCTCAGACTCCTAAAACCAGCATTAACAGACTTATGTCGGTAGTTCTAGTATAAAGAATCTCTCTCTCCATTGTGCAAGAATTACAAAAGGCATCATAACTTGCATCTCTTCTCCTTTCTGATTTGTGAAGTATTTTCTACCTCACTTATTACCTGATGTTTTTGTGGTATACTCCACAAGTAACAATAACTGAATCTAGGGTCTTACAATTGCCAGGCAAGTAAAACAATACTGCTGAATTCCAAGCCTTATTTTTTTTCCCTTAGAAAAATAAAATGAAACGTTTATAAAATTCACAGGTCACATATTTACCCAAAGCTTGAGTTAAGAAAATTAAGTTTAAACCCAAAGATGAAAACTAAATTGGGATGGAAGGACAGGGTAGAAGAAAGCATGAGAAAAGATAACTAATACTAACGACTATTTGAAAAAGCCACACAGAAATGTAGTAATATAAAAATTCATAAGATACGTGCATATATAAAAAAGAGGCTTAATGGAATTTCACTACATTGGGGAACAACAGTCTAATTGGACCTCCCATGCTAACAAATAAGCCTTGTAAGCTATAAAAATAACTGATCTGACAACACAGGCCCTTTGGTACAATGATGGCATTGCTGCTATGGGAGTAACCAACCACTTTTGATTGGATCATAAGTCTGTTTCATGAGATGAAAACTGTATTTGACATTGTTAATGATGCCAAAAACTTGTGACTGGTCATAGGAGAACCCAATAGCATTATTCTGCTAAATCAATATCTTATTAAAGTGTCTCTGAATGACTTATTATACTCATATATCAGACCATGTTGTTTGTTTGTTTGGTTTGGTTTGTTTGTTTGTTTTAATGATGTGACTTCTGGCAGGCTGATCAAACACAAGATCAGAATCCAATCCTAATAGGCAACACAAATTGGACTCAGTGATGAAAAGTAATCTCAAATTCAGATTTCACTTATCATATGCCACCTTGATAGAAAGTCAGGCATTTTTCCTTATAATTACTATTGATGGTTAAAATATCTAACTATCAAAACAATTCAAGATATTTTTATGTGCACTAATTATTTAATCTTAATAACTTCCCTACGACAGAGCTCAGGATTACAAGATGTTTTGTGCCCATGGAAAAGGTTATTGAGGCCAGTGCCAAGGGCCTACAGTTGGTGGATGGCAGAGCCATGATTCAGACCCAGGATTCTCTGACTCCAGAACCCATGGTTTTTCCACTGCTCTCTTCCAACCCCTCAGAGCCCGTAATTAAGCAAAATAATATGCTCTTCACAAATGAAAGTTCCCCTGCACTAAGGCTATGAGATGGCTCGCAGAAGATGACTTCCAAAGAGGAGGCATGATCCTTTTTCTGGAAACCGCATTTGGCGTGAAGACACTAGAGTCCAGACAGCTTCAATGACGCACAGCTCAAGGTCTCCCGGATGTTGTTCTTGATTCTGAAATAGCTCTAAGAACTCCTGCCGTGACATCAAGCTTGTGTCCTGCCTTAGGTAAGTCCGTTGTACCCACATACTTGCAAACGGGGGAGGGTTTGATTGCTCATGGGGCTTGGAACAGGTACGTTGTAACCTTTTCCATCCCAGTGACTATTTCCATCGGCTTCACGCTCTCAGAGCTTTCCTCAGTTCTGTAGGGCTTTGCCTTTGCTTTGCTTCCAGCTTTGAAAAGAATTCTTAACGTTTTGAAATCTTCTGAAAAATTACCTGCTGGCACTTAGAGCATCCCGGAGGGTTGCTAGAAGAACGGTATTCTGAGAGGGGATGTTTGCTTCTAGATTTTGAGTATGATCTGGCTTTTCATAACAGCCAATTTTGTGGTGGTTCTCCCTGTGGTTCTCCCTGAATGCCTCCATTTCCTAAACCACATGTTTTATTCTTCTTTTTGTTAGTCAGCAATATATAGAGCATGGCATATCACACCTGGATCATCTTACTTGAATATCTAAGGAGCTAGATGATTTCTCTAACTTTTCCTTGTTTCCAGGTTTTGTCTTTCTTGAGATTGTGTCTTTTAGTTTCTATCAAAAGGAAGAAAGACAAAGTGTCGCAAAAGAACATTGACATTAAGACTCAAAACAAAACAAAACAAAAACCTAAGCCAAAACTTAATTTCCCCTTTCTTTTTTGATAGGGACTATAGATAAATCTCATGACTGCCTCATCTTACATACAAAGTGGAGAATCCCATTAGTACTTGCTATATTTATTTGGTTGACCTATGTTGGAATCAGAGAAACTGAATGAATGGATAGTTCATAAAATGTAAAATAGGAAAACATATTAATTTATTTACTGGCATGACCAGAAGAAGCTGTTTTAGATATTGAACATTATGATAAATAACATAGAGATATCCTTTCTAAAATAGCATAGCTCTCACATCTTAACAAGAGGAGGAAGGTTATAATGTTCAAAGGCTAACAGTAATATCCAAAGTGCCATGTAAAGCTTTGAGGAGGGATACTGACTAGGTACGGTGTGTCATTCAGGTTCCAAGAAAACATTCACAGAACAAGTTCAGATTTTAGGTGCACACTAAGATATCTGGGCATGGTCCAAGGAAATAAAGAAGGGAAATCCGTCATAAAACCAAAGACCAAGGACAGACATGGAAAGCTTTTTAAGTTAATTAGAATTTTTGGCCCATAAATGCCAGGGACCAACAGTTAACTTTAGGACATAAAAAATAAAAGCATGTTTGAAGTGCTTTGAATTAGAATGGCCTTCATAGGCTCACCTATTTGAACACTTAGTCATAAATTAGTTGACCTTTTGGTAAAGCTTAAGAGGTGAGCCCTTGTTGGGGGAAGGGTGGGGTGGGCTTGAAGGCTTCAAAAGCCAGCAGACCTAGGCCCCCTCCCTGTGTGTGTGTGTGTGTGTGTGTGTGTGTGTGTGTGTGTGTGTGTGTATGTGTGTGTGTGTGTGTCTGCTGAATGTTGATTAGAATATTAAGTGCTACTGTTGCAGCACTATGCCTATCTACTTCCCTCCAGGATAATGATGGACTAAACCTCTGAAACCGTAAGCCAGCCCCCAATGACATGTGTTCTTTCATAGGTGTTGCCTTAGTCATGGTGTTTCTTCACATCTTGCAGTTGGACTTGAGAGGCAGTGGGGTAATTAACAGAATGAATTCATTAGTTAACATCACTACAGCAGTTGAGTTGAAGCCTGTCTGGACTGATAGGGTGTTCAGATGTACTGTCCCCTGTCCAAAGGAAACAGTGACTTCTTTGGAGATGGAAGACAAGTGACTGTCCCATTGACCCAGGGAATACCTAAACAGAATGTTCATTCAAAGCATCAGAGCATCTCAGCATCTCTGAAAAGAAGCTGGTGCCATAGAAGGAAATGAGCCCAGAACAGCAGTCTCATGTTTGACTCTAGAGCCAGAGAAGTTTATATAAGTTCAAGGGCACTTGACTTTCTTGTGAGGAAGACACCTCCTGACAGTAAGTCCTATAGAGAGGATAAGAGCCCTTCAAGAGGGACCCCAGAGGCACATTTGAGGCTATTATGTCTGAATGTATCCATGCTAAGCAGCAGTTGCACTTCTGAATTCAATTCCTTCTTATTATCCCTCAACTGCCTGCCATGTTATGTTTCACTCAGCTGTGCTGCAGGGAAATTAAAGTGAAGTTTGCTCATGGTGGTACAGAAAAGCAGTGTATAGTAGTTAACATTCACTGGGCATTTTCTTTCTTTTTCTTTTTCTTTTCTTTTTTAATTTTCATCACTTTCTTTTTTCCCTTTTTATTATTTATTAATATTACATCTCAATTGTTATCCTATCCCTTGTATCCTCCCATGCTTCCCTCTCTCCCACTTTCACCATATTCCCCTCCCCTATGACTGTGACTGAGGGGGGCCTCCTCCCCCTGTATATGATCATGGGGTATAAAACCTGCTATCCTTCCCCAGTGGCTGGACAGGTCAGAGAAGATAGAGCAAATATCACTGGGCATTTTCTATGTGCCACAAACTTAAATGGATTGCCTTCTTTTCCCAACAGCGTTGCAATGAGAACACACTAATAATTCTCATTTTACAGGTAAGATGGAAAGGATGGATGGTCACACCACATGGGAAGTGGGTGCATAGAGGATGGCACCGTTGGAGAGGTACTTTATGAGGATGGAGCAGCTACGTGGTTCCTTCGCTGAGTGATGGAGAAGTCAGAGCTGGAACCCACACCAGCATCATGAATGAAGGGAAAGCTCAGGGAGCCTCACAATGAAGACCAAACACTATTCAAAGTAACGAGTAGTATTAACCCACGAACTTGACCCCAAACAATGTCGCTATCTATTTCTCCAAGCTGATGTTGTCCAAGAAATATTGAAACTGCCATTATGTGGTAAACAACTACACGAAGGAGAAAACTACAAAACTACAAAGATATCACAACCTGTCTCATCATCATATTTCAACCTTGAAAATGCCTGCCAAAAAAAAAAAAAAAAAGACTATTCAACATGGTCCAAAACAAACCACACACTGATAGCATGCTGGGCTTACAGTTCTCTGACTATCTGAAGTTCTAGTATATTCTGGGCTATTTCTAGTGGGTCTTCTGGCAGTGCTCAATACTTGGACATTCAAGAAAGAAACGTGGACAATAGTTTCAGAAATTCTCTTAAAGGCAAATAATATGTCTTTCCATGGGGCATTTAAAAATGTGCTTTGGCATTCAAAGCCATTCTTCAAGGAGCTGTATGTATACAGCCAAGTAGACATATCTCCCAGTGAAGCTTGTCCACCTCAAAAATCTCTGAAGATGGCTTCACAGTTCATAAACAACCACAGGACTGGAATTTTCCTAAAGTAGGCAGAAAAAAATGTAAGGATCCTTGCCATGTGGAAAAGGAAATCCAATTCATCAGCAGGATCTGCAACAGCTGGAACCTCCTTAAAGTTCCAGGATCTCAAGCTCTGCCTACAATTTGTAAATTAGAATATCTACTGTGATTTGTGTGCTAAAAAATTAAGAAGCATAGTTTAGAATTTTTTTTTAGTCACAACATTGGCTATAGGATCCATACCACAGGGTTTAAATAAGGTTTATTCCCTATGAAAACTTAGGTTGAAATTTAACTTTGATTATGAGATATTAAGAAAGCATGACCAGATGAGAATGCAAAGAGGTGATTAGTGCTCTACTCTTATGAAAGGATTACATCTTTGATTCAACTAATAGGTTAAACAGTTCTCTGGAAAGAGGATCTGTAATGCAAACCCATTTTGTTAGGCACCTTGTGATCTCTGTCTCTTGCCATGTGAGCTCTGTCTACTACCTTAGGGATCCTGGCAGCAAGGCCTTCATCACATACAGCCCTTCACCCTTGGACATTAACTGTGAGGCCAAATAAATCTCTTTTCTTCTTACCTCACTCACTCTGTGGGCTTACTAGCAACAAAGAATGGACTGAGGATATGACATTAATTCAGGTATGGGTTTGCTTCTCTTAATCAACTGATGAATTCATTAACTAACTATTGACTTCTTAGCATAGGTTCCTGCTCTGCCAAGCTTGTTGGTGAAAATTAACAGGCAAAATAAATATAATAGTCAAGACATAATTTGCTGCAGAAAAGAGAACTGGATTGTATTTCTTTTAAAATGTATCATCATCATCATCATCATCATCATCATCATCATCATCAATAGTAGTCATAGTAGTAGTAGTAGTAGTAGTACTGCAACAACTGCTATTACTACTATTGCTACTACAATGTGTGTGTGTGTGTGTGTGTGTGTGTGTGTGTGTGTGGTTGTTTTGCCTGCATGTGTATCTGTACACCATGTATTAACACAGTTTCCATGGAGGCCCCTGGAACTGGAGTTATAGAAAGTTGTAAGCTGCCATGTTGGTGTTGGGAACTGAACCCTGGACCCTTAAGTGCTGAGCCATCTCACCAACCCCTGATGCTTATATTTCTATTGCAGGAAGAAACTGCATATAGACTCAGAATGACATTTCAGGAGAGGAAACTAGGAACTGTCCATGCTGTCCATAAAACCATTAGACCTTATTTACAACCAACAATTTCTATCTCTAGATGGATACAACTTATTTCTTCCAGCATCCTAGCACTGAACTCAGTGATATCTGGCCATCTCTGTTTAATAGAGACAGAGAAGAGAGCGGAAGCTGTATATTTGAAGTAAAGAGAGAGATTTCTTATGTGTTTATGTTTTCCCTCACCCCATATTCCCTATTCCCAACATACTCCCCACAATGCCACATTATGCTTTACCTTTCCTGGAGATATAGAAGGAGACTATACCTAGACCCAGCTGGAGTCCCCCAACTGAGGCCTACCCTCTCAGTTCTGTGACGTCAGACCCTTGCTGATGCCTTGCCCATCCAACTTAGACCCATGGTCCATATGAATAAATGAACGACCAAGATTTAGTTGATGGAAATGAGGGTAACCACACTCTTCAGTAGTGGAGTTTACAGAGAAAATCTCCACAGATCTCATGAAAAAGAAGTTGGCACTGAACAGGTTGAGATGAACAGAGTTTGGAGACCACTGGGATCCTTTGATGTCAGTGATGATGGGATTTCCAACAGTGGACCTGTGTGCTATGCAAAAGAACTTTCCTGTAGCGAGTGATCAAGGCAGTACATTCTTCTAACTCTGTCATGGAATTACTAATCTGTGGTTGACCATGAAAAGGGAGACCATGAAAAACACATTTACCGAGTTTCTATTTTGTGTCTGGCGCCTTCTCATGCTACTACTGCCACTTTAATAGAGATGAGTTTTAAAGTATGAAGGTTTAAATGACTCTTACAACTTGTGCTTTTCCTTTGCTTAAGCTGTACCGGCTTTAGATGCTGCAGTAGAAAATGAATGCCTTGTGTTAGATTATTTCTCAGGAACTCTTATTTCTAAAATCAATGGGTTTGTCTCTGCAGTATGGCTTTCTCAACCTAAAGCAAGTTGTCTGTTCCTTTGTGCATTGCTAGACACCGTTCAATATTCGCTTGCTGAATATAAGAATTGAATTTAACCACCAAGGCAGCTGTGGGGAAGCAAACAGTATAATATTTTGCTTTGGTTAAAAATATTTGCTCAGAGTTCCTGGATAAACCTTATATGTTTTTTTTCTTCATGTTAAAACCCCATGATTGGTTCCACCGTTATTAAAATTCTTCTCTCCTAATGTTCAGCTCAATTGCCCACCTCTAAGCAGCCGTATTTGGCTGACAATGAAGTAATAGCTATGAAAAGCAGAATTGGTTAATTTAGTTGGCTAGAGGGTGGAGGCAGGACATCTAAACCTCTGGTGGTTGTCTAAGGAAGGAAAAGTAGAACGGATATGAGAGGCAGCATCAATGTTTAATGTAGGCCTTGATGCGAGGATTAAAGAAAGAACAGTTGCAGAATTATTCTTCTCTAAAAGCACCGACCTTCGAAAAACCCAACCAGTGTCTTCAAAATACAATGATTACCTCTACCTTTAAACTCCACCCTGCCTCTAGCTTTTCAGATTCTTCATTGATTTTTCATAACCAGCCTGTGCTTGGCTGTTACATATCATTAAACCTGAACGTCCATGGCCTCATCTTCCTGGAAGCTCTCCTTCGGCCTGGGATAATAATGGAGGATTACTGAACCGAAATATTCATTATACTTTGCCCTGAAGAGACCTTGTAAAGAGGCAGGCCACTGTCCATCACTGTTTCAGGAAGAGACCTACCTGCTTGATGTTTAACATGTCTTCTTTCTAGTCCATGTGGCATTTTCTTTGCAAAACTGGGTGGATCACCATTATGAAACCACCATAGCAAAGTCAAACTGCTTACACCTATGGACACATACATATTATAGGGCCTGATGTTCAAAAGGTGGCTGAGAAACACATGAACCCATCTGGATTACTACAGGCTGATGGTTGTCATCTGAGAGCTATAATTTATTCCTAACAATGACCCAAAGGCCAGATGAGTTGTTCAGCAGATATTTTGTTGACTGAATCGAACAATAAATGGTTTGCTTTCAATTTCTGTTTTTCTACCTTAGTATGACTGAAAATATGTCATCAATATAATAAGGACATTAATTTCAACATGAGGAATCTGAGTCATAAGCTAGGATAAATTTCTGTCCCAGTGATTTGCTAATATTTCTGGAGGAATACTGACAAGTAATTTGTTTTTATCGACTTTGTCTCCCACTAGCCATGTGGGCTCAAGGGAGGTGACTGAGTCTGTGTGTCACCAATATGATGACTAATGTGTGGCACTAACACTACTTCATTGCTTAGTAAGTGAGTGAGTAAACAATGTTCTTGAAATTACTGCTGGGCCTTCACTGATTCCTTATTCCTTCTTGTTCACACTACTGTCTTAGTCACTGCTGGCTGCTGTAACAGTGTTCCACTGACCACATGGCTCATAAACAGCAGACATTTACTTCTCCAAGTCCTACTGTATAAAAGAACAAGACCATGGTGCCAAAAAAAGTTGAATCTGATGAGGGACCTCTCTAGGTTGCATAGCACTAACTCTCCATCCAATGGCAGAAAGAAGGGGTTCTTCATGGCATCCACTTTATGCAGCCCTAGCTTCTTCCTCATGAGCTGATTTACCCACCCAAGGCTCACTACCCCCTGTTGTCATGACATTAAACCAGTTAGGATAATAACATTTCAATTTTAAGGGGACATAAATGCTCATCCCATGACATCTATTTTGCTTCTCTGTTGTATTTCAACAGAGAATTTTTGGAAAGAATCAAGGCAAATCCTTTTACCAACTCAGAGTATACAGATGTAATCTTTAAAAAGTGTTTTAGGCTGAAATTGCAGTGCATGCAAGAACTCCACTCATCATTCAAATACAAATTTGAAAAAATCTACTTGGAAGTAATATAAGATTGGTACGATACCTTTATGTACAATGTGTCCTGTGTGCTAAGCTGTAAAGAAAGCTACAGGGAAAGGATATGAATGATCACTACACAGGTAAAGTTGAATGAGTCAGTATATGTAAAAGTTTCCATTAAAGTGTCAAAAGAGATTGGGAAAGTAGGACAGTTTTCCTTCTCTGTTGACAGAGTGCAGACGGATTATGTCATTTGAGGCAAGTCAACGCCATATTTTATTCATCTTCCCAGTGAATATGTCACTTGTACAATTTCACACTCTTTACAATTAGACTGCCATATTGAAAGCTCATATCATATTGCCTGTAAAATAATGCTTCCAAGAAACCAATAATGGCTTCAGTTGAATTAGCCTATTGGCATCAGCCAACCAGAACTGGACAAATTGTCTTGGGAAAACAAATAACACTAATACCACAAATCATCTCTACCACAGAGCAATGGAGTAAAACCTGAAGGACTTCCATTGTTTGGTTTTTATGTTTTTATTTTATTGGCTTTGATTTAATTTTTCTAAACTGACTTTGATTCATAGTGACAATTGAAAACCAATGCAATTATCAAATCTGGTAAATTACATCAAAGCACAGAAATTCTGCTCAAGAATAAATAGATTTTGCCTCTATCTTCTTTAAGAAAATCTTATTTCTAATGGAATCTAACAGGTATTTTTAAAGGAAAAAAACACATTTATCCAAGAGTATTAGTTGGTTTTTGTTTGTTTGTTTGTTTGTTTTTCAAGACAGGGTTTCTCCGTGTGTGTTTCTGGCTGGTCTGGAACTCGCTGTTCAGAATGGGCTCGCCACAAACTCATATAGATCCACCTGCCTCTGTCCCCTGAGTTCTGGGACTAAAGGCACGTACCATCCCTGCCTGGCATTGTCGGTTTTCTTATTTGAAATTGGTCCATGTTATTTCATGGATATCATGATATCACCAGAAGTGAAATTCTAAAAACAACTGCCTGCCTATTTGCAAAAACAATTGCAGTGCATTTATTGTATATTAATAGTTAAATAGCAGCTGTGTTAAATATATAGCTATAGAACAAAGAATTGTCTGGTCATGGGAAAAATATCCCTCAGCTGTTGGTATAGAACAAACTCTATATATTGTTTGACTTAAAAACACGGTACAGGACAGGAATAATTATATGTTATCACTTAGGCACTAATGTAGTCTCTAGATGGGTTTAAAATAATTTACACTTGGGAATTTTTGGAGTGGAAAAGTGTATAGAAGTGAAAACAATTATTTTTAGGCTGTTTCTCATTTGAATTTTCAAACAGGTTATGTATTACCTGCTCAAAATAATGAGTAATACTATACACTTGAGTATGTTCCTCACTTCAGTGTTCATAATTACAAACACAAATCAACACAAATGCTCTTTTTAATAGGAAAAGGTTAATTGTTAACAGCTCAAATGACAGCTTATTCTGTAGCGATGTTAAGGCAGACACACAAGCCATATAAAACCACAAATGCAGCGTCCTGTTATTCCGTCCCAAGTCATCAGGAATGGTGCAGTTGAAAGCACTATTTATTTCCTTCAGTTCCCCAAATCACAATTATCTGTTGGATCTTCTGCGCTGGGTCTAATCCCAACATCAGCTGGATCCACTTCTTATCCCAGAACTCTGCCTACTTTAGTGGAATGTACATATGATTAAAGACAGAGATGAGGATGGCCATTAAACACATACAAACAGCTCCATTGCTCTAGTAGGAGAACTGCACGTGTGGCCAGTTTTCATGTCTGCCAGGAAAACTTGCACTTTACAGTGAATTGTCTAGAGTATAGACAGCTTGTCCCTAACATTACTCAACCTTACATAAATATGCGACATACTGCAAAGTGTACAGACCACAGTAAGAATTAGGTAAACATGCGTGTGCTTAGATTATGAAGGAGTGTACAATATTTATCATAGGATTATAAGAGAATTTGTGGTTAAATTTCCTCGATTTTAAGTTTTTAAGTAAGGTGACTATTTTCTTGTATTGTTAAAATATTTAAATATGATGAAGAGACACATTCTACAATTTTCTTTTAACTATTAAACAAAGACATGGGAAGGTTTATTTTAAGGTCTTTATATCAATATTATTTGCTCATACTGTTGAGATTGGGGCATATTTTCCCCCAAACCCTTGTCCTTCATGAACTGTGTTGTCCAGTATCTTGTTGGAAAACTCCAAGCATGCAAGAATGATATATTCATGGCATTCTTGTTACTAGGTGTAAATTGGTTTTTTTCCAATTAATTTATAATGAAGTAAATTTAACAATTCTATGGAATGCAAAGTATTTCATATTCTTACAGGGTCTTAATCCTAGAACTGTTCAAGAGAATCTCTGACATCTGTTAAGGATCCAAGTCCTCTCTCTCTCTCTTCCTTTGCAAAATGCAGCAGCAGCAGTATGTACCATACAACAGATGCTGTTGATACCATCCTGTAGATGTTCAACACTGGTGCTAGGTCCAACTGATAGCACTTTTGGCTGATTGCCTGAAACTTTTATCCAGTCGAAAGAAACCTCTTTCATGATAACCAGAAGTCCTTTGGAGAATGAATAGCACACTCCTCCCTCCTCAGGTCTCACTCAGTGACTAACGAGAGAGTGGATGGGTAATTGTCATTATACTCAGTCTTCCGGTCAAACCAACAGAGGTGCATGTTCTATATGGAAACTGGTTTTCCTCAGCATGGTTAAATTCCATGTACTATCAAGAGTAATTCACTTAATAATATGTTCCGAAGAAATGTATGAAAAGGACTGACATAGACCTGCCCTTCTAACAGTTGAGATTTTAAGTATAGGGTACACTATTGCTAACTACAGGTTCAGGCTTACGTACCAGGATCCTAGCAGTAACCTGCCTTGCCCAGCTGAAACTCCATGTCCTCTATTGCATCTCTACTCACCCTGTCCTAGCTCCCAGCTTCTGGTAATCAGTGTTCTCAACCTGTGCACTGGGATCCTTTCAGAGTCAAGCTTTCATTTCACAGGGATCCCCTCAGACCATTGGAACACACATTAATATTACAATTCATAATGGTAGCACAATTTCAGTTATGAAGTAGCAGTGAAAATAGTTTTATGGTTGGGGGTCACCACAACGTGAGGAACTGTATTAAAGTGTTACAGCATTAGGAAGGTTGAGGACCACTGCACTAACCACACTTTGCTTTCAGTGTGGCTATTAAAAAACTTTGCACATACTGAATCCTATGAAATTTGTTCTTCTATCACCTTCAGATTTCACATTTCTGGGTTATCCAAACTGTTGTGTGTGGAAAGACTTCTTTCTTCTACAATGCTGTATACTGTCTCTATACATCTATGGTGGCATTTAGATTGTGTATACATCTCAGTACTTTGGATAGTATTCAATGAAAATATGAGGGCTAATATCAGGTAAGGTCCTGTGTCAATTCCTTGTATAAATGCCCCAACATAGGCTTGTTTGATTACATGCTAGTCCTACTTTTAATCTTTTGAGGATCATTCATACTATTATTGTTTCTAAGGTTGTACTGTATCTCTCAGGTGTGTGTGTGTGTGTGTGTGTGTGTGTGTGTGTGTGTGTTGGGGATGTGTCATGTAAACCAGTCTATCCTTAAACATGTTATGTGACTGAGGACGACCTAGAACTTCTGATCCTCCTTCCTTAACCTTCCAGGTTCTGGAAGTATCTGAGCTGTCCTCATCTGGTCGATGAAGTGATGAAGATCCAAGCCAGGGCTTTGCACATGCCAGGCAAGCTGTCTATCATCTAAACTACATCCCCAGTCTGCAGGGGATTTTTATGTAATTAACTTTCCTAATAAGTGCGAAGTGATATGTCATTGTGATTTTTAATTTGCATTTTTCTGATTATTAGTGGTACTGAGTGCTTTTATGGTTTGAATCTTAAGTGCTCCCTGAAGGCCATGTGTTGAAGGCTTGGCTAGCTACCAGCCTGTGGCACTGCTGCCTGCTAGGAGAAGCTCCAGGAGGTAGGGTCCAGAGGAAGATAAATCACTACTGGCATGCCTCTGAACTCTCCCTCCCTCCTATGCGCTCACTTACTCTCTCTCCCTCCCCACCCCCTCTCTGTGTCTCTCTATCTCCCTCTCTCTGTCTTTGTCTCCTCCCTCTCTATGTGTGTATCTCTCCCCTCTCTTTCTCTCTCTCCTTCACTTTCTTCTTTCTCTTCACCCCTTTTCCTTCCTTACCTTACTGCCTGTTGTGAGGTGAATAGACCTCTTCAATCTTCAGCTATACACTAGCTCACACTGCAGTTACAAGGACAAGCAACCATGGCTGGAGGACTCTGAAACAGAGACATAATAAGTCTTCTCTCCTTTCAGAGTGTTTCAGGTATTCTGAAAATCAACCAATACAATTACCCTTTCATAGGTGTTTTTTGGCCATTTTTGTCTCCTCTTTGGAGAAATATCTACTGCAGTGTTTAGACAAAATTTAATTGGATTTAAAATGTATTTTCATTTTGCTACATAGATGTAAATGTTCCTTATATATTATGTAAGATAACCATGTATCTCATACATTGTTGAAAATGCTTTTTCCATTCTTTTTCTTTTCCCAATCCCTTCCTTCCATGTACTTCTTTGCTCTATTTCAAATTCCTGGCTTTTGTCTTTAATTGCTTGTGTGTATATCTGTGTGTCTGTATATGTCTCTGTGTGTGTGTCTGTGTGTCAGTGTGTCTGTCTGTGTTTTTCATTCTAAGATTCTTCATTAAATCTCCATCATGGAAATGGAAATTTTGGGAACACAAATTAAGAATTATTATGTTGACTAATATTGATGATAAAGGGAAATATTAAATGTAGTACAGGTATCAGCAGAGGCCGGCTACTTTCACTGTTATCATATTACAAACAAAAATATATCTAAATGTCAAAAGAGTTTAGTGTAAAATAAGTATTAAAACCTGTCCCTCGTCTGGCATTTGATCATCATCTTCTCCAGTGTTTGGACTAAGGCAATGTTATTAGCAATTGGGGTCCAGTCTTTCTGCTTCCATATCCTAGTCACAATTTTAGTATTTATTGGTGCTTTGATCAAAAGTAAACTCAACCAACATTGAGGTAGAGTAAGCCCAAATAGGACTTTAAACAAAGGTCTGAGAAGTATCTAATACGACTGTTTATCTATTGCTGGCTGGCAAATACCAGGCACTAGGCAGGTTAGATGCACCTGCATCTTCTCTCTCTTGAATTCTGTGGGCCAGGAATGCAGGCACAACTTAGGCAGGCTTTATGCATCCAAGGCTCTCATGGACTACATTCCTAGACTTGACCAGTGCCTAATCTCATTCGAAGCCTTGAATGAGAAAAGATCTGCTTCCAACCCCATGGGCTTATGGTCAAATGTTGTTTGTCAAAGGCTTTCTATTGATAAGAAAGATGCCTCCATTCATTGCCACATGGAACTTTCCAGCATGGCAGTCTGGTTCACCAGTGTCTAAAAACAGAGAGCCATGGAAAGGATCTAATAAGACAGAAGCTGTGTTCTTGCATACACTAATCACTAAAGAGGCACCCCCATTTCTTTTCTTAACTTTAGTGGCTGGAAGCAAGTCACCAGACAACCCTACATTCAGTGGCAAAAGAAAATCATAGTAGACGGTGAATACCATAGGTCAAGAGTCATGAAAAGGTGAGTCAAACTACTCCACCACACAGTCAATTTTTTATTTTCAATTTGTTCACTTGACATCTTGATTGTAGCCCCCTCCTTTGTCCCCTCCTGGTCCCACGCTCCCTCCCTCATCCCCCTAGTCCTCAAAAAGATGCTAGTCCTTCCCTATCATCTGACCCGAGCCTATCAAGTCTCATCTGGACTGCCTGCATCCTCTTCCTCTGTGGCCTGACAAGAAAGCCTGGCTAAACTGCGAGCGTCATTCTCTAGTTTCTTTGATCGTCTCTCGGAAATGTAATAGGAGATTTACAACTTGAAATTAGCTTTGATTTAAACAAATATATTCAAAAAATGTAAGGCTTTAAATCCTCCTGGATAACAGCAGGACAAAAGGAAATTGGCATTATCCATGACTAGCTGAATTGCATAGCTGCATAAAATTGAGATTACATTAAATGTACACAGACCAATCTAAGTAACAGATCTTGACACACTTAATTCAACATATATGCATCAATATACTGTGTTTCATATGGTAGGGGCATAACGCCTCTTTGAAAATGAACCATATAGAATTAGATTTAAATGTGTAGATTTCAATTATCCTTGCAAGGTTCTGTTCATGCTCTTAACTTTTACCAAAGGCCGTTCTGCTGCTGCTTACAAATGTAATGAAGAATTTATTCCTGAAAAGTAGAAGTGAAATTGACTGTAAAAAGTCAGCACCCATGCTGTTATTACTCACCACTAACAGAATTTTGCTCATAAGTGGCCAAGAACTGCTTTCTTTTTAATCTGAGAGGATGTTCCAAGCCAACAAATGGAAAATAAAGCTATACTCGGTTGCAGCCATGGACCTAGGACACTAGGACTAAAACTGTGCCTCACTGGTTGTCTGACAGGGATGGCTGAGTTTATTGAAAGTAATGCCTAAAAAGTCACAGCTAAGAGAGTCACAGGCTGGGTTAGAAAGGTTATGCCTTTTGACGAGGACCACGACCCACATCTGTTACAGTGAATTACAACTGGATGTTATTCAAAAGGCAAATTCTCTTGCCAGTATAGAAGAAAAAAATAAAAGAAAGAAATAATTGAACACTGCATTATTCATTGTTCCAGGATAAATGAAAATATGATGGACTTAGAATAGAAAATGACTTTTCAGCAAAATTGAGGTTTCTATATGATCAGGTTCTCAGCTACAAAGCCTGAGCCCAAAGCAACACAAATGCATGTCACAAATGAACAAATATTTAATTCCCAAATCACTTTTCCACAGCATAAATAAGACAACTGGTTTTTTTTCCTTGTTATATCTGTCATTCTATGTACTATTAACCAAGCCATTGTGGGTATAAAATTAAACAATCCTATCTGTACATTTTGATAGGTTTCATTATACAGCATATGGCAGTGTGTTGTACTTCCTGATATGTTTCCTTTATGCTTGAGAATTTCACAATATATACAACGAAGAATGAAAATATCTACCTCTATTATAATCCATATCCCTCTATGTCCCTCCCGACACATCCCCCTTCCAAATCCATATTTTTGATAACCTAGTACGTTCGATTAGTGCTGTTCATTTGTCCGTGCATATAGGGCACCCACTGGAATATGCCAAACCTACTAGTAGCAACACTCTAAAACCTAATTCTCCTCCTCAGCAGCCACTGCCTGCAGTCTTAGGGTAGCTCTTGCTATGAAAAGACACCACGAGCACTGCAACTCTTATAAAGGAAAAGTGTTCGATTGCTTAGTCCGTTATCATCGCGAGGGCAAGCATGGTGGCATGCAGGGAGACACACGGTACTGGAGAGGCGCTGGGAGTTCTACATCTGGATCAGCAGGCAGCAGGAAGAAAAGGCGGGCCTGCTTTGAGCATCTGAGACCCAGTGACAGACTTCCTCCAACAGTGAGACGCCTATTCCAAGAAGGACATACCTCCTAATAGTTCCACTCCCAGCGGGCCTATGACGGTCATTCACCTTCACACTTCCATGCCGGACTGTAATAGCTCCTCAGTAAGGGGTAGGGCCTGGAGAGTACCTCTCTTGTGTTTGCCAGAATTTTGGCTGGCTTGATCTTACTCAGCACAGCATGTCTAGAAGACAACATTTTGTGGTGCTCCTTCCTCTTCCCCTACTCTTCTGCTCTGTTCACTTCCCCTTCCTCCATGTGTCTTTGTCCCTGGCAGGGTGGAAAAATGGCTGGTAAAGACGTTTGATTAAGGCTTAAGAACTCAGTTTCTCATTTTCCGCACTTTGCTATGATATGTGTCTCTGCATTGGTTACATTACTGTACCAGTGGGCGCACCGTACCTGGCAGAGCACTATGGAAGTTAGCCAACAAGGAGGGAATCTTCTGGCTGGTTAGAGGTTGATTTCTCTATGTCCCGCAGCCAAAGTATGTGGTACCTTCAGCAAAATACCACCTATGGTTACGCCTCTCCTGGCAAAGTGAGGAGTCATGATAGATTTTGAGTTAAGAATGTAATTATTCATGTATATAGTGTGTTTTCTACACACGTCTTTACATACAAGTATCAGTGAATCTCCCAAACCTTATCAGAGAAACTTTTTTTCAGTATATGACTGTTAATATAAGCGTACAGACACTAAGTGACAGTGGAGTGCTAAGCACCAAATCAGACAGCTACACAGCCATTTTTAGTTTTAAGAATCTAAGGGAGCCTCTACAGAGACCCACAGCCAAAGAGTAGACCCAACTTGGAGAGTTCTGTGGAAAAGTGGGAGGAAGGGTAGAGGGCACCAGAGGGCTCAAGGACACCACAAGAAAACCTACAGAGGCAACTAACTTAGGTCCAATGGGACTCACTGAGACTGAACCACCAACTAAAGACGATGTTTGGATTGTACCTAGACCCCTACACACACACACACACACACACACACACACACACACACACACACACGTCTTTGTTTTCTTTTTAATTTAAATAGCTCACTATTTGTTGCTGTATCATAAAAAAAAAAGTATGAATGATTGCCTGAGCATATCAAGCAACAAGGTACCAAGCAAGTCTTTTTTAAAATTACTATTAATTTATTTATTCACTTTTCATCCTGGTTGTAGCCCCCTCCCTCCTCTCCTCCCAGTCCCACCCTCCCACCATTTTCCCCAATCCCTCTTCCCTGATTCCTCAGAAAAAGGGAACTCCAGCCACCCACCCACCCCAGCTCATCAAGTTGTATCGGGATTGAGCCTGTCCTTTTCCCCTGTGACCTGGCAAGACAGTCCCTCCAGAGTCCATGTCAGAGACAGCCCCACTCCCCTTACTAGAGGACCCACATGAAGCCTGAGCTGCCTATCAGCTACATCTGTGTAGGAGGCCTAGGTCCAGTCCATGCATGGTCCTTGGTTGGTGCTTCAGACTCCATAGGCCCCTCTGGGTCCTGGTGAGTTGGCTCTGTTGGTCTTCTTGGGGAGCTCCTGTCACCTCCAGGTGTTTTCGTCCTTTCCCCCTCTTATTACTTTTTTTCTACTGTGATGGTCACATGATGTCTCCAGAATGTCTCAAGCTGTAGATTTGAGTTGATTGGCAATTATCCAGGATTCAGTCTAGCAGACCAGTAGCCAACTTTGCCCCATCACGGCTCAAGTCACTGACAGGCCCTCTTACTCAGGATGTTCTCTTTGGATCTTTCCAATGCTGTCCCCTCGTTCCTCCACTACAGCACACAAATTGAATGTGGAATGTGGAATTTGCCTTGGCTCACTTGAATGGCTACAGATGCAGAGCTTAGGGAGCTCCAGATGAGGCAGCTGAGTTTAAGGCAGACTCCCAGTCACCATAATCAGCCTGCAATCTCCACAAGGCTACTTGATATGCCAAAGTTTCAGTTTCTTACGTGTAAAATGGGGTTGACAGGCATACCTACCTCTGAATTATTGTAGGAACATTAGCTAGATGACATAGAAAGCACATGAGGTGCAGCTCCTGACATGTCACCTTTTATATATCAAATATGAGGATGAAAATGCCTTTCTATTTGGCTGTTCGGATTTTGTATACTTATAAATTAAAATTCAGAAGCAGAAATCCTTATTTTCTCAGTAAGATAGCATTGTGTAGCCCAGATAGGAGAGCAGGGATACCTATGGATTGGCACATCTTCAGCTCTTGTGCTTTTCCTGACAGAATCAGATGTTCTGGGTGATGATTTGTATCATGTGCCCACTTCAAAGGGTTGGTGTAAGTGAGGAGATCAGGGGAGGGTCATGATTAGCTTCATCTAGGCCAAAGAGAGACTGGAAGAAGAGAATATGATGAAGGAAGATTTGTGCGGTGCTGTGAACCTCTAAGTGACTAGACTGACACTGGAGAATGACTGTAGAATAACATTCTTAGCCAGAAGGGAAATTTTTAAATTTCAAATGCTTGTTTTCTTCTATTTCAAATCAAATTGTAGAGGGAAAAACCAGACAGAGCAACTAAAGGCGTATCCCTATTTCATCTAATAGAAGCAACAAAGAAATAATTAGCGCCCGAAAAGCCGCAGAGCTAAACAATGCTAGTGACATGAACAAAGGCAGATATCTAATTAGGTTAATCAAGGTTTCCCATAATACATAACCAGGCCAGCCATGAAGCTCTCTGTAAGATTCTTTCTACCCTCTGTCATAAATTACTCAAATGCTTACTTCAGACTTCCTACTTTTTCTATAAATAAACAGCTTTGAAAAACATTACTCATTCCTATTGGAAACATGTAAATGACAGGACAGAAGTTATTCAACTACAGAAATATTTTCCTAAGCCTGTTTTCATATATATATATTTGAATAAGACCTCATGATTTCTCTTGTTTCAGGAACAAATGGGTAACAGTAACAAAATTTAGAAAGACATTGATTGCCAGTGCACGCCATTTCAGTTTTGTTGCAAAGCTTTTATTTAAAGATAAATTTTCTTATTTTTTTTTCAAACAATGTTTTTATATCATGTTTTGCCCATCCCCTAATTCCTCACCTAGCTACTTACCCAACTTTATGTTCTCTCTCTCTTTTATACACACACACACACACACACACACACACACACACACACACACACGACAATCAAAAGAAACAAACAGAAAACCAGTAAGACAAAACATGTCAAAACAAAAATACCCACAAATAAAACATCATCTTGTTTTGTGTTAGCCAGTTACCTCTGGACATTATAAGCTAATGATTAAAAATGCATTATGAGAAAATAGTGTTAAGAGCATTAGAAAAGAACATGAAATATGATTTTTTCTTTACCATCAGGTATGAGCTGCAAATAACTTCCTGGTTGGGGATGAGAGACTGTGTGCACAGCCTCCTCTCACTGGCTGGGATTCTATCTGGATTGATCCAGTTCAGGTCTTGTGTAGGTTGCCACATCTCTGTGGGTTCATATGTGCATTAATCCTGTTGGGTCTGAAAGATATGGTGTCCTTTGAGTCATCCATCCCCTCTGCTTTTTCCACCTCTTCTTCCCCTGATCTTATTTGCAAGAGTAGAGGTAAATTCTTTTAAAAATCAAGCTCTAGTTATAGTTTTAATCAGGCCATATTATCATACTCATGTATCAAGTGTGTGGGAGGGAAGAAATAGGGAGAAAGGGAAGGAAGGAGGGAGGAGAAAGAGGAAGGGAGGCCAAGAATTCCTTTGTCTTTTCCTCTACATTTCTCTTCATAAGAGATTTCTTCTCTGTGACTATATAAAGGCCAAACCATCAAAAGTGAGGCATAAATATGAAACTTAGGCAGTACAACTGTGTTCTCCAAGTTGAATGTCACACGTACAAGCAAGTTTTAAAATGTTCACATGAAGAGAAAGAACAAGGAAGTGCAGATGGTAACCATGGAAGTCACAGGAAGTATCCTTTCCCTGCTCTTCTTTTCAAATGTAACACATTTTAAACTAAGGATGAAAAACGAGTCATGAGAAGGCATTGGTAAGACCATTAGAAGAGAACGTGAAATATGACCATTTCAAATAATAAATTAGGAACATAATTAAATAATTGACTACTCACTTCCTCAACCTTTAAGACAAGTGCCATAGTCTGGCATTTAAAATTAATAAGGAAACGAAAGAAACAGATACTGAAGAATACTTCCAAAGAAACCTTGCTTCGTTTCATCGTAATCTTAAAATGTGGATATCAGAGTAGGCAGTGAATCAGATAAGTACTCTGAAACATGACTTTAATTTATAACCAGCCAGAAGTAAATAAGCTCTGAAGGAGTATATTACAAGAAATTGAAAGCTGGAACCAATTAGAAATGTTCCTAGCTCAAGGTTACCCAAGTCCCCTAGAGGACCTATAAACCAAATGGCAACATTGTGTTCCACAATGTGTCAAATCAAAATGAAAATATAACCGGATATTGTGGAACACCTTTGGAAAAATGCTTTATGAAAACACACCTCAATGACAGGCCAAATCCAATAGTAAGCAAAATCTATTTGTATCTTTCAACAACTGCTTGACTCATATTTACAGATTGCTTCCTGGGTCCAAATACAAACCTACCACCATGAGTGTAGCGCAAGAAAGGCTTTTCTCCAGGGATAAAAGGTCCCTGCTTGTATTCGAAAAAGCAGGGGCCTTTGGGGGAGACCTGGTGGCAATCAGAGGAAGGACAGCAGGTTACCAAGAAGAGACTTGATACCCTATGAACATATACAGGGGGAGGAAATCACCCTCAGGAACAGTCATAGGGGAGGGGAATAAGGGGAAAATGGGAGAGAGGGAAGAATGAGAGGATACAAGGGATGGGATAACCATTGAGATGTAACAAGAACAAATTAATAGAGGAGAAAAAAAAAAGGCCCCTGCTTCCTTAATGTCTGATCTTACTCCATTCTTAGAGCTTCATTTACATATAATTGTTTTTGCTAGAAATAGATAGCATGAAGATACCTGTAAATATTCTATATTCATATGAGTATATGTGTGTGTGTGTGCACTGGTTTGTATACATGTTTTTGCATGATAGAAGGGATAAAATGAGGGGGGAAAGCACAATAGGATTGAAACTTAGCTTCCACGTTGCCGTTGAGATGCAACTCCGGGTCCTGGAGTAGACGCTATCCTCAATCCCTGCTTGCATGATTCTACTCAGCTTGATTTATATACCTTATACTGCTCAAGAACTCTTGCCTAGAGAAATGGCGCCACCCACAATGTGCTGGGTCTTCCTTAAGAATCAGGATAATCCTCTACAAACATGGCCATGGACCACTTAACCTGGATCGTTTCTGATTAGTAATCTCTTCCCAAGTGATTCTCCATTGTGTTGACCATTACAAGTAACCAGCACATCTGTCACCTATCACTGAACTGGGGAACCTATCTCCTAGCTGCTGTGAGCTTGGCTGCTAATAGTCCACACTTGCCTTTCTCAGAGAATTGTCTTTGGGCAACAACAGCCTGAGAATGACTAGGAGGAAAGCATTCTTCAATGAGCAGTTGATTTCCAGGCATGGAGGCCTAGACACTCCACTGAAGACGGTAAGAGCTGCAATGCTGCTCACATTCCACAACTTCCCCTGGAGATAAAACGCGGGTTAGATTGAGCCGAATTCACACTTTTGTTTAGTTTCTTCGACCCTAATCTGCTCCCTCTACATGCGTCTCTTTAAGAATTCTTCATCCTCAAATCTGGTGGGCCAAATCTTCCAATTCAGGCTGTGCTTCTAAGACTTTTGATCTCAGACGTACTTCTAAGCCCGCTGATTTCTTTTTGACATGTTTGAATTCTCTCATGAAACTATGAATAGATAAGAATAGAGTGAAAGCACCCAACCCTTCACAGTTAATATTAAGTTTAGTTCCAGATTTGATAGCAGACAACCAAAAGTAATTGGAAAGGTGAGTGAGTGTGTAAGACCATTGCCTGGCCCCCTTTTGTCACACTTCTTGTCACTCTTCTTGCTCTTGGTGGATAAATGCTTGAAGAAAGAAGAATTGCTATGGGGATTACTGTTATCCTTATCACCTAACGCCACCCTCCTCCAAGACCAATGAACCACAATTTCTTGGTTGAAGTCATAAAATCAGAAGGGGCAGTGAAGAGGCACCTCCCCACCTCAATCATGCAATGATGCTGATAATGAACCAGCAGCTCATCTTTGAAGGAAGAGTTCTTCTAACAGTCATTGGAAGCTGATGACTGTCTCACAAAACTTGATTTCCTCCCTTCTCCCTCTCTACATTTTAGCTTTCCATGACAACATTTTCCATTCCTCTCTTTCCTTCTACACCCATAGTAAATCAGCATTAGGCTGGTGAATAGCAAGCCAACTCTAGGAAATAAAGATGGGACATTTTCCTAGTTGTAGCAGTTTATCACCAGAGATTAAAACAAATGTGAGTCTCAGATCTCCATTGTATCCCTTGCAAATGATCCTATTTCTCTTCTTTAAGGAAGATCTATGCATATCAGATTCCACCAAATGAATTAACAGATTCATCTGGAGGGACAAGGACACTTACATTATTCAAAAGCATGTGATATATCTAAATTAATCTAAAAGCACAAGTTTTTTTTTTAATCTTCTTTTTTATCTCTGCATCTGCTCAGAAGTTTCAGGACTTTCATGATGTAAAGAATAAAACGATTCTCTTACTGCTCTGATTATATTTCACATTAATGAATGATCACTCTAAAGTTGGGCCAAGAATGCATAAAGACAAACAACTCTTCACAAGCATATTGTGTTTTTGGATAGAGATATCCTTTTGATGAGAAAAGGCTCATTAGGTTTCTATTACTTGAACTGTGTCAAATGAGCAAGATCCACTCTTAACAAAAGAACATCACTCAACCACTGTTTTTTTTAACAAGATTAAATATTTAAGGAGTGTTCATATTTGATCATCTCTTCTGGTATCATGCATGCATCAATTGAATCTCAATTACAAGGCTAGAAGAATCACTAATATGCCAGAGAGTTGACAATGGGCAATGGAGCAGGGAGTACAAAGAAAATTGGTGTCTAATATTAGATTTCTTTTCCATTTAATCCAAGTTGGGTAATAAGAATGTTGAATAATCTCAATATATGGCCTGCTTGTTCAGCTTGCTACAACAAAGTACTGTATCCTGCACATCTCTGATGCTTAGTGCTAACTGTCACCTTGACACAGTCTAGAACCACCTAGGAAGGGAATCTCAATCAAAATTTGTCTAGCTCAAACTGGCCTGTGGTCATATCTATGGGAAATTATATTGATTACTTTAATTGATGTGGGAAGATGCTTCCCACTGTGGCTCACTGTGCTTTGAGCAAAGGATTCTGGATCATTTAAGAGTGAAGAAAGCAACCTGAACAGTAACATGCATGCACTCAATCACTGCTCTCTGCTCCTGCCCGGGGATGTGATCGATATCACTACCTCTTTCATGTTCTTGCCACATTGAATTCCATGCAGTGGTGGACTGTTACCTGAAATTGTGAATCAGATAAACCCTTCCTCCTTTAAGTTGCATTTGTCAGGATACTTTGTCATAGCAATAGCAATCAAAACTAAGACAGCATTTTTTTTAATTTCTTAACTTTACATCCCAAATGTAACCCCCTCCCTCGTCTCCTCCCAGTCCCACCCTCCCTCTCTCATCCCTCCCCACCCTAGTCCTCAGAAATAGAGAGCCCTCCTGCCCCATCATCTGACCCCAGCCTATCACTAAGACAGCATCTTTAACAGGAAACATTTATTGCTGATGACTCTGGAGACTGGAATGTCCAACAACAAAGCTCTACCACTTGGAAAGAGATCTGTTCCTTCTCATCATATCTTCACATAACGTCCAGGAATCCAGAAAGCAGTTGCTTATCTTTTGCTTCTCTTTATCATAATGTTAATCCCATATTCTGAGACTCCCATCTCCATAACCCACATGCCCATTTCTAATTACTATTACATGCTGGGATTGGGGTTTCATCACAATTTGGTGGGAATTTCTGACATTATTTAGTCTATTACATTTCTCTCAAACTTATAAGTAGTGTTTTTTAATGTTTCTCTACACATAGCAAAATTTGTTGTTGTTGTTGTTGTTGTTTTCAGTATCACGTAAATACCAGTTCCATGGCTACTAAAATAGTGAAGTAAAATTCACCATGAGGACCATAAAATACAAATGATACCAACTTTCTACTCCAGTACTGCATCAGATTAGATACTATTTACTAAGGGTCTGGTTTTTCTAATACAAGATATAAAGGTGGTGTGTTGTTTGTTTGTTTGCTTTCTTGGTTCATTTTTTTTTTAATTTTACATTCCTTGCTGTGGTTTGTGTTCTTCAGACTTTCTGCATTGGTGAGTCACATTCCCAGCCCATTCTCAATGCAAAAAGAGTCGAGAGGTAGAATGTTTAGGAAATAACTGGGTGGTAGAATAAAGCTTCATTCAAAGGACAGAGGGTTCTTCATTACATGAGCTTAGCTTCCATTCTCCCAATCTCTTTGGCTCTCACCTTCACTTTTGAAGTTCCACCCTTGAACGATGCAGCAGGAATGCATACAACAGGTCAAGCTCTTAGACTTGATAGTCTCTAGAACAGGAAGTCAAAAATTTTTTGCTCTTAACAAACTATATCTCAGATATTCTATTCCAGCATCGCAGTAGGATCTAAGTACTTTTTACATTATATTTTTCAATTCAGAGCTCAGAGGTTATGAGCACTGTCTGTTCTTCCTGAAGTCCTGAGTTCAATTCCCAGCAACCACATAGTGGCTCATAACCATCCATAATGAGATCTAGTGCCCTTTTCTGGCAGGCTGGCACACATGCAAACAGAATACTCCATACATAATAAATAAATAAATCTTTTTTAAAAAATCTATAAATCTTTTTTTGCAATCCCATTTTTCTAATATGTTTCTCATTAACTAATAGCTAATAAAAGAGTTGTCTAAAATGGAATCTGTACCCAAGGACAAGTGCCATGTTAAATTTATATTAAATATATTTTGAAGTTAATGTTAGTAAAATATAGTCGATGTATTGAAGGTGTGCTAAAGCTTTGGAGAGAATCAACAAATAAAAGCATTTGGGCTTAAGTAAACTACCTGGCAGTCTCAATGATGCAGCAAAATGCCCCAAGCCAACCTAGTCCAATGAGGGAAGTTTAAACGTTACTGTGTGGTCCCCTGAGTACAGGGGAAAGAAAAGCTGAGTTCCACTGCCCACAGAAGTGAGTGAGGGTTGAGCCAGTGTTCTGTTTTCTGAGTCTCAGTCATAAGAAATAGTGAAAGATATGAAATGAAGATATGGAAACATACAGGGAGTTTTAAAAGTTAAAATGGAATTGGATCAACTTTCCTGTGAAAAATAATTCATAGGTGATTGGATTATTAGAACTCCTGCCTCGTCAGGCTAAGTAACTCAAGTCACTGTGGTGTCTCATGCTCGTAATTCAAGCAACTGGGAGGCAGAGGCAGGAAGACTGACATGTCTGAGGCCATTGTGTGAAACAGAGGGAAACTATTAGAAAGAATAAAGGAAGTTGTGAAGGAGGGCAGGAAGAAATGAAATCTGTCTCCTCCTCTCCTCCTCAGTATTTGGCACCTAGTAGGTACTCAGCAAAAAAGGATGAAATGAACAACCTCATAGTGGGAGTATCTACAATAAAATTTGGGGACCAAATTAAATTCTATCAATAGGATTGGAAAGGAATTACTAACAACTCACATCTTCTTCCATAGCACCTAAAATCTCTCTTTGACCTTTCTTCACCTGGAGGGGCTTCTATCAAGGCCAGAGAAAGTCATCCCACTTTCACACCAATAACTGCCCATCAGCTTTGTACTGTTTTGCAGAAAACTCTAGTACTATAGCATATTTTAGGCAGGAGCAAGATGGGAAGTTAAAGGAAGTCACTAGCCAAGTACACCGTGGTACTAAATTTGAGACCAAATTAAATTTTATCAATAGAATTTTAGGGCTTGGGGATCTACCTTCTCCTTGGGCCCTCATCCTATCAACCCTTCATGAGGAGGCTGTTTTTGGCTCCTTCCTCTGTCATGGGTAAGCAGAGAGAATGTGAACAAACAATGTGGTGTGTTGGTCAGGTTGAAACTTTCAACTTTAGTATGAAAATCTTCACACTGGAGCCACAGTTTAGTCCAAAGAATTACTAAATCTGTATGAAATAATTTTATAAAGAAAAAGTGATTACTAATGACATGACTTTCCATATTTTTTCAAAGCTGAACCACAGCAAATTGCTTCCATGTTAAACAGTAAATTCATTTTCCAGTACGCACTCAATGTCTCAGTAATCCATTTGAGATTTGGGGGACAATACAGATCTGTCTACATTTGCAAAATGAAAGACACAGTTGCAATATAAATTAAGAAAAAGCAAGCACTGCATTTCAGAAGAACATGGAAAAACCATTAAACCGGAATTCATTTTAAACAAGTCACTGCTGGACAGTGTGGGTTGAGTGAGATTACTAGTTTAGGGAATCTATCATGAAACAGATAAATTAAAACATCACCTTGGAAAATTGATACATTGAGGTGAATTCATTTATCTATTGAATGGCAAATAGAATCAATTTTAGTAAAGAGTTGGTATATCTGAGTGGAAAACTTTCCCAAGGAACACCCGTGTGAACAGCATTAAAAAGTATTCTATTAGGAATATGAAACACACATTCAGAATGTTGTAGGCAAAGGGAGTGTCTATTTTGCTCAATTGGAGAAATGTTTACCAGTTCTTTCCCTGCATTGTTCTTGCTCAACATGAAACAGCCACATTCTTTTTGCATTCAGAAGTTCAAAGCAGACAGCGAGGCTCCCTGCAGGTTTGCACACATGGCTGGTTATTTTTGGCTCCCCATGTTGGGGTAGCATCCACTCCCACAGCCTGAGAGTCATCCATCATTGCTGGCTCTAGTGCTAGGTACAAATTTCACTTGGTGATGAATGGTACTAGGTCCCCCTGCAGGATATCCCACAATCAGTGCAGAAAGCAGTGGGAGACTGCTATGGATTTTTATCCTGCCTTCATAAGCTCCAAGCAGCCTTGAAGGGCCTATTTGTTCTGGCTTCAGAACATTTGACAGCCATCCATCTCAGCATCCTGTGGGCTTCTGTCCCTGCCACAAGAGCCAGAGGGATCAACCTTACATAATAGTGTAGCCTCCTCCCAAAACTGTTTAAGTCCAAGAATCTCAGTAAATGCCTCAGTATACTAATACATATATTAAAGTTTGGGTTTCTCTGATCAACCCTGGACTGAAACACTGAGTGAGTATCAGAGTAGTATAAAAAGTGGAAACCCATTCAGAAAAAGGTTTTCTTTCATAAAAAAAAAACAAACATAAAATAATGTATTTAAAGTGACTTACATCGCAGCATAATTCCACAACAGTCAATGAAAGGCCTTATCTGTCCTATTTAAGAATTGTAGGATTGTGCTAAGGATAAGTCAATTTTCTGATTATTTCTGAGAGTTTTGTTATCTTTTTGTAGTTTTATCCATAACTTTTAAGTCACTAGTCATGCTTAAAATAAAATGTAACGGTTGAGAACCCACCGTATGTTTTTGCCTAACATTTCAATGTATTCAGTGCCATGTTGTCTGGGTGGCATCAACATTCTCAGTGTTCTTACTCCACATTTAAAGGTTTGCTTTCTATACAAGTTTTGATGCTCATTTTTCATTTCTGTCCCCATATTTTTCTTCTCAAAAAAAAAAAAATCAAGGATCAGAAAAGAATAGTGGCTAGGGATTGATTTATTAGTGACTTCACTCGTTGCTCTCACCAGATAAATGCCTTACAAAAGCAACCTAAAGAGGGAGGGGCTTATGTTGACTCACATAGCAGAACATGGGTGTGAAAGCGTGTGGTAGCCTGAGAATGCAGTGTTCTTCATACTGTATCTGGAGTCCAGAGGCAGGGGAGGTGAGTATTGAAACTCTGCTTGCTTTCTGATTTGTATTCAGTCTAAGAATCCTAGCCATAGAGCAATCTTGTCCATATGCAGGGTGGACTCTGCCACCTCAGTTAAGCCTTTCTGAAAATGCCCAGCACTTCTTTCTGCTGTGATTCTAAATCCAATGTAATTGGCAGAGGCTTTGAACACCAACCACCAGGGTTGGCAGATATGGAAGAGATAGACCTTATCACAACAGTGCTTCCTATTTGTAGGAGGCTCTCTTGGCTGCTCTATGCTTTTTATTTTACTGTAAAATTGGGGAAGTAGAGATTCAATGAAGTTAAATTCAATACCTTACCCTGAATGAGCCAAGCAGCAGCTGTCTACTGCTTCTCTAGGACAAGGCAAGTTAGCAGTCCAGAAGGCTTGGTAGCCACACTTCGAGATTTTATCCCTTATTTTGCTTCCACATTGAAAAGGAAGCCTCCTTTTATTTTGAAGAAAGTCCTGGAGGACATTCTTGACCAAGATTTTAGCAAGGCATTGTTGCCTATGTTGGCCTCCTTGTGAATTTCTCTTCTATTTTTGGTAACCAGATCTCACTATATTTATTTGATGCCACACCTTGACCTTATCCTTAAGATAAATTGAAAACCTGTCTTGTTATTCATTCGATAAGGCATTGAGAGCCCAAATGGGCCAGAGGTAATATTAAACATTAGGGTTAATGAATAATACATGGAACCTGTCCACAAGGAGGTGAGATTTCTAGTACAAGAGGTAGTCATGTAAAATAAAATTGCACCTAGGTACACTACTAATATAATTTGAGAATGTACAAGGACAGTGGGGACCAACTCTACCGGGAGAAAAAAAAAAATAAGACAAGTTCCATAAAAGCAGAACCACTGCAGTTAAGACTTGAAGGACAAGAAAAAAATTTTCAAGGTGAAAGTCTTGTAGTAGAAGTAAGGCTAATGCGCAAGAAGATGTTGAAGTGGAGCGGATTCACGGCTTGTTAACACAGCAGTGTGGCACGGTATATTGGGATACAGAGAAGGGGAGGTGAAGTGGACAATGGCAGAAAAATTCTTTAGATTTTCATCAGGAGGGCACTGGAAGTTACCATAATATTTAAGTAGAGGAAAGCATACTTCAAACGTGTCAGTTTGACATTCATGTGTGAAGCATTAATTTGGAATGAGAGTCAAAACTGACCCAGAGTGGCTCATGACTGCCCCACACTAGTCCTTCGCTGGTACTGAACTCGTACCAGTTCAGGAACCCCGAGACCCCCCACAGCATCAGGATTCCACCCCCGCCCTCCCCCCCCCCCCCCCGACCTTCATGCTTCCTTGGAGGCCTCTATCTAATGTACCCTGCATGAAATCAATGTCCTGATGTACTAAATTCTCGATTTTTACATTCTGAATCAAATCCTTGCTTGTAGTCTTTACTCTTTTGAAAAATGAGTATGTATTGTGTGAGTCAGTATTGTATGCTTTGGTTTTTTTTTTCTCTCATGAAATCTTTTTGATTTCTTAATACCAAGCATTATTCATTACGTCCATATAATTTCTCTAAGCCAAAGTTATGTTAGCTAGAGTCAGGCAAAGGTTTTTCTCCACTAATTTTGGACTCTTGGTGACTAATTAACAGTAACCTTGGCTAATTTCACTTATGTATGCATGTATACACATATATCCCTATATAGCAGGGCTTACAATTTCATACACACATATGAACCCATATATCTATGTATACATATACACATACAGTTATATGAAATTGTATATATACAAATACGAAGTTGTATATGTATAAATTATAAGCATTAAATTGTGTGTATAAAATTTCCATATGTAGAAATTTGTGTGCATACACATACGTACTCGCATACAGACAGACAGACATGCGATACTAAAGCAGTGGAAGATGTTACTTAGAATCTGAGTTGGCCTAGAGAAAGGAAGTACTCCTGCATCAGTATTCAAATGCTTCAAATGGTAGAAAGGAGTCCTTTCTAGGCCAAGGAGAGCAGTACATATATAATAGGTCGTTGTAATTCTGAATATTGTATTGGTCTTCGTATTTTTACATCTGGTGCAGTCATTAAGAACAAAAAGTAATTGGATCCAATTAAAGTTATCTTAATCCCGTATATCAGTTAACCACCAGTTCTCTACAGTTAAAGAAAATCTTTAGCTAGATGCCACCCTGTTTCTTCAAGTTAGTCCTTTAAAATGTATGAAGCTATAAATGAATACAGAGTAAAACCATAGCAACTTTAGAAACAGGAAATGTTAAGAGGTATCATACGCTAAGGAGGAGAAAAAAAAGGCAGCTCGAGCCGTACGATATGGCTCCTGAGATCTGGGCAGCTGCAACCCAAAACAAAGGTGAAAGTTTTTATCTCTTAATAATATGTACTTTTTGAGTAATAAACTTTTTATAGTATCATTCGTGTAGCTGAAAGGTGAAACCTTTTAAACATGTCAGAGTAAATAAGGTGGGGGGAAAAAATCAAAAGAATGAATCAAATACAAGGTCACAAAACTTCCAAGTACCATCCGAGCACCAGAGAGGAAGTATGGTACTTTGATGCAAAAAGTCCCAAAGTTACAATACCTAGAATTTTCATTTCAGCAATTATAGCTTCAATATGAAGACCCTTTGTCTGTTCAAGGGCGTCATCACAGGTAGAATCCTACCTGAAATCCCCTCAAGTTTCCAGTTCTCCTGGGCACTTCCTCTTTAAGGTACTAACTGTTGCTAATCAATGGCACCTCATTATAGCTTCAGTGTAAGTCTGAACAAAGGATCCATTTCCCAATGGGCTGTAAAAATTAATGAAACATGAAACAAAGTTCCACTTCATGTAATGGGAAAACCTCAGAATTTTTGTGACTCTCAGAAGTGAGTCCCTATCTTTTGCAAACAAGTCAACCAGGAAGCGGAGATGTTATATCGTAATAACTCAGATCAAAACCGTCCCTGTTTCATGGAGGCCTTAAGCTTAGAGAATTTTGAAAGCCATCTTTGAGCATAACATGAAGGTATATGCAGGATTGTCGGCTAGTTAAAGCGAGGAATTAGGAGTCTACACGCCATAGTTGGGTGGGGTAAAAGCCAACCTGAGCACGTGCGAGACAAGTCAGTGTTGTTCAGTGCACTAGTAGAAGAAAGAGAGCACCAGGCACCTATGAAACCAGAAACATGGCTTTCCGTATTATCACTTCTGACTTTGGCTGAAGGTCTACAAATTGTGTGTCATAATGCCCAGGTGGGGCAAAGATTCTCCTGGCTCAGTTGTTGTCTGGGAGGCTTACTTCCTCCTTCTACTAACCTAGGCCTCGTCCTGGAAGCTTCTAGCCTCTGTGCAATCTAACCTAGTCCTAGGATGTTTTTAGCCTCTGAGACTTATGCCTTAATGAGCTCACCCTTACTTGTTTTTTTCTGAGCTCTAATCAGGCTGGTTAAACTCAGCTGTTCTGAATCAAACTCTTCTCCCGGCTGACTTATTTAATCTGGCTTCTTCCTTGGCCTGGAATTGCGCTACTTGGCCTCAAACTGACTCAGCAATCTACACTAATCTTCCGGCTTCTCGTTTTCTGGCTTGTTCTATCTTCACCTGCAACCTACATCTCTATTACAGTGATGGTTTAAACAAACAAACAAACAAAAAAACCAAACTCCCCCTCTCTCTGAAAAACTGCTCCTTTTTTTTTTTTTTTAATTTATTTTATGTATGAGTGCTCTGCCTGCATGTACACCTACATGGCAGAAGAGGGCATCAGATCACATTATAGATGGTTGTGAGCCACTGTGTGGTTCCTGGGAATTGAACTCAGGACCTCTGGAGGAGCAGTCCGTGCCATCTCTCCAGCTCCAAAAAAGCTGCTTCTCAAGTAGCTTCCCTTTCCACTCTCTTCTCATGAGTATTGGGCATAACCTATTCTGTCAAATCTTCTCTGACTTGTCACCTTTTCTGCCACTCAATTAGACATCACTTTCAAACATGGGTGCTTCCTTAAACAAACTAACTTTACCTTTGTGTGCGATTAAAGGCATGTACTAACACTCCTGGAACTAAACTTTTCTTTACTTGCTCGATACTTGCTCTTTACCAGGCTGGCCTTGAACTCAGATCTGTTTGCCTGTCTCCTGGATTAAAGGTGTGTTGGTATTCTAGCCGGATTACACAGATGTAAAAAGTCTTGGGATACAATCTCTTGCCAGAACAGCCATGGTTTGAGTTAACATTCTTCTACACTCCCTGGGACAAATCAAGTACTTTGGATGGTGCAGCACAGTTCTGTGTTAATATTGCTAGAGGGTCAAAGACTTAAAGAGTAGCCAGGGAACAGATGCTTGCACGTAGCACGGAAAATGGAATCTATCCAGAAGTATTGAACAAAAAAAACATGACGTAGGAATTTACTCCATGCTGAACAAGACAGTGGTGGGTGGCTCAAGGCCTTAAATTGAAAGACCCCTTTTCAGTAGGAAGTGTTTCTTTTAAGCCTGATAGCAGGTGATACACATTTTTATTTTCCTGGCTCAGCATTTCTGTCTTCCTGCCACAGAAAACTAACAAAATACAAAAGTAAAAACACGATCAAACAAAATAATATTAAATTATTCCAATTCAAAAGCCATTTAAAGTTCTTCTATAAGATTGTTATGAGCACAGATTCTCATTAATGATCTATTAACTGAAAATCTAGGACATTTAGATTAGCCACGTGTTATATATTAATTTGTTCCAGAGATTGTCATTTTTGGGTGCTATTCTGATTTAGGTATTTATTCTCATACTAGATCTGCATCAAACAGGCTACACCTTTAGATGCATTTATTATGTAATGCCTTAATGTGTAAATAGCATTACTACAAGCTATCACTTTATCAAAGCCACATTTCCTAAGAAGAAGCAGTATATTGCTAATAGTTCAGGCCAGAAAGTTCCTGCAGTAGGAAGTTACTATTGATTTGCATTTCCTACCTAAGTAATTCACAATTGATTTATAATTCCTCACCCTAAACAAAGTGCTTCAGTCATTAGGAGAATTAAAATAAGACGAATTGAAGAGGGGGAATTTTGACTGACCACATAATAACAGGAATAAACGCCTACGATTTCCTTTTTCCTCTTTGCACTCTATTTGGCAGTGGTCTTTCTTTTACTTTATTACTTAAACGAGAATGTTCTCATTATTCCAGATTGGTTCTGGAAAGTCTTCCTTCCCCAGTTGGAAGAGACTCCTGGAAATAATTTACATAGTCCGTAGACTACACACTGTGAAGCTGAAGAAGGGGGAAAATAAACTTCGGAGTTTCCTAATGGATTTCAGTTTCAGCCATCTCCTGTTCTAAGCACTTGTCTGGATTGTGTCCTGCCTCCCAGCCTGTTGGGGCATGACCATGGCTGCACTCACTTACATGCAGGAAGTAAGGGCTGACATCTCCAACAGAAGTGACATTGTAACTCTAAACATCTAAAACTCCAAAGAGGGTCTTCAGCTACCACGTGGAAATGAAGGCACTGGGTCTTCTAAAGGAGTAAAAATAAAACATAGACAGTTAACCCTCACTTTCAGTTTCCTTCCCATGAATCAAATCCTCCTGCGCACATGCCTAGCGTGGTCTCCTTACAGAGAAGGCGAGGCATCCCACACAGGAGAATAAAACAGATGATGGCAGAAATCTCTTCTCTTCTACAGAGAGACACAGTAAACAAGGTGGCCAAAGAAATGTAGGGCCCCATGGGCTCCTCAGGTCACCCAGAGCTGAACTCAAATCAGTTCGGTGATTCTATTGCTATGAAGATGCAGAATAAAAGTCAAAGTAGAAAGCGGTTGGCAAGGTTTGCATGTTCTAAAATTAAACGTAGTCACCCTCCAAAGATTCCTGATCACATTTGAATATTTTGTTTACTTATTTATTTTATTTATTTATTTAAGAAATATATTTTATTAATTTATTCATATTAATTCTCAATGGCTAGCCCATCCCTTGTATCCTCCCATTCCTCCCTCCTGCTCATTTTCCCCTTACTCCCCTCCCCTATGACTGTGAATGAGGGGAACCCCTTCCCCCTATATATGCTCATTTGATAATTCACCTACTCCCACGACCACACTGCCTTGGGGATAGCCCCCTTTTAATGCAAGCCGTTTTCCTTATTTCACAACGGTATGCCATTTGTCGCCTTGAATGTATTTTTACCTCTGCTTCTTGATTCCCCCCCCCCCATTTTCATACTGATATTTTGACATGAATATAATTTAAAGTAATGTTTTAGCTCTACTCACTAAAGCAGGAAGACATCACCTGCCTTTCACCTCCTTTATCCTCTGCACATCTAGTGTCAACCTGTGTCCAGGAAGAATGACTTCCACTACCTTCTAGGTCTAACTAGCTAGCAAGAAACACCAACTGGGATCAGATAACTACATGAAATAGAGGCAAGAGTAATGTTAATTCTGTCCTCCAACTAGGTGACACTTTCTGGGGATGTTTGTATAGTAGGAGTGACTAGATGACCCTATTCTTTTTTTTTTCCTTTATTAATTTATTCTTGTTACATCTCAATGGTTATCCCATCCCTTGTATCCTCCCATTCTTCCCTCCCTCCCATTTTCCCCTTATTCCCCTCCCCTATGACTGTGACTGAGGGGGACTTCCTCCCCCTGTATATGTTCAGAGGGTATCAAGTCTCTTCTTGGTAACCTGCTGTCCTTCCTCTGAGTGCCACCAGGTCTCCCCCTCCAGGGGACATGGTCAAAGGTGAGGCACCAGAGTATGTGAGAAAGTCATATCCCACCCTCCACAATACTGTGGAGAATGTTCTGCCCATTGGCTAGATCCAGCTCACCCCAGAGTTGAGAAGTAGCCTACCTGCCTTGCCCATGTTGACCTAGTACCGGTGGTATCTTCTTGATGCTAAGACTCTCAGAAGTCAACTCTTTGAAATCTTGAACCCCAAATATGAATTAATAAAGAATCTCTTTATATTAGCCTAAATAACTCACATGTGTTTATCTCTTTTCCTAGTAGGACTGTGACTCATCAAATTGAAAAGGAAATATCATTTATTGTATTACCGTATTTGAGGAGCCACATACTTTTTACCACGGTGCCAATTCAAACTACAAAAGTGGCAGTCTTTTACGCAAACAAGTGGATTGATAGAAAGTAGTGTGACACAATGGATTTTCCTGTGGCCACTGATATTGACGTTCAAATGTTGTTTCTTCCTCATTTTGTATGTGTGAACATAAGGCAAGTTACACTTCTCAAAATCTCATTAACTTATTTGTTTGGTATCTGTGTATGTGAGTGTGTGTGTGTGTGTGTGTGTGTGTGTGTGTGTGTGTGTGTGTGTAAAACACTTGTTTACAGGTGATTAAACAGGTCAGAAAAGAACATCAGATCCCCTGGCATTGGAGCTACAGGAGTCTGTGATGTGCCTAGTGTTGGGTCTTGGAATTGAAATGTGGTCCTCGGCAAAAACAACAGTTACTCTTAGCTATGAGCTGAACAAGGAACAAGGATAACAATAGACATACTGAACTGGACAGGGGAGGGCCCATGAGGCCTCAACCCTACACAAAGAACTATAGGCAATCAAAGAATGTTGAGAGGAGGAGAAACAGTTTTCCCCAGGTAAGAGTATACCATTTAGTTACCCAATACCAAGTACTCTGCCCTGAAAACATATAAAAGAGTAACAGCATAAGTAATATAATACAGACAGGGAAGGTTGTATCTGTGTATTTAGGAATATGTATGTGTCTATGTGTATATGTATATATGTATCTGAATGTAACAGCAATTAATAAAAAAAGAGACTATGAATTCGAAAGAGAACAAGGAGGGGTATATGGGAAGATTTGAAGGAGAAGGAGGAGGAGAAAGAGAATTATACATCAATTGTATAGTTGAAGTAACGATACAATGATCTCAAAAAGCAAGCAAGTAAATAAATAAATAAATACCCAACATGTGACATCTAATTCTAGCAGCAGTGTTGAAATGATGTTCCAAAGGTTGAAACCTCAAATGAGAATTTGACACTAAGAAATTCCACAGCTGCTTTACTCAGTTTATGAACAAACACTACATTCTTGTAACTATCCAAGAATCATGACTAACATCCTGAATTACTTTTGTCTTTTGATTTATTAATTAGCTGTACATCCTCGTCATAGTCTCCTCCCTCTTCGCCTCCCAGTCATACCCTCCCACCCTCCGTTCCTCTCACCATCTCCTTCCCCTCTTCCTCAGAAAAGGGGAACCCCCTGCCCCTTGCTCATCCACCCCAGATCATCAAGACCTATCAGGACTGAGTGTGCCTGGCAAGGGAGCCCCGCCAGGGGAAGTAATTGAAAATCTGGCAAGAGAGTCCATGTCAGAGACAGCCCCCCTTGCTCCCCTTACTAAGGGTTTCATATGAATCCAGAGCTGTGAATCAGCTACATCTTAGTAGGGGCCTAGTCCACTCAAGGTCCTTGGTTGGTGCTTTAGTGTCAGTAGGCCCCTCTGTGCCCTCGTTAGGTAGCTCTGTTGGTCTTCTTGTGGAGTTCCTGTCCCCTCTAGGTCCTTTACTCCCTCCCCTGACTCTTCCACAAGGCTTTCTATGACTCATCCAATGTTTGGCTGTGAGTCTCAGCATCTGTTTAAAGGCGCTGTGGGGTGGAGCCTCTCAGAGGACAACTCTGCTTGACTTCTGTGTGCAAGGATAGCAGAATATCCTTATAATAGTGTCAAGGGTTGGTTCTCTCACGTGGGGTGGGTCTTGGCTTGGGACAGACATTGGTTGGACTTTCTTTTGCTCTCTGCTCTATCTTCTCTATATATTGTATGCATATCTAGTATGCAGGAAGAATTTTGAGTCGATTTTGTGGGTGGGTTGGTGCTCCCCACCCTCTTAGTAGAAGACGTGTCTAAGTAGAGGGTGCCCTCTTCAATCTCTTTGGTCCCTGTTACTAAGAGTCTCTGCTAGAGTCCCCCTCATATTTCCCTGGAAGCCCACAGAGACTTAAGTCTCCAGCTTGTCACAGATATGGCCCCTACCCACAGTTTCTCTTTTCTCCATAGGCCTTTTGTCCTTCTGCCCCCAGCTCATTCCAGGTCTGATCTCCACCCTTTTTTTCTCTGTTTCTCCTCTCTTACTTTGTTTCCTCTCTTCAACCGCTACCTCAAGTCTATTCTAGTTCCCATTCTGAGTGAGATTTAAGCATCTTTTATTAGTTGGTCTCAGGACTTGTGAGTTTCCCAGCTTTGGAAGTTTCCTCTCTTCAAGAGATAGTTTGGAGGTTAAAATAATGAAGAACCACATGCTAATGACGATGATGATGACAGTGATGATGGTGGTGATAGTGGTGCTTTACCAAGAATAACTCTGTGCCAGCATTGATCTTAGCATGCTCTATATGTTGAATATTTAACATTCAAGACAATGATGTACTGTATTATATTATTAATGTCCCATTTTACCGATAGGGAAATTGAGGCAACAGTTATGTAACAAATTATGGGTATATCTAAGTGAAAATTCAGCTTTAGAATCCAGATCCTAACAACCATGTACCAAGACATCATATCCTGCTAATTTATATCCTATTTTTGTATACCATAGGCATTCTGTGTTCCTGCCTTAAAATTCAAATGTCTTATTTAAAATAATAATACCAGCAAAAACATTCAAGTAAGTACTTCTCAGAGTGAATATCATTAGGCCATTTTAATTTATTATTGAATATTCTATTCAGCACAGTTAGATGCTTGCTTTTTATGTTTATTTTATTGAAATTACATTCATCAGGATTTTTTTTCTCTAAACTGTGGACTGAATATTGGACTTGCTGCTTAGTCCTTCTGTCTATACAAAATGTGATGATGTGTAACTCAAACCATAAGCCTTTTCTGTCATGGTTATTGTGATAGAGTTTAATTTACCTGAATGCAATCAGGTTGACTAAACATGAAAATAAACCCAAGGCTTTCAGTTGTCTCTCGCATCCATCTCCAAGAGATTTCCAGATATTAAAATGCTTTATGCCTGATGAATCAAGACCTGGGTAGCGATTCCTCTAAGAAGAAATTAAGGAATTAATGGGGGAGGGGTGTTAATGGGAAGCACATTGTTAACCTAATCCCAAAATATCTCTACATAAGTTGTCATCATAAATATCCCAATTTTTTTTTGTAACTGTGGCACAATTAAGCAGTGTTAGCCAAAAGATGGCTCATTTCATTCAAGTTGACTTACACACACACAAACAAAAAAACAGCTTTAAAGAAGGACACAAGGTCACTCATTTGACAACCCAAATGATACATTCTTAGTCTGAGTTACATTAAAAAGAAATATCAGGTGTGGTGTAATCTATAGGACAACTGGCTTCCAGGCTTCCAAGCCATCACAATAAGGAAAGCAGCAATCCACTAAGAAGCTGACTTAAATAAAAGGGAAAAGACAGCAGTAACTAAGAGCAACTCGTCATCCTGGACCAGCATCTCTACTGGGTGATAGCTGGCGAGCCAGTAATATAGCTACTTCTTTCTAGAACCTAAAAGAGGAATCTCAGTTTGATAACTAGACTGTGCCTAGGTAAGAAAATACGCTTAAGAAATACACACTGAAGTATTAAGTAAAAAGATATGCAATCTATACTTAAATTATTCAGAAAAAGGATTTTTTGTGTGTTTGTGTGTGTGTGGGTGTGGGTGTGTGTTTATCTTTTAAAGAAAATGAGATACGGTTTGTTTGTATTTTTTAACATAGTCATGAGATTTCTTCAGTCTGGCTCTACTTCATGATCACAATTTTTACAAGAGTATGGCTGAAAAGCCTTAGAGAAACCGAGCAAAATTGGGAGAATTGCTAAAATCTAATGTAGAAATAATGATAATGTTATAGCCAGCAATTTGGAATTTCCACAAAATCGTAGAAGTGTTGCAAAACCCTCCAATTATTTACTTGCTGATTACAGTCTTTGTATAGAATTGCATGCTGTGTGTATTATCAAGTTATGCACATTACTGTACAGAGGAATCTACTAAGTACCTTATACACTGTATTTATGGGCAATTTAGGGATTTTCCATGGTAATTCTGGCTATGAACAATTTTCAACTTATTTAAGATCTTAAATCCAGCTTTTAAATATCACTGCAGTGTACTTCTAGAAAAATCCAGGTTATTTTTGTGTTTTGTTTTAGGCTTAATTTCAAAGATCTAAATTTTGTAAAATGCAGCCTCCACTATGTTGAAGTATGTTGATTTGTTTTTAATGATCATAATTTAATGGCTGTAATAGAGCTCTCACAACTGTGGTCTCTAGGTGGAAACAGGCAAAGGCGGGACACGGTGGAGACGTGAGGGAAGAAGTGAGATTATTTCAGAGCCCACCTCAGCACCAGAAAAGACATGATTGTGTTCCTTTGTGGCAGCAACATCTCCTGGGTGGCCTTACACTTACTGGCCTCTCCTAGTTCCTTGTAACGACGTTTTCAAATTCTGCCTCTAGAAAAAGCTATTAGAATAATATACTAAGATGGAAAAGCCAGACTTGTTTCTAGCATAAATATAATCACTGAGTGGTGATTAATCTTCCTTGTCACAAGGCTGGATTGACAAATGTCTCAGGTCATGGAGGCAAGCCTCTGAAGGTGTGCCTATGATGGTCATTTTTGAAATGGAGATCTGAGAAAGTAGCCCTACCCTGAGAGTAGGCAATGTCATCCAGTAGGAGAAGTCCTGGGATAAATAAAAGAGGAAAAAAGAAGAAAGTAGATGAGCCAAGACAATGGCATTTCCCTTTATCTTTTCTCTGAACCTTACAGATATGACACAGGCCCCTTGTGATCCTCCCACCACAGCCATGAGTGGCTCCTGCCGCCTTGCCTTCTCCATCATGACCAACTGTCTGTACTTTTAAACTGTGAACCACATTAAATTCTTCCTCCTTTTAAGTGGCTTCTTGGCAGGTATTTTTCCACAACAGCAATTTTTTAAAAGCTTAAAAAAGAAAAGAAACTAATAAACTACACTGCTGAGTTGTTCCCCCCCCCCCCAAGTCCCTCAGTGGAAGGACAGCAGTAAGGCTTTTGGGTGGATGCAGACAGGGATCTTTAAACGAGCTAAAAACTGAACAATTGCTTGGTTACTTTGATTGCATCATCAGTTATCCTGGGAAGATGATACATATTCTAGTAATAATAACTTAGGTGGTAGGTTTTGGGGATGAATGGGCTTGAAGAATGTTTTAAAGCAAGCAATGAAGTATTTGAAGCCTCACTTCCCTAGCAAGGGCTGTCTGAAATAGCAGCCATGGATGCAGTGTGTGTGGGTGGTTTCTGTTCCCAGCATCCATGTTTAGGTCTAGAGATGGTAAAAGCTCCTCTTTTAAGCTCCAGAGTGCTTCACCATCTGTAGTTGGTTTTCTATAACTCTGTCTCACCCGCCTGTAGATAAACTCTTTATTAAACTCTTCAGTTATTCCATGTGACTGTGCCATCTGTTTTCTTAGTTGGAACCTAACCAAAAAAAGATATTTATGAGCTCAAAAAACACGTGTTCACTTGTACATATTTATTGTACATGTCTATTGTTAAAAAACAGCATCTTGAGAGTGTGATCCGTCATCACTGTGCATAATAAAGTCATGGAATCTGCAATAAGAGGAGAACCACACAGTGACTTTACACCTGTATTTATTTGCCATGAAATGGCTCAGTTTTAGTCTCTTGTGAGGGCCCTGGCAGAGGGTGGTGGTGCTGTGTTCTGGAAAACACAGTACAGTCGAGGCCTAGCTCTGCTCTTTAGCTCTTGGACGCTAGTTATGCAAGCTGTAGTTCTTCGGTTTCTCTAAGAATCTCCATTGCCATAATAAGAATTGGCCTAGGGACTCAAAATGGTTTTATTTTATTTATTTCTACTTGTCCCAGCTGTCAAGAACTGGAGAATTGACCATAAATCCTTGCCAAGTGCAAGGGCAGCTGGGATATGACTGGTTGTCTGTTGTGGCCATCTCTACATTTCTAGCATGACTCTAATCTTGTGCCCTCTAGCCACATCCTACTGTGAACATGTGCAAGTCTTTGTGTCTAGATGAGAGAGAGACAGAGACAGAGACAGAGAGACAGAGAGAGGCAGAGAGACAGTGTGTGTGTGTGTGTGTGTATGCTTTCATGGGCACCTGTATATATGTGAGTGTGTGCGTGTTATATGTGTATGTTGTGTGAGAATGTATATGTTGTGGATGAATGTGTGTGATTGTGTGTATATGAATGTATATATATATGTGTGTGTGCATGTATGTATGTGTATGTGTATGTGTATGTGTGTGAGTATGTATGTAATGTGTATGTGTGTATGACTGTGTGTGTGTGCCTGTGTGTGTGTGTGTGTGTGTGTGTGTGTGTGTGAGAGAGAGAGAGAGAGAGAGAGAGAGAGAGAGAGAGAGATTTCTTGGGCACCAGTGTGTTTGTGTGTGTGTGTGTGTGTGTGTGTGTGTGTGTGTGTGTGTGTATGTGTGTGTGTGTTGAACCTCCAGGTCCAGTGTTTGCTCACATTAACTCCTGTCAGGTAAACCCAGCGGGGTGATATCTGTCTCCCAAGAATTGGGTAGAAAATGAAAATTATGTCATCTGCCACACACACCCTCTATAATATACTCACAAAGAAAAGCTTAGAAGTAACTTTAGTATGAACAAAAGAAAGAAACCATTTACTTGAAGTCTAGCCTATAGCACAGTGGGAAGAGAGCTTGCCTCACATGCACAAACCTCTGGCGTATGCCTAAAGAAAGAAAGGAAGAGGAAGATGAGGAGAAACAGGAGGAGAGGGAGGAATGAAGGAAGAAAGACATAGCTAAATATTTTAAGAGAAAGCTAGCAAGAAAATAAGTAAGTGCAGTTCTAAATGATTTTTAAAAATGTTCCTCTAGACTTTTGCCTCCTTACAGAGACACCATCATCTTTTCCTATGTGTATTGTGAAAACATCCACCAAGTACTGTATTGAATTATTTTGTATGACTTAGCAGGGCTGCTTGCTCTCTGTTAAGCCTGTTTGCAAATTAAATATAGGAAAAGACACAAGGCAGACATGCAGGGGCACAATTAGAAGCCAGTCACACTGGGTTCCATCCATCACTGGCTCGCATGGCCAGGGACCATTTCAGTTTAGTTATAAGACATATATTTCAACTGAATACAAAAACCCATATAACACATATCCTGATATGTTCAGGGATGAAAGTGAATGCAAAGCCTGTGTCACACATGAGTGTTCCAGCACTTTAAAAAAAAAAAAAAAAAGACTGTTTTTCTACAGGACCTGTTGTGAATAGCCAACACAGCGACAGGAAGTTCTCAATCCTGGGGCTTCTTATCAGGCTCCACCGGAAACTGCTGAGTAACAAAGAAAGGAATGAAAGGACTGACTTCAGCGACTCCCCTGGCTTCTCACAGGGCGCGTGACAGATGCTCAGACTTCCTGCTCGGAACGCACAGTTGCTTCTTATTTAACAAATTACACACTCTGTTGTATCAGAAATAGTGACTAAAAGCCTTGGAGTCCAACTTAGACAAACCTGGCTGTGAATGCCAGCTCCTAGCCTGGAAATGAATTCATTTCATTGAAACTAGGCTATCTCAGTAAAAAAAAAAAAAAAAGAATAGTGCAAACATGTACCCAAAATTAGTAAATGAAATAATGCATGGAACACACAAAACATGTCGTCTTGTGTGTGCAGAGTTCCCAGCACTGTTTTGCCTTTTGAAATTGCTATTGTCACAGGGGCACTGGAATATGCCAGCTTTTCCATTTGATCTTATTATCTTTCTTCAGAGGAGATCAAAGTAACTGTCCCTCCAAACCCTTTGTCCTGGCATTTGGCCATATTCAACAGCTCACAAGGGATTTTCTTGTGGAATTCCCATCAGCACATTCGCTTTGATGTGTGTGACCAGCTCATCAGCTACCTCAAAGGTGTTTTCCTTACTCACTACCGTGGAGCCAGCAAACCTCCCACCTTCACAAGGGCAGCTAGAATTATGACTCTAATTTTTTTTAAACAAAGAAACTGCAGACACAATCAATGTATAATTAATACATTGTTTTTCTACATGTATCCATATAAATATTTATATTCATTACATATGTATATAAATATTTTTATAAATAAAAATTCATATATATTATCATATTATAAAAATAGATAAGTCTGGCCACCACTGATGTTCACCCTATAGTTCATGATTACAACTCTTCTAACACGTGAAAAGCAGTCAGTGTACAGTTTTGCAAAAGGTAGATCCAGGTTTAGACCAAACTTTTTGAGCTTTGACTATTTATATTTAACACCCTTCTTAAACTTCTTGACAGTTACGCAGTTATTAAAATGAACTAACATTTATCATGTAAAATGAGTTCCAAAATTCAAAACCCGTGATGGTGCTACATGAAGACAAAGTTGAAGGCAGGCGGACAAGGTCCCAAGTGACGTCTTTAAGCACCGTGACAAAGCCAGACCATTTTTCTCCTTGGCTGCAGCAACATCCCAGACAGCTAACATCTGCCTAGCTCTAGCTTCTACTGCACAGCAATCCCCAGTCTCAGACATTCTTCTCCACTTTCCTTCAGAGCACGTAGCTCAGTTGGTAGGCTTTCTGCCTAGTTTGTTCTTAGTTCTAGGTTGAGCTTCTCGCATCATAACCAGGCCAGGTGGTCCATGCCTGTAATCCCAGCCCTGAGGAGGTAGAGGAGCAGGGATTAGGACTTTGCGTCACGTTCAGCTACACAGTGAGCTCAAGGCCATCCTCTGATACATAAGACCTTATCTTGGGAAAGACATAATAATAATGTAAGCAACAATGACGACAACAACAACAACAAAAAGCTCACAGAGGATGAGAGTAGAAGAGGAGTCTCAGGAGACATCCTCTTCCCATGCTTTCTGCTTTAGCCTCTCACCAAACCTGTGTCCGGGTTAAGCTCTTCCACTGCCTACCGTTGTGTTGTGAGACAGAACACTTAGGTCGCTATTTTCTTCTCTCTGCAAAGTTAAGTTACTCGTTCGGATGCTATTTTTAGACTGCTGTTTGCCAGAAACACCAGCAAATATGTGTTCAACTGCGTTTGTCACTTTTCCTGGAAGGTGACATGTCAACACTATTCCTAAGTCAGTTCATGTCTCCAGCCTGTGCCAGGTACCATGAAACACCCACAAAAGGAAAACACTGAGTCCTTGACCATGTTGGAAATCAGAACCTTGTTTAGGTAGAGAATGCAACTCCACAAACAGTGTCAGAATCTGCAGTCCTTACACATAAACCAGAGGTCACAGTGAGTCTACCATGCCTTCTTCTGTGATAATTTCCAGTACTGCCTAGAAGTCCATTGATATCTGAGTGGGCTTTAGGTATCGCAGAATTAATCAGAAGCATCAGCCTTCACAGCCCCTTCTAGGACACGTATCTTTATGGACCTTTGCATAAAAGTACTTTTCTCGTCTTGTCAAAAAAAACAAAACAAAACAGATAGCCTGCTTATTCTTTTTCTGAGTTCTACCAGGCCTCCCCACCATGGAGGGAAGAATAAGCAGGCTACCAAGACAAGACTTGACAGCCTATAACCATTTAGTCGGGGAGCAGGTCCCCCTCGGTCACAGACATAGGGCAGGGGAATAGGGTGAAAGCAGGAGGGAGGGAGGAATGGGAGGATATAAGGGATGGGATAACAAATGAGATGTAATCTGAATAAACTAATTAAAAAACAAAACAAAACAAAAAACCTATAAAAATTAGGAATCTGCAATATTAGTACATCTAGAGCTGCTCAGCAAGGTGAGGAAATGGTGTGTTCTGGAGTTCACTGAGAGAACCTGACCCACCTCAATTTCCCCCAGACTGAGACAAAGCCTTTATTACACTGTCCTGTTCGGTAACTTCTTTGAAGCAAAGACAGTATGCCCGTTGAAAGTCTTCATTAGAATTCAAGGAAGCTGCTTAGAAGAAAGAATCCATTAACCAATTCACTCAAACCATGCGCTAATGGTATATAATCTGTTACTTTGATACCAAAGACAAAGGCTTTAAGAAAACATTAATATGAAAGGGTTGTAATGTATGGAGAACCTACAGAAAAAGAATCCAGAATCAAAGACCTACAGTTGTTCATGGACAATGAGAACATACATCTAAGGTGAACTTTTTTTCAGAGGCACCAAGGGAAGAAAATCAGAAAGCTCACAGAAATGATTCTACTGTGCCCCGCTTTTCTGGGCAAGACTTATATTCTGAAATGAGACCAGACTGGAAAGGGTCTTGGAGACTCATCTCAAGTCTTTGGCTTCAGAATGTGGAAGTGCCCTCCCTTCTCAGCAGCACTCAGCAGATCCGGTGACAGAACAGAGGTTAAAATGCTAGCTTCTCAACTTTCCACCTGACTTGTTGAGTTGTGTAAAAAAAAAAAAAAAAAAAAAGAAAAAAAGAAAAAGAAAAAAAAAGAAAAGAAAAGAAAAGTGCATGCATTATCCTTGGTTGGTGCATCAGTTTGTGCAGGCCCCCCTGGGTCCAGGTTCACCAGCCTTGATGGTCTCTTTGTGGGAGCTCCTGACTGCTCCAGGTCTGTCTATGCCTCCACTCTTCCAGAAGACTCTCAGTGCTCCATGGTGGGGGAGAAGCTCCTCCCTGCCACCTTGTCAGGGGAATAGGGCAGTGGTGGAGGGGATGGGAGGATTGGAAGCTCTGAGTGAGGGCTTTTTAATTTTAAAAGGTGTGTGGGAGTGCAGAAAGGAATGTGTTTGCTCTCAAGATTCCTTAGATAAGAATTTTCTGGATTCTATCTTTGAGACAGTTGTCTATGATGAGTGCTTGCTTAATAAAAGGCTTTTCAACAAGGATCAAATTGGAATTTAAATGCAAAGAAACTCTGACAAAGCATGTGTTAAAATTCAAAACTGGAAACATCCTGGTGGATCAGAGGTTGGTATACTGCAGAGACACATTTCCTCTTTTCTTCCCACACTCTCATCTTAAAAATAATACCAGACAGTAGGAGACATCAAAGCCAAGCCGCAGAGACAGGAGGAAGTGACTGTGGAAGCAGGAAGGCTTTCAGCAAGGTGGGTCCCTAACAAATAAGCAAGGTGACAAAGGGGACAAAGCCACCAGTGAACAGATCCGTGTCTCAAAGCAAAACAGAAGTGTGGATCCAGTCTCAGACAACATGGAAAGTTTCCCTGATAATGTTGGTTAACTCAGAAAATTATCCAATGTCAACAGCTAAAACTTTTACATATTTCTTTTCTTTTTCTTTCTTTTTTAAAAAAGCTCATGGAACACAAAGGAAAAGGAATGGCATTTGAGTCATGTAGATCTTTTTTTATTCTCACAGAAAGGAGTCATTATCAAAAAGAGAACGATGAAAGGGCAGGATACAAATTTTGTGTGTTCTATATATTTATCTACTATTCGTCTTTCAGAGAAAGTGTGTCCTTGCTTAAAGAGCTAAGTAGATGTGGGTTCTAAACAGATTTTTCTCTGTTTTGGCTCTATGACTGTGGACAAGCTATTACCTTTGCCTCTCTTGAAATAGTTGCAATAAGAAATGACTTACAGGTTAGTCTCAAGGATTAATTACAGAAACCAAACAGATGGAAAACACCCAATATGACGGCCAGCACACAGCAAGCATTCAACTAAAATATATTCCTGTTCTTTCAAGCGCCCACCCAGAAAAATCTGTTTCCTGTATACAATGTTTAGGAAGGCCCACTTCCTTAGCCTTCTAAACATAGCTTCAATAACTTCAAATTTGAATGATTCCCACCTTAAAAATCTTCTTCTGTGACTGGAGAGGTACCTCAGTAATAGGAGACTGTCTACATTGCCCAAGACCCTAACCTTTATTTCCAATACCACATTCAAAAAGGGAAAATATAAGAAATAGTACTTAGCCCTTGACAGTATCACTGAAGCATCTTTAAAATGATTTGTTTGTGATGTGTGTGCACATTTATGTGTGTGTGTTAGTGTGTGTTCATGTGTATTCCTGTGTACAGGTCGGAGAACATCTTGTGAGAGTTGCTTTCCTCTTTCTAACATATGAGTCCCAGATACTGGTCTTAGGTTTCACGTGATCAGTATTGAAACCAAATGCCTTTACCATCACAGCCGTAGCATATGACCGTTGCAACATTAAACCATATTTTAAAATGTCATTCAATTTGAAAGTGACGGGAATAGTGAGATAGAAACATGAAATTCTTACCACAAGGACACAGGCTATTGACAGCAAGAAGGTATTTGCAACAAAGTGGTTGACAGTCCTGTTTTATTTTAGATCAGCACAAAAATCTATAAGCATCAATAGAACATTGGAAACAACAGCAACCAAAAAATGAGCAAGTTACTTCTAAGATCTGTATATACAGTCACTAAGTATATAAAATGATGTTCAAGTCTGTTAGTATCAAAAGAAAAACACAGGAAGCAAAGGGGATAGTTTGCCCATCAGATGGACAAGGAGAAATGAATACATTGATAATATTGAGAGTATTAAGCTTAAGAAACAAAGGTCAGCCATTTCTTTGGAGAAGCTATGGTATTTTCTTCATGAGTTTAAATGCTTGTATTCTGTGACATGTAAATACAACTACAAAAGAGCTAGGTACACTTCTCATGATAATATATGTGTATAATGATATTTATTATAATATTATTTGAAATATTAACATCATTGAAAATTACTTAAATATGAGTATACTAGAATTCTTTAATCGGTAATGAAAAAATTAAAATGACTGAAAATTAGGAAATGTTAAAAATTCCATGAGAAAAATATCTTGAGAGTTAATTCATTTATTGGACTTATGAGTCATAAAGAATAACAATTGCTGCGATATTCTTTCTCTGGGTGGCATGCAAACTTCATTTCCTCAGTGATTTCATTCATCAATGTATGATATCCCAAATCTAAGCTTTCCAAAGATGTTGAGCAAAACAAATATTAAAGGCATATTTTTATAGCAAACAGAAATATTCCTTGAAGATACTTTTATTAAAATCATAGGAAACACATATTTAAGGCAAATCCAAGCAAGAGAAACAGGTTTTTGTTTTGTTTTGTTTTGTTTTTGTTTTTTTGGTTTTTGGTTTTTCAGTTTGTGAAAGAAAATGACCTTGTAGCAGTAAATGAGTTTGTCTTAACATACTGGAAAGCTATCTAAAAGGAATAATGTGAGTAGACACGATCCTGAAATACCTGATGCATTCATTGAAAACTAAAGCAGATTCTCAGTTACCTCTGATGAGTGAAACTTAAGGATAAGAATCTGGAGGGTGGGGTCTGACTTTCACACGAACTCTGGTGCCCCATATTTGACCATGTCCCCTGCGTGGGGAGACCTGGTGGCACTCAGAGGAAGGATAGCAGGCTGCCAAGAAGATACTTGATACCCTATGAGCACATACAGGGGGAGGAGGTCCCCCTCAGTCACAGTCATAGGGGAGGGGAGTAAGGAGCAAATGGGAGGGAGGGAGGAATGGAAGGATACAAGGGATGGGATAACAACTGAGATGTAATATGAATAAATTAATAAAATATATTTTAAAAAAGGAATCCACAAGAAGTTGTGCTATGAGAATAAACAGTCCCTCAACTTCAGAAGCTTCATGTAACTATGATTTTGCTACTCTCCTTTAGCCAGAAAAACTACATTGTTCCTCTGTGTACCTTATGGGAGCTAGGGGAGCATACAACTTTATCACAGGGGATCTGTCAATGGTGACTGTTACATCTTATTTCATACCATGGTGCTTTTCATGTAAATTATTGTAATTTTAATTTAAATATTCACAAATGGGGGCTGAACAGAGGCCTCAGTGGTTCAGAGCATCTGCTGGTCTTCCAGAGGACCAGGTTCTGGTTCTCAGTTCCCACATTGGCAGCACACTACAATCTGCAACTCCAGTTCCAGGGCATCTTATGCCCCCCGCTGGTCTCAGCTGTCACCAGGCATATTCACACAGTGCACATATACACATGTGTGGGAAACCCCCTCATACACATGAAATAACATAAAGGTTAATATGTACATTCAAAGGAGAAAAATCAGCCTCTGATTTTGCTTGGCAAGATATTTGATCATTCTCCAACCTTACTTTCGTCTTTAAAATCCTCTTCTTTAGCTCTTAGGCCCTTGGAGACTTTGAAACAGAAGAAAAACCTCCCTGGCGAAGTGTATAATTTACAGGATCACTGAGATTTCTGTTCTATCAAGAACTTAGAATTCGGGTAGTGAAGAGTCAGGGCGCTCTAATTAGAAGTCTTAAGAACACATTAATACATGTGGGAAATGCCCAACTACTTTGTTTAGTGCTGTTGTTTATACCAACTTTTACTTTTGAAAAATTATGGCTTTAAAAACCACAAATGAATCTTGTAGCTGAATAGATTTTGTAACCAATTCCTATTATATAATCCAATGGCTTAAAGGACTTTTTCAATGTTTTAACACCACAAGCGCTACATAGTTTACAGGATTTTTCCCTCCCCCTAAATGGAAACCCCGAACTCATTAAGTAATCACTCTGTGTGTTTCTTCCCTCATGCCATGGCAGCCAAGAACCTGTTTTCTGTCTCTACCAGGTGTCCTGGCCTGGATATGTCATATCAAGGAAATAATATTACATGCAGTCTCTTGTGTCTGGCTTCACAGATCATTTAACTTGAGTCTATTAAGCAGCTGTATGCTACTTTATCTGAAACGAGTTGTTTTCAGAAAAAGGACTTTCAAAACAATTTTTCCTCCATGCAAAGAATAACAATCTGCATGACATTTAAAATTGGTAAACATGTAAATAGACTTTTTTTTTGTAATAGCACAGAGCAAATGCAATGATAGATGCTTGCTTGGAGCATGTTGGGATTATGGGGAAATGTAATTATCTTAAACTCAGCTGCCTGAGAGGGATTCAATTGAGGCAATAGAGGTCTTTATAATTGTGGTTAATTCTCATCATCATCTTGAGAGAATCTACAATCACCATGGAAACAAATCTCTGGGCCTGTCTGTAAGGAAATATTTTTTAAATTAAATTAGCTGAAGTAGGAAGAGCCAGCCTAACCATGATGGCAGCATCCCATGGGCTGGGGTCCTAGGCTGAAGAAAAAGAAACAGAAGCTAAGTTACAGCATTCATCTCCCTCTGTTTCAGGCCTTTTTTTGGCCGCCTCAGGACTTCCCTGCCACAGTGCCAGTCCCCTCAACTCCTGAGAGAGAGTAAGTACTTCTTTCCCCACATCGCTTTTGTTAGCTATTTTGTCAATATGTCTGACAATGGGAAAGGAAACTGATGGAACACTGATGGATTCTGGCATCTTAATGAAGCAAAGTGGCCTTGGAAAAGAGAAAGGAAGTCCTTCGGAGATGGAAAACATACATTGAAAAGGATGCCTTGAGAGGCACTATGCAAATGGGTGCATCAACAGCCCAATATATGAATTGGAATGCACACAGAACCGCAGAATAAAAGGGACTAGACACAAGGGTGGCCCAACGGAAGAATTCAGTGAGCTGCTCTGGCATGGATGGTGTTGTCAAATCCCAACTTTTTCAAAAACTTTGGTCACAACTAAGTCGTACACATTTTAAGACTTGAGGATATTATGGCCCATAATCCTCTTTATTTGTAGTTGCCATAATCACAAGGCATTATTGTCTCCTTTAAAGCATACACATATGTAAGATGTTGCATGAAATCATAAAAAAAATGTCGCTATCCCTCACAGACAAATAGAACAAGTACATCAAGGAGATAGATTGTGAGGTGGGAATCTGTTTATTAAATGATACAATAGGTCACAGGCATGAATGAATATGGAGACGAAACATGACATTAAGCCATGGTGGCCCATGCTCTGGATTGAGTGGTTTCTTGTCTCCGGGATTTCTTCTTTCTTTGCTGACTTTAACGTGTTTCTACATCCTTCAGTGTCTGCCCTTGCTTACCCTGTGGACTGAGAGCTCCCATATTCTCAAGACCTAAGCCTGGCTATCTGCAGTGAAGAACAGCTTCTTTCAGTGATCACCTTGGAAACAGCTTAGCATCCTCGTGGAGTTCTCCAGGGAAGTGAGAGCAGCTGGTTCATTCGGGAACACATACAATCCCCATTGCTTACCAAGATCCTAGGTTACATTTAGATTTATGGAGAACATCTGAGATTGTGTCTGATGCTACAGAAAGGGGTACAGCAGCCTCCAGCTCCCAGTATCTCATCACAGACCTTAGACAAAAACCCAAATCTAGGTTTACCTCACCCCATGATATTAATCCTACTAGTGCTTTCTCTAGTAAAGTCTGGAAAAAAATCTGTATCTAGTGAAAAAAAAAAGGACAGAGAGAGAGAGAGAGAGAGAGAGAGAGAGAGAGAGAGAGAGAGATTGAGAAAGAGAGGGAGAGAGGGAAAGAGAGAGAAGTGTCATCGTCATATGTACCCACTGATGAACCTGGGTCATTTTTACTACTCTACACATGAAAACCCTGGAATAGCTATCTTTTAAAAAGAACTGATAGTTGTACACACCACAAACACAATACCCAGCTACACCTTGATGGCTTTTAAGATGAATGGATTAGAGAAAGAAATATGGACATTTTCCTGGAGAACAAAGAAATCATTGAAGTGGAAAAACAGATTTTAGGAATGTGAATTCTTACCACATTCAGGTCTTATAATAGATTTAGGTAGTTCCAGAATAATATTTTCTTTAAAAACACTCATTATATTTGCCTAGAGAGCTGAAAAAGTACTTCTCTTTGGCCAAAGAAAGCAGAAGAGGAATGTTGGGTTTCATCTGCATCCATTTCCCTATGTATATAATGTTAGATTAAAAAGCCAAACAAACATTTAAACTATCTTTCACTTGTTACAGCCTCAGAGAATACAATGTACACCAAATAACCATCTCCCAGTAGTCTGTGTCAGGAGAGGATATAAGATGAGACATCTGGATTTTATTCTGCTATCAGGAGGATGAAAGAAGAAGTCTGTGCCAGTGGTGTTCCTGTCACTCCTAGTTCCCACAGCAAGATGACCACCTGTTGGGCACTTTGACAGGTAGGAGTTTATGCTTCACACGAAGCAGCTAAGGCTGAAGCTCAGAGCAAGCAAATGCAGAACCGCTGCTCCAAACCAATGCCAAGCAAGTTTTCCATGACCATAAGGTTCCCTTTCTCATTTGTAAAAGGAAATGTATAGAGCTCTTCCTATTGGCTATAGGTTCTTCCACTATTGTTTTCAATTACTTTTATGAGAACAAGTACTTCATTAGTATATACTGGTTAAATAAGACACGTGTGTGCAATGCCTTGCACACAGACATCAAATACACGGCTTTAGTTATGACTATCATGTCTTAGTCGAATTGGTCAAGCTGAAGATCTGAATAAGCTCAGGGAATATTTTCTTTGTGTTTTTCTTGCTAGTAATCAAAAGACAGTTTTATTTATCTTTGTTTGTCTTTGTCCCTTCATATATTGTAAATACTATGACTCTCTAGAATTCCATGGTAAGCTATGAAATCATCTTGTATTATAATACCAGGAGTGACCCACATCTCAAATGTCTCTAAGCATCCTCTGCCACCATCCCTGAGCCACTAGACAGTGAAAAATGAAGGGCAGAAGAGAGAGCCGGCCTGGGTGAAACTTACAGAGATACTGTTTGTTGAGCACAAAGAAAACTTCAGAGCATTGAAAGTGTAGATGAGGCTGGACAAATTCTACAGGCTCTTGGGCTGAGGGCGGCTTCAGAGGGTGTTTCACAGCTGCCCACTGAGAGCTGAGTTCTTTCTGTATCAATGTCATTTCTCCCTCCATAACATCACACTGGTCCCTGTTGAAGACTTTCAAGGACTGGAAACTCACTCAGTCCCCAAGGATGGTGTCTCATTTGAGAAAGCATCCCATGAGGGGAAGCTGTTTTTTTATTAGAAGCCAGAGCACAGACCTTCATATCCTGTTGTCTGTGTATACTCTCCATTGCAATTTCAGCTCCTGTTCAAAACTGTGCAACCATGCCCCTGTCACCGCCCTTCCAAACACTGGAGACGAGTCATCTCACTTAATATAGTCTCCTGTTCCGTTTCCTAATTTTTACAGATGTACATTTACATGAGAGTGAGTGTGTATAAACTCCACGAAACTAGAAAGGATCCCATGTGAGGAAAAAAGAAGAGGTTTTTTTGTTTTTTGTTTTTTGTTTTTTGTTTTTTTAAGGGTGTAGGGGGAAGGGAGTAGGACTCATGTAACATCAAAGTGAAAGAGGGACTATGAAGGAGAAGAAAATCCTAAGCCCAGCAGAGAGCAGGTGCGTGGGGGAACAGGATAAGCAGAGGGTCAACCAAAACGGATGATCTATGAAAAAAAAAACCTTGAGGCAATGTAATTGGGTAAGCTGACTGAAAGCATAGGCTTTGAGCAAAATCTCTGCTGTCAACGTTAACCCATATCAAAATGTTCCCATCTACCGGTCATAGTATTGTTACTTACGGCTTTATGCTTCTCCTGTGTGGCTATCATTCTATGAACCCTGTGAACAGGCACCATGACCAATTCAATTTACAGGCAAGGAAACTGAGCCTCAGAGATGGCAGGTGATGTTCAATATCACACTACTAGTTAGGCTGCGAGGAGAGGTAACGCTAGAACTCAGAAGATAAAAACTAAAGGTTTTGTTTGGTTCTGCTCCTTGCTCATGGGAGACAGATGTCTCCCAGTTAGATAAGCAGCTTTTTTTTGCTTCTAATTTTGAGAGGTGATCTCTAGGTTTCCCAGGCTTGGTTGTGAACTCATTTCTGTAGCCCAGGTTGAACTTAGATATGCAATACTCAGTCCTCAGCTGCCTGAGTAACTGGGATTGTAGGTCTGCGCCACAGGTCCAGTTAAAAACCGGAGCGTATTGCAGTTCCTTCCGCTCTGATTCCGTGACTCTTCCTAGGGAAGCACAAAGACATGGGCAACATCTTCCCCACCCCACCCCCCTGAGGTTCATGAAAGAGCTGCACAAATATTCCCTTTTTCATTCTAAATACCATGTTCCTGTGGCTCTGATAATACTGCTCTCAATTTTACTACGAGGCTCATTTTAACTGCAGTAAAATTTTAAGTTACCTTTCTTCTTAACAGTTGCATTTAATATCGATCGTTAGCCTTCTTACTGATCAATATAAGTTTGCTTCATCCCTAAGGTATATAGTACGGATATGTGGGTGCACATATTTGGGTACAGGACTACAATAATTATTCAGTTTGACTGCCCTTTTAACCCACAAGGCAGAGATATTCAAAGCTTTACTTTACTCTGTCTTAATCGTTAGTCTTTGCCTATGTAGCTTTTCCATCCCCTAAGATAATGTATAGTCTATGAGATATGTAATGAGAAATCAAAACTACCCTCTAATCACCAATGTTTACTCAAAATTGAATAACACCTCCTAAACATGCTAGCATTGTCAAAGAGAAAGTAACTAGAGAATGCCTTGAGGAAAGACTTCAGAGAGCCCCCAAGATGGCTCCACACCTTGTCTTGTTGACGCCTCACTCACCCACTGCATGATCTTCCCCTGGGGCCAATTGTGGGATAGATGAAATAGAACGCAATAGAATATAAATCCTGAGAGAACATGTTATCTTTTTCAAGACTGATTACAAAAAGTCTCTGATTTCCATCTTGCTCCTCCCCACCCCACCCGCATCTCTCTTTTCTGTTTTCTGTCTCCTCACTTGGTTATTATAATGAAGCCAATGACCCTGGAGTTACCTTTCCTTGTGGAAGATTCATGTAGCACTGAGGTAAGATATGTTCCCGAGGCCAGTCTTTGGCCAAAACCCAGCAAAGAAGGGAAACTCTTCTCTCCAACATCCTGCTGAGAAATGAACCCTGTCAAAAGCCATGCGAGTTCACTTAGAAAGGACCTTCTCCTCCACTACGCCTTGATCTGACAAGAGCCCCTGTCACTTAAGTTCAGCCTTGTTAGACTTCAGGTGGAAGTCTAAACTATATCTTGATTCTTTGGCTCTGAGAGTCAGTGAGACACGAAATGATTAGTAAGTTCGTTAAGCAGCTTTGCTTCTGAGTCATTTCTTCTTACCCAACAATGAGTGACTAACTTTATAAGCGTTTTTATTCTTAGCAAAAAAAAAAATGAGCCTTAGAAGTGAAAAAGGGGATTTCTTTCTGCTGTGGTGATAAAGTTGTTTTGGAACAGACTAAACAATGCTTCCACAGGATCAAGAATATATTAAATGTCACTGAGCCATTAATGTTAAAGTGGTCAAATTTTATGTTTTGTTAATTTTACCTCAGTATCTTTTTAATCGAGTAGCATAATACATAAACAAAAGGTGTGTGTGTGTGTGTGTGTGTGTGTGTGTGTGTGTGTGTGTGTGTGAATAAAACAACCTTCAGGAAAGCATTCAGCCTGACAAGCATGCTATTCAATGTACTGTGTCTTTTACTTCATACAAATGAGGCAAAGTAGGAGTCTCCACCCCACCCAACACTGGTGGTTAAAGCAAGAGGGCTGAACGACTGACACAAAAGTAGCATCACTCAGTGCAGCAAAACCGAGGGGGATGAAGTAGGATGGGAGATACGAAGGCTCTCCCCATTTTTAAGTAATTCTAGAAGAATTCAATTTTGGAAACCTTTAACTGATGTGAAGACATAACTTGATTCAATAGTAACTCCTGAACACCCCCCAAGAAAGCAATGAAAATATTTTTAATATTTTTATGGGCCTCCTGAGTGGTCCTCTGACTCTTTAGCCTGCTCTTGAGACTTTTCCTCTTGTTAGCTTGCCAGGTCCAACTTCAAAGTGTGAGGTTTTGCTTCATCTTATTATATCTTATTTAGTCACGTTCGGTTGTTATCTCTCACACTTATTTTTCTAATAAAAGGAAGGGAGAGTGGATCTTGAGGAGAGAGAAGGGAAGGAGAGGAGGAACTGGGAGAAGCGCAGGAAGTGGAAGCTATAATCAGGGTATATTGTATGAGAAGTGGATCAATTTTCAATAAAAAATAGAAAATAAACCCCCAACCAACCACATGCAAAAGAGCTACTAGTTCAGAGTGTAGCTGTTTTTTGTCTATGACAAAAGCTCTTAGGAAAGAAACTGAACCCTAAGGTATTATGCCTTAAACACATGCACATGTGGGCTATACTAGTTAGAACACACAGACACAGACACTCACATACAGACACACACATACACACACACATACACACATACACACACACACACACACACACACACACACACACACACACACACACACTCGTCAGTGCCTCTAAAATGTGGACTTTCCTAAGTAATATTATGTGATTGTCTATGGTTTGGCATTCCTGGTTGGATGTTAGCCTTGGGACATAATTTTAGCCAATAAAAACTCTCAAAAATTTCACACAAATAAGTCACCAAAGTCACCTTCTTCCATAATACTTGGATGATGAATGGCTTTTGTAAAGAATACTTCTGCCAAGACTTCAGAGCTTTAAGCTGATTAGGAATAGAATAAGCAATGATCCCACAGCATCAAGAATACACTAAATATCACTGAGTTGTAAATGTTAAAGTGGCCAATTTTTATGTTTTGTGAATTTTAACCTCAATATCTTTTAAAGGAAATGATGAATAAAATAACCTTCAGGAAAGCATAAAGCCTGATGACCAAGTTACTCAATTTAATGTTTTATTTTCCCTTCCCTCATTCCAGGCAAAGACAGTGGTTTATATGGCATTCAGTAGAAACTGAAAGAAACATTTCTTCTTTTTACATTTCCGGATAGTTGGAATGTATTAGTATTCTCTCTTTGTACAGGTTCTTTCTAGTCTATCTCCACCAACCGAGAACTGATTCTAAAGACGGAGGCTTTTTGTTTTTTAGCTTCTGGTTTTGTTTTCATGGTAGACGGCATATTGTAACAAGTTAAGAGTTGATGTGTGTTTAGAGTTTTGATTTTCATTTTTCTAATAAACATAACCATACTAATTGTGGAGGCCACTGAAGAAAGAACTAACTTAAAGTAAAGGCAACTGAACTTACCTCATATTAAATTCAATTGAAAATAAAAGTACCTTCAAGTAAGATTCTCTCTCTCTCTCCTTCTCTAGCTCTCTCTCTCTCTCTCTCTCTCTCTCTCTCTCTCTCTCTCTCACACACACACACACACACACACACACACACACACACACACACACACACAAAATATGTCTCATCACAGTCTAAAATCTATTTGTTAATAAATGGTAGGCAAGGCACATTCACTTGATGAATGCTTCCCTGACAAGTCACAAGCTTGTGTCTTAGGCTGGGTGTCTATTCAGTTAGAAAGAAACTCCACTGACCCTGGTGACTAGGTATTATTTGGAGGCAATTCTGGGCATGGCATTATTAAACATAGATCTTGTGCTAGCTTTTATTTTAGGTTCTTGGAGGCAGACCCACTCTGAAGTTGCCTTCTCTGGCTGTGGAATCAATTAGCCTTTCACTATTGTGACAGAATACCCCAGGAAAGGACATGGAGGGAAGAAAGGTGTTTTGTCATCATTGTTTTTGTTTGTTTGTTTGCTTGCTTTTGTTCACAGTTTTACAGTTCCCAGTCCATGGTCAGCTGGCTCAGTTGCTGTGTCTGAGGTAAGGTTGAGTGTCATGAAGCCAAGCAGCTCACCTTATGGGAGACAGGAAGCAGATAGGGTCAGAGCCAGGAAGAGGCAGTGGAACTAAATTCATCATTCAGAAGTATGGCTGTGAGTAATCTTCATCCTTTAATAAGTCACCAACTTCCAGGAATGTCTATGTATTATGAATCCATCAAGGGACGAATTCATTCAGTACATTAGTGTGCCAAGAATCTAACTGGTTTTCTGAAGCCCACCAACCAGTATCGAAACATATGACAGGTAAACCTTTTGGGGAGCACTTTGTTTTTTTTTTTAATCAATGTAATTTTATTTTATTTTTAATTTTGTTAATTTATTCGGATTACAACTCAATTGTTATCCCATCACTTGTATCCTCCCATTCCTCCCTCCCTCCCGCTTTCACCCTATTCCCCTCTCCTACGTCTTAGATTGAAAGGGACCTCGTTTGGGGAGCACTTTGTATTCAAATCATAGCACCTTGGTTCCTCTCTAGCCTCTCCAGATAATTATCCACATCCCTACCTCTCCTCCTACACAAGATCCTTACATAATAAACCTTACTAATGGCTTAGGAAAGCAGATCAATCTTTCAGTAAGAGCCTAAACTACTTCAGGGTTATTATATGTTTAATTGTGCCCTCCCTAAGGTTCAACTGTTCAAGCCCTAGCATCCCAGAACATAACCGGCATTGGATACAGGGTCTTTACAGTGACAATCACACTGAAATGGAAACCCTGATCCTTACAAAGCTAACACTGGTACAGCTAGATGAACACAGAGAGAAGGCAGTTTTAATTGACTTAAAAGAGGGCTGTGTGCAAGCTTCAGGGAGAGGCTGGAAACAGATCCTATGGTCCCTCCAAGGAGGAACTGACCCTTTGGGTTTGGACATTTATATTAGACCTACACAAAGGTAAATCTGTGCTAGTTCAAACTGTGGTAATCTTAGCACTTCCCCCATGAAGGCAACAGAGTGTGTGGCCTCATCCAGTGAGAGAGCTCTCATTTAGAACAATAACTTCCAGATTATGATATAATTGCACATCACTCAAATTAAGCCAAATAATTAATTAGAATGCAAGGAAGAAATATTAATTTCTTTCTCAGAAAAGTCATGTTTTAAGTATGAAAAGAGGTCACTCTGGTAGAACATGAGTTATATAAAAACTTTCTGGAATTTCCTAACTGGGAATAGCTTCTAATTTTCAGAATACCATCCAATTATTACAGACTCTTAACTGCAGCCATTAGGCACTGACTGGACGGTTTTCAGAGAAGCCAGATGAAGGCCCTGGTTCCCTAGGAGGGAAGAGAGACTGCAGGCTGAGTTCAGACACCAGTGGCCAGTGACATAACCATTATACATAAAAACACACCAAGGAATGACGTTCCAAGAGTTTTCTAATCGGAAATGGCTTTGAGGTGCTAAGTGGGTGACATGAACGTGCTGGGCTCTACTGACCTTCATCTCTTCCATTTAATTTCTCCTGAGGTATATCCTTCATTAAAAAACAAAAAGACAGACAGACACAAAGACAGGAGGGAGAGAGAGAAGGGGGGAGGGATGGAGGGAGGGAGAGAGAGAGAAAGAGAGAGAGAGAAAACGAAAGAAAGAAAGAAAGAAAGAAAGAAAGAAAGAAAGAAAGAAAGAAAGAAAGAGATGTCTTTGAGGATTGGTTGGGTGTGCCTGGCTGCAGCTGGGATACAGAAAGATATAGACCCTTTGGCTGTCAACTGTGGCAAGGGACTAAAGTTCCAGGCAGCAAACCTTGAAGGAGAAGTTCAGGATAGAAGGGCAAGAGGACTCCACAAGAAGACCTACAGAATCAACTACTCTGATGCCATGGGGGCTCATAGAGACTGAACCACAGACTAAAGATTATGCATGGACAGGTCCTTGTCCCCTGCATATATGTAGCAGATGTGCAGCTTGGCTTGGTCTTCATGTGACTCCCCGAACAGCTAAAGTGGGGGCTGTCTATGACTCTAATGCCTGCCTTTGGATCCCATTCCCCTAACTGGCTGCCTTGTCTGGCCTCAGTGGGAGAGAATGGCCCCTAGCTCTGCAGCAACTTAATGTGCCAGGGTAGATTGGTACACAGGGGGAACCTCTCCTTTCTCTGAGGAGGAGAGGGGAGAACTGGGGAGGGGTGTGTATGAGGGAGACTGGGAAGAGAGGAGGAAGGTGCTGTGATCAGGATGTAAAGTGAATAAATAATTAAATGGGGGGGGGGGAAGTTAATGGTAAGGAAAGATTTGTATGTGATTTGTGAGTTTTTTAATAAGAATTCTAAACCTAGGGTAAGGAGTTGCAGGGACCCGCAAATCTGCAGCCACATCAGACCAAATGCAGAGAGTCTGTGGATACTGAACTTTAAATTGGTATGTGTGTTACTGAGCTCATAAAGTTAGGTATCTGAGGCTCCACTGGAAAGTAAGTGTGAAAATAGAACTGAATTACTGCATATCCAGTCAGCACTTAGAAAACCAGAAAATGACAAACCCAAACATGAAAAATCCTATAATCTGTATAATTCATTCATTTATTCATTCGGTCTGTCTGTCTGTAAGGAACTGTTATTTTATAGAAGGCTTTGGTAATGGATCTATAACTAAATAGCATGGCAAAGAAGAGACAATTGCTTCCTTGAGAGCTTGAGGCCAGAATCCCCAGATGTCATCTGCAGTACCTATACCACCTCCTAGAAAAGCAGCTTGCTCTTCCCAGAAGCCTCTGCCTGGGCCTCAGCTGCACGCAGACAGAAAGAGTAGGAGAACAGGAAGGAAACTAGCCTTGGCCTCCACTCCCGCCAGCCCTCCCTTATTTCTACCTCCTACTCCTGTTCTTCAAGGTCCTTTGCCCTCCTTTTGGACAAGAAATAAAGGTAGAGTGAGATAAAAATTACTAGCTCGAGGCCACAGCAATTTTCAAGCCACCACAGTTCTCACTTCCAGGGCAATTCATTTCCGTGGGCCAAGCCAATTTCCTTTCCCCTCTTCCATATGCTTCTCCCACGCAAGCACCCTACCCCACCCACACACTCACAGAAACATAAACACCACTTCTGCCTTCTCTGCTTCTCTTACTATCCTCCATTCCTTGCACCTGCTGAGTGAATGAATTTGTAAGTTGGTTCTTCAGTTTTCCCTGGACTCCGCATTGCAGGTTGGGGCAGGTGGAGAACTTCTGAGCCAGGACTGAAGACGCCTGCAGGTATGTATTAAACTCCCCTATTGGTATCACCAGAGGTGTCCTTGCATTACTGGGTCCCTTTGTGTAAGAATGTGGATTTTTAAATTTTAATTTATTCAGATTACATCTCAATTGTTATCCCCTCACTTGTATCCTCCTGTTTCTCCCTCCCTCCCTCTTTCACCCTATTCCCCTCTCCTAGGCCTGTGACAGAAGCAGACCTCCTCCCCCACTATATGGTCACAGCCTATCAAGTCTCATCCTGGTAGCCTGCTTATCCTTTCTCTGTGTGCCACCAGGCCTCCCCACCAAGAGAAAATGGTCAAATATGGGGCACCAGAGTTCATGTCAGAGTCAGTCCCCACTCTCCACACAGTTGTGGAGAATGTCCTGTTCATTGGCTAGATATGAATAGGGGTTCACTGTTTACTGCATTCATTGCTCTTGGTTGGTGCAGTAGTTTGAGCAGACCGCCCCCCCCACCCCCCGCCCAGTCCAGATCTGCCCATCATGATGTTCTTCTTGTAGGTTTCTAGCACTCTCTGGATCCTTCTATTTCCTCATTCTCCCATACTTCTCTCACCTAGAGTCCCAATAGGAAGTGCCCATCATCTATCCTAATCTCCTGGTAAGGGAAGAATTTCATGGGGGCATCCTTTTTGGGCTAGTGTCCAATTATAAGTGAGTATATACCATGTGAGTCTTTCTGGGTCTGGGTTAACTCACTCAGTATGATCATTTCTACAGTATGACCCATTTGCCCACAAATTTCAGGATTTCCTTGTTTTTAATAGCTGTACATAGTGTGAATGTACCACAGTTTCTTTATCCATTCTTTGACTGAGGGACATTTAGGTTGTTTCCATATTCTGGCTATTATGAATAAAGCTGCTATGAACATGGTTGAACATACGTCCTTGTTGTTGGGTGGAGCATCTTCTGGGTATTCTCCAAAGAATGGAATAGTTGGGTCTTGAGGTAGCCCTATTCTGAGTTTTCTGAAAAAGTGACAGATTGTTTCCAAAGTGGTTGTACAAGTTTGCACTCCCACCAGCAATGAAGGAGTGTTCCCCTTTCTCTACATCCTTGCCAGCATGTGCTGTCACTTGAGTGTTTGATCTTAGCCATTCTGATGGTGTAAGATGGAATCTCAGAGTTGTTTTGATTTGCATGTCTCTGATGACTAAAGGTCTTGAGCAAAAAGTGTGGATCTTAACCAAAGGAGTGGGTATGTGCATGGTGTAATCTGATTACCAAGAAGGCTGGAGCTCCCACATAATAAGCATACGTAAAATCATGAAGCCTTGGCCACCTTATAACCTTCATCTCTACTAAAAAGGCAGTTGGACTCTTTTTATCATTACAGTATTTTAATGTATTATGGTTTATAAACTTAATGTTATATCTGAATGGAGTAAATTCCACAGGCAAGAATGCTGGAGTACTCCAGACTCACCTTTCCTTACATGCAGGGCTGGATAACATTAGAGAGTAGAGTGGTGACCTACTCAGACACCTTGGAAAAGGCTTATTCTTTGTCTATCTTTAGTTATCCTTCCTAAACTTTAATGTACAAACTAGTTTGTAGGTATGCATGCCAAAAATCACTTGCCACATTGTTTGTAAGTAACAAAGGACTTTTAAGATGACCTCATTTATTGAGTTATAACTCGGTTTTTAATAAATGTTTGTTGCTATAATAAAATGCATGGTATTCAATATAAATATGTACTAGATGATGTGAATTCAATGTTTTCCAGTTTCTGGAGTGATATATTCTTGTTATATGAAAAGAGAGGTCTATGAAATATCATACCAGTAGATCTTTTGGCTACCACTGTGTTCATTAACATGCACAACACACACACACACACACACACACACACACACACACAGAGGTTTGCATGTCCTTTCATTTCATTGGCACTAACATTTACACCTTTGTACATAGGACTTTCCATAAAATAGTATCATATGTAATATGCACATGTGTTTTATTTCCAATGTAAGGCAAGAAAATATCTTTAATATAGATAGTTTAGGTTCATTATTAAGGATTTTAAAGTAACAGACTAGCAAGACAACAACATGCAAGTTCAGTTAATATACATTTTGTGTAGCATGAGAACCTTCTTAAGGACATCTGGAGCCAAAGAACAAGTAAACCCCCAAATATCATAAAAAGTTTGATGAAGAGTGAATAGCCTCCTGTTCAGATCTAGCTAATGGACAATTCATTCTCCACGGTTCTGGGGAGAGTAGGGACTGCCTCTGACATGAACTCTGGTGCCTCTTATTTGATTGCTTCCCTTTGGTGGCGAGGCCTGGTGGACACGCAGAGAAAGGGGAAGCAGATTATCCAGATGAGACCTGACAGGCTGTGATCATATGGCGAGGGAGGAGGTCCTCTTCTGTAAGAGGTCTGGGGGAGAGCAATATGATGGAAGAAGGAGGGAAGATGGGAATGGGCAGATATAAGTGAGGAGGTAACAATCAAGATGTGATCTGAATAATTATAATAAATAAATTTTTTTAAAAGGTTGAATAATCCATGGAGAAATTTGGTAGTGTAGTTAGGTATGATCATATAGTAATAAAAGGGAGAATTTATCAATGTCTGACTGTTCTAATTCTTTTTTATGTCTACCCTTTTAAAAATTCCCTCCCCCCCCTCTCTCTCTGTGTGTGTGTGTGTGTGTGTGCAAGCACACATTATTGTGATGCCTGTGACACTGCATGCATTAGGGATGTCAGAAGACAATGTCACATGTTTGTCCTTAAATTTCATTGTATTTGAGACATTTTGTTATTGTGTCTTTAGATTTGTTAGTCTGTGAGCAAATAGTGATTCTCTTGTCTCTTCTGCTCATCTTCTTGTGGGAGTGCTGAGAGTACAGATATTTGCTACTGGATCTTGGGTAATAGAGGTTCTGGGAATCCAAACTCAATTAACTCTGTTTTCTTGTCAAAAAAAAAAAAGTACCCACTGAATCACACCTCCAGCTCCATGTCTCTTCATTTTCAGAGAAGTATAACCCTTTCCTCCTGAACGTTTGGAGGACTGTATGAATATGGTGGGAGGAACGGCAGAAAGAGGGTACCTTACATATGAGGGTCTTATGACCTGTTCCACAGGAGGGTCAAAAAATCATTTCTAGATTTTATAACCTACAGAGATGAATGGCGAGAGACAGTTAAGTGATCTTCTTGCTTTTCTTGATTTCTTAAATGTATTTTGGAGATTTACCTGACACCCATAATCAGCAGTAATAGAACCTATCCCCTTATGACTTATAAGTAAGATACAGGGGGTTATTTCAGTTTTCTTGTATCTATTGAGACTTGCTTTTAACCAACTGTATTGTCAACTTGGGGGAAGGTTCCATAAGATACTGAGAAGAAGGTATATGCTTTTGTGTCTGGGTGAAATGGTCTTTAAATATCCACTTGATTCATAATGTCTGCTAGTTTCATTTTTTTTCTGCTCAGTTTCTGTCTGGATGACCTGTTATTGGTTAGAGTAAGGTATTAAAATCTCTCACTATTAATGTATAGTGTTCAATGTGTGATTTAAGCTTTAGTAGTATTTCTTTTACAAATGTGGATGCTACATTTAGGGCATAGATATTCTGAACTGAGCTATCATCTTGGTGGATGAGAATAAAGTGTCCTTCGCCATCTCTTTTGATTACTTTTGCTTGAAAGTCTATTTTATTATATATTAGAATGGCTACTCTAGCAGAATAGTGGATCCTGTTTTCTTAGTTAAATCAGGTAAACAAATGACAAACAACCAGTGACAGACCCTCTTTCAAAAGAAAAGATGTAAGGCAACAAAGGGCATCTGGGTTCCATGCACACAAAATGCACATACACAGGCATATGTATGCACCTCTCTGTGTTTCTGTCTCTTTGTATCTCTTGCTCTGTCTCTGTCACTATGTGTCTCTCTCTGTCTCTCTCTGTCTTTGTCTCTCTGTCTCTGTGTCTCTGTCTCTGTCTGTCTGTCTGTCTGTCTGTCTGTCTGTCTGTCTGTCTCTCTCTCTCTCTCTCTCTCTCTCTCTCTCTCTCTCTCTCTCTCTCTCACACACACACACACACACACACACACACACACACACACACACACAAGATCCTTCATGAAAAATCTAAGAACATTCTTTACACTTGTGGTTAGAATTTATATTCTTTTGTGAGAACTAATGATTTTACTTATCAAAAATATCATCTAAGACTGCTTAAGACTATGGTATGTATAGCTGTTGAATATCCATTTATATTTTTCAATAAGAACTTATTTGTATAAGTTCATCATCAAATGTCATGTCCCTGAAGGAACCCCTTCTGTTCCCACAAGTCTTGCCAAATCAAAGAGACAAAAAAGCAGTCTATGAGTAGAATGCTCAACTCCTCACCATCCTAGGGTCACCCAACTCTCTTTTATGCATCCTGGGAAGTGGAGGAAAACTCATTTTGTCTGGAATAGAATCTGTGCTTTCCACCCTGTATGGCTACTATTCATTGAAAGGCTGATCACTCAAAGACATAGCAGCTAATCTATAGCGTCACTATGTAGGTGATGTAACATTTAAACCCCCTCTCCCCATGGTACTTGGGCACAGTACAGGTTCCAGTAAACTTTACCTCCTGTACACAAATTATAGCTGTTGTCTTCGATCTCTGTGTAACCTCCTCTAGTATCTGGGTGTACCAGGAATGTGGAGGCTATATTGTTGTTTTTTATATGCTTCCTGTTAAACTTTTCTATGAACTTGTTTCTATTTTTTCTTCAAAACTTATTCCTAAGTACCTCATAGCTATGTCACGACCCTGAACAGAATATATTTCTATTATATTTCTACATACTATCAGTATAGAGGAAATCTATGGCTATATCTATATCTATATCTATATATATGTATATATATATGAGAGAGAGTTATTTTGTCATCTTTATATTCTTTTTAATGTGTCATAGTCATATTTACTTTCAGTTGTGCAGTTTTGTTTCCAGAAAAATGAAATACTTCATATCAAATTCTCCAGTCTTTTAAGCATTCGTTTTAGTTGATATGTCTCTAATATTTGGTGAAGTTCAAACAACTTGTCAACTTTTAAAATTTATAAAAGACCCTGTCTTAAAATTCCAAAACTAATACAGAAAAATTATAAAGAATACCTTGCCTGAAAGGTTCTCCATTACAACAATACAGCAAAATATTTTAATGATAGGATCACCTAATCACCATATTAGTTCATGCAAGAACAGAGGTTGAAAGACCAAGTTAGGTAAAAGCCAGCTTCGAAGGCGTTAGGTGATGAATAAGGCTTTTCCCAACAGGTTTATGAACAAAAGTCGTTTTTTTTTTTAAACTTTAAAACAGGAACTGTTGAAAGTTTCAGCTTTCAATAAAACTAAGAAGAAATAGTTTTTCTTTCTAAATAGAAAAGGAAACAGAAAGATGAGAGTCAAAATTTCAATTTGAAGCCTTCTGACACCAAAGTACAGCCACAGAATGTAGAAAGTCCACACAAGTTACTGTAGCAATTTCCCAAACACAAGCAGCATTTTTTTTTTTTTTACTTCAGTAGCAATTAGAGATGCCCTACCTTGTATCCAAGTGCATTCTGGAGAATTTAAATACCTCCAGTACACACAGCTGTTTATTCAGCATAGGTGAAATGGCTTGGCCCTTTGGCCTCAGGCAAGATGATATAGACCTTTCTGAGAGTAAGCAAACTCCCAGAATCAGCAGAAGAATTGAAGGGTTGGAGCTGATTGAGCCGTAATATGTGACCTTTGTCAGGGTCACAGATGTTGAACCAACTATAGAGACCTGTCTCTGGGTGTTAGAAGATACATAGAGGCCACCACTGATCATATCCTAGGGAAACTGAATGTCACCAGTATTTAAAACTTATATGACCTGACAGGGAAATAAACTAAAATGTAAAGTGATAAAGACAGTGTGAACCCTTGATCTGTGTTAAACATATATACATAGTTGGCCAGCAGCATCTGGTGTGGTTAGCATTATTAACCCATATATTTCTGCAACATACATATCTATTAGTTTCAAAGCTTAAAATATTTTATTTAACACATTTTACCTTCTAAGGACCATTTTATTTCCACAGCCAAACTGAGTGGAAAGGACACTGTTCCCATCTATCCTGCTCCCGTGATATGCCATTGCATTTGTTTTTTTTTTAAACCCTTCATTTTCAAAAATAATATTGATTATCTTCTTTAAATTTCATTTGGCATGCTTGTAGTTATTCTGGGTTGGGAAAGGTAACCATAGTATTTGTGACACTGGAACAGGGAGAAATGAGTTGAGATTTGACCTCAGTCCTGGCTTCATAATTGACCCATCCAGATGTCATGTTAGCCTCTCAACACAGCAATAAGTAGGTCAGCTGTGCACTATAGACTTTAGTTGAATAGATGATTCTTTTATCTATCTATTTATTTATTTATTTATTTTTTATTTTTATTTATTTTTTTTTCCAGACAGGGTTTCTCTGTGTAGCCTTGCCTTTCCTGGACTCGCTTTGTAGACCAGGCTGGCCTGGAACTCACAGCAATTCACCTGCCTCTGCCTCCTGAGTGCTGGGATTGGTTCTAAATGTGTCAATTAGTATCAAGTAAACGTAGATGGAGGTGTGTTCTGCCACAGAAGGAGTGACTAGCCAGAGCTTGTGAACTAAGTTAGCCCTGCTTATTTCTCCTGCTGGGAGCATTTCTCTCAGCTTAGAGCCCAATGAGATTAACATGCTACAAGTAGAAGTTGAGTTACCAGGCAGACCCCATGATGTCATGTCCTCCCTGGCTTTCTAGCCACTGTCAGAGTGTACTGATCATAAACCATTCTTTTGGCTCTAAAAAAAAAAAAAAAAGGAGCTCGTCTACCTTAACTTTCAATCCTCAGGACTAATTTCTTCAAACAGAGCTTTGATTTTTCACTTTATTCTGAGATTTTTTTGTTCGGCCTGATTGACAGGACGGCTTAGGCTTTAGTGATTCTCTTTGGAGCTTTAAAATCATGGATAAAGTAGTTATTGCTTGGCAAACTCCCAACAGCTGCCTCCTTACAGTTTGTAAAGGGTGGCAGCAGCTGTAGAAATGTGAAGATGGCCCAAACACCCTCTCAATCTCTATTTGTGTCTCAAATCCTCTGGATTTCTGAAGCCACTTATTCACAATCCCCAGAAGTGCCATCGAAAGTGGACTTGTGTTTTATTGTTGAGAACTTTAATGTCTGTCTCCCTCCTTTTCATATCTAGATGTATGGTCCTGCTGGTTTGATTGTGAGCAGTTAGCTGTTGGCCACCCGGGGAACCACTGGTCTGATTTCCTGGCTTCTCGGCTTCTCTAAAAGCAAAGAGAAACTTTGGTAGAGGGGGGAGGACAACTTATGAGTGACAGAAAACAGACAGGTCTGTAGCCTTGCTGCCTTTTGGACAGCAGGGGTCCATGCCCTGTTGTAGAGGCTACCAGGGAAAAATGATGCCTACTGGCCAGGAATGAACACTGAGGATGAAGGACAGCAGCAGACAGAGAATTCATTGTAGTAGTTCCCTTCATCAGCCTCCGTCAGCCTATCGAGCTCAGGTTCACCTCCTCCTCCCCTTCATACTGTAGCCAGTCTTCAACTAGAGAGCCCTGTATTCTGTTAGCAAGGCCTAGATATGCCCTGTCTGAAGACAATTTTCTCTGTTCTGATATCTTCTTCTGCGTCCCTCATAAAAGAATGAAAGTTTGCAGAGAAGACATCATTTATCTGGGGTCTGGAAACTTTCACTTCTTGGCTTGAGGCTGATGATCACTAAATAGTATTGTGGAGCAAGTGGTCCCAAAGGCCATCAGCTGCGGAGTCCTTGTTCTCACATGGGCTCAGATGCCCAATGGTCCTATGTGGAATACCAGCAATCGCACCTGACTCACTTCCGCATTAACCATGCAAATTGACATATTAATATAGCCTATAGATATAACCATAGGCCCGTTAACCTATGCCAAAGCCTGCCCAACCTCATCTAACCTATCCTTAGCACTGCCACTGTAGATACCTATAACCCTTGTTTTTGAATTCTTCAAGTAATTATTTCTATAGTCTTATATATTTATATTTATTCAAATGTATCTGAATCTTATTTTTCTTGTTGAGATAATAAGCCCCTTAAATTAAGAACAGAATTTTGCATTATGTGTAAGAAGGGACAACTACTTGTACCAATCTGGGTGAGTGGTGTCTTACCTATTACCATAGCTCATATTTTGCTTGGATCATTATGTCACCCAAGGGTAGAAAACACCTCTCATCCACCTCTTGGCTCTTTCTTCTCTCTTCTAAAGCAATGAGATATGAAATTTCAATTTTGTCTCAATCAACAGGAAATTTTTACCTAGATTTAATTTTATTTAAGAAAAGAGCACACATCCCTTATGTTCAAATGTTAAACTGAATTCTTAAAAGGAAGTGAATAAATGTTCATATCACTTATCACATGAGTTGGATAGATCACTCAGGATACCTTAGAAAACTTACAATGCTTTAAATATGGTACAGAAAAAATTCACCGTCCACCTAGCCCCCACCAGGCTCTGAACTGGCTGAAGCAGGACAGAATGAGAAAATAGCTTAGGTAAGTCTCTAAAACCCTGATGTTGATGCAAGATTTCTTGGGCTTGCATGTAGACTGACAGACTCCTTCCTGGAGAGTCCCTCAGGTGAATGGTCCACCCACTGCTACTGGTGTTTGGTCTCCCCCATCCCCACACTATCACATTTCGTAACATCTTGCTCTCAGCCTAGGCAGTGATGCTCAACACTCAAATATATAAGCCTTTCATGGCCTGTAGGGGTGGTGGAAATACAGCGTGTACTTCCTGTTCCTCCCTGAAGTCACTAAGGTCCTGAGTCATTTTTCTAGGGTGGGAAAGTATACACACAAGGTACGGTCTCCTCTTCCCCTAACCCAGTCCCAATCTTCTTGCAAAGACTTGTCAAGAAAGTACTGCTCTCCATCAGCCTGCAGCCCCCGTTAGTCTCCACCGGGGTAAGGAATAAGGCAGGAAGGCAGGCAAATAAAGAAGGTTGGATAAACTTTTCTTGAATCTTTTGAAAATGGGAGAAGGAGGGAGGAAAGTAGAGTAGGAAGAGGGTGGGAAAGAAAAGGAGAAGCTGAATGAGGGAAGCAGACAGGGGGCAATGGAGTAGGAAGGTATATCCCTGCTTCTCTGTCCTAGTCTAATGCCACATCGTGGATGATATCTTTCTGAACTTATCTATTCATTTCTTTTGTCTCTAACACTGTGCATTTGCCAAAGCAGTGGCCACCTTTTGAGAAAGGAAGAGCAGGTAAGATGGAGAAGATCTGAGTAAAGTCATGCACGCAAGTCATTGGGATGTTTTCCACTAATACCGCTTATATCAACAACTTCTTAATTTACATTCATCAAGACCTTTTCCATGTATGCCTAGTATTTAATCTATAATTTTTAGAGGTTTCTAACCTGTTGGAGATTGCCAAGTGTGCAGAAGAGTCATAGCTTAGAATACAAGAAGAACAAGCTGTTTTAGGCTGTAGAAGCATTATTAGGTTAGTCTGTCTCACTGATGATTCTTTCATTATTACAGGGCACAATATCGAAAGTCATCCAATCAGTATATACAACTTCAGTCTCGCTATTTTAACCCTGCTGAGCATTGAGGAATCTAAAAATTACTGTGCTTGGCCTTCCTGGTCATTTATGTGTCAACAAAAATATTAAATTAGCAAAAACCTGAATATTCAATTCGAATGGCTATTCTGAAATTTCTGCACTGAGCTGTCATTTCTGATGTTTAGGTTGATTGGTATTGCTGAAGCATACTGAAAATGGGCAGGAAATGGTTTTCATGTTATATGTATGTATATATTTATATACATGTATCAATTAAAGAGAATTTTCTAGAATGAAAATTGTCATATGATGTATGACATGCACTTTAGTCAAGTGCTTATGCTTCCTCCTCCTCCTCCTCCTCTTCATCTTCTTCTGCTTCTTCTTGTTTTCATAGCAAAGAAATTTTATCCAAAACAAAACACTAATAAAAAGACTGGAATGGAATGTCAGAGTGGCCAAGAACATCACAAGAAAACCCATAGAATCAACTAACTACCTTGGGCTGATAGGGACTCACAAAGACTGAACAGCTAAACAGGGTGCCTGCATGGGTGTGACCTAGGCCCTCTGCACATCTGATAGTTGTGTAGCTTGGTCTTCTGTGGGACTCATAACCGAGGAGCAGGGGCTATTGCTGACTCTGTTGCCTGCTTTTTGGACCCTTTCTTCCTTCTGGTTTGCTGCTTCCAGCCTTTAATAGGGGTACCTAGTCTTATTGTAACTTGATATGCCATAGTTTGTTGATATCCACAGATGCCAGCCCTTTTCCTAAAAGTAACTGAGGAGGAGTGGATGGAGTGGGGGACTAGGAGGAGAGGAGTGAGGGGAAACTGTAGTTAGGATATTAAAGAAATAGATAATGGAAGGTGCTGCATTGGAGCAATGGCCACATGAAGGAAGGGACTAAAGAGCTGCTTCTGAAGTTTTATCTCAGTAAAACAACAGTATAGATGTAGAAGGGGCGTGTGTAATTACTTGTACCACAGCACTAATATAACCATTTTAACTTATAGGAGATTGGTTAAATATTGTATATATAAACATAGGCTGTGTATTAAAGGAGTAGCAATCTCTTTAGTGTCTGAAAAACTGTCTCTCTCATGCTATGTATATGTGGTGGTCTGTTCTGCCATGGCATGAGCTCAGCGGTAACTATCCTATGCTAACATGGTAGAAATTGATGATCTTATGGGTCTTTCAATATGGCTTGTCCTTTGGGCTGAGACAATGTCAGTCATTGTCTGAAGGCTACTCCGGGATGTGGAGGTGGGCAGCAATTGGAGGTTGGTCTGATGTATTCTGATGCTAATTACTGCTTGCTGTCTCTGCCCCTCCTGTACCTTGCCTAAGAGCCTAACCTATTTGTCCAATAAAAGGCCATCATACCTGCGCAGGGTAAATGCGATAGGCATGACTAGGGTTCCCAGGCTTTGGGGGAGATAGAGAATCTTGGGAGAGAAAGAGACTAGAGGAGAGGAGATGAAGAAGGAAGCTGTGCCATGCTGGATTAGGTGGAGGAGAAGCATATGGCCAGTGTGGATGGAGGATTTGGCCCAGATGAAGAACAGAAGCAAGTCTTTGGGATTATGGATGGGAGGTATCTTGATAAAAATTATTAAAAGCAGATGGCATGGGGTTGGGACAGTTATCCATACCTGCCCAACTACTGGAAAGGGAAGTAGTTTAGGGGATTAATATCTGCCCTGCCCCAGGTTAACTAAGGCTATTTTAAAATATAACAGGTGGCTGCATCTTGATTGATTGCTAGCGGGTTAGAAAATACTGTCATAAAATAAGTATAGTCCTAATAATAAACATTATATAACTGGTAAATTAGCCACAACAGGCGGCACCTTCTGAGCCATTCTCACAACAGCTGAGTACGTACAATGGACCAATAACAGGAACCTCAGCAGAAACCAGGAATGTTTCCAAGTGCTTCAGAAAGTCACGAACAAGGCTATTAAAAATGATTTTATATCTAGCTACATCCTTTAAGTGCAGTACTTATCTATAATTTAAATCCAAGCTCTACCTGAATTTAAATCTTTGGCTCTGATGCTAGGAATCAATAGATAGTATCTAACGTTGATCTATAAAGCAGAAATTATTATTCAGGGAGATTAAACTAGGCCTTAAAAATAAACACTCAGGAGTAGAAAATACAAATTTCGCACAATTAAGTAGGGGTTTAAAAAAGATGAACACTGAAGGTGGACAAAGGACAATAGGAAATATCAAACTGAGGGTTTAACACACTATATTACTTTCAAGGAGAAGATTCCAGAAATAGGAAAAAAAATCTTTGGTTTCAATCTCTAAAGACCATACTTCAGTCAGAAGATAAATATTTTACTGAGCTTTTAGAACTCTTATCTGCATCTCCTACTGGCACTTTTCTGTTAAAAATATCAAATCCCTCTTTGAAATCATAATGAATCAATAGGGCTCCCAAGGAGCTGCTCAGCAGTTGGTAAAGGAAATGAACATCTGGCTTCTGGTACTAACCTTCTTACCAAATTAAAGTGAAATTAACCTTTTCCCCCACTGAAAACTTTTAGCCTAATAGGAGGAGTCCTAACAACGAGGCATCTCAGAAGGAAGATAAATCCAGATTTATTTCTTGCAGTCTTACTGTTTTCTTTCTTTCTTGATTGATTGATTGTTTTTCTACTGTTCTCGAGTCCAAGTAAATGGTTAATCTGGCTTCAGTGCTTTCAGAAACTACAGTGAATCCACAATTTCCAGCACTCCTTATTCCCTTATATAGTGCATACGTCATTTACCCAGTCATATTGAAAGCACTAGGGAACAAAGCAGCACTGTTGCCTGATGAAAGCACACTGGGAGAGCGGAAAGCCATTACACAGGTACTCAGAGATCAGTCCTGAGGCTGCATGTCCATGTGATACTGACAGCCTTAAAAGATGCCTTTCCTGCTCCATAGCCTTAGAATATCCTCAGGGCTCAATCTGAAACCCAGAACGAATGAATACCATTTTTCCTACTGACCAAAAGTATGCTGAAAGAACGGGAGTATAAACCAGGGCCCCAGAAAAAGGTACAGCCCTTTAATCCCCAACTTTGAGGATCCAGACATCAGAAGATTCTTGGTGATTGCTGGCCAAACAGTCTAGCTTCGTTGATGCGTTCAGGCCAATAAGTGATGCTGTCTCAAAGGAGGTACGCAACATTCATGAGATGACAAGTAAGGTTGTCCTTGGGCCTACACACACACACACACACACACACACACACACTACTGAAATAATAAATCATTGTGTAGAATCTTATTGCGTATAGTAGTATGTTTATTTTCCCATCATTATATATTCTCACACTTACACAGAAATCATTTGTTTTCTAGATATTAACATGTGATTTTTAAAAAGTAAATTCTGATTTTTGAACAGTTTTAGATTAATAGAAAAATTGAGGAGGAAGCACAAGGAGTTTCCCATCTACCCTGTGCCTAGTTGGCTGTTGTTTACAGCCTATATTACCCTAGTGGTACTAGATTTTATTAGAATTAATAGGTATTAAGTATTTTAGCATTAACTAGAGTTCATAGTTCACTCCTTACTTTTATCTCTTTGTGTTTATTTTCTTTACTTTTTGCTTTCTTTTTTTTTTTTTTTTTTTTTTTTCTGTTCCAAGGTTGCCACCAGGGCACAGCATTGCATTTAGTTCTAACAGCTCATTAGGCACTGAATGACAGACAGTAAGAATTCTCTGACCTGCCTTGTGTCTGGTGACCTTGAGAGTTGTAAAGAGTCCTGCTGAGGATCTCTGGGTTATGGACTGTGAACACTGGGTGCGGATGGCTATCACTGAGATAAACTTCCTTTTCATCCCATGCCACCAAGGACACATGCTGTCAAGGGGCTATTACTAATGACACTGATCTTGATCACTTGTCTGAGGTCAGGTTTATGAAAGTTCTCCCCTGTAACGTTCAACATTTTCACCCTGCCCATACTGTACTCTTTAGAAGGGAATCACTGGGAACAGACAAGATCCAATGAGGTAGAGATGCCTTTCCCCTCCCTCAAGGGTGTGAGAGATGCACGAGTTATCTAATGCTTTTTCATGCTGCAGACTTGGATATTCTCTCTATTTACTCATTAATCTACTCTCTACCCACTTATGGGATTATAGCTACTATTTTATGCTTTGGGTTATAAACCAATATGTAATCTAATATAATGCAAATGCATATTTTCACTTGAACTATTCCTGCTTTGGATACCAAAGCTTATTCCACTGGTTCTTCTGCCACTCTGATGGGTTTCTATGTACCTGGGCTGTTCATAAGCTTTTATAAGTCTGCGCAGAATGTTGAGCTCTGCTATATCTTAACCAAAGAGAGCCAACACTTTCACTCAGTGATTTGATGGGTTCTAAGTCTGAGCTGTAAAAATCACAGAAATTCCATTGATTGAGAAGCAAATAACCTCACCTTTAAAATCCCCAAAGAATTACTGTGTCCCACCCTTTTAACTCCTTATGTCTAATAGTTTTTATGCTTACATATTCTGTTTTGTGACTACTTAGGAATAGAAAATATAAACTTCTTTATAGAATTCCTCCATATTTCATTATTCTGAATGGCTTGCTACTTATCATAAGGAATAGAACATTTTTTTTTGCATTTCAGCCTGTTAACCCTTCCTATAAGGCTTTCTGCAAACCCACATAATTTTTCTCAGATCTCACCCTATGTAGGGGATTCAGTGCTGTTAGAAATTTTCCCTTTTTATAACTCTTACTCATAAATCACCTATGGTTACTTATCTCTGGGTAATATAAATCAGATTATTACACTATATCATTGCATAATTTTCCCTAAGCAAATCAATGTATTTCTTACAAACACAATCTCCCTAACCAGTTGGAATTTTACACACCAAAATGTGAGAGCATAAAAATCTATCTAGGCACGGACAAATAGTTCTGTGAAGATACTGGCTAAATTTTACATCATCAGGCCACAAGGCATAATTCTATGGGAAATACAAAACGATTTTTTTCTACTCTATCACTCTCAAGACATACGATTTTCATATTATTTCACAGAGGAGATACAGTTGCCTTGTGTCTCCTTAGAAATGACTTCATACCAAGTTAATATTTTCATTGCATCTATGCATTGCAGTTTTTTCTATCTCTTCTGAGCCCTTGACTCCTGAACCTGATTATATATCAACTTGAACAACATTCATCCATTTGAGACATGCAGTAAAGAGAAAGGCAAGAGCAGCAGGCATGTATACAGACGAGGCTTTGTATCCTCTCACAGGACCAGCCTTGGGGAACGACACAACTCAAAGTGCCAGTGCCATCAAGGTTGAGAAAAATCTAGCCTAGGATTCTATTATTCCTTCTTATTCTTGTATTTCTAATATGACATTTATTAAACAATCCCAAGTAGAGAATTTTCACCTCTCCTTTGAGTGCAGGCAGCTCTGTATTGTTATTCTCCAGTTCCAAATTCTTGGTCCTCACTAATTCAGGGATCACTGTTGGCAAGATGAAAAACTGAGCTGAGAAAGAGAAAGCATCCACCTTTAACTCCATTCCTTACAGGAAAATGAAGAAAGACCAGTTAGAATAGTTAGGTCTTGAAGTAGGCGTGCTTGAGCACACAGTGAGGAGAGGATATCAGGATGAGCACTAGAAAATCATGAGGGTGAAAAGCTTTGTCTCCATGCAACTCCTAGTGACCCCAATTTCCTTTAGCCATGATGCTTCCTGATCCTGATGTCTCAAGTCCTTAGTAGTCCCACCAGGCTCATTCCCCCTGTAAAGGCTATCCTTCAAAGGCGTACTAGTTTACTTCTGTATAATACTTAGAAGGTGCCTCTTGTGGAAAGGGATAGAAAATGAGAAGAGAACATTTCTACTAACCTTAAGCTATGTGTTTCCCACTAACAACAAAACTTGAAATCGAGACTCTCAGTCCTTTTCCATAGGTGAAGTGTCTGGAACTCAACCCAGAGCTAAGAAATTGTCGTGTCCAGCTGGCAGCACACACTAGACTAGCAAAGCTAAATTCACATTATGTCTTTCTGTCCCCAAACCATGTCCTTTCCACCTGGGAGATAGCACAGCCTCCCAGGTTACATTTTACCCTCTGTCTATTTAGTGATGCATGCATCCAGAAATTCCCTCAGGCCTCACCATTACCAGCAGTAATCTGAGACATCCATCTAGTTCATTATGACACATCCTTCAGATGAGGAGGTCCATCACTGCCCATTAATCAGAGCAAGCAGGCATGACACTCAGTCCACCTATGCAGAATGTCGTGCCAAGGAGGGCTTTAAAATATTAGGCAAGGAGACAGATATTACTAAGACCAAGTGTCGATAAATCTATTCACATTGAGGCACTGTAATCAGAAACTGAAGCTTGACTTGTTTTAATATGTCCAGCAGCATAACACATCGATTTCCTACACATCTTCTTTGACCCCGAGTCATAGGTTCCTTGACTTCATAAATTCAGTGGGTCATATGCTATAAAATCTTACCTTCTGTGGCATCAGAGGTGAGATTATCTTTCTGTGATCAAAGGGGAATACCCAGAAGGCATGCAAATCTCTAAAATATCTCCTTGATGCATTCCAAATCCATAAATGTGCTTTAAATGTCCACATTTTCAAATTCTCATATACATATACATTTTCTTCATATACTTGGGGCATGCTTTCTTTAAATTTCCCAGGTTAATTATGATTTCTGAGCTTAGAAATCTCATTCCTCTATACTACATGCTTGTACCATACTTGCACCATAATCCCTACATCTATTGCACTCCCGTGCATCCCAGCGTGAAGGATTTACTTCTTTAATACTGCCTTCAGGTAGTAGTAATTGAAAATGGAAGGTGGGCTAAGATCTCTAACCCTTTACCACAATGTCTAGAGGTCCTAGAGATGTCAGTTTCACCAAGAGGCCAGCATTGAGTGCAGAGAATAATTAGCATATTAATCATCGCATTTTGAGTTGAGTGACACAGAGGCAATGTATCTTTTCTCAAGATATATTTGGAATACCTGTAGGAATTCATAAAAGTAGGCAATCCAAGCCCTCTATGTGCCTTCTGGCAGCTATTTTCACTAGCAATTGTCACATTCTAGCCTGCAGAACCTTAAAGTTGAAAGAGACATTTAAGAAAACAACATCCTATCCATAACAGAAATTTGACTGTAATATTACTTGCTTGGAGAAAGTCATTCTACCTACATCAGGACCCTCCAGTGACAAGGTTTTGATTAACTTTTGAGGCAGCCTGCTCCAGGATTAGCAAGGATTGTGTTCACAGACCTTCTTTTTTTTTTTTTCCCCAAGTTAAACTATAGATACTATTTAGTTTCTTTGATTTAGCAAAATGACTGAACACCAATGCTTGTCAGAGGTCCTATGGCAGGTCCTAAAGGGACAGTGCCCTCTGCAATAGTCACTATCCATAACCTTTTCCAGATGGCACATCTAGTTTAGCCTTTTTCCTAAAGAGAGTCACACTGAGTGGGTAGCCTCTTGTGGAAGACAGGTTTGGCACTGGGATAACCACTCTCTCGGGTATCTGGAATGCCTCTCCGAAGTGCTTCATTAACCTGACACCCATGCTTTGAACAGAGCAGGGGATGCAATTCTGTGGTAGAGCCTTGCATGTGTGACACCCAAGGCTTAATCTCCAGTATTGGGAGAGGGGGGGAAAAAAAGGAATGAAAACAACAACAGTAACAACAACAAAGGCTTTGACTAAGACTGGAGCCACAACATAGGTGTCTGATGGTGTGGAAGATGGTGAGAAACTACCTTAGTTTTCCAAACATTTTACCACATGAAGCAGAACCTGGTGTTTACCTGCACTAGTGCTGCGGTTCTTGATGACTGTGCTGTTGGGTCACCACTGCAGGAGTAACACCACTGCTTCTGAGATAAGATGCCCTATTCGGGGTGGACAGTCCCAAGTTCCAGACTCTGGACTTATTCACAAACACACACCCTTTGCTCACATCTTCCACCTACTTCACTCCCTGCAACATTAATGCTGAAAGACTCACACTTCCTGAGTGGAGAGAAAAAAAGGAACAAAAGAGATGCATGACAAATTGTCTTATTTCCTGTGGTTGTCTGGTGTAAGGTAGATACCTAAATGGATCTGTGTTGAAATCAGATTAACACAGTTGAGTTCTAGAGCTGAGTGGCTCTTCAAAACTCTCTGTCCTCTAGAAAGCCTGGAAGGCATTTGTCAGTCATTGGACGTAGGCTGGCCTTTGGTGTGGGTGTGTCCTTGAACATGGCCATTGTCAATAGCTGGAGATGAGTCTTAGTAGCTGACAATTGAGAATTGAATTGTACATCTAAGGATAGTGAACCACAACATCCTCTACAGCTCTCATGTGACTACATAGCTACCTATCTGCCCCGTATCTATCTATTATAACTTATCTACCTCCACATAGAAAAGAGCTCTGGTCTACTTCCACAAGCCACGCATGAGTATAATCTTTCTCCATCTTCCTCTTTGTCTGTCTGCCACTCTATCCATATCTGTGTGTACATGTTTAATTCTAATGTTTCATAGCTACTTGGTGTCCTGCAACATGCCTAGGCAAGACTGCCACACCTGTAAAACATATTAAATAACATTGTTGAAATATTTAAGAATAAATATGAAGCTGGTTATGTGATGGGACATTTTTATCTCCTTAGATGCCTATATTTTTCTGTTCCCTATAGAGACTGACCCTAGAAAATTGCTTTCGTTTGTGGTATTGACTCTGCAGTCTCCATTTGTGGTTCTCAAAGTGAATTCCATGCATAGCAGTACAAGATCATATGGGAACTTGTCAGAAATGCAAATTCTCATGTACATCCCAGATCAATGAGAAACTCTGGCCGTAAGAATAAGAAATGTGTTCTTTAGTGGCCCTCTCATGTGATACTGGTTCATTTGATTGTTTCTGACTCACTCCCTTCTTTAAATCCATACAAAACAGCTGATGTTAAAGCCAGAGCTACAGACTAATTGAGTGGCATTCTGCTTATAGGCTACTATACTGTCTTTTATATTTCTTCCATGGAAGGTTACCTTTTATGGTGTGTGAATAAATATGTCTCTTTTCACAGAATTGACCTTCTCCAGGGCAAGCGTTAGGGAATTGTTATTTTTTCCTGTTACTGACACATATAGATAGTCACCAAACTTATTCCGTTAGTAAATACTTATTTAGGACCTATTATTTGCTATGAATTTTTCTAAGTGTCTCCAAGAGCTCCTATCTGTCAAGGAAAAAGACAGATAACCTTAAAGGAAGTGCAATAAAGTGATGCAGATGCCATCGGCAAACTAATATTAGTGATGATGTACTGTGAGCCTGGAAGTTTTCTAAGAGGTTTGCATGTGTTAATTCATTTAGTTCTTTCAGTTATCCCATGAGGCATGGCTCTAGGAAGGAAACAAAATCCATCCTAAGGAAGAATTGCTCATTTGGTAAGCCATCATTATTAATGATATTTCTATCTGTAAAAGACAGGACAATAGCCCCCTGTGGGTTGGGAAAGATGAAACAAAGCTAGCCAAAACCAAAAAGGATGTAAACATCTGGCCTCCTACAGGCTAAGGTTTGGCCATTGAAGTATTGATTTTTGTTTGTTTGTTTGTTTGTTTGTTTTTCATTTCATGTGAAGGGAGGGAAGACATAAACTGACAGGTTAAAGTTTTAGCTAAAAAGAGATTCTTTAAGGGTAGAATTTACGTTCTGAGACTAGGAGGTGGGAGAGTGGTCCAAGGGGCCTTTGAATCCTGATACCTAATGCTGACTTTAATGCCCTCTTGTTATGCTCCAAGTCTCTGCTAAGCATTTTATTTTTCATATGGTGGTTCAAGCAAAAAAAACAAAGAAGTTCCTTATAGAGTCTGAAAGATTAGGCAAAACAAAACAAAACAAAACAGGATTTCTGCTGTCTGAACCCAATACCCACAGAATGCATTTTGGTAAGGGGCAAGGTGGGAGAGGGTTTGCCATTCTTCATTGCTTAGTGTTGCACGCCCGCCCGTAATTCTTTTCTTAGGGAGAGACACTGGGAAAGGATTGACAAATTGATGTATTAACCTGAGTGTTTTAGTGTTGACAAGCATCGGAGTCTCAATGTGCTCATACACATTTCTAGTTTTTAGTAAGTGTGGGGCTTATGGAGGGAAAATAAGCAGTTAAATTATGATTTATGAAAGGCCCACAATAAAAAATATATGAATATACTTCTTTAAAAACAAGATTTTAATATTCATAACCCATGAGAGTGTCTCTGTGGTTCCTGTTCCCAAATTTAACTTTCAATCGATTCATGCCTTGTATTTGAATTATTTGGTGTACTTTGCATTCAGCACCACTCTTCAACGTGCCTGACCTCCTCTGAAAGGCCATATTGCAGGAAAGGGAAAAATCTATACTATTGGGCAATCTAAATGATTTTGTCATTAGCATGACATGGTTTTGTATAATGCTACATTAACTATGAGCAAGAAAAAAGATTAGGGACAAATTGGAGCTCAACGGTATTAAGTAGATTCCATTTTAGCATAAATGAAATGCACCAGGTAGCAATATCCATCACAGTACTTATATCAAAACGCTCATTCCCATGAAAGATAGGGGGCTAGAAATCTGAAGGTCATGCTGATGATCCAGCCCTTCATGTCTTTTTCCATGCCTCCTAACACTATGTTAGTTCATAGTACCTCTCATAAAAGAGACAGGGCACAGTCCCTTTCTGAGCTTGAGCTTATTCATATAGCTTATTGGGTGAACAGAATGAAGCATAGCACAGCAACCATGTGAATCCAGAGTCTGGAGCAGTGAGAAGCTTTTTTGGTTTGTTTTATTGGTCCTCTTGATGTCATTTATATCTCAGTGGTAAGAACATGGTCAGGTTATAGACAAGAGATTCCCAAGCCAGTACCACTGTAAGTAGTTGCTCTAGTCAAGTTTTTCCAAGTGAATCAAACTCCGAATGCTGGAGACTCAGGTGTGGTGTGAGAAATAAATACTAATGTTGGATACCATGACCATGTTGTGCTATTCTGTACCATTACTGCAGCCATGGTTGAGGGATACAAATAAGCATCCATTCTTCATTCGAAGATGACCTCAAATGCAAGCTTCACAGTTGTCCAATGACAATCAATTTATATCTACTTTGAAATGTTCCTCAAATAGGAAAGCTGGAAATATGGGGACCGGGGGCGGGGGTGAAGCCAGAAAAATAAATGGCTCCTTGAATTAGCTTTTATTCCTAAGATAAAAACAGTATTTGGTCGTCTTTGACACTCAGGGACTGCAGCTTGACACTTTTAATTAAAAAGACATTAAAAAATTAACTCAGAACTCTTTTCACTTTGCTCCAGGGCAGCTCATGAATGATGGCTGCTTTGCTATTGGAATGCCTAATATCTGTGTCTAGGCTCCTCTGTTCTCCCTCCTCCCAGGGAGGCTGTGAATGTCAGTGACTCTGCTGAGCAGCTGTCCTGTACGGGCTTAATTTCCTTAGCGCCGATAACATAAAACTGTTCCAGCAAAGCAAATTAGTGCATGAATCCAAAGCCCACCGTTCTGATCTTCTGCCGCATATCTGACAGAATGCATAAGGCTCAATACTGTTTCACCACCAGGAATATAAAGAAATGGATTTGAAATGGCACAGTTTTCTTTCAACCATCAAAGACAATGTATATGGGGTCCTAAGGAGGCATGCCACTCAGGTGGAGTTTCTGAGATGCAGGGGTGGGGTTGGGTCTCGGGGAGCTGGACTTCTGAGCAGTTCCTGTATAGGATGCAGCAGCTGCTGCCTCTGAGACCTCTGGGGGCTGAACTTTGTGAATGGTTGCTGTTAAGACCCTCACAACTTGAGGAGAGATGTCAATATCAAAACAGCCAAATGCAATAGAAAGAGCTGACTTCAGAAAAGACTGGGTCTCTCAATGGAGTATTTTAAATCTTGTTAATCCTTGGGCTCCTTAGTCTATTACACCTCACCCACAACTCTTGATCTGATAATGATGTTGCATAGCCACTGTTGCATAGTTAAGCTGGATGTCATTTCACTGCCTGGTCGTGAACCAATTAAGTAAACCCCCATCCCTCCCATCTTTTAATTTGGTGAAATGTTAAGTAATTGTAGTCCTTTCCCCTCCTCTAATTTATTGACCTATTATATATTTGGAAGACAAATTATCACTTCCTTAGTTTTGGTTGTTATTTGGGGGCCCAATATTTTAGTCATGAAAACATATAGAAAGGAGACCTTACAAGACATCTTGGGTGTTTAAGTGCTAGTCATTCAAGAGTATTTCACTTAGAGCACATACTTAGCTATAATTCTGTAAAGAGTTTTAAAATATTCAGATACAAGCATTGGCCTCCCTAAAGAAGCTGAAGTGTGGAAAGTTCTGATCTCATTTTGTCTGGATGGTATTACTTTCCAGTTTAATCTCTTTAGTTAGGACTTTTGAGAATTACGGAACTGAACACATTTCAAGAGACACTGAATTTTGTGGAGTCAAGGACTTTTCATAGATACATATTTTAGCAGCTGTCTCAAGCAAGTTTTCTGCTGTCTAAAAGAGATTATGTAAATTTAACACAGTCAAAAATTAGACTATTTTATACTGAAGCAATGATATAAGTAAGTCACTGGTAGAATATTTTGAAATTAATAAGAAAATAAAGACAAATGATGTGTCTATATTCTTCATACTAGAGTGTTGGGATGGAAGGAAACTGTTGAAAGGCTGGGTGCTTGGAAGGAACTTCTTAATTCTTGAACTTTTGGAAAGTAATTCATAACACGGAGCCACAGAGTCATCAGTTTTCTAATGGTATTAAACAGTTAGTGGAGGGGGCTGAAGAGTTGAGTCAGCAGTAGAGAGCACTGTTGCTCATGCAGAGGACCTGGATTCAGTTTCTAGTACCTACATGGTGGCTTATAACTATCCTTAACTCTGCATTCAGTGCCCCTCTCTCACCTCTTCAGGGACTAAGGAGGCATGCAGTGCACCTACAGACAAAACACAAGACACATAAAATAAAATTAATAAAACTAAACCATAATATTAAGATAACCAATGTAATGTGCCTGATATAATTTGGGAAGAACATAATAAGTATTCAATGCTTGATGGGAGTCCCTTGTTATCCCTTGATCAGTTTTCCTTACCATTTTCAAATAATATACCAAAGACCTTAAGCCAATTGAAATGACTTTGTGTCTTGAAGCTGTATTAAGTTCAATCATTATTTTAGAATTTTACTACACTGCATTTTATACACACACACACACACACACACACACACACAGAGAGAGAGAGAGAGAGAGAGAGAGAGAGAGAGAGAGCACTTACATCCTGGGTGAGCTGTTTACTTTGATGGTACAAAGTATCTTGTCCCATGGAATTAGAAGGCATCTCTCTCCTTCTCTTTTGGTCCTAACTACGAATCATCAATCACCTGTGCCAACAGCTGCCTGAACTAGTGATCAGCCAGACAGGATCCTTCGATGACACTGAAGCCTGAGGCTATGAAAACACACACACATGAAAAGCTTCTAGGGAAATCAACTGCAAGCACTGGATTCAAACCCAGGGCACAGTTTTACTTTTTATCTTTGAATACGAGCTCTAAGCTCCTCAAAGGTGGCAGGGTTTGTATAACTATAAACATTCCTATTATACTAATCACAAAATTGCAACTGAAGAAAAAAAATTATCTAGTTTATACATAACTCCTAACCTCGGTGAAGAGGTCAAAGAAAATGTGAGAATAAGAGAACTCATATTTTATGAGTTACTTTGATCTGCAGTCCAATTCTATAAAGTGGGACCCAAGCCCTCTTCAACTATTTCTGTCAGTCTCCAAGATTCGTTTTCTCTTATCTCTTCCAACCTCACCATTCTCATATCCAAGTGTGCTACACTCAGGGCAAATGTGAGTGTAAAACACATTCTCTTCCCTGTTTAGCTGCTTGCCCTAAGTATATTTCCATGTATTAGCATTTATGTGCTTTCGATGAAATTTAAGTTTTGAGGTTAAAGGACAGGGTCCCTTTGCAAATCATGTAACAGCAACATTGCTACCTCCTCTTTCTCTCTCCCTTTTCTCTATCCTTCCTCAAATAAGTATTAAGAAAATAAGTTTCCTTACACAGCACAGAACAGAGTAAAGCTTCTATTTAAAACCAGGTGGGGCCAGCCTTCCACTCTAAGTGCTTTCTGCAAGAAATATAGCTGTTTTTCTCTATAGTAGTTTGATGAATCAAATGATCTCCACAGTGACATGAATTACTCATGTAATAAGGGACGTGCCTGTGGTCTTACTAAGCCCATACGTAACATGGTAACACGGCAGACAAAGAGTGTCTTCATTTTCCAGGCTTCCTCAGAAGTAGATGCTGAATTATATGTATATGTAAAAGGGAGAGTGAAATTATCCATTTTTAGCTGCTGATCTAATAGTATGCAATTTCACATTCATAATATGGCTTTCTGCATAAATGATCTGAGAAGATTAATTTAATGATTTTTAGAAAGCTTTAGATAATTAAAAGCAAGGCAAAGACAAGGGATTGAGTCTCTCAACTCTAGTGCCCAGTGTGCTTTCTGCCACATATAACATTACGCCCAGTGTCCTTGCTCAAGTAAATAATAACTATGGACCTCTGATTAAAGATCAGGAAGTATGCTTCTTCTTGATGGAGGTTGACTTCAAAGTTCTAACTCATTTATTTCTATTTTTGTTCTTCCAGAAAAAAACAAAAACAAAACAAAGCCATGCTTTTCTTTTAAAATGATGCAGTGCTTGGAAACATCCCCAAGAAAATTCCTTTCTTTTCTCAAAAAATAAATTGCAAGGTCTGGCTTAGTTTGTTTGCTTCCTTGTTTTGGGCGAGGTCATTCTTCAAAAAGACGCAGTGCACATTGGCCGTACAGCCATCTGCCACTACATGCTCAAGTATTGTGGTTAAAAAAAAAAGCTGGCCACCCTTCCTTTGATATAAAAGAACCACATGGGTTGAGTCATACACTGTGGAGAGAACACAGCTAATTATGGGATGTGCTGGGTCCAGAGAAGATGTTAGCTGCTCCATAATTACAACTGCAGGCCAAGGGAAGAGAGTCATGGAAAGCCAGTTCATACAAGGGAGAGAGCGCAGCACCGCCGCATCCCGGCCCCCGAGCTACTGCAAAGTGGTCATGTTCTCACACTTTTGCCCCATGAGCTTTCATGCACAAGATCTGGTTAGTCTTGAAGAACGCCTCTGATCCTGAGCCACTTTGAAGTAAAGTGTTGTCTTAATGATGCTAGGGTTTGATATTTTGGATGTTTGGAGGAAGAGAAAGCCCTGTTTGAATCACAGAAGGTTGGACAGAGCTGTCTAGGAAGAATTGGTCAAGAGACTGAATTTCTCCTCATGGGAGGTAGGAAAGCTATTGATCATCAAGTTCATGTCACAAAAGTCCTTGTAACTTGAAATGTTTCCTCTCCCCTTCTGTTTAAAATGATATCAAGTCCTTCATTCGGTGTATTGTTATACGCAAACTATTGTATCTAGTACAGAAAAGATGATTAAACATAGTACACAGCCTATTTCATAAAGGATTACACATTCTCAAAATATCCTATAATTTTGAAGGGCCATGCTACTGTCATTGCCCTGTAGCCAACTGACAATTTTCTTATGTTTTATTTAGGTTCCAATTCAAATTCTGGTCAATGTAAATAACTTCCCATGATGAATGGACACAGATGAAAATAGCCATGTAGCTTTTACTGGTCATATCTCATGGTCCCAAGCAGTGATGCGGACAGTGACTGTGTAGTAGGACATAGAGCAACTGGCTGACCTGGAACAGAAGAGAACAAGACCATAAAAGGATATTAACACTCACTGTGAGAAAACACAGCACATGTGTGTGGCCCATTTTCTTGAAGGTGAGTGTCATGGTACCCTATCTCTATGAGAAGCAGGTTCATCTATGAGTCAGTGTTTGTAACCGAAAGTTCTAATTTAAATTGAAATTCTTCACTTCCTCAACAAAAACTTTATTGTGACATGATTTATAAACCATGTACTTACACTTTAAAAGTGTACAACTGAACAAGCTTGGTGACACACACCTTCAACACCAGCACCCAGGGGAGGAAGTAAGCCCACCTCTGGTGAACTGAGGCTAGCTTAGTCTACGTAGAATAGCAAGTTCCAGGCTAGCCAAGGCTACCTAGGGAAACCATACCTAAATAAATTTTTGAAAATTGTCTAACTAAGTGATTTTTAAAGGATATTTGGAAAGTTTTGCAACCATCACCACTATCTAATTTCAGCGCATTTCATCCCCACCCTGCAAAGTCCTTGGGATTATTAGCAACTATACCCAATTCTTCCTTTCCTCTAGCCTTTGGCAGCCACAAATTTGGTTTCTGAAGTTGTAGATTTGCCTGTTCTGCATCTCTCACAGTACATGGAGCCTTACATGACTGGCTTCTTTTGCTTAGCATGTGTTCAACATCATTTTATTGCAGCATGCATCAATATTCCATTACCATCCATGCCTGAGTACTATTTTATTGTATAGCTATACCATACTTTGTATATTTACCGCCTACAGATATTGGCATGATTTCCTCATTTCAGCCGGTTGTGACTAGCACGTCTACAAACATCCATGCACAGGCTTTTATGAAGAATGTTCGATGTAATGGCATGAAGTGATAAAGACATATAACTCAACAGAACTGGGTCAATATGTACAATAACACAAATCATGTGATCCACTAAAGATGCTTATTTTTGTATTATACATGCAAACACAGACTTACTTATAGAGACATAAAAATAACCACTAAAATTTGAACCCCCAAAGCATAAGATAATAACACTACCTTACATATATTTTATATTATTTGAAATTCTTACAAGAATCATTTATTAGTTTTACAATGAAAAACAAAAATATTAGCGTTTGAAAAATGAAATTTGTGGTTTGTTAAGGACCTCACTTCTTGCAGAAGTCCTTTCTCATCATCTTAGACCCTTGTGAGCTGACTGTAACTGAGAAAAGACAAGGTTCTTTCTACTCAAACATTGTCTACGGATACATTTCAGCACTGGCATCACCATCACAAATATCCCTTAAACTATGACTACATGCTAGCCACAGAATTCATCATGTATGTCTCCTCATTACATCTTCAGAATGTTTGTCTGAAGTACAAGTTTCCTCTGCTTTACAGAGCGAAGACAAAGGCAGGGAGACTTGCCTGATTTGCTCCCTCACTGTCATGGTGGAAAATCCAACCAGCGATTCTTTCTTCAATTCCAATTTTTTCTATTTAAACTAAAGAGAGTTTTCTGAATCAAGGCCACACCTTCCATATTTATGTGTGTGTGTGTGTGTGTCTCTAAGAGTGTATGCCCTGTGTGGTTGGGTATCTGTAGAGGTCAGAAAAGGGTTTGGATCCTCTATAGCAGGGTCCACAGATGTCTGTGAGCTGCCTGATTTGAGTGCTGGGAACTAAACTTAGGTTCTCAGAAGAAGCGCAATTGCTCCAGGCTAGAGGGCCATCCCTTCAAGCACCTGTTTTTCTTTTGTACATTGATTTATAAAGTTGGAAAACTGAATTTCATGGACTCATGAGAGAACTCCCTTCACTCTAGCCAAGGAGATACATTTATCCAGTACATGTTGTCTCAATTTAATGTCAAGCATCTATTTTTAAAGTTGAAGTGATAATAAAAACAGCTCCAAGATGGGACTTTTTTTGACATGCTGAAGGAGGTTGTCTTGTAGCTCACTGCTTGTGTTTTACTGAGCTATGAAAATAGCAAAAGCAATCGATTTTGCAAAATAAATCTCTTTTAAAAAGGAGTGTGGTGTTTATGCTTTAGGGCAGAATTGGACATTTCCAGTGGTTTGGAGAATGAACTGAACTTGTCTGTGAACTATAAGACAGTTTGCCACATAAAGTTAGATATAATATATCTGTGAGAGAATGAAATAAAATTCAATTGAGATACAATATAGAGATTTAGAAAATGGCACCTCTCAAAAAGAAGCTCACTTTACATTTTCACTATTTGTTCTTTTTGTATGTTTTTGTTTTTGCCTTTGTGGAGGCCAATTCTTTCATTATAATAGTCATGTATACCTAGATACTCATTGTGTAGCTAAAAATAGCTTCAAACTTGTAGCAATATTTCTGCCTCAGCCTCCTAAAAAACAGAATTACAAGAGTGAGCCACTAAACCTGGATCTATTAGTTTTCAAAGGATACTCAAGGGCACATTCCAGCTCAGTGTTCAAACTATTCTGACTTTGGTATCATAATTTAAAATTTTAACTATATTTATGTGTACTTTCATAATAAGATTGTTGTCAAAACTGACTATTTTATCATGATAATCTCTGTCTCTGATGCATTAAGCTGAAGAATAAATGCATACATCAGAAGGCAAATATGACCAAGAAAAGTAAGCCTGGATGTGATTTCTAATATTGCGTTTGTTAACAACTAGTGGCATGGTCTTAGAAAATTGATTTAAAATTTTAACCCTATAATTCTTCTTTGGTAAAATAGAATAATACTATTTAACTCATCAACTAAAATTTCTAACAGGCCAGGAGATATCATTGTTGGATTTTTATGGTGTGTGATACAACTAACTTCGTTTAGGGAAGTTTTTGTTTGTTTGTTTTGCTTTTTGTTTTGTTTTGTTTTTACCCTGGCCCAGTGTAGTCACACAAGACTTTCAAACCAATAGCTTTTTTCATCTGAAAGGTACATGAGGAAAACAAGTATAAAAATGTTTGACACTCCACTCCCAGCTTAAAGGTGGAAGTATTCACAAGACAGAAGTGCAAGCTGCCCAGAAACCTTGACATCAGCCCCTTGGCTCACAGCCAGCTAAGAAAAAAAGCCTCACTCCTACAACCAAACCATCTACACTGTGATAACAACTTGAGTAAATGTAGCAGTGTATTCTTCCCAAGGTCCACAAGAGCCAGGTGTGGACAGTAATCAACAACTTGGCTTTAGCCTTGAAGACACTAAGCTGAAGATGGGATCAAGCCTCCAAGACCCATAAGCTACATAAGCTACAGCTATGATAAGCATGTGTTGGTTTGAATCACAGAGCCTATATTAGCAAACATAAACACCACACAGCTGCTAATGATAAAGGAGTATACTTAAAAGCTAAGAAATAATGCAATTCAAACGTGCCATCTAAACAACAACAACAATATATAAATATATATATAGTCTAAATATAATAAAAGAATCTAAAATGATACGTAATACTTCGTTTATGATAGCTACTTCTGAACAAACAAGTGGGAATAGAAGTTAAGAAAAAAGAGAAAGTTTTCATTTCTTTATATGATTCTATACTGTCTGTTAAGTAATCAATGGACGTTAATTTTGTAGCAGAAACCCTTTAAAAGTAAAGTATAAGGTTTCTCACCTTGATAGGTCATTGTGTACCAAGGTTTGAATAACATTTATGAATGGGATTCTTCTATTTAACACTAATCTCAGATCTGTTTCTCATTTTAATAACCTCTCAGGCTTCATATCTATAAACCATACTTACTTGCATAACACAGACCAGCTACTGAAAATATACAAAATGATTGACAGCATGACTAAAGGGTGAAGAAGAGGGCAAACATACCCTGCATAAACCAACCTAGAGTAAACTCTCTACAACTCACTTGACTGAAGACATCAGGGAAAATACAAGAAAAAAAAGGGGGCCACATGTGCTCAAGGATATGGCCCCACTTTTTTGAAAAACAGACCCAAATCCTACATATTGATGACTCAGAGTGAGGCTTCTGTTTTGAACCTGAATTTATGTTTTCTTCACATGTGAGATGACAGAAATACTTTCGAAATGAAGCATAAAATATTCTCATTGGGACCTCCTCATTCTGATGGTGAAAGCCAATATTAACATCATCTTCAACTGGATAGACACTGTCAGCACTGCACACAGACTTCTTGAAATATAAGGATCTGTCAGTCGTCAAGAAAACATTTCTCCTTTGGTCAGATTCATGTACTTCCCAATGGATGACTATAATATTCTTTTCTCTACCCTTGCCAAGGTTCATGAAGTTCTAACTTTGTCAACCATCTTTATCTGCATAATTACATAGTGCAACCTGTGTTTGGAAAGCAGTTCCATTTTATAATAGTTTCCCACAAACAAAACAAAACTATCTGCTTGAACTTAACCCCTGCGCAAAAATGATTATTGTTTTCTTGTCCAGTTAATGCCAATGTTGGTTTTGGACATGATCATGATGAGAAAGATGCCTTCTCTCACACACACAGTAAGAGCATCTTAGGTTCCCAAAATGCCACCATTCCCCTTTCAAAATGAGATCATTAGTAACACACTCTGTGTCTTGGATCACTGAGAAGCTGGCATCTCCAGTTCTTATCACTATACATGTACTGCAGCCCAACACTTACAGTCATTGAAGCCTATCTTTTTCTCCTCCCCCCAAATCAAAGAACCACCTTTTCTTTTGCTTTCTGTTTGGCTAGCATCCCACAAGGGCCCCCATATTCCTCACATGATCACCTCAGATTCCTCAGATCACCTATATCAGGAAGTCAAAGGTATCCAGAAGCATAAGGAACCAGGTTACAAATGTAATCCTATACCAGCCATGCGTGTGTCCCTGAACATAAACAGGCACTAGACTCTTTATCCATAAGACAGCAATTGTAAGGTTGTTACAACATTGTCATGATCATGAAATTGACTATTATATTTGTTTGGCGCATAGACAGTACAATAAGGTTATATCTGGCTACTAGTATTATTCGCAACAACAGAGCATGTCCACATTCGCCAAGCAGATTACACATATCTATGAGGCCTGGGTAATACTTGTAGGTTTTCTCCAAGCTCTGCAAAGGAATATGACATTGAAGAAAAATCTCATTAACAGGAAGTAAACTGGAGAAACCCCAGCATAAATCTTAGCCGTTCCTGTTCCTTCCTCTTTTACTATACCTAGATAATAAAAGCATACATTTCTAAGCCACCATATGTGCACCTCCCCTCTAAAATCAGGTAGTACATATTCTTCGTCATATTCTTGTGTGTTCCTTCCTACATTGTAAACTTGAAGTAGGTACAAGATCTCCTTCCTCTTTTTATCTGTTTGGTGAATTGGCCTTGTTCTATACCTAGAAGAGAGTTAGTGCTAAATACATAAAGAATGAAGGCATGAATGGAAGCAATATTCATAAGCAAGTCAATTGCGGCATGTTCAGTTAAAAGAATATTTGCCTTGTGTTATTGGCTACCTTATTTGTGAATCCTTTGTACATATGTATAAATAATATTCTTCCCCTGGGTTATCAATGTCCTGTGCCAGGTCTTAGCTTTCCTCTACCTGTAAGATGCCCCCTACTGCTCCATATATTTGTATCATAACCCCTTTATTTCCCTCTCCTTCCCTATATCCCCCACACTTCTTCCCTGTAGCTATGAATATATTTGTTAGCCAAATATAGCCAATAAATCAATATTACTGGAACCTGAATGCAGGAAAAAGTCATTCTGCAAATAACCTGATGTGCATTCTCTATTGTGGGGCAATATCAAACTCTATCACAAGCTAAAGAAAGTTCCCAGCTCAGCCGGGCGGTGGTGGCGCACGCCTTTAATCCCAGCACTCGGGAGGCAGAGGCAGGCGGATCGCTGTAAGTTCAAGGCCAGCCTGGTCTACAAAGTTAGTCCAGGACAGCCAGGGCTACACAGAGAAACCCTGTCTTGAAAAACCAAAAAAAAAAAAAAAAAAACAAAGAAAGTTCCCAGCTCAGTCTTCCCCCTTGGACTATTAATGGTAAGTGTCTTTAGAGAAATGCCACTGTACACAGACAATGTGAATCACTGTGGCCCGTTGGGTCATTTCCTGCTATGATAATTCCATCTTCTGTCCCTGGCTCTCTCCAGGCCACCAAAGAAAGGGTAAAAATGTATACAGAAGGCATGCTGCAATGTTTGCAGAACTCTATCAGAGAAACTACAGGAAGCAGAGGGGTTACAACAGTTCCTCTCCAGGGGCCAGCCTCAGTGTTGTCCTAAATACCATCAAATGTTTGCTTTCTTGGGATTACAACATGTAACTCCTATAGAACTCCAGTGAGTGAGTAAACACAGCCAACTGCTTGTACTTTCTCTCCACTGACACTGCCTGCTAAGTGAATCATAGTAGTGGTGTGAGCAAATAAGGGGGAAACTCACCAATTCGAGAGACTTCCTAGTGTAACTGAGGAAGTAATCAGAAAAAGTGAAGCAGAAAGCCTAACGAATTGTCTTTCAGATAGTACTTCTCATGTGACCCGAATGGCTGGAGTTCCTTAGCTTGGAGTGAGTTGACTTTATTCAGAGTGTAGATGCCCAGGGATAAACTCTCACCTGAAAGAGCTGTGACCATGGACTGGTTGAAGCTAGTGAAAGTTCAGGTTCAGTCTTGTTTCTTATACCTATACAACCTGGGGCTGATTCTTTCATCATTTTAGGCTTATTTTTTATTTATTTATTTATTTATTTATTTATTTATTTATTATTTTTGTGGAATGAGGATGCTAACTCCCTCATCTGCTGTGAGGCAGGGTCATGAAACTCAGACTAGCTGATAGTGTCCCTGATCTCCTAGTTATCTTGTTTCTGGGGATTACAGGGGTGTGCTTCCATGCCTGGTTTTTATGTGGTGCTTTAGATGAGACCCTGAGCTTCATCTGTGCTAGCAAAGTACTATACCAACTCAACCACATCTCCAGCTCCAGGATGCTAATGTTTTCCATCCTAAAGAGCTATTTCTGGCATTGCTTGTGTCAAATCACCCATCTACAAGCTTGTGAGCAGGACCAAGTGCATCAGTACTACTCAGTCATTACCAATTGATGCTGCTGAGCTTTGCTGCCCTCCAAACACAGTGCCCACTTCTCTTAAGATTATCAAGGTGTCTACAATTTAAATTAGTTCCAGTGTGACTTCCTGGAGCTTCTCTTTTGATGTATAAATTACATGCCCTAAAATAACTGTGTCATCCTATTATCTTAATTCTAATTACCTCATCAAGTAATTCTGTTGGATTCATTTAGCAACATTCTATAACATGATATAGAACCTGGAGGGGGATAATAGGAGCCTAAGATATGTCAAGGGAATTATTTCTTTGTTCAGCAAATGCATGAAAGCACATACAATTGTCTTGACATTGTGGAAACATTCAGAACATGACACAAAGGTAAAATTCTAATGTTTCTATTAACGACAACAGCTTTTCCCCCCACTCACCACAGATCAGGCATTGTTAATCTTTTTACATATATTGATTCATTTTCATACACACATATACACACAGCAGCAATATGTTTATTAAATTCATTTTAGAAAGAAGGAAATAATACTTTCTTCCTGTTTTTCAGCTATACTTTTCAAGAGTCCTAATACCTATGCATGCCATGCATGGACACACAGAGGCACACACTGAGTAGCCAAATTTTTTTGAAGTTTCTATTTAATAGATTTTATTAAAATAAAATACTACAATCTTTGTGTTTAAGAAACATAGTTTTATGCTTCCAGTACAGAGCAGTAATGGCACTTATTCTACACTTGATGGAATAGCATTAAAAATAATGACACATACTAAAAAGTCATTAAACTAAGTATTCAAATGTTATTTCATTCTTTAAGATATGTAAATAATTTATAGTGTTTACTGACCACATGGCTACATGATAAATAAAGGAAGACCATAAAAGAAACTGCACATTAAAAAAAGGCAGTTGACAGCTGTTGATGTGCCACCTTTAGATTCAGGCATAGCCCATTAAAGTGGACAATGCCGAGGGGTTACATGTTGCACTCAAATTGAAGAGCAACCAGAAGTTCACCACATTCTCTTGGGCTGGGCACTCAGTCATTTGTTGCTTCCACATCTCAACTTTATACCATAGAATAAAGTCATTTGATCAATGAGATGAGACGTACAAAAATAAACATGGGAATATTATTGTAGCAAGAGTAGCCAATTCTTAAGCAAGCACACTTTCGTCATCTCTTGTCTTATCGACTTATTCCATAAGGCAAAAATATTCACAAATCAAACTCAATCACTTACATAACTAATCAAAGTAAATATTTATGGTGAAAGCAGTGCATTATAAGATGTGGGTTAAAAAAGTTAGAGGGAGTAAAGGAGTGAGAGGAGAAAGAGAGAGACAAAGAGAGAGGGGGAGGGAATGAAGAGAGAGGGACAGAAGAAGGGAGGGAGGGAGGGAGGCAGGGAAGGAGGGAGAGAGGGAGGGAGGGGGCAGGGGAGGGAGGGAAAGAAGGAGGGAGGGAGAGATCAGTAAGCAGCACAGGTATATTTAGAGAAACGTTAGACAATGCCCATCCTAGACATCAGTACCCAGAACGAGCAGAGAAATTCAGAGGACATGAGACCTTTGGCACTGCTTCCCCAGATCCACAGATGGCAGCTTTAGCCCTGCAACTGCAGCAGAGCCCACCACTCCTGTTGCCTGAACTACCCACCCACGTCATCCCTCCCTTGTTCTGAGGGCAGAGGCCGCTGCCAGAATTACATCCCAGTTGCTTCTGAAGTTTTTTTTATGGCCACAGCAAAAGGCAAGTGGGAAGATAAAACAAACTAATTCGTCCATTCTTACTCATAGGCTTCCCATCAAGGAAGGGTTTTATCTTTATTTAGAATCAATACTAAGTAAAGAAAGTATAAATATACCAATTGAGAAGCTCTTGCCGTGGAGGCCTTGGCAGCCACAGTAAATTGCCTGAGGTTTAGAGATGCCATGCATTTTCCCTACGACTTATTCTGCACCTTCCCGTGTAAACCCCAATCATTTCTGGGGACCCTTGTTATAATATCATCCAGAATCTGGTAATAAACTTTTTCTGTCTTGTAGTTTAGTCCTGGAATAGAGCTAAATCCAAAACAGACAGGTGGAATTTCCAACGTTTATTTTGACTATTTCTCCGGGAGAGATGACTATAGCTCTTTTGCTTCTGTGTTTGTTTTTGAGACAGTGTCTCACACTGTAGCTTGGCTGATGTGGAACTCACTAGGCAGTCCAAGCTGACCTCAAGTTAATAGTAGCGTTCTTGTCTCTGCCTCTCCCTGCCTAGGAGATGCATCAGAATAGTGAAATGGTTGAACATAGTGAATGGGTCTCCATGAAAGGAGTGGATTTCCTGTAGGCATTTCCCAAGAGTTAAACTGATGTCACTCAAGGAAATTACAGTTTTCTACGGAACTCTGTCTGCCACCGCAAGAAGTGTCATTGACTCTGTATAAGGCAGCTTTAATTGCTTGTTGTCAGTCACTTTAACCAGCACTGAAGCCCCAGAGAAAGCCAAACCCCATGAAAGTTCTGAGTCTTCACCTTTAAAGTGGGAGAACTGTACTAATATGTCACTTCAGGATCTTGGCTACCCTGTGAAGAGAAAGGCCATGCCCATTAGCAATGCAATCATAAAGTTCATAGGCAGCCTTAACAAAAGCTGTAGTTTCTGGTCAATGCGTCTCAATTGAGTTCGATTTGTTGAGGACAGTGGGGAAATTTTATTCTCATCAAAAGTGAAGCAAAAATAGCTTTGGGTGTGGAGTCCAGGTTCCGGTGCAATCTCCAGTGAGTTTTCTACTATATTATGTTGCCTTTATCCTTGAAAACCTGAAAAAGAAAGCATGAAATAAAAAGTATAGACTTTGGAAACGTTAAGCCATTGTTTACAGCCATTCTGCAAACTGGCTTCAGAAGGTGTTTAATATAAAAATACTTTTGGGACTCGGGTAAAGGAGGGGAGCAAAGAAATAGAGTTCTTCCTAAGAGCTTCAAAATTAGCACTAAAAAGACTGGTGAGATGTCTCAGTGGGTAAAGCCCGTGTCGTGCAAGCGTGAGAAACTGAGTTCAGATCTCCAGGGCACACATGAAGAAAGTCACCACAAGTTAGAATCTGTTGTCCTAGCCGTCTCATGGAGAAATGGGAGGCAAAGAGAGTAAAGTTTCCAGAGCTTGCAGGCCAGTTAGCCTCTGCACATGCAGCAACAAACAAGGGACCGTCTTATAGGCATTCGGTTATTGTGTAATTCAAATGCTGATTTCTGTACCCCACCTATCTGGTTGAAGTCCTTGTTCTGAGGATCTCCTCTTTCAATATTATATAAACACTGATATCCAATTGTCCCTTGGTATGCCAATAAAACAGTTGCCATCCCATAGATGAACAGGGGAGAGAATAGGGCTGGACTTCCTGCCAGCCACGGGAGGAGGTATTAAAAAAAAGAGAGATAAGGGATTCAACCACAGGAGAGGTCCTGAAAACAGCAGGAGAAAGGAGCTGGAGCAGGAAAGCTACAAAATGCAAGTATCACTGGGATGCACCCTTGGAAAAAGCCAAATTATCTTAGACGGTTAAGATTCCATCTTTACCAGGAGTTAAGACACGGTAAGCAAGTCCCCAAAAGTTCCTTCCTCACAAATATGTCTGTCCGATGTACTGGGCCAGAAAGCTGAAGATGATGCTCCAACGTTATAGAGAGCTTTGGGTGACTGTTCAGGCAGCAAATTGTCTCTGTCATTTCTTTTTTTTTCTTTTTTTTTTTTCCCAGTTTGGAAGCTGTTAACCTGCACTCAGCTAATTATTTTTATTCCTTATCAAGTCTCTGATGGGGTTGAAGACCAGATAGTTTAGTTTTACAATTAGCTTAGTTGTTTAGAGAATAAGATGTTTTTAGGTCTATATAGATGTTTTAAGTTAATAAATATGAGGTATGATAGATGTTGATTTACATTCAGAATTGTAGACTCACCAAGATAGGAAAGATGTTTTCTTCAAGGCTGCCAAATATAAACAGCCAGAATATTATGACTGTAACATTAATATAATTCCTGACTGTTTCATGGCTCTTCTTGTTATATGTAGTTTATTTTATATGTGTGTAATAATAATGTAAATGTATATATAATTTAAAAAAATATTACCTGTTACACTTATCAGAATGGCTAAGATCCATAACACAAGTGACAGCTCATGCTGGTGAGAATGTGGAATAAGGGGAACATTCCTCCACTGCTGGTGTGAGGGCAAACTTGTATAATCACTATGGAAATCACTATAGCCATTCCTCAGAAAGTTGGAAATCGATCTACTCCAAGATCCACCTATAGCACTCCTGGGCATATACCTAAATGATGCTTCATTCTCACACTAGGACATTTGCTCAATGATGTGCATTGCTGTTCTATTCATAATAGCCAGAAACTGACAACAACTTATGTGTTTCTAAACCAAAAAAAATGGATAAAGAAATGTCGTACATTCACACAATGGAGACTTACTCAGCTGCATAAAATGTGGAGGCAAACAGATGCAAGTAGGAAAAAAAAATCATCCTGAGTGAGATAACACAGACACAGAAAGATAAATATGGTATGTATTTGCTTATATACGGATATTAGCCTTTAAGTAAATCATAACCAAACTATAATTTGTAGTCCCAGAGAGGTCAGATGTAAAGGAAGGCAGTAGAGGAGACACGTGCATCTCCCTGAGAGGGGGAAATAGAATAGATTTTATGGATGAAGTGGGGATGGGTGCTGGGGAGTGGGAATGAGAAAATAATGTGGAAATGGACAAGGTAGATGGGCCTGAGGGAAGGAATTGGGGGAGAGCAAGCTAGAAATGAGGGGTACTTGAGGGTGGTGTGAAAACCTAGTCCAGTGGAAACTTTATAAAATATATGAAAGTGATTTAATGACGTCACTAAATAATGAGAGACAGAGTCCTAACTGGTCATCTTTTGTCACCAAAGAGCTTCCAGTACAGGGACTGGGTTATATCTAATTGAGTTGTTGGTCAAAGAGATCCCATGGAAATTCCCCCAAAGCCCAGAGTTGTGAAGTTTAAAGGTTGCTCTCTGTAAACAGAATATGAAGCTCAATTGTTGAGAACAATACACACAACTCATTGAACATGGAGAGGTGGAGCTGGCGCCCCCATAGAGCCTTCACTCACATCTAGTATCTTCTCTATAGGAAGACACTCTGCATGCTGCAAAAAGAGAAGCATACACATCACAAAACCTTCAATTTACAACTTGTCATACCTGCAAAAGATTCTAGGTCAATGATGGCACAAAACTTGTGGGAATAACCAACAAATGTCTGATTTGACTTAAGGCCCACTCCACTTTATGGCACCCATACCCAATACCTTTTAAGTGAATAAGAACCAGAGAGTAGATAGCCCAGAGACCTAGGGTTAAACCAAATACTACTGGTCTAAATATAATATTTATTTATTTATTCCTGATATATATAAATATATAATATATAAATATCATATTATATAGAGAGAATAATGACTGCTAATGATATTCTGCTATCTTCATAGTTTAGTGCCTTAATCAGCCATCATTAGGAAAGCTTCCTACTAGAGCAGATGGGAACAAATACAGAGACCCACAGCCAGATATCACAGAGAGAGAGAGAGAGAAAGGAGAGAGAGAGAGAGAGAGAGAGAGAGGGGGGGGGGGGGAGGGAGAGAGAGAGAGAGAGAGAGAGAGAGAGAGAGAGAGAGAGAGAGAGAGAGAGAGAGAAAGAACTTGAAACACGCAGTGTTAAATGAGATGTCTCCATCAAATCTCTCACCTCAGAGCTCAGGGAGCCCCATGGAAGAAGACTTAGAAAGAATGTAAGATCCAGAGGAGGCAGAGGATAGCAGGAGAGCAAGGTCTTCTAAAATAACTGAACAAAGCTCATATGAATCCACAGAGACTGAGCCAGTATGCACAGGGCCAACATGAGTCTTCACCAAGTCTTTTGTATACATATTATAGCTTTCAGTTTAGTATGTTTATAGGACTCCTAAAATGTTTGTCTCTGTTTGAAATTGCTAGTTCATAGACTACCTTAACAGTATTTTTAGTTCACTTTTTCTTCCCCTTTTCATTACTCAATAATATTGTGTCTTCTTCTTCTTCTTCTTCTTCTTCTTCTTCTTCTTCTTCTTCTTCTTCTTCTTCTTCTTCTTCTCCTCCTTCTTCTCCTTCTCCTCCCCTTCCTCCTCCTCCTCCGTTTTTCTCCCCCTCCTCTTACCTCCTCCTCCTCCTCCTTCTTCCTTCCCTTCCTCCTCCTTGTTCTTCCATTTCTCCTTTCCATCTTTTCACCCTCACTTGTATTCTTATATGTCTGGTCAACCACAGTGGCCTTTCAAATTCCTACTTCTCTCTATATGGGAAAGAAATGCTGGGAAAGGGTGGAGGCAGTTTACCCTTCAAGATATGCTTGTTAGATTGTGGTCATTGTAGCTAAGGAGGGTGACAAGTTCTGGTGTCACACATCTCAAGATTTGGGGAACACTGGGATAAACTTCCTTAATCTACTATAAAATTACCATAATGAAGCCTGACCACTCTCCCTTTCAACTCACATACATTCCACTAGAGTCACTGTGTTCTTCACTAAACTGCCTGCAGTTATAATGAGAGTAATACAAACCATAATACCAAGGTGGCTGTCAGGCTACTGCCCAAGATAAACGAGCTCCTTTTTTGTAGCCACAAATTATTTACTTAACAAGTACTTCCCAGAAATCAAATATATCTTAGCTATTAATTTGTAAAAATAAGAAAAAGTAGTTATTTGGCAGACATTTCTAGTGGTTCTCCAATAGGATATGCACACATAAACATCTCTCTAGCAGATACTTGTAATATTTAAGTAGTCTTCTAAAATATGTATAAAATTTATACAGAAAAAATACACAAATTACAATCTTAATGTTTGAATAATTTTTATAAAGTGAGATAGCTATATATCATAACTATGACAATAATTAGAGTGTTTTAGGCACACTGATATAGCCCCACCATCCCTGCCTCCCCTTACCACTGCCCCAAGGATAGCGTATACAGGCTTCTATCGTCATTTAGCATCCTTCTTCTAAACTCGCTTAAATAGAATTAATCTGTCTGATCCCCTGTACATGACTCTTGCTCAACATTTTATCCTTTCATCCCTGCAGCAGTGGGAGTTCAGCTGTTTTCATGGATAAAATTCAGTCTCCATCAGCTGATATCAAATCTACCATGCTTCTGAAAACTTATAAATATATATATATTTATATATATGTACACACACACGTGTATATGAAACTAGATCAGGGTTCGTTTAAGTTTTATATTGCCCTATTATTTTTTTTCTCATACAACCCAAGTCCAGCCATGAAAATGTGCATTCAGAAACTGGGGGTGTATCTCAGTTGTTAGAATCTTTGCATAGCAAGGAATAAACCCCCTGCATCAGATTACATAGTTTAGTATGTAAAGCCAGATGTGGTGATGCATGGCTATAATCCCAGAATTCAAAGGCAGATGCAGAAACTTTAGATCATCTCAGGTACACAGTAAGTTCAAGGTCAGGAGGGGATACATGAGGAATCACTTTACAAAGAGAAGAAAGGGAATGAAGGAAGAAAGGAGGTGGAAATGAGAAAGAATATGAATTTCTAATATACTCCAGGTTGTCCTCTCCTTCAGGTTGTACTCAGGAAACACCTGTAAATGCCCCCATCTCCCTGCCCCCCCACCCACCTCTGCAACCACCCACTGTCTGCAATAAGAGCAACATCAGAGTTTAAGGTATAATATATTTCCCCTTCTCTGCTATATGAGAAGGGCTACCTGCATAAACAGAATATATAGGATAATTATTCAATCTTTGGTTGGTCTTCACACTAAAGACATATTGTTTCATTTGGTGTTTTGTTTTGATTTTTGTTTCTAAAAACAGGGTCTCCCTGTGAAGCCTTGCTGGCCTCAAGCTTGTGATCTGCATCAATGTCCGAAATACAGAGATTGTAGGTGTGTACCACAAACCCCAGCAATTATTTTTGCATTAGATATGCCACAGATGGTTACACGGTCATGTACAGGAGCCATCATTTGTTCTCAAAAACTCTTTTTGTAATGAATTTTCATTAAGGCCAATGCTTGCCCCCATCAAACAAAATAGGTGGAGAGAAATGAAATTCGACCATGTGAACTGCAGTTAGGACCAATACTACCTCAAAGCCATTGGATGCTGAGATGCAACATGTATGCAATAGGTTTGGCTATAGAAAAAGGCCCAGAATGTGAAACAAAGACAGGCATGCTAAAAATGGAAGAAAAGAGGCATGCCAAGCTGAGCTGTTGCTCTCCCGAGGTCATGCCTGCCCACCCCAAAGGGGCATAAATAAAAATATCCTGGGAGTATCAAGACTGATATTTAACCCCAAGGTCAAGACTAATAACATGATATTTGTTTTACTAACTTAGGTTGCAAGTGCCTTGGGCGGACCCTGTACCTTCTTCTATATCTCACTCAGCGCCAAGAACACTGCTCGCCATCAACAAACCATAATAGAACTGAGCCTCTTCCAGAGTCCAATGAAAACACACACTGAGCTAATGGAGACATTTACAGGCAAAAGATTCCAGTTTCCTTTCGGAAAATGCCACCAACGCAGCCTAACTAATTAAGTAGCGGTAAGTGACATTGACTGGGTGGAACGGCTCACCTGGCTTTGTGTGCTCATCGGGCCCGTTCTAGTTGTTTGGGATTTCCTGTTTGTTTTTGCCCTCCTAGCAATAAGTTAAAGAGGCTATTTCTGAAAATTCAAAAGACTTTCTGTGAGACCTATACTATGAATTAAGATATATCAAGAAAAATGGGAATACAGTAATGAAGGAAAATACTACATTTATCTATTTGTTGTTAAGACGTTTCTTTCCCACCCCTACTACCTTCTGTTTGGCGAAACCTAGAAATAGAATTTTGTTCATGCAACCTCTGAATGCAATGGCAATTCCAGGAATAACATTTAGACATTTCTTGCAAATTGTGTTAGCACTTGACCCAGCTGAGACATAGTCATCGTTTCCCCAGTATTTCCAATATGGGAGCTATTCTGATGGTGTCACTGAATCCCTGTTTGTGGTTATGAAAAATAACCCAAGTGAGTAGAGCACAACATTGCCAACAGGGGACACTAAGGTCATGCAGTTTCAAAGACCATTAGGTCGCCACATGAACCAGATGGACTGAACAGAAAGAGCCCCAAGGATAAATAGTAATCACTGGAAAACTCAACAATAATTGAAGGAAGCCAAGTATGGTAGTGCATGCTCATTATCCTAGAACTTGGGAGATGAAGACGGGAGGACTAGGAGTCTAAAGTCATCACCAACTCTATAGTGAATTCCATAGGAACCTGGACTATGTGAGACTGTGTCTCAAAAAAAAGAAATGAATAAAAGAAGAATGAAGGGGATTTATGAATGACTAGAACACATATTCTCCTGTCCCTTTTGTTGTCTTTCTCTAAAATACTAGCAGAAAATGATTGCTGTGAATAACAGTCTTTGTCTACCAAATAGAAATAAACCCAAATCTTTGAAGGAGCCAAAGCAAGCCATTGGAGGCTAACATATAACACAAGGAGGTGAGAGAGAGGATGTAGACTCTGTGGACAGACAGATGAACCTAGCTGCGAATTCTAATTCCACTTCTGTTACCATCACAACTGTCAAAATCTCTCTCAGCTTCTTTTCCTCTCCTGTATAATTGAGATTACACTTAGATTTATTTAGAACTCTTTCAACTGAATGTCAAAACTTTAATCAGGATTTGCAAAAGCAGAAGCAAACAAGTGCTCAATAATAATAGAAATGTATTAACACTGTATCAGAAAACCCTGGAAGCTTCTAGCTTGAGTAAGCCAAGAATTCTGGTGCTCAATATTATCAGAACCTAATATTGCAATATTTCAGATATCTTGTAAGGTGGCTTCACTTTCAAAGATGTTTTGCCCTCAAATAGAGTTCAAGAAATCAAAGATAATGCCTGACAATCACAAGTCTACTGGGCTGCCAAAAGGCCCATTAAGAGTTTTGGAACTTAATGCACTTACTCCGGCCAGTTGTATATTGACAGCCAGAGAGGTAGGATGAGAAAGAATACCAAGCTGGATAAAGTGGATGGTTGCTGAAAAGGCAAGAGTGGGATCTGGGAGGTTGCTCAGTGCAATGAAGCAATGAGATCCTGAGTTCTCTAGAAACTGTGTTATGCCTGAAACTATAGAAGCAGAAGTGTGTGTCTGCAATCACAACACTCTTATGATGAGAGAAGAGACAGAGAAGTCCCAGATGTTCACAGGCAAGCTATCCTGGTGTCCACAGCAGCAAGCAATGAAAGACCACATCTCAAATAAAGTGAAAGGTCAGAACTGACAAGGCTATCCTCCGACCTCCATGTACACACTATAAAATGCATGTACACAAAACATTTTTTGGTTTTGTTTGCTTTTATTTGTTTTTATTTAAATGAAAGGCAAGAAGAGCCAATATTCTCTACGAAACTTGGGAATTAAAAAACACATCTCAAGGAAGACAAGTAATAAATTATGTTAATTCTTAGAGATGAATGGACCTTTGACATCTGGATGATATTTGCCTGTGTGAACCCCAGTTAGATCAAATTTGATCTCTGGCAAAATGATAGGGGGTAATTAGGAATGCTTGCATGATGATGAAGAATTTAGGATACAAGTAGGGGTTTCATGAGACAGATGTGGCTGGACAAAATGCAGAGAGAGAGAGAGAGAGAGAGAGAGAGAGAGAGAGAGAGGAGAGAGGGAGAGAAAGACAGAGAAACAGAGGGAGAGAGAGAAGAGAAGAGAAGAGAAGAGAAGAGAAGAGAAGAGAAGAGAAGGGGAGAGATAGATGGAGAGAGAGAGAGAGAGAGAGAGAGAGAGAGAGAGAGAGAGAGAGAGAGAGAGAGAGAGATCTCCAAGGGATGGGGGTTATGGAAGTTGTAAGATGACCATCTTTACCATTACAAAATGACACAGGATAAGGCAAATCTGTAAGGACTATGAGGAAGAGTTTGCACACCTTTAGCAAAGATTGTATTTACAGAATTAAGTTGTCTAACAAGTCATTGTGGAGGAAAAGTTTGTGGAGCCCTTCAAGTTCAGTTCTTTGAAAAGAAAGCTGTAGACCCTGGTGTGCTTGCTCTTAATGGGGCACTCTGTGTGCAACTGTATATTTGACAAATTAAGTTTAGAAATTTTCATTATAAGACACACTTAGCTTGCTTTACTGCAAATAATTTTTATTTGTTTAAGCATTTTAATAAAAGCCTATTCTGAGCTGATAAATAAAAAGTAGTTTTGAATGAGAAAAAGTCATTAATATATAGGGTGTGGGCCCTAACTGCAAGCAGCATGAAAGCTGTTTCCTGAATTTCAGAGAAATCTCTGTCCAACAGTAATCTTATTTTTGAGCATTTCAGAGGTAGACTTCAAATCATTTTTGAAAAGCAAGACAAAAACATAGACTCTAAATGGAGAAGGGCTTTGAAAATACACTGTGGTTGCCAATCATGAATGATCTTTGCAACTGATGCTAAGCCAAGCTTACTGTCCTTTTGGCAATGTACCTACTTCAGGCATCAAAAGTTTCTCCTTTTGACTTGGGTGAATTCAAATAAGTTGATGCCAGTCTCAGGAAACTATCTCCAGCAGGTTCTACTGGCTGCCAAATACAGTAGTCTCTCAGAACAGAAAACCCTGTCACTGCAGTCTAATAGCTCCTTATTGATAATCTTGGGGGAATTTACAGGTCTTTATGGGAATGAATTGTTTCCAAGATTTGAGGAAATGTATTCTGTATTTCAGACAGTGAACATATTATCATTTTTACATGCTTTAAATAAATAGAAGTGGTTCTTTCTGCAAGGCCCTATGAGCTGTTGCTTAAAATCTGTCATATGTTTATAGCAAAGTGAAAACAAATGGATATAATTAGCCAGTGTTTTGATAAAAGCAACACATATTAAAGCCATAATGATCAAACATGCAATTCTTCAGTACAATGACTCATGTCGTTGGTTTTCATTAGTATGAAGTTGTTTGCAATTGAGAACACATGTAGGAGTGCATATGCCCTGTGTTCAATGAAATGGTGTATACTCCATGCTTCTGCAGCCTGAGGAAAATGTTTTGTTATGTGTTAATTTTGTTTTGTTTTGTGACAGGGTCTCACAATGTACCTCTGGCTGTCCTGTCACTGTGGAGACCAGGCTGGTCTTGAACTCACAAGATCTCCTTGAATTTGCTTCCCAAATGTTTGGATTGAAGGCATGCGCCACAGTGCCTGACTAACCTTGGGAAAGAGATAGCTAGGTAAATGCGGGGCTGAGGGAGACCCTCTGTGCGCGTGACTAACAGCTATTTGTAGAAGCCTTCCCTGAAGAACTGAGAAATGTGCTACCGAAAGAAAGAGCAGAGAACATACTGAGGAGGAGGGGGGTGGCGTTGGAGTTAGATGTTGAATCAGGGACAAGATCACATAGTATCTTGTGATTCAGGGTCAAGGTCTGAGTTTTATTCTGAGAGCAATGGACATGGCCTGGGACCTCCACCTCCAGTACACACATGAATAACAAAAGCCCTGGGGATGTGTCTAAATCACCATAAAAACTTACATAGGTGATACATCCAGATTCTGGTTACTTTTATCTCCCTCCCTCCCTCTGCCCGCCCCCTCTCCTTTTTTTTTTTTTTTACCATTTTTATTATCATCATAAACCAAGCCACTAGTAACTCCTCATGGAGGACTGGGCTCATCTCCTTGCTGGCATTGCTACTTCTCCCGACATCTCAGCCTCTTCTTCCATTTTCCTCACTTCATATCTGCTTTAGCTTTTTTCCCCCCCACATGACGTCGTATATCTTCTTGGCTCAGAAGTTTCTTTCCTGCTTCCTTCACTGGAAAGGGGAGAAAGAATCTGATTTTCTTCGATTCCATATCACTTACATTTAGAAGATGGCACCCTTGATAAACTCTTTCTTCTTTACAACTCGCATTTGCTTCCTCTATTCAAAGCCCCTCGCTGGCTCACAGGACTCTGTAGGATCAGGTTTCTCATACTCTCTCTTCCCAGGCTCCCCCTTGCTCTAAGCCAGAGGCGCACTGGCCTCCCACGCCCTGGCAATAGCAGCCAATAGCACCCAAGGACTGCTTTCCTCTTTCCTCTTTCCTCTTCCAAATGCATTCTTGCTCCACACATGTGACTTTTTACTTAGCTCAAATCTACCCAAATGCCATCTCCTCATGATGGCCATTCTCTGAAAGTCCTCTTCTGCCACAAGAGTTACTTTGATTTTGCCTGAAAGGGAGGTATTTGTTTGGTTGCTTTGTTCATTTGGTGAACAGTAGAGGAAAAAACATCAGAAATTACTACTGACCTATTGTATACTTGCTTTGGATGTCACCCTAACACACAAAGTCAACTCTGTGAAGGTAAAAGTTTCTCTGATTTTGTTGTTGTTGTTGGAACATTTAATGTAAGAAGTGTTAACTTATTCTACAGTTGTTAACCAGGTACTTGAAAGGCTAAGAATCGAATGCCTCAAGTATCTCAGAAATAGAAACCCAGGATCAAGTTGTTTCTTCTTTTGCTAGAGAAACAAGGAAGATGGAATTAGCTACATTTTAGAAAACTAGAGGAGGGCCCATGATAGACAAAACTCATATTTTAAACATGAAGCTCTCAGCACTGCTGTCTCGGAGCTCAGAGAAATGACCCATGGCTTTGAAGAGACTCTGTCCATGGGATGGGGCAGGTGAGATGGTGAGTGATGCAATGGACTGTTGATGCTTGAAGAAGTGATGGACACAGAATCTAACTGTTGGTATAGGAAGAAACTACTACTGCTGGCTGGAGGAGCCTTACTTGTGCAGTATTGCTGGGAGCAGAAGGCATAAAGGAAGTCCATGATCTCCTAAAGAATGTTCCTTAAGACTTTCATTTTCTGTCCATCAACACTTAATGGCAGCCCAATGGCCAAGTCAAATTGAGCTTTGCATCAATCCAGTTCAAATACCTCAGACCTGAGTATAGAAAGTGAAGGCTAAAGCAAAGGAGCAATTGTTCAACTACTGCGTCGTGCTCAGGTAGCTTTTTACAGGAATAAGGTATTGAAATGTGGAGCTTGCTCTTAATTGTTTAAAAACTAAACACACTGTTCTAGAAAACAAAGCACAGGAAACAACAAAGTCATCCAAAGAATAGAGAGACACTTGAGACTTATCTGAGAATTAGAGTCAAGCATAACAATCAATTCCTTACACCAGCAGCAAATGGTGCTGTTTCCTGGCAGCTGAGGCAAAAATGGAAATATGCCATGTATTAAAAATTAATCCTAACAGTGCAGGAGGGCGGTGGCAGGAAGGTGTAAAGGTTTCTTTTAGAGCACAACTTTGATCTGTCTCAAGCATGTGTATTTGTCTGAAACCCCACATTAGCAGCAGGAAATGTGAAATAAACAGAGATGTGGGATTGCATGAGTTTTATCTCATAGGTGGGGGGGGAGGGGCTCTAAGACAGAGAGACACAAAAAGAGTAAAAGGAGACAGAGACAGAGAGACTGAAACAAAGAGATACACAGACAGAAGATACACACACACACACACACACACACACACACACACACACACACACACACACACACACCACAGAAGCCAGATACTATTTTTCACTTACAGAAATACTAATACATAGCTAGCTAGCAAACACCTCACTTTAAGAACTACATCCTGAGCATCTATCAGGATGAATTAAGAGCAAAGCCTATACCTAAGTGGCAGAATAAAAGCACTGTGAGCAGAGAGTGACTGGTCCCCATGAAAGACCGAGTAAATTGGCTTATTGCCTGAGGATATTCAAGATTAAATTTCTGCCAAATACTGGAATTGTTTTGTTCTGTTTTGTTTTGCTTTGCAGAAATTTCCAGCTGCGTTGTCCCTTATGAAAGTCAGATGATAGACCCACACTGCTTTATAAATTTGCTCTGAGACAAGGCAAAACGTTTATCAACATAATCAAAGACATTTTTATTTCCCTTTCTCACAGCAGGATAAGATGAATTCAATGCTTACCACACTCATACCAAGTTGGTAAAGGCTAAAAAGTTGGGTTCATGAACTTGGTCTTATTTGAAATCACCTTGAACTACACTACACTTCATGACATTAATTCAGATTACTCTAATTTTGTCAAATAGCTTGAATAAAAGTCCCAGTAATAGCTGAGGTAACTGTCTGGGTTACATGGAGGATTAGATAGATAGAAAATTGTGTATAGAATTAAAGTTGGGTAAAAGAGTGAACACGCAGTTTACACACGATACAGTTGAGAGAAAGCCTTATATTTGAGGCATATCACAGTCACAGTGCTGATGCTACTTATTGTATACAAATCTTTGCCTCTATTTAAAAAACATGATTTAGAAAGTCAATAACAAGAGACCAAGGAAAATACCACTTACCCAAGATATGACATGAACAAAATAACTGAAAATAATAAAAAATCAAAAGTTGTGCAAAATCCCTGAACAGATATCTGGAAAGAATCTTATCATATTAGATTATCACATCTGATCACATTAGAGAATTGTGCATTAAAATAGCAAGAAGATACCATTGCACATATTAACGAAGACCAAAGTTCTTACCCTAATAACCTCAAACAGTGGTGGAGCTACAGAGCAATAGTGGCTGGAAGTCAAATAGCACAAGTCATTTAGATAGAAAGTTTGACAGGATTATATAAAACTGGGGCTACCGTTACCACGCAGTGCAGCAACCATGCTCCTTAGTATTCTCTGCAAATGAACTAAAACCTTATGTTCATACAAAACCCCAATAATCAATGCTTTGGGCATTTGATTCATTATTTCCAACATTTGGAATGAGCCAAGATGCCATTCAGTAGATGAGAAGATAAGCTCTATTGCTACCACTACTACTGCTGCTGCTGCTGCTGCTGCTGCTGCTGCTGCTGCTGCTGCTACTGCTGCTGCTACTATTTCTCCTTCTTCTTCTTCTTCTTCTTCTTCTTCTTCTTCTTCTTCTTCTTCTTCTTCTTCTTCTTCTTCTTCTTCTACTGCTACTCCTACTGCTACTGCTACTACTTCTATAAGCTGTCTATCTAGACAATAGATGCATTCAGTGCTTTAAAAGAAATGAGCTACAAAACTATAAAATGACACGAAGAAGACGTGGATGCATATTATGTAAGGCAAGGATGAACGGCAATACTGTGAATTGAATCTAGAGACTCATACTTTCTAGGTACATGCTCGACCACTGACGTATGGACCAAACCTTATTTTAACAAATCAACCATTGTAGTATAGATAATGGGTAGATTTCATACACGTATTGTGTCAGAAGAACTTTGTAGTTTTGCTGGATCTTTCTATAAAGCTAAAGTTTTAATTAAGTTCACTAATTTAAAAAGTATTGATTGCTGACATTATGTAAAATCTTGTATTTTATCACTACTTGCCTTCTTCTTTTATTTACCTGAAGAGTGAAGATTACTTAAATTGGTACCTTGAAGACAAAATAGTGAGAACTTTTAAAGTAACAACCATACCACATCAGCCTTGTTCATCATTTCCTCCTGTAGACTCCACACAGCCATGATTTACTTGCTTGTTGATGATGAGAATATTTCTTGCAGGCCATTTGCAGTGTGCTTTTCCCCAGGCTTGCTTACAAGGCATGCTCACATTCCCCAGGAGATCTGGCCTTTTCTGTCTTTTATCTTTATTACAGAGTGCTCAGAAATGTTCTGAGGTCTTTTAGTCAGATCCTATTAGCCTGCATTAGATATAAGACAAACTCCAAAGCAGTCGTTGGTTTTAAAAAATAGAATGAGCTTGTTTTCATTATATTATGGATATTTTACATCCTCAAGTACTTGGAAGCTATTTGGACAAACTTGTGGTACAATAAGTCCAAATAGAACCTCATCTGAAAAAATGCACAAAAGAAAAACAAAAATAAAAGAGGAAGAAGATTGGAAGGAAGAGAAAAATGATGTGAAGAAAAATAGCAATGACTTTGTACAGGTAGTCATCAGTGTTCACTACTATCATATGTGCATCCAACTCTTATCAAAGCTGAGATAGATAGGCAAGAAGTAGAAGCATTAAACATAAATGAGTTTTTAAAAAGAATTTTGATGTAAAGGAGAGAAGACATATACAATTATCATGGAAAGATTATCAAGTCAATGTAGATTTAGGATAGTTTTCATTTAATTTTTATGATAAATGATGTCATTTTTGTTTGCCAATATAGTTAATCTTAAAAAGAGGAAGAAATAGGTATGGAAATTTGTCAGCTATAGAAGCCAACTCCTTGAGAAAATGAAATACCCAGGATCTTAAACCATGGTAAAAAGGGTTTATTTTTAGCAACTGAAGTAGGTCTGCCCTGTTACAGATGGGTAAGTCATCAGTCAAATACATATACTAAAAGACTCATTGAACTGATAGCAGGATAGCTAAGTCAAACACATCCAGTCGTGTCTGTTTTCTATCTAAAAAGCTTCATTGGTATGATCGGGGAGTCTGTAGATACAATGGAGATGTGTAAAAGGTAGGCAAATGAAAAGCATGTTTATCTCTGAAGAGAGGCTATTTTCCAGAAATAGATTATAAGGCAAATTAGTGGAATCCAGATTTTCAGCAATATTTTTACTGTTACATTATTGACATATAATGAGTAGATATTTTAGTTTGTCTGAGTTTAGAATGTTAGGATAATGGAAAAAGAATGGAGAGGAGAGCTAAATAGCATCTTTAGGCGACTGTTATAGGACTAACCTATAAATAATTTAGGTTGAGAGGAAAGAGAGGAAGAAGTGAATCTTGTCTAGGTGATACATAATGAAATAGAGTTAAATCATGGGTTTAAAGTTTGGATGAAGTGAGAGAATGCAGGTTCTGTGAACCTAATGTAAGTAAACTAAAAGAAAACGAGTAAAGGATAATCAAAGAGCAAAGTCTAAAATGTAAAATTGGAAGGGTCTGTGACTGCTTTTGGTGACGCAGTGGCTAAACCTAGAGTGTCATAAAAGATAAGGAAGGCTAAAGTTGATGAGGCATTGACAAGCCAAGATACAGTATGAACTCTCTGCTGCCTCATCTATTCACTTGTTGATGGCCTTAAACAAGGAACTTTACATTTATAATCCCCCCTCTGTCTCTGTCTCTGTCTCTCTCTGTCTCTCTCTGTCTCTCTGTCTCTCGTCTATCTGTGTTAGCCAAGGGAAGCTAATAATATAATCCAATCTATGGGACCGTCCTGAAACCTGAGTAAATCTACTTTTATATTTTCTTTTTTTATTTTTATTTAAGTAATTTTTCAGATCACATCTCAACTGTTATCCCTTCCTTTATATCTTCCCATTCCTCCTCCCTCCATCTTTCATCCTAATCCCCACCTCTCTCTTCTAGTCCACTCTCCCTCCCTTTTCCTTCCACTCTCCCTACTGCTCAGAAAAGGAAAGCACCAGCACCACCACAAACCTACCCCAGCACATTAAGTCCCATCAGGACTGAGCACATCCTCTTCCACTGAAACTAGGCAAGGCAGCCCTGTCAGGAGTTCAGTTCTGAAAGCAAGCAACAGAGTCCATGTCAGAGACAGCCCTCACTCCACTTACTAGGGAACCCACATGAAGACTAAGGTACCCATCAGCTACATATGAGTAGGGAGCCTATGTCCAGTCCATGAATGGTCCTTGGTTGGTGTTTCAATCTCTGTAAGCCCCCGTGAGCCTAGGTTAGTTGGTTCTGTTGGTCTTCTTGTGGAGTTCTTGTCCCCTCCTGGTCCTTTTAACCTTCACCTTCCTCTTCCCCAAGGCTCTGCTTAATGCTTGGCTGTGTGTCTCAGCATCTGTTTCAATCCTTTGTTGGATGGAGCCTCTCAAAAGACAGCTATGCTAGACTCCTGTCTAAAGCCTAGCAGAGTAACATTAAAAGTGTTGAGGTTTGGTTCTCTTCCATAGAGTGGGTCTCAGATTGAGCCAGGCATTGGTTGGATATTCCCTTAACCTCTGCTCCATCTTTATCCCTGCACATTGTATAGGCAGGGTAAATTTGGGGTCAAAGTTTTTGTGGGTGGGTTGGTGTTTCCCTCCCTCCACTAGAAGTCCTGTATGGCTAAGAAGTGGCCTTTTTCAGTCTCCATGACACCTGCTAGTACAAGTCTTAGCTAGAGTCACCCCCAAATCCTCCAAGGAGTCTACCCTCTCATAGGTCTCCAATTTATCTCAGAGATGGCCTCGTGCTAGGTTTCTCTTCTCCTTCCAAGTCCTCTTGTCTCTAGTGCCTGCTCTCCCCACATCTGATGGCCATTGCCTTTTCCCTCCCCACCCCCTCTCTTACCTTGCTCCCTCTCTTCATCCATTTCTGCTGTCTATTCTGTTTCCCTTTCTGAGTGAGAATTAGGCATCTTCCCTTGAGAACTTCTTGTTACTTAGCTGCTTTGGGTCTCTGAGTTGTTGTGTGGTTATCCTGTACTATATGGTTAGTATCCATTTACGAATGCAATGTGACAAGATATCCTCATGCACCTGCCATCCTCCCTTGCCTTCCTATTACCAGGTGTTTACCAGGTATGATAGTTTGAATAGGTATGCTCCCGCCCCCCCCCCATAGACTCACATATTTAAATGCTTGGCCAATAGGGAGTGGCACTATTAGGAAGTGTGGCCTTTTTTGGAAAAAAATTGTCACTGTAAGGGTAGGCTTTGAGGTCTCATATTCTCAAGCGATGCCCAGTGTGATTCACAGTCTTCTTCTGCCACCTGTGTTCAAGATGTAAAACTCCCAGCTCCTTCTCAGCCCCATGTCTGCCTGCCTGCCACCATGTTTCCTACCACGATGATAATGGACAACGCTCTGAAACTGTGAGACAGACTCAACTTAATGTTGCCATGGTCATAGTGTTTCTTCACAGCAATAAAACACTAAGACACATACACAGTATTCTCCTCTATGGTATATCTTCTTTCTTGGAAACTGTGAGGCAAAATAAAAGATTTCTCACTTCTTTGATCTTATCAGAGTATTTTATCATAGCAACATGAACATAAGACAAAATGATTCCGCATTCTCGGTGGTTAACCACTTTGCTAGGCAGGGATGACAAGAAAATAGGTGAGGTCAGGTGGTAAAGGCACAAACAATGAGGATAAGACACAGAAGTAAATAGGGAACAAGGAAGGAAGCGGTGACAGAGCCCATGGTGTGCAGTTTAAGGCCTTTGGGTTTCTGAGGGAGGAAGGAGGCGGAGGGGGGGGTGGAATCTGGAAACCAGTGGGGAGCAAGTCTTACAATGCACAGAAGCAGCTCAAGCATTTCCGACCAAAGACATCAAAACACAGCTTCCAATGCGGGTATCCAGTGCACTTGGCAGTTCCTTGGGATTCTGACCCTGTCATAGTATTTTTATCCCAAAGGGAGGAAGTTTTTGTTCAGCCTTTGTCCTCTAGCCCAGTCTTGCAAAGTCAAACTCGGTCAAGTTAAGTAAGAGGATATTAAGATTTATGGGGTTTTTTATATTCTCTCTCTCTCTCTCTCTCTCTCTCTCTCTCTCTCTCTCTCTCTCTCTCTCTCTCTCTCCTCCCTTCCTCCCTCCCTCCCTCCTTCCTTCCTTCCTTCCTTCCACGTTTCTTTTTTACTTTACTCCTGAGACCAATTCTCACATTACTGTATTACCTCAAAACAAAGGAAGAGTCTCAAATGTTCTAATATTGAGACTTTTCAGGGATGTTCTGTGATGCAAATAAATACAGTTTTTCCATGAAAGGTTTAAAATAGGCTAATTGATAGATATAAAATAAACAAATAAATTGAATTATTTTCTTAAATTCCACAAATGTAGATAATAAACTAGTCTAAACAAACCAACACAATAAATTCAGTGTGTTATCTGTCTTGGCAAGGCCCCAAATTTATATTTTTCAGCAACCTTATATGCAGTGTAGAAACAATTCAGTCTAAATGAAATAACTGAAAATTCTTCATATTTAGCATTAGAGATAGTACTTGCAATGTATTTTGATAATAAATAATGCAATCAAACTCTAATTGAGTAAAATAAATAATTCCATTCTTATCATTCTGTCATAAAAATAATTTATTGTTACTATATTTTGAATACCATTAGTAAAAATTAGTTTTTCTCTTGTTATTTAACCAATAATATAATATTCTCAGTTTGCTCTCCTAAGAAGCATGAAATAGTTAGCATTGAGTCCCTTACAGAAAACAATATGGCAACTTATATTACAGTAAATATAATTATGTAAATACTCTGAATACAACAAGTGGATTTCTGTGTTTGTCATTCAGTCACATCTTTATTCAGCATACAGACATTTCTTGATTACTGATGATATGGCAAAACTCTTTTTGATAAAGATACAAGTTGATAATGCACGATTATTGCTTTTTATGAAAAATCTAGCTAGTTATTTTACTATGATGGTAATTTTGTTTGAAATTAAGGAGAACAAAGAATTTTTGCAGAATTTTCATGTAAATATTGTCTTTCTTATTCACTCAGTTGGCAGCCATTGTTCGTTTTTGAGTTTCATTTAATTGTCTTCAAATGGTTGATATACCTACTAATGCCAATTTTCAGATAAAAAATTTGAATTCACAAATCTGTATCTCTCTCTTCAACCTTTAAATCATGTTTTATGACCACTGAAGCACATGGTCACCCTACTATAACTCTTAATTTGTTGAGATCCTGGTGCATTGCTTAGGTAAAGTCATCCAGGGCCTGTGCCTTCACCAAGCTATACTGAACTGTCTTCTACCATGGCCATGGTGTTGCTAATCTGCAGAATGAAAGCCCAAGGCACTTTACATAATTTCAGTAGCCAACATTTAGCTTTCTCTTTTTAAATTGCCTGTGACATTAATTTCTCTGCAGGATCTCAGTGTGGGTTTGGGGGGGAATTGAACAGCCAATGAACACAGAGCATTCTTATAGCATGCAATCACAGCTTATATTTAGCTTTCATAACAGAATCTTATCCAAAACCATTTCATGGTTGCCAAAACCAATCTAAAACCACTTCCTAGGCCATTGGATGACAAGTGGGTATGTTCCTTCTCCCACATGATGACGGCCACTACCTAGCAAGATGCCTGATGCCTTTATGATGAAAGGACTTGTTTGTCCAGAAATCTTACATTAAAATATTGCAAGATTCACAGCTCATATGCTTTTCTTATTGGCTGAATCTATTCTTTGGCACCTTTGATGTATTTTTGTAAGTCTCACTTCCATCTTCTCTTATCCTTGCCCAACTTTCATCCATCCTTTCTCCTCCCTGAACTTTCCCACAATCTTGTCTTTTGTTTTGTTTTGTGACTTGGTGGTTTCATCTAGGGCCATCTCGTGATCATGACTTTGAAACTTTCCAAGGGAGCATGGTGGATTCACCACTGGGTATGTTACTAAAAACAGGGACTGTGTCCCTGTAATATATCAGTAGCCAATATTTGAACAGGAAGGAATATGGCTCCATAAGCTCCTCCCCTATCCCTGGTCTGTATTGCTTATTAGAACTGCTTTTATCCACTTTCATTGTTATTACTTTGTACTGCTGGCAAAAGCCTATTGCTATCATCCTTCACACATGTGGCAACAAAACAATTCTCTCTCACTGGAATAAACAACTTGAGAATTTAATGTTTTCTATCATAATACCACAGGCCTGAAAAGGAGAGACAGAGACAGTGACAGAGAGAGACAGAGAGATACAGAGAGAGAGAGAGAGAGAGAGAGAGAGAGAGACACACACACACACACACACACACACACACACACACACACACACACATATATATATATATATATATATATATATATATATATAGAGAGAGAGAGAGAGAGAGAGAGAGAGAGAGAGAGATTGAAAATGAGAACCTGTGCGTCGTACTGAGTGTAAAAAGGAACCAAGAAACACAGAGCCAGGTTTTTGGTTGGTTGGGGTGTTTTTACATCATAAAAGGTTGTTTTTTTTAATTTCCCAAATAGCTTGCTTTCATAAGCTGTAAACATTGTTGACAAATGTGCCTAGGAAATTACAAGGATCTGGGAATTCTTACGTGGTTCTGGAATCATTGTTACGAATGTCTCCTATTCCAGCAACAGCGAGTCTGTGATTCCTGAGGCCCTAGATGGGAAATGTTTATTGTATTGCATTTAGATTACAAACACGCAAAGCAGAGATCCCATGTGCTATATCCAGGGAACATGGTACAGAGAGTTTTATATTGCTGGAACTGTACCTTAAAAGGCGGTAGTTTAAAAATCAATGGGAAAGAACGAAGCAGGAAGAGTTGCAGGAAAATCTAAGAATGCAGGGACGGCAGAGTTCATATATGAACCAGTGACCGGAAGCCAGTTAGACATTTTGTCCAGGCAGTTTCACGTCCTGCTGGACCTTGCTTCACAGTCATGATAAAACACATTTCTTTTGCCTATTTATCATTGAGTGTCTCTAAATCTGCTAGAATTATCAACACTCATTCACAATGTGCTAGAAGAGACATATATTTCATTGTAATGGGACCAATTAGATGCCATTTTTGCAAAGAATACATAAATAATAACAAACAAATAAAACTTGAATTTTGTTAAAAAAAATTTGTCTATACTCATCGCTATTAAAATAAGAGTTATCAAATCTACACATTCTAACTTTCATCATCATCCTTAAAGGCTGTCTAGATTTCTTTTGCTCCCTTGTCATCTGCTCAGATATCGACAGAAGCTATTTCCCGAAGACCCAACGTTTGTTTCTTCAGTAACTTGTTTTCAGATATGCTTCCTCCTCGCTCTCCATAACACTACTGCTCCATCTAGGCTTTTCCACTGGTCCTTTGGATTTCTGACAAGAACATAGGCGTCTTGTTCCATGACTCTACTTAAAAGACAGACTTTCTTAAATTTAACACCTGTCCTGTCATCTTCTTACATGCCACAAAACACTCCCCTACCAACACAACCCTCCAACAAAGTCCAACAGATCTCACAGACTCATAAACGTTCCATGCTCTGATGTAGAGGTCTTTCTCCCAGGGTTATAATACTGTTTCCTGCCTCGGTGCCTTTTAGTGATATCGAATGTTCTTGCCTACCAGACGTATTAAACTGTGTGCTCTGTAAGTATAGACACCATGCCCTGGTTATCGCTGAAGCCACAGCAAACAAGTGAGTGCTGGCAACCAGGAGCAGGAAACAAAAACTGGTGCCTTTCAAAGCACTTTGTCCATTCCCGATGAAAGGACTGTTTGTTAGTAGGATACAAACAGGAAAATGATGATTGTGGAGATACAGCTGATCATCGCAAAAATACTCGATGTCTCAGTTTGGGGATAGAAGAAAGGGCTAGGGTGACTTGGAGGTGGCCAGCAGAGAAAGAGAAAAGAACAAAAGAACAGCTCGCTTTATAACTTCATAAAGGGTAGGGGTCAAAAAACCCTCCTGTTGAACACAGAAGTGAGGAACACCAATTACTTTTCTCGTTAAGTGGGGCCAGACCCAAATAGCAAGCCAAAACAGATGGGCACTGCATTCCTGACAGAAAGCTAATGCTCCTGCTGCCATCAGCCTGGTTGACAAAGGAGACACGATGCAGGAGCCACCCGTCCTAAGGCTGGTACACCACAGCCAGGCATGCTTCTTGGAAAAGACCTCTGGCAATTAGAAATTCAAGCTTAGCCTCAGTTTTTCAGATGACGCCTTCTAATTTTCCTTTCCCCTCCTCTAAGCTTCTTCCAGGAAACCTGCCTTGTCCTCTGCTGTGGTTGGGAAGATCAAATGAGTCTTTTACCGAAAGAGCAGGGCTTTCCTCTCCTCCCTGTTCCTTCTCCTGTACCCACAAGTTATGGCTCATACAAGAACACAGCTGGAGCCTGACATGGGGCCACCTCCTTTCTCAGGCAGTGACCCATTGTGTGGAATGAGAGCACGTGAGGTCAAAGTTGAAAACCAGACCTCCTAGGCCTGGACCTTAACTGAGGACAGCCTGATCTCACCATGGAAACTACCATTTTCAGTAGAATTCTTTGTGACATCTTTCCCGCTTAGAAGATGTTTGGATGCTTTTGTGACATTCTTTCAGAATCATTTCTGCTAGCTAATTTGTGCCACAAAAGGAAAAAAAACCTTTATGAGAAAAACTAGATAAAAATCAGAAAGAAACAAAACAAAACACAATGCCTTGCCTTCCAGTAGGAATAAAAACTATTTGTTGAAACAGGAAAGATCAAATTCCATCTTGATAAGCAATGTTTTCTCTACTATTGAAATATGATCTGCAAACGTATCCAAAGAATCTCTTGCGTTCTTTCCATGGATGGACAACATGACTTCCCCACACAATGTTTCTGTCCCCACATTTCTATTTTGCACCTGCATGCCAGTGTGTAAACCACTACAGCACACAATTTCTCCTCCTACACATGAGTCTCTCTTATCAGCTTATGACCTTCTGGACCACAAGGATTTATCTCAATTGACAACATTAAGCCATTATTTCCTTCCAAATAAGAATTCTTCTGCCTGAGTTGCACTGAGTTCACTGTGGGCAGAGGCCATGCCCTACTCTCAACAAGACTTAGAGGCCAATAAATAAATATAGTCCCAATTTGAACCAAATACTGGTGGGTCACGTATTACCATGTCCCAAATGTTGTATTCCAGGACAAACTTGACTATTTCTGAAATTCATTGTCTTTCATTACACTGAACTTTGCAAATGAAAGGATTTCTTAGTCTCTTAAGTTTAGACCATGAAAAGGCCATGAAAATGCTGATGTCATCACCAGCAAATATGAATGGAACCAGACAAAGTGGTAGCAATGGGGTTTATGTATTTTTTCACTCAGAATATTTGCATTAAAAACATCAACAGAAGCTGGGCATAGTGGTTCATGCTTGTGGTCCCAGCACTTGGGGATGCAGGTCGAGGACAGCCTAGTCTACAAAGTGAGTGCAGGACAGCCAAGGGTACACAGTGAAACCATGTCTTGAAAAAAAAAAACTAGGCTGAGAAACACTTAAAGAAATGCTCAACATCCTTAGTCATCAGGGAAATGCAAATCAAAACAACTCTGAGATTCCATCTTACACCCATCAGAATGGCTAAGATCAAAAATTCAAGCGACACCACATGCTGGCAAGAATGTGGAGAGAGAGGAACACTCCTTCATTGCTGGTGGGAATGCAAACTAGTACAGCCACTTTGGAAATCTATCTGGTGCTATCTCAGAAAACTGGGAACAGGGCTTCCTCAAGACCCAGCTATTCCACTCCTTGGAATATACCCAGAAGATGCTCCAGCACGCGACAAGAAAATTTGCTCAACCATGTTCATAGCAGCCTTATTCATAATAGCCAGAACATGGAAACAGCCTAAGTGTCCCTCAGTAGAAGAATGGATAAAGAAACTGTGGTACATTTACACTATGGAATACTACTCAGCTATTAAAAACAAGGAATTCCCAAAATTTGTGGACAAATGGATTGAACTAGAAATGATCATAATGAGTGAGTTAACCCAGAAGCAGAAAGAGTTAAATGGTATTTACTCACTTATATCTGCATACTAGCCCAAGGGGCATGTCCTAAGAAAGTCTTCACTAACCAGGAAACTGGGACAGAGGAGAGGACATCCTATTGGGACTCTAGATGAGAGAAGCTTGGGAGAATGGCAAAGTTGAAGGATCCAGAGGATCCTAGAAACCTACAAGAAGAACATTATGATAGGCAGATTTGGGCCCAGGGGTCCCGATCAAACTATGGCACCAGCCAAGGACAATACTTCAAACCCCTACCCAGATCTAGCCAATGGACAGGACATTTTCCACAGCTGAGTGGAGAGTGGGGTATGACTTTCACACGTACTCTGGTGCCTCATATTGGACCACGTCCCCTGAATGGGGAGACCTAGTGGCACTCAGAGGAAGGATAGTAGGCTACCAAGAAGAGACTTGATACCCTATGAGCATATACAGGGGGAGGAAGTCCCCCTCAGTCACAGTCATAGGGGAGGGGAGTAAGGGGAAAATGGGAGGGAGGGAGGAATGGGAGGATACAAGGGAGGGGATAACCATTGAGAGGTAATATGAATAAATTAATAAAATAAAATTTAAAAAAATAAATAAAAAAAACAAAAAAAGAAAAACAAAGCTAAACTAAACTAAAAACAAACAAAACATCAATAGAGCTACAACCCTAGATCCTAGATCCAATGAAGAAAAGGAGGAAAGAAAGAAAGAAAGAAGGAAAGAAAGGAAGAAAGAAAGAAAAAGTTTGTGTACTCCAGGGCATGGAGAAATCATGGAGCTAAGAACCAGTTTGGAAGGAGACTTGCATATTTTGTAAATCACAAGACTTCTGGATCAAGGAAAGCTCAGTTCCCTTGAGGTTGTCACAGTGGTTTAAACCATTGATTATTCTCCTATCTAATAGTAATACCCCTGGTGCCTCCCTCTTTTGTCCCTTCCTGCTGTGCTATGGTATGCTGCTAACAATTGCTAAGTCGCTACCAGCTACCATATTTACTTGTGTATCTATTGTCTGTGGCCCCCACAGCCCTTCTGTTTCTTCACATTTCGGGAGCAACTGAGCAACCTTTGTTTAAAAGGAAAAGGGAAAGCAAAATCTGGTTTTTCGTAAATGTATATGTTCCACTTTATTTCTACACCATTTCCAACCCTTCTAGATGAGCAGGCAGGCATCTTAGCGCCTTTTGGGGTCGTTTTCAGTTCACCACAGTGACACCTGTGTTTTGTTTTTTCAGTTTTATTTCTAAGAAAACAGACAGAATGCCATCTGGTGATACCCAGTAAAGGTAGAATTTGAACCTAAGTTAGCGACAGTCCAATTTTTTCCATTTTTTTTCCTCTTTGTTTATTCACTTTACATCCTGGTCATAACCCTATCCCTCCTCTCCTCCCAGTTCCACTCTCCCTCCTTCTTCCCTCTCCTCTCCCCTATTATGCAGAAAAGAGGAGCCTCCCTTCCTCAGCTTATCAAGTTGGATCAGGACTGCGCATGCTCCCTCTTCTCCTGTGGCCTGACAAAGCAGTCTTGCCAGGGGGAAGTGATCAAAACGCTGGGAACAAAGTCCCTCTCAAAGACAGCCCCCCATCAGTAGAGGTCCCACATAAAGCCTGAGCTGCTCATTGGCTACATCTGTATAGGGGACCTAGGTCCATCCTATTCATAGTCCTTAGTTGCTGCTTCAGACTCCACAGGCGCCTCTGGGCCCTGGTTAGCTGGCTCTGTTGATCTTCTTGTGGAATGCCTGTCTCCTCCAGGCCCTTTTCTCCCTCCCCTGAATTTTCCAACAACTCCCTATGCATTGCCCAATGTTTGGCTGTGAGTCTCAGCATCTGTTTCAAAGTGTTGCTGGGTGGAGCCTTTCACAGCACAACTCTGCTAGGCCCCTGTCTGCATGCATAACAGAGCACCATTAATAGTGTCAGGGGCTGGCTCTCTTCCATGGGGTGGGACTTCAATTGGAACAGGTATTGGTTGGGTTGGTCCAATTTTTAAGTATTAATTGCTAATCTATGCCTGTGATGTCCATTTCTTTTCCTACTTCTGGCATTGTTTATCAACTTCACAGGAGTGCCTTGCCTAGCACTGTGGGGTGTTACACATAATTTATAGTGTTTTGAACCTTAGATGTGCTGTTACTCAAACTGAAAGACTTCAGCAACTTATGTAAGCTGTGGAAGCTCCTCTCTGCCTCCTCAATTCCACAGGAGCGTCTTAGTGTCCTCTTCTTGCTCTCTCATCCTTGGCATGACACCGGGTACCTTACATTTGACTCAGACTTTTTGATGCACAGTATTTCTTTCTTTCTTTTTTTTTCCTTACTCAAGTTGTTCTAATCTGGCAATGAGAAATGAAATATCTCAGAGGGAGATGCACAAATATATCATTTGACTCAATTAGGCACATACCAGACACATTAAACCTGTTGGATACTTAAAACATTTTGACTATGAATGATGATTATACAAATGCAGGATGTTAACTCATATGTTATCACTTTGTAAGTAATTCGTTAGCTGCTGGTCTAAATACAAGGAAAGCCAATATTCGGGAAGCTTCAAATTAGATATATTTCTTTTGTATGATCTCCAATTTCCCTCTATCCTGGCCATGCCTTCTCTCATTTATCTTCTTTCCTGCTCATCCATCTTCTGCCCATCGTCTGTCACTGACGTGACTTCCTAAGCATGAACTATGCCATCTTTGCTCTTTTTTTGTCCCATCACATGTTCTTTCTTTTCCTCCCATGAGTCCTGTAAGCTAGATCACCACATTCAAGATCTTTGAGATTCAATTGTTCTGTCCTATTTTCTCCCTTTCCATCTTTTTTCCTGCTGAAAGTACATTTGGCTTTTTTAGTGTTTGCCTAAATCACTCCTTGAAGAAGAATTGCACCCTAATAGATGATTGCTCTTATCTGGGGTCTTTCTATTGCCTCTTTTCTATGACTTCTATGTGATCACTTAGCTACCAATATACAGTTCCTTCTTATCCTGCTTTCTCTTTTTTTTTTTCCACTGTTCTGTTTTTAGTTGAGTTTATATTTTTAAAGGACTCTTCATTAATTATTTGATTTTTTTAGTAACAACTGTATAGGGTAGTACTCAATGGAGTTAAATTTACATCAGGCATAGATTAAAAGATGGGTTTAAATTTCCCAAATTATAGCTACGGGTCTAAGAAAAGGAGATGCAAGTCTAGGATATTAGGTGCTCCTCAGGTGGCTTTGTAGCATGGATTCAAGCCAACTGAAACCCAAGGTGGGTGAGATTTGTGTTTGGCATATAACCTTTGACTTTAAGCCTACAGATTCCATCTAAGTCCCTTGAAATCAATGGAGTGACTTGTTATTGTCCATATACTTTAGGGTTGGCATGGGTAAAGATGGGTAGAGAGGCCAATCTTATGTTGTTTTTTTTTGTTGTTGGTTTTTTTTTTTTTTTTGTGATCTGGGATAGAAATACATCTAAGCATCCTTCAAAGACATCTCTTCCAGAGTTGGGTCTGAGAGTCTCCTGTGCATCACTATTTAACAAAAACACTGCCATTTTAGCTCCATCTAAATGCACTGGTTCATCCTTACTGTTACACTTCTCTTTTTAAAAACAATTTTATTTAATTACAGTTTATTCACATTACATCCTGGTTGTTATCCCTTTGCTCTTATCTTTCTGTCCCCATCTTCCCTCTTCTGCCCTATTCCCCTCCCCTAGACCTCTGACAGGTGTGGGCTTCTTCCCCAACCCTCTGACCACAGCCTATAAGGATAGACTGCATCCCCTTTCTCTGTATTCCCACAGGACTTCTCCATCAAGGAGTAATGATCAAATCTTGGGTACCAGAGTTCATGTCAGAGGCAGTCTCCCAATCTCCCCCCACCATTCCCAACACGGAGAATGAGCTGTCCATTGGCTATATATGAACAAGGGGTCCAGGTTCTCTGCTTGCAATGTTCTTGGTTGGTGCATCAGTTTGTGCAGGCCTCCCTGGGTCCAGATCTGTCAGCCTTGATAGTCTCCTTGTGGAGCTCCTGGCACCCCCTCCCCATCCTTCCATCTCCCAACTCTTCCATACAACCTGCAGCACTTCTCTTTTAATGGTTTATTTACTCTTTTCTCTTAAACTGCCTTAGATCCTGCTAACTTTTGGGCAGGTTCAGCCACACATGACACTATGAGCAACATACTACCAAAAATCCTTGGGTCTTGAGTGCCTCGTAGAGGAGTATAAACAGAATGGAACTTCATATCTATTCTTGTTGAGCAATAAAAGTGGTTGGAGACTCTTGCCTTTGAGTTTGAGAAACACTGCACACCTTCCACTCACCTGCCATTTACTTCTTGGTTTACTTCTTGGTGCCTTAATGGGCTTACTCTCCACACAGCTCTAAAGAACCTGCTCAGAACAAAGCCCCACATGTCTTCCATAGGATCAATTTATGCAACAAAGTCTTCAAATTTCCTCCTTAGGACATTTAGTCAGTGTAAGTCTGTGGATATTTATCTCTCTTGGTGTACACAGTGATCTATTATCTGGCTTTCCTCAATATAACTCTTCTTTTTCTTGTTGCTGTCGTTTTTGTCTCAAACATGGTTTTCTTATTCTCCCTAATTGCTTTTAAGTTCTAATATTTTTCAGGGTTCTAAATCACGATCTGTCCTTTTTATGGAATACTCTATAGCCATAGGATAAAATAATATTTATAGTGTCTTAATTCATAAAGCTCAAACTCTAGACCTGAATCCTTCTTCCTTGTCCAAGTTATGCTTATAATTAATCAAAACAAAACTCTATCTCTCTCTTCTATAAATAAACGTGCTATTTCTTCATATTCTCTATATACCACAGCTACTCATCTAGTACTCACAAATTTAAAACCCCTCTCCTAAGTATTTCTTTCTTTCTACTGGCCCCATTGTGGCAGCAGTCATTGGTGGAGGTTTTATTGGGATAAGCTTACATTCCATCTGCAGGAAGACCACAGAATCATGGCTGTGATCCCCACCTCTGGCTCATAATGCTGGCAGACCACCTTACTCACCTCTATTTTCATGTGAGTATCAGTATGTTTTAGACCAAGAGATGAGTAATTATGCAATATTCCCAATCATCAGCAGGCTACCCATGAGCAGGTAGATATATGAAGAGAAAACAAATAAGCATCTTCATCAGTAATTCACCAATTCTACTTTACTGGGTTTCCCAAGCCTTTGCCAAGAAGTTCCAAAGTTACAGTTAAGGTGTGGTTAAATGGTACATAAGTGTATTACTTGCTTGCCCTGAGTTTAAACACATAAAACGTCCCAGCTGAATATGAACAAAATAAAAATCAATTCATATATACAGCAGAAACCATCAGCCCACATGCTGACTTTAAAAGAAAAAGGTCATTGTCTATAATTAATACTCGTGGATAGGATAGGACAATGTTATGTGATTTAAATATGATAGGTATTTTGCCATAGATTTTTAAGGATACCTGTTTCCTATGAACTAGCTAATGACAGAAACTTGAAGAATGTTTTCAATTCTCAAGAAGGAAAAAAAGGCTACCATCTAGCTACAAAATCACCAAGACTCATAATCACAATATCTGATTCTTTGCTTTTTTAGAATTTTTATTTATTCTTTCATATATTTCATCCTGATTGCAGTTTCTACTCCCTCCACTCCACAAGGTCTCTCCAACTCTACCTCCTCTCTCTCTCTCTCTCTCTCTCTCTCTCTCTCTCTCTCTCTCTCTGTCTCTCTCAGATCCACTCCTCTTCTGTTTCCCTTCAGAAAAGAGCAGGCTTCCCAAGGATATCAACTGAACACAGCATAACAAATTACGATAAGGCTATACACAAACGCTCATATCAGGGTTGGATGAGAAAATCCAGTAGGAGGAAAAGGGTCTCAAGAGCAGGCAAAAGAATCAGAGACAGCACCCATTTCCACTGTTAAGAGTTCCCCAACAACAACAAACTACATAACCATAACATATATACAGAGGACTTTCTTCTGACCCATAGGGGTTCATGGTTGTCACTTAAGTCTCTGCAACCTCCTATGAGTCCTGCTTAGTTAGTTCTGTAGGTGGTGTCTTCATGGTGTCTTCTACCTTTCTGGTTCATACAACCCTTTATCCCTTTTCTCTGGGGTTCCTCCAGTTCCATCTAATGTTTGGCTGTGGGTCTCTGCCTCTGCTCCCATCAGTCGCTGGATGAAATGTGGGAGGACTGTAGAGCCAACAATGAAGCCTCTCTGTTGATGCTTGTGCTGGGCACTGATCTATGAGTATAGGAGAATCTGATTCCTTTAAAAAAAAAACTCTTTTACTTTTCACATGTAGGGCATGTCTAGGGTAGCACAAAGAAAATAAAATGTGTGTTCCTTCCCACTGGGCCAGAAGAGAAGCAGAAACGAGCCCTTCAGAACATAGTTCTCTTATAAATCTCAATTCATTCTTTAATAGTCACTAGGTTCAAATACTCTTGATATCTGAAACTCTGATTGTTATTGTACCCATTCAAAAACAATAGATCTAGTCATTCTTAACTTTGTATGAAAAAAATACTGTATTTCAGATAAACATAGAATAACTTATTCATGGGCAAAAACCTGAAGTTGTGGTCTCAGACAAAATTTTTTTTCTCTTTCAATGCAGAAATTTATCAATCTGGGATCTGATTGCTGGGAGTTAAATTCAATTACTTCTCTTAAGACAGGAAAGATACTCTATCCTTTTCAAATGAAATGAAAACATGGGTTTTACTTCTGAGCTATTTTACAAAGTTGATAAAAACACAAAGCAAATCCTTGGCCGCCATCTACCCCCATTAAATCAGATAAACAGCAACAACAACCAAAAAGAAAAAAAAAAAGACAAATAGACAGACGAGGAATTTGAGTGGTCTTAAATCCATGACATAAACAAAGGTGCTAATCTACAAATTCAAGGGCACTGTTCCTAAAAGGCTAGGTGCTGTTCTCAAAGATCTTAGTAGAATCCTTGGCCTGAGGATCACCAGCGGAACTTGGCCAGTGACGTTCCCATCATTGTGATGAGCTCCTTGACATTAGTGATTTAAAGGAGGAAGAATTCAAGTTGGCTTATAGTTTCAAAGGTTTAGGTCCATGTTTGTCTGGCCCCATTACTTGGGGGAAAACATCATGATGGTAGCTAAATGTAGTAGACAAGGAAGCAGAAAGGGGCAGTCAAAAGAGTCATGGTCAAAATACCATCAAGAGCTTGAAGCCACTCTCCTACTTCTTCCCCCTCCTAAGGTTTCCACTCTTCTGACAACAGTGACAACAGATGATAAACAAGCAGTCAGAACAAGCAGGCTCTGGGCAGGTCCTACTCAAGCCACAACACTGGAGAATTCAAAGTGCTATTGTCTACGTTCTAGGGATTTATTTTATGTGCTGTGTCTTACGCTGTTAATATGATGTGCAAAAATCTAGAGAATGTCTTAAATAAAATCACAACTTTGAAATATGACAGTATTAGAAGGTTCCTTCACCTAAAGAAGCATCTTCTGTGTGAGGGCTCAACACTGTCAGACCGTGTGAACCCATATTTTTGCCCTTCTTCCTGAATATTCTACCACCAACCATGTGCCCTTTTACTTCTCTTATTACTGCTTGCCTACTTTAGTTTGTCATCTGGCTGGTTCAGGACAGCAAATATTTCTTTCTCACAGTCTTGGAAATCGCAAGGTTCAAGTTAAGTAACCAGCAGATGCTAAGTAAGTTAGCATCTGAAGAGGGCTCATATTCATTGATGATACCGTCTTGCTCTATTCTCTGTCTATGGAAGAAAAAGCAAGGTCTCTCTGGGACTTCTTTTTTTCAAATGTCTATGTATTCTTTATTTACTTATTGGAGGAACATGTGTGCAAAAGCAGGAGTTGGAGGGGGGCAGAGGACAACTTTCAGGAGTCATTTTTGCCTCCCATCCTGGTGAGGCTGGGTCTCTTCTGAGGCCTCTCTCATGAGAACATGAATCTCAATTGTAAAAGACACTATCATGAATTAATCATCTCACCCAAGTTTCACAGCTCTCTGCAAACTGGTAAAATGTATGTTTAGGAAACTGAGAGTAAGACATCAATCCATATGTTTCAAGAAGTTAGAAGAACAAATTGAATTCTAAATTTAAAAAATTAAAGGTAAATAGAATCAGAATGGCAAACACCCTTGTAAAGACAATAAAAATCCTAAATTTAGTTCTTTGAAAAGGTTGATTAAATTTCTAATCCAGTTATAGAAATTATTCAAGAAAAAAATTGATAAAACTTACAAGTAACTAAAGTTTTGATATAAAAGGACAGTTGTCACTCCCTCAGACATCCAAGACATAAAGAATGGACTATAAATAATATATAAAATAAAGCACATTTAAATTATAATTAGTTGAAACAATTTTAATGTTTCAGACATTACATTTATATCAAAATAATTTTATTTTTGTTAAAGATGTTGAAACCATGATTAAAAATATGCTCTGGTCAAACTAAAAATATCTCAAGTCTATAACAAAATGACAGCATCCAGACAGCATCATGGAACATTACAGAAAAAGCTTAAGTAAGACATTGTACTCATCTTACATGAGAACTTTACAGGAGAGGAGATTGGCCTTACACTCATCAGTGTACTTTACTCATCATTTTTGTGATGAGGCAAAAATGAACATTATAAAAAATTAAATTGGCCAATGTTACTTATTAAAGTGATATGGAAGGTGTATGGTCTATGATGAACAGCATTTCAATATTGGGTTTATTCTAGGAACGAAAGTGGAGTTTAGCAGTTTGAAATGACTATATTCTGCTATAGAATAAAGGAAAGGTGGGGTTTGACATAGGAATATGTAGGAATTGTGTCCACACAAGGTTTTTTGACCCCTGCTTTGTTCTCAGACATGTGGGCAATTGATAGCCACCATGCAAGGGATGAAAAGTACTTATCATAAATAAATTACCATTTTCAGACTTACTTTCATTACAGCTGAGCATAATTACAAGTAAATAGCAACTTGGATTCTGAAATAACTGTGGTGTGTCTACATTTCTTAGGGAGCAAGGTTTACACTTTTGGAATCATGGCAGTGTATTAAGATAGGTCTATTTTGGCTGGAGCCAACATTATTAAAAATGTAATCCTATGTCTCCCCTGCAGTAGGCTGGGTTATAAACCTCTTAATATTGGTGACCTCATCAGAAAGTAGCACCATGAAAATGAGCAATGAATTAGATAGAGCAGGCCACAGGGTAGTTGGTTCTGCCTTAGTGAGAAAGTTCTAGAGAAGCAACAGCTAATGTAGTCATTTTGCCCTATAAAAAAAAAAAAAGACAGGTTTCCATCCTCTATGCATAATATAGAGTCTAGATTGGCCTCTTTCAGTCACTGAAGATAAACCAAACCAGCAACTATGCTGGAATGCTGCTGTTCCCATTGGATGCCTTCCAAGGAGGAGAATCTTGACAGGACATAAATGCCCAGGCTTGTTATCTAATGTGGAGCATCTTGGAGACGGCCTTGCACCAATTTGACTTGATTGCCTTTGGTAGGAGCTGAGCCTACCTTGGGGTAGGATAAATAATCAGGAAAAATTTTTACATTTATCTGTAGATACAGAACACGTGTCTCTTTCTCTGTTTTCAATGCATTTGTTTCTCTGTAATTTTTGTAGCGTGAGGGGTCCTTCCTTCTGGTGAGTATAGAAGATTTCATTATTCCTAGCAGGGAATATTAAAAGAGGAAGTTCGTATCAAGAATGATGTGAAAAGCACGTGGGTATATGAGTGTGTAAGATAAGTAGAAGCTTAAAGAGGAGTTAAGCTGAACCTAGAGATTATTAGCAGGTGTAGCAGGCGTTCACGCTACAGCTTAAGCTTTGATCTCTCTGAACAGCACTCTGAGTTCGAAACACTGGCATGGTCTGACTTCGCTTGTGTAGTGCCTTTTTGCTTCTGGTAATCAGAGCCTAGGTATTGCACAAAGGTATTCAGTGGTCCTGGGAACAGCAGAGAGGAAGAAAGGAAATGTTGGACTTCATGCGAAAACTAGTTAATTGTTTCTTCTGTCCATTCTTACTCCCGCCACAGCAGCGGGACATTTGGAGACAGAACAAGATACGGAGACGATGCTTAAAGGCTACCACAATAGCAGGGAGTTTTGAGAAAGTAGCCTGACTACCACTGACGCGACAAGGACACAGCTGGGCAAAGAGTCCCCAAATTGTCCCTTCCTCACCTCACTTTCAAGACCGGATTTCCAGGTCTTCTTTGCAGTTAGTACTGTAGGTTGGATTTGTCCAATCCTACCCATGCAACTGCCATGCCTTCTTACATGCTCCACTTTCTGTCTTCTATGTGGAGCTGGATGTATTGGGGCAACTTTGAACCAGTGACATGATGTGGGGTCAAGGCAGTAAGTCTCAGAGTTTCTAATTGCTGAATCACTTGACTTCCAATCAGGAATGTCCGTACTTGACATGGTGTCACTAACCCACCGTGGTCAGTAAATGTGCCAAAGGAACAGCATCATCTACCTGCCCTGATTGATAGATGAAAAGACACTTTTTAAATTGCCTTTAGTTTTTATTTTAGTTTACATGTATGACAGAGCGTTTTGCCTGCATGTGTGCCTGTGTACCACATGGAAGACTGGTGCCCTTGGAGGCCAGAAGAGGGCATCAGATAGATTCCCGGTCACTGGGGCCACCATGTGAGTGCTGGGCATCAAACCCAAGTCCCCCAGAGAAGCAACCATTGCTCTTAACTTCTAAACCACGTCATGAGTCACTGGAGTACTGTTTTAATAATACTTTCTCAACCTGAGAAAATTATTCAATTACTTCTATGACAAGAAAAGAAAATTCAGTAATTATTTAAAGTAGACCTAATCATTTTATAGAGCTTTTGTTTAGGTTTTACATGTATTTATTTATTTTAGTGTGTGTGTGTGTGTGTGTGTGTGTGTGTGTGTGTGTGTGTGTGCTGTGCACCTGTGTGCACCGGTGTATGTGGATGCCTGAAGTCAGTACCAGGCATCTTCCTCCCTCATTTCTACATCTCATTTTTTGATACAGCCTTTTTACTGAACCTGGACCTAATTTACAGGTTTGACTAGCGGTCATCAAACCCAGGGATCCTCCTGTCTCCACATCCCCAGCACTGAGATTGCAGGTTCACAGTGCTGTGCCAGGGTTCTATATGGCTGCTGGAAACTCTACCCTATTTTTTATGGTTGCACAGCAAGAACTTTATCAATTGGCCATCTCCTCAACTCTTTTTTAGGTAATTTTTATAAACAGCGCCTTGTTTTACTTAAAAATGAAATAACTATAAATATAAGGAGACGTAATTAGTTAATTGCTATATTACATTAATGTAGTTTTTAGAGGGAGAGAAAACATACCCACACACTGATCTATTATAATAATAAATAAAGGTGTAGTTTCCATTTTGACTTCAACTTTATACACATTCCGAATATTTTGTCAAAATTAATTTTCTTCACAAATTTATGTTCAGCAAACAACATAGGATTTTATTTTGTCCATCTGTTCTGTGGTATTTTGCTGAAGAAAAAAATTTTTCGACTCTGATGTCACAAAATATCTTTTATAGTAAACAAGATGTGTACAAACTGTGGGGGAAAATGCAAACTGAAGTCCAAAACTGGTACAATTTTATTAAAAGTACATTTTGCAATAGATTCTAAAAAAAACCATATGGGTTTTTACCTCTTCATTTCTATTTTATTTTATTTTATTTCATGGGTATTAATTCTAGTCGCTTCCAAATATTTCCAGAGTAAAATAGTTCCTTGACAACACTTGTACCAGAAACCCCACCATACGTTCCTATAGCATTAGCTTGTGCTTGCAAACCACTGTGAAGATCTGGGAGAAGCTGGCCAGTGTGCTCAAGCACCCTGCTCTCACTCCTCACAGCATAAACCCGGCATCTTGGTTATTTCTCTAGGTATTTTCCTTTTCTGTGTAGCTGTCCGGCGCCTTTCACCTTACACGGTTAGTAAGCTTCGCCGCTGTGCTCAGGCGGCAATCTTTAGTTGTTTGTTTATTACAAGTTTAAGTGTTTTTCTGCTGTATCATGAACTCACTCCTGGGGGTTTGCAAGTGGTTTTCCTCCTGCTTTCCCTTGGCTGTACCCGTATACCAAAACCAAAACAAAAACAAAACATGATCAAATAATTGTAATGCAGAAAACAGAACTCACGTAGAGCTTTCTTGCCTGAACGCAGAGCTACACGGCAACCTGGGAGTGGGAGCTATGCATTGAACTGAGTGAGCTTGAGGGATTCTAAGCCAGAAACAACGTCCTCTTGCAGCGAAGCAATCGCTCTGCGTTTGGGAGTTTCCTCGGTTAATACCCACGAAGAACCCTCTCTTCACAGAATAATGGCTACGCGTGCCAACATGAAGCTCCCTCCGTTTTCTTGAAACTCAGGTGAAATCGCAGCAAAAGCACAGAGAAATAGGGTTTTGTTTTGTTTTTTTATTTAATAGTTTTAGAACAGAAAAGTAGTTTTCTCGTTGTTAATACATGAATTTCTGGGCATAGTAACAATTTAAAGGCTGATTAACTTTCATTCATTTTCATTAGGATCTTTAATTCGCTGTGGATGTTAGCACCCGCTTGCTGTCCAGGTCAGTGAGGACCGATATATTCCACCTTTTCTCAGTTCGGCTGGAAGAGCATCTACCACAAGCTCCCTGAAGTAAGTCTTGCACCCTTCACAAGCTCAGGGCGAGCATACGGCTCAAGGAGGCTGCTAACACTTTTATTTATGCTTTTATGATTTAATCAATAGTTTTATCAAAATTCTGTCACTGTGTCATTCCCCAACAATCCTAGCTTCAGTATTTCCCTGAGAAAAATAACATTTTCCTAAATCCTGTTTTTATGGCACATATAACATCTAACAAGGGATGTCGGCTGTTTCCCATAAACCAAGCCCTGTTCCCACACAGCTGCTGGTCTCAAAAGCCTAACCCAGACACAGTAGAGATAAAACTTCCCTCCCTGCTCAGATACGGAGAACACACTTCAGACCGAGAAACAAGAGCTGCCATCTTGATTTCCTTCCAGCGTTTCTCAACCTTCCTAACGCTCTGACCCTTTGCTACAGTTCCTAGTATAGTGGTGACCCTGCCCCCCCCCCCCCGCCCCTAGCCACCACTTCGTTTCTTCATAACTGTAACTTCGCTACTGTTGTGAGTCGTAATGTACATATCTGTGTTTTCCTATGGACTTAGGTGACCCGACCCGTGTAAAAGGGTCCTATGGCCTTCAAAGGGGTCGGGACCCACATGCTGAGAAACGCTGACTTAGACCCTAAGCCAACATGTCTTCAAGGAAAAGAAAATCAGAAACGTACGTAGTTGGGTTGGGAGAGTGGCCCAGCAAGATGAGCTGTGGTGGGGAGACTTGGCTGGGGGTGGGCTCTGGGTCGAAGTTGTCGCGGGGTTGGGGGGTGAGGTGGGGACACATGACGACAAGGTGAAGTAGAAGCTAAAATGCAGGTTCGACTGTGTGGTGGGAGTTGAACTCTTGTCCCATAGAATCCCTTTGGAAATATTGTTCTGAAGAAGATAGTAAAAAAAAAAATTATATATATATAACAACAACAACAACAACAAAAAACCTCTCCTGACTTGTAATTTCACTTTTAGTTTCTTCTGTTTCCAAAAACCCCACCCAGGCACTACCAGCCTCAGTTAATCTCCTGAAAATAAAATACTTTGTCAGTTGTTTCCAGCCTTGCTCTTTCGACCGTCAGGTTTGCTTGCCAGCTCCTTAACTATGATTATATTGATCCATGAATCAACGCTCAGCATAGGCCCTAGACCTTGAGCTGTTCACCTCATAGCTCATTTTGACAGATTTATTTAAGGAGGCGTTTTGTTGTGTTTCGTTTTAAGCCAGCTTTGCTGCCTTTTCCAGTTAAGAATATCTTCAGCTTCAAGGCCAAACTCATAGGCTTCTATAGTGGCCTCCTGGAATTGATCTCCATGTAAATCAGCCCTAGTGCCAAGGCAAAGCCAATCTCCTGGTGAAAGAGCCTACTGCCAAAACGCAGTGTGGTGTGACTGCCATCTGCTGGCAGGGCCCTGGCATTACAGGATGGGCTACCATACACTTTGTGGCCCACTAATACAAAACTTAAGCTTTTTTAAAAAAGAGAAATAAAGACCGGGTTTGGTCATAAGCTTTGTCCATATTCAGCACTAAAAGCCCCACGCTTTTTTTTGTGGAAAAGGTACAGAGGGTTAATAGTTAGGTTTTGGTTTGTGGCGGGTTTTCAAACTCTAAAGCCAGTGAAGAGACAGGGTTGTTGACTACTAACCTATTTTCACCACTACCAAGTTCCCTCAACAAAACCTGTCATCATAAGCCGACATGTAATACCAATGCCATGAGCTCCTGCGCTGTGAAGACCGCCAAGAGCTGAAACACTTGGCATCCTTCTTTGTCAACCATCATTCTAAATCTGTTTTCCTTAAGAGAAAAGACTGTGTTTCTTAGAACTCAAATGATAAAACATTAAGCACTGGAATTTAGAAGATGAGAGATTTTTTTTTCTTATTGTACAAGGCACTCCTCCATGCTTAATGGTAAGAAGTAAGCATCACTCTTGCATCTAGTATACTCTTGATATCAGAGCCAAGCACGTGCCCCTTCGTGACTCCTTTTCTTCCAACGTGTATATCTAGGCTTTGTGGGTCCTCGCAGTTGGCAGCCAAGCTCCCAATGACTCTACTTGATGCTTCCACTCATTTCTAAGTCTAAGAATGAGAGCTTTTATTCTTCTGAATAGCGTGCGACAGAGAGGAGTGTTCCCCCGACACACACACACACACACACACACACACACACACACACACACTATGGTAAGATGAAGCCAAACTTCTCGAAAGAGCCTTACCCATACTAGAAGCAGCGAATCCAACCCAGAGTTCCAGTTCCATGAAGAATCACCCAAGGTTTCTGCATTAAAGGACACGGGAACTAAGATCTTATGATCTTAGAAAAATCAAAAGTATGCTTCACATTTTATGAGATCAAACTTATGAAACAAATGACATCATTTCTCCCATCCCCAACATATACCCACAACCTTTGCCATCTTAATAAAGGGCCACACATCTGTTTAGCTAGTCCAGTCCTAGAGACCCAGTTCCTCCTACACACCCAAGCACTTGGCAACCCTGCCTCAAAAATGAAATCTATGCCCTGTCTGCATCTACAGACACCTCCTTAGCCCATGTGCCGTCCATCACTCCTTGTGAACAGTGGCAATGGCCAGCTAAGTGGTCCCTGGATCCATTCTTTTATCCGAGCTTTTAATTCTCAGAATTGTAAATGGAGTAGCCTTTCTAAGTTGAGATCTCTACTAATGACCTGGAGAATAAAACCAAACCTCGAGGCATGGTTTACAAGCCTTTCTATGACCTGACGTCATTTACTTATGTATCTTTGTTTATTGCTTTCAGTGTCTTCCAGCTGCTCAGCCCTTATTCACCAACACTGATAACTAGTGCCCTAGAATTCTGCTCCCATTCAGGAGTCTTTAGGTCTTATTTATCTCCTGGGTACCAGATTTCTGCCGCCAAGCTATTTCCTCCCATTCAGTTCTCAGAGAAAATAACGTCACCTCATCTTGGTGCATCTTCCTTGCTATTCTGTTGAAATCAGCCTCCTTTTTCAACTACCAAAACCAACCAACCAACCAACCAAACAACAACAACAAAACCCTACAAAACTACCATTGGACTTGCCTCATAGCAGACGTATCAGAAATTAACTTGGTACTTATTTTTTTTTAACTCTTTTTTTTTCATTCTGCCATGAGAAGGCAAAAACCAGGAGAAGAGAGACCTTCAACATCATGTTATCCATGGCTACATCAAGCCTGGTACATAATAAATATTTTAGTAGATGGTGAGTAAGTTTATCTGCTTACACACTAAGAATCACAGTACATTTTCTCTTGATCACAGTTTGTTCATATTAAAGAAATGGGGACTGGAGAGATGGCTCAGGGGTTAAGAGCACTGGCTTCTCTTCCAAAGGACCTAGGCTCAATTCCCAGCAACCACCTGGTGGCTCACAACTGTGTACCACTCTGTTTCCATGGCTTCTGACACCCCCACACAGACATACATGTAAGCAAAACACCAGTGTACATAAAATAAAAAAAAATAATGACAATAAAATTATCTTTTAAAAAGACTCCTATATTTTTAAAAAGGTTGAAGGACATCTGGGTGCTTCCAGTTTCTGGCTATAATCTGTTTCCCCTTTTGATTAGGATTTGAGCATCCTCCCTTGGATCTGCCTTGACTCTTAGCTTCTTTGGGTCTGTGAATTGTAGTATGGTTCTCTTGTGCTATACAGCTAATATCTGCTTATAAGTGAGTACACACCCTGTGTGTCTTTCTTGGTCTGGGCTAACTCACCCAGGATGATCTTTTCTAGTTCCACTCATTTGCCTGAAATTTTCCTAGTTTTGATAGCTGAGTAGTATTCCATTGTGTAAATGAGCCACATTTTCTCTATCCGTTCTTCAGTCAGTTGAGGGGCATCTAGGCTGGTTCCAGTTTCTGGCTGTTATGAGTAAAGTTGCAATGAGCACAGTTGAACAAGTGTCCTTGCTGTATGGTGGAGCATCTTTTGAGTGTATCCCTCATGTCGCTGCCTTGCCAGGACGCTGTGAAAAAGGAAGTACACAGTCCTGACGGAACTCAAAATGCTGGGGCGGGTTGCAGGGGGAACAAGGGAGAGACAGAGGTGAGGGACCTGAAAAGGAGAGGAGGGAGGGGGGGCTACAGTTGAGATGTAAAATGAATAACTAAATAAAAAAAAATCTTGATGTTAAAAAAAAAATAAAAAGCTTTGTTTAGTACTCCTCTTTCATTGGATAGCCCATAACATTCTGAGCTTGGCTACCAACAACTGAATGGTTGGCCTATGCAGTGTTAGATCCTCAGAAAGGATTTATATGAAACCAGCCAGTTAAGAATAGTGGTTGAGGAAGAACATTTGGAAAGGAGTATGAAGAAGGCCAGAAAGGCAAAGTGAGACACTAAGCAAGGCTTCAAGAAAACGGCCTGTAGGGGGAGCTCTGGAGTAGAAATTAACCACATCTTCGGAATCTGAGGCTAGGAACGAGGGTTCCATAATCATGGAGGGCTTGGAGAAGAACTACCAGTGGGGTACAAATGCTCAGACTCTGCTTGTCAGCGGGCAACTCTAATAAATCACCTCCATCTTTCCAGAGCATCCTGACGAGTTTATGTAGATCAAGGACAGTAAGCATGAGTGTAAGTGAGTGCCCTTGTAAGTTACTTCTCAGAGAGTTTATGTCCAAGAGGAATTGGGAAATAGATGGTTATTTATTATTCATTTCTTAAAGAAATATATATATATATCACATAGATATATTCAATACCACATGTATATATATGAAAATTTAAAATTAAAAAATATGAAAATTTTCATATATATATATGAAAATTTGAAAACAAAATGGAAAATTTTAAATAGTAAACACTAGGCAATTGATCCAAAAGAACACAGAAAACACACTGGTACCCAGATGACGATAATATGATGCTTGATTTCCACCTGTGAATATGTTTGTAAGTTTGCCTTTGTTGTCTCTTGGGCATTGGGCTAGTCACAGAAAAAACAGCACCACTGAGTCCTGACCCCCCCTCGTGTGGGAGGCCCAAACAGTTTTAATCTCATTGAGAATAAGGAAAACAAGTTCTGCTACCATACTAATAAATGGGTTCAGTTGTCTAAAATATTTCCCTTTCCATTGAGGAAGTCTACAAAGAGCTATGGGGATTGCTTTGTGTTTGTCAGCATGCTTTGTCAGAAAAATTTCCTATTAGAGAGAAAAAATGGAGCTTGGTTAGTGTAAAGCAGTGGTTCTTAACCTTCCTGATGCTGAAACCCTTTAACACAGTTCCTCGTGCTGTGGTGACCCCCCAACCATAAAATTACTTCCATGGCTACTTCATAACTGTAATTTTTGCTCCTGTTATGAATCATAATGTAAATACCTGTGTCTTCTGATGGCCTCGGACAACTGCTCTGAATGGGTTGTTTGACCAGCTGGAGCTAATTCTGATGTCTGATTCCGCTTCAGAGAAATGGGAGCAACATCTTCTCCGCTAGGTTTGCACCACTGCTGGTAAGACCTGATTAGGAGGCCAGGACAACCTTTGAGTAAACATGAGAGTTTGGTTGTGGGATAAACCAAGAAACAGGATCAAGCTGCAAACTGCTGGAGGTGGTTGAAGAATGCTGGCCAGTGTGTGTGGTTTTCCCCCTGCAGAGCCTGAGGTAGCTCTTTGTACACATGCACATATGCACACAGTGACCCTACCAGCTCCTTACCGAAGACAGGGTGCCTTAAGATGCGAAGGTGGTCAGTCACCCCCTGCCTAAGACCAGTGCCACAGGTATTTTTGAATACCTGCAAAACATGAAACAGTGTCTGCCATTCAGTAAAAGCCTAATAAATATTATTTGTTTTCCTCCTATTACGTAGCTACTAAAAGGGAGGATTAGAGAGACTTTTAAACATCCCCAAAGTTATAAAAAATAGAGCATTCCAAAGCTAAGATCCAGCCCACAGAGTCTTCTGAGTCTAAAGGTCACGTTCTCACCCATTTTTTTTTCTGATATTAAGTACTTTAAAGTGACCCATACAAGATGCACAAGTGATGGATCAATGACAGAGGATAGAAACACACAGACATAGGCAGAGATTGGCACAGGTAGAATTATTTTTAGTAATTGATTCACAAATTGTGGGGTCTGTAAAATCTAAAATCTATAAGTCAGAACAGCAGCCTTGGAAAATCTGGTAACGCTGACTTGCAGTGTGAGGGCTAAGGCAGTCTGGAGACAGAATTAGTTTGCCTTAGAGAGGCCTCGGACTCTTTGTTCTTAAGGTCTTTACTCTTTCTTCTTAAGGTCTTTAACGGTTCAAGTCCATCTAAATTATGAGGGTAATTTGATTCTCTCAAAGTCTACTGACTTAAGTGTTAGTCATCCTTTTCAATTGATGTTTTTCTATTGTGGTAGAAAATATACATAATAATAATTTACCGTCTAACTGACGTAAGACATAGTTCGGTGTTAAATATATTCAGATTTTTGTGCAATCAGAAATCTTTTCATCTTGAAACATCGAAGCATTAAAAATACCTTCACAACAGCATCTAGGTCCTAACTGCTTAAATCATGGCTCACAACCCCCATAGGAGATGGCAAACTGAATGTGGGGGCTTCGAAATGTGGCAATAATAAAAGGCTTCTGACTACACAGTGATGAAATACTTACTCAACAGCAATATTCAATGAGTCTGAGGTGTTTATAGCAGCCCACAGCTTCACTGAAGCTGTGATTCAAAAAAAATAATAATACAAACACCAGCAGCACACCCTAGAACACCAACAAACACCCGAATTTTCTCAGATTTGAGACTATTTTTATGTTATAAAGTGCAGTGCTTGTACTGTTTCTGCTGTAACAGAAACATATTGGTTTAGTTTTTTTTCTTAATGAGACATTTTTCCTGCCATTATTTGTTAAATTACAAGTACCAGGTTAGTGTTGCTGATATAGATGTTAGAAGCTTGATTTCTACGGTTGTTCTTGGAGTTGTTGACTTGAGTTTCATGAAGGAAGAAGACATTAAATAAATGCTGGCTTGGGATTAGGATACAATTGGCAACAATTTGTGTTATTGCCCTGCATGTACTCCAGCCATTTTGCACTATGCATTTTCATGAAATAGAGTGCTCAGCATTGACAGGTATGAAATAAAGTAAACTCTGGAAAAAATGAAACGTTTTCTATATGCTACAGTGTCTATCAGGATCTAATTTTTATATAAGAATATAAACAACCATATCTGTCTCATTAGCATACAATTTGCTTTCTTTAATAGAGTCATGTGTTTACAAAAAGTTGTTTCAAAGTAAATTTCCTTATAACGTATCACCCTTAGTGTTCAGTCTGTATGCCTATTTTACAGACCTATGTTATCTTGGGTGCAAGGAGATTGCCAAGTAGGTGAAGTTCACAAAACCTGATGTAGGTAACTATGTGACGAAACAATAGGAGACTGTAGGCCACCTAAGTAGACACACAAACAGTTAATCATCATGTGAGACAACGTTCAAAGAAGATACAAAAATGTGCCAACTGCAGTGAGTGAAATAGCTTTACTATAATTACAAAGCATGCCTAATGATGCCAGCATACTGTTCAGTTCATCCAACATTGCCATTCAGAGTTGATGGGCAAGCTGCCAAAGTGGCTTACAGTTTGACTTAACCCATTAACAAAGGAAACCATAGAAAAGTGAAGAAAGAGAAAGTAGGGTTTTAAGAGGAAAAACACAATCCCTGTACATAAGAATTGTTTATAAACTGTTGCGAAGATATCCTGTGCATCTTTAATTGCTATTCATCGATGAGGGTGAATAGGCCCTTATAGCTATCGCAGATACACAAAATCAAATTCTATCACGATCCACCACCATTCTCTTTGTTTTTAACGTAAGCGGTTAAGGTTAAATTCATGAATTTTCTTCCCGCACAATCTTTGGAGATTCCTTTTATACTCTTGTCTGTGACAGAACAAAAGAACAAATTGAATTAGGCAACACCATGCAATTAAGGGTACTGGGTGCCTCACAGTCCCTCGTTTATCTTCTGAGCGTTTGAACATTTTGAGGTTTCGTAAGCTAAAAAGCTGAAAATTGCTTATACGGGAGATTCCAAAGACATCGGAATCTACAGGCTTGGAAACCAAAGGAACAAAACTGCTTTGGAGTGCTCTACTGCCCAGCAGGGCTGACTGCTGCTTCTGATGTTCTCACACCAGTGAAATCTCTCAATCTTGGGGCTACAGAGGTGATGTTTTGCAAAGTCCTCATGAAGCTTAGGGTGTTGGTGGAAGAGAAGAAGCATGTGACACTGACAACCACATCAAGGCGTGAAATTGCCTCAGGCAACATAATAATTTGGCAGCCCTTCAAGCCAGTGTTTCTAAAATAGGTTTAAACATATGTTTGGAAATTCTACACTATGCAGAAAGAAAGGGTGCCATGGTACCAACCAAAGTTCTTTTTTTTTTTAAGGCAATTTTTATTTTTATTTATTTTTTAATATATTTTATTGATTTATTCATATTACATCTCAATTGTTATCCCATCCCTTGTATCCTCTCATTCCTCTCTCCCCCCACCCCCATTTTCCCCTTACTCCCTTCCCCTGTGACTGTGACTGAGGGGGACCTCTTCCCCCTGTATATGCTCATAGGGTATCAAGTCTCTTCTTGGTAACCTGATATCCTTCCTCTGAGTGCCACCAGGCCTCCCCATCCATGGGACATGGTCAAATATGAGGCACCAGAGTATGTGTGAAAGTCAGACTCCACTCTCCACTCAACTGTGGAGAATGTCCTGTCCATTGGGTAGATCTGGGTAGGGGTTCGAAGTTTACTGCATGTTTTGTCCTTGGCTGGTGCCATAGTTTGAGCAAGACCTACGAGCATGCATGCATCCAAAGGAAAGGCAAATGTCCTGAAATGAGCTGGACAAGATCCCTCTTCACTAAAGGAAGTACAAATTATCACCTGTTTTTCAGTTAAATATTCTGCCAAATGGCTTAACAATTGCTCCTCAATTACATTTCTTTCCTTTGTTTTTTTTTTTAGAAGAACTCTGATATATTGCATTTTTCTCCATTTAATTATCTTCCCTTGGTTGATTCATTAACCCAGAATAATCAGGGCTAGATCAAAGGAACATAAGATCTCAGAGACTTATATAATACGTGATCTATAGTCGATATTTAATCTTAAGTGATTGGGGTTTTTTAAAATATAGTGTGGGCTATGACTTTGCAGTTGAAACATTGAGTTTGGGTCTGTTGATTGGGACTGAAAGAGGCTTTGCAGTAGGAGGATATAGCTAAGAATGAACCCTTCAGGGAAAACCATGAGCCTCCCAGAGGATGGGTGAAAACTTCATAATATTCACATTGGGTCAGAGGTGCCAACTTGTTCAATGGGGGACAAATAACTTAGCCACATCCCTCTTTATCAGGCTGTTAAACTCACCCCAACACAAGGAAACCTGGGAAACCAAGACTAGAGTTGCCACAGGCCCTAAATAAAAGTGAGCCAGTGAGTGCAGAGAAAAATGCATGAATTGCACTAAAAGCACTTTCTATCCTCTACCAACCTTCTGGACAGCAAGTGATGCTGCTGATGCTTCACTTCTACCTGCCAGTCTTGTTCGTGGACCTGTTTTTGGCTCACCATGGCCCCTAGTCATACACGGAAGAGAATGCTGGGAGCGGCAATTGCAGATTAGCTAAATGGACTTGATACCAGCTTATCACGTGAATCGGTACTCTTCTTGCCTGAGCTGTCTAATGAGTTCAACTATTAGGAAAATGGGAAACTTGTGGTGTCAGGAAATAAGAGAAAAGATCTGAGAGAAGTCATCACTGAAAATGACCCGAGTCAGCCTTTTGCATTACTTACAAGTGAGAAATATGGGACCGAAACACCTGGAAACTTCCCCTGGTTGGCATAATTTCCTGGTGTCAGTAAAAGAAAGCACAGTAGATCTATCTTCTGATCCACTTTCTGTAAATATAAAAAAGGTCTATGAAACAGACGTTTACAGGCAAAGCTACCTTCGCCTGGTCAGCTCAACATTATATCTTTTTCATGATCATGATCCAAATGAGAATTCATCTGACAGCAACACACAGAATTTTTCTTCTATTTTAATTTGTGTTAAAAGTTTAGCTAACTTTAATCTAAAAATAAACTGCATAAATTTGGAATTTTCTACCAGTCCAATAACAAAGAGGTGCATTGGGGAGTATTAAGAACACAGTCAATTATGAAGTTTGTGATGCTTAATATATTTACAATCACTGTCCTTACATCATGTTCCCCAACTTATTAGATGACTTCATTTTCTTTAAAGTAGAAACCAGTATGTCTTTGGTGCATATACTAAGTACAGTGGGACAACCGTGCTTGGTTTGATAAAAGATAACATTAATATGATCATTGATCACTAGAATTACTTATAGCAACTGATTGCCAAGAATATATCACACCTTTAGAACTGCAGGTTGTGATGCCATATTTATCACAACATTGAGGGAGCTGTTAACACAAATATCAAACAGGACAGTAAGTGTGTATCTTAGTGATTGTTTTGCTTATATCCATTTATTTTCTTTCTATTGTTCAGGTTCCTCTTCAGAATGCCAGAAGAGGAAGGCAGGAGGACCAGTACTTCAAGGTCAACTTCAGCCACACAGTGAGGTCAAGGCCAGCCTGAGCCAGATGAGGTGCTGCTCCCCACTTCCCCACCAAACAAACAAAAAACAACAAACACCACTGGGGGGAAATTTAGGTCATGTGCCTCAAACAGCAGCTTGTCATCAACTGGTCTTGGCCACTGTGCCTGGCCCTTCAACAAAGGAAAAGTTACTTCTGAAGTGGTTGTGTCCTGTCATTGACACTCAGCACACTTTGCATTCATTACACAGATAAAAATCTAGTCTTATGTTTAGAATGGAGCTCATCCAGGTCCTACACATTTTTAAATCCACAGAGTTTTCAGGGTTTCTGGAGATCTCCATCCAGTGTCCTGAACGCCATTGACAAACACCAGTTGCCCTCAGCTTTGGGTCACTCATCTCTTCTCCAGGCTTTGTTACTCTTTTACACTCCCCTCTGTTCTTTCAACAATACTAAACTTTAGAGCTCCATTTAGACCCATATCAGTTTGCTAACCAAAAGGATGAAAGGGTTGTTTTGTTCTGTTGTCTGTCCATTGCATGTGAGATCTCAGCTGATTTCAATCACCAAGGTTGCTAAGGAATGGAGTACACACCATATTGAACATTGTACATTTGTGCTGTGAGCAAAAAGAGCTCCCTTGGCATCTTATAGCAGCATTTAAGTGGTTTACCTAAACATAGCCTAAAGCAGCTGAAATAGGTTTTTCTGACTCACTGGCCAGAGTGGCCATATGCATTATTCAACCACAAAAGAGCCTGGAAGTACACTTTAACCAAAAGAGAAGAAACCAGAGATACATAAGGACATCCCCTGACAGCTAAGACAGAATCCCAGTTTTTCCAAATAGCAGTGTTTTTCTATAATTTAAAAACTATAACCTGTATACTGGCTAGTCTTGAATCAACTTGACACAAGCTAGAATCGTCAGAGGGGAAGGAGCCTGCATTGAGGAAATACCTCCATGAGATCCAGCTGGAAGGCATTTTCTCAATTAGTGATCAATGGGGGAGGGCCCAGGCCTTTTGGGTGGTGCTATAAAAAAAAGCAACTGAGCAAGTCATGGGGCACAAGCCAGTAAGCAGTGTCCCTCCATGGCCTCTGCATCAGCTCCTGCCTCCAGCATCCTGCCCTGTTTGAGTTTCTGTCCTGACTTACTTTGGTGATGAGCAGCAAGGTGGAAATGTAAGCTGAATAAATGTTTTCCTCCTCAGCTTGCTTTTTGTTCCTGATGTTTCATCCCAGCAATAGAAACCCTAACTAAGACACCTTAAAAAGATTGTACCTTATTCTCTGTGAAGAAACTTTGCATTGTAGAGCACAGGACGTAGTCATTATCTGAAATGATCCCAAAATCAGGTAAGCTCATGGCGTATTGATTAAAAACCTTAGCTGTAAGTAAATTTAGCTTTAGGATAGCTTCTTCCTTTTTTCTCACTGCATTATGGATTGAAACCAGAGCTTCATACAGACTTGGCAAGCATTCTCCCACTGAGCCATATCTCCAACCCTACTTTCAGGATGGCCTTGAAATTGTTCTGTAGCCCAATATAAATTTGCAGTCTTCCTGTCTCAGCCTTCTGGGTAGCTGGAATGACACACCAGTACCACCAGGGCCATTTCGAACAGCCAACTGCCATTGTATCTGTCCTAGTTTGCTTGCTATTGTTATAATAAGTACTGTGATCCAAAAGCAACTTGTGGAAGGAAGGGCTTTATGTGGCTTACAGTTTCACATCACTGACCATCACTGAGAAAAATCAGGACAGGCACTCAGGACAGGAACTCAGAGGCAGGAGCTAAAGCACAGATAATACAGAAGACTGCTTAATGGCTTGCTTTCCATGGTTTGCTCTGTGTCCTTTCTTATAGAGCCAAGACCCACTTGACAAGTGATGGTACCATTCCGAGTGGGCTAGGCTCCCCCATATCAATAAGTGACCAAGAAAATACTTCACACACGTGCCCACGGGCCAACCACATAAAGCGGTGCCTCAATGGACATTACCTCTTGCAAAGTAAGTCTAGGTTTGTGTCAAGTTGACAAAAGCTACACCATCCCACATGTGCAATGTTTGCACCCAAACACATCACCTTATGCCGTATCCTTTTCATTTCTTCTCCTTACGATCATATGCTAACACCACAATATAAAACGCGGCCCAATGTTTAAAAATTCCATAGTCTTTAAAAAACTCTTCAACACTTAAGATTTCAGGACCTCCTTTAATATGGAAAGTCTCCTAACTAAGCTCCTATATAATCAGAAACAGGTCACATACTATCTTACTCCAAGGCAGAAGAAGCAAATCACAGTTAGAGTAAAATCAGAGGAAATAACACACAGCAGTATAAATCAAATTCCATGAGCTCAATGTCCTGAATCTGCAATTTACAATCTTCTGGGCTTGGGCAAAATCCTGGAAATTACACTCAGGGTAGACTAACATGCTCACCCCCTTCAAAGTCCTCAGCTTAGCCAAGATCAAAATGAAGACAGTTTGCAATCACAGAGCTCTGTAAGAGGCCAAGAGGGTCAGCAAATTGCCTCTTTGAAAATGTATCTAGATTTGCAAAAATGAGAATTGCCCATCCTACTTAATTTAGGTAGAAGCAAACTGTGTTTTGTTCTTGCAGCATGTTTACTGTCTAAATCTGTACTTATAGCAACCTTTAATCACAAATAAGTTAAACTTAAATAGAGTTGAAACTAAAATTTAAACTTTAGTTCATTATTTATGCTGTCCCCATTTTGGTGTGGGGGTGCACAAACATCCAGCAGCTATTCTATAGACACTGCACAAACCCAAGGTAGAAAGGTTTATCTAGCACTTCTGACTCTATCATCTTTGCTTCTGGAACTAGTTCGGTGAATGTTCACCATTTGCTAAAGTCATAATTTCAGAAAAGCACTCTGACATTCAAGATCTCAAGGAACTAGGTAGAAGTGTATGGCTATAGTAACTTAACATTCTAACTTAAGGGAGGATGTGCTTCAGCATTAGTTGCAGGTTCAAAGTCAAGGCCATCACAGCTAGAAAAGGAAAGAGCAGCATGAGGAATTCACTTCTACGCCCCCTGCCCCATACTCTATAGTTCAGGGATCTATCATTGTTACATGTTTTTTGTCAAACTATTTATTATTATTATTTATTTATTAATAATTTTCTTATTTTTTGAGATTACAATAGAATTATATCATATTACCTTCACCAATCCCTTCAAGGTATCCCTCTTTGTCTTGTTCAATTTAAGGACTCTTTAATTGTCGTTACACACATATATAGTATAAACACATGTGTACAAGCTCTTCAGTTATATTTACTTCAGTATATATAATACTACAGAGAGTCTGGACCAGTTATTATAACTAAACTATGAGAACTTACTCTTACTCTCCGTACCCAAATGTTTCTATAAAATTAGGAGCATTTTAGACCAGTCAATAAAAACAAAGAAGTGGGTTGGTTTGATCTTTGCATGAAAGATGAATTGGTGGGTACTGCTTCCCTTAACAAAATTACATCTTCAGATAGCCATTCTTCAGAATAAGGTCATTTTTACGCATTCCAGGTGTTTATGTCTAGACATGATTCACAAGGCTTTAGTTGACTTCCACTTTTTAAGCTTTCTTAACATTAAGAAAAGTTTTAGGGCCTAGATAAAACGATTCTGTAGGTAACAGAGCATCCTGTTCCTCCAGAGAACAAGAAATTGCTTCCCAGCACCCACAATAAGTAGCTCATAGCTGATTTTGGTACCTGATACTCTCTATTATCCCCTTGGGGCACACACACACACACACACACACACACACACACACACACACACACACACACACACACATACACACACACAGAATGCATGCACGCAAGTGCACAAATAAAAATAGAATCTTTTTCTTTTTTAAAGGAAAACTGAAATTGTCAGGAAATGTTTTTCTTATCAGGAGTACCAAGAAGCCTATACTTATAACTTCCTCTAATTGACACATAGTAAGAAAATTTTGTTCTGCAAATGTGTGTATTCAAGGAGAAGAATAAAATGGGCCAAAATATTGTGCTGTTCTTGAGTAGAATTGTATCACAAATAGTTAACTAGAGTCAGAAAATATGCAGTTCCTGTTCTTAAAAGAAATCGAAGATACCAAATGCTATCCTCACCTTGAAGTATTTGGATTCAGGGCTATTATAATTTAAAATAGTATGAGGATGTCTTCACTCTTATTTTCATGCAGAAAAGACTGTCTAGTTGCCAGATGCATGAGAACAAATTTGTACGGTATACATACTTAATATTCAATAAATGTTCACTATCACAAACATGTATTTACATTCTATAACAAAACACACAGTGGTTCAGAAACAATCTGACAGGCAACATATATCAACATGAGTGTTTAATTTGGTCAATGCAAACCCTAAAGTTAATTGGATACCATGCATTTGTACATTTGTTGGTTTCTTCTGCAATGTCATAATATTACCTATATATAATGTATTCTCTGTGTTGAATACACAATATACACAGTACTGTTCTCTCTCAGTACTCAATGTGCAATAAATATTAGAAAAAATTACAGCTAGAATTGATTTTGTGAAGCAGACTTCCTATACATCCAGGCAGCTTGAACAATACTGATGTGAGGACGTTCTGGAGTATTAACTGCCATAAATGCAAATATCAGGAATATATTTCACTCAGAATGAGACCTCTGCAGTGGGCCATAGGGCACCAGAAACATTTGGCAGCTCCACGGGGCTGTGAACTTACCTCGGGAAACATCTAAAAATAGCCAGGAGGCACCAGAGAAGCCCTTCCAACTCTCTCACTACCTCCCAGCAAGAAACACTATCTCCTCTGGCAATGAAGTATGCAACACGCTCCATTGCATCTTGCTATGCTCCTTTCCATCCCAATTCCAGATGAATATACATTTTCTTACATATTCTTTCTTAATTCTTTACTCACATTTCATTGACGTTTTCATTGGGAATTATTTCTGGAGTACTCAAATCTCAATTAGACTCCAGTAGGTTTTGCTATCTGTAAAGGATTTAAACAGCAAATTGTCTATGTTACTCCTTATATTATTGGGTTTCTGTTTGTTTCATCCTTGTTCCTCAATGAGTGTCAACTCATCATTGCATGCAAACTCTGCCTTATAGCCCTGTGGATATCTTAGTCAGCAATTCTTTGTCCTTTTTGAGGATTGGAGATATATCTAATCCTCCAAAAAAATTAGGGCTACACCAATGGATATGCCAACATGGATGAGGAAAAGCCCAAGAGATCTCAACCTTACACAAAGGGCTATAGGCTGAGGAATGCTGGAGACAGCCATGTAGTCTTCTCCAGTGAAGAGTACATCAATCATTTGTCCAGTGCCAAATAGTTATCGCTGAAAACATACATACAAGTAACATGGGGACTGAGCAGGTTATATTACATATAACCATATAACTTGAATATAAACATATCCTATTTACCTTATATTCATATATATGTACACAAGAAATATTAATGAAAGAAGAGGCTGTGATTTTGAAGGAAAGAATGGAGATGTGTATGGAAGAGTTTTGAGGGAGAAAAGGAAAGGGAGAAATGTTATGTTAAAATATATAAAATAAATATTTAATATTTACAATAAAATACTTAAAATATGGAACAAATAACAATATACGAACGAGACCAGGGGATTATCAAAGCTGTCTGAAGAACTTAGATTATGCCCACAGAGTGATTTATGCCCCATGATGCCTAAGTTTATTGCTCGCTGATCTCTGGCAATAATAAAGTTTCATTGGTAAAGACTGATCTTGTGTGTACAAACCCCTAAGATATCAGTCTACAGGCTCTACATAATTGAAAACAGTGGCATGTTTCCAAATCAGGGTTTAAAACAATTTTCTTCTCATCTTCAAGTACTTCTCATCAATCAAGCAAATGTCAAGAGCTGGTGGGAAGCTACATTAGGAAGTTCTCTTCCCTTAACGTACCATAGAATTCTGTGTTTGGCTCTTTGGGTTCATCGTTGGGGAAAAAAATCTGTCATTGATACATCAGGAAGCAATATTCTAATCAAGAGCAGGGGCGTCTGTTTGGCACCTCTCACCTTCTTATACTTTGGAAGCCTTTGCCAGTGACCGTTAGACTTTTTTTTTAAATGTTGCCTGTCTCAGGATCTATTTAAATGCAACTCTTCTGAACCCCATAATCACCAACTATATTTGTAAACCTTCATTTATATTCCTGTGTCTAAGCCAATGTCCCACTATTTATCTTCACTTCCATTTTAATTTTCATCTAATTAAGACTGCATGTTCACAGCCATCTTGTATTTTTGTTATATTCTTTATTTAAAGACTACTTTTGTTCCTGTTTTTCATTTCTTGGATTCAAAAGGAAATGATAGCCTTTTCTATTGACAATATTTCTCTCAGTTTCTCAGAAACAATATTGCATGAACCTATCCTTTCTGCAGGAATGTCCCTCTTTTCTTGCAAGGGTCTGATTTAACACCGACCTGGTCCAAAAGAGGACAGATGGTGAAAGGGATAGATAACAAAGGAAAAACAGAGGGCAAGCATCACTAGAAAACCATAAGACTATTTTTATTCAAATGATTTCATTTTAGCATGCTCTTCATATTTGAGAATTCTTTTTTCTCAAGTGCTAGAAGAAAGAATCCTAACAATCTGCTTTTTCCATCACTTCCCCAATGAGTACCTCAGATAATCTTCCAAGTACTATAGTTACCTGTGCACAATCATATGACCTTTTGCCCAAATATAGTATACTATAAAACTAGTAAACAGCCTTTGATGTTTAAATTAGGCAAATCTATATCATATAACAATATATTATTATAAAGGAGAATCATTAGGAAACTTTTTTTAGTCAAAAGAAGAGGCATAACAAGCCATAATGTGAATGTACAATTCACAAAAGTCAGGAAATTTTGCCAGTAAATATCAAGTAGTATGAGGAAAAATATGTCAAGGAAATAACTGAACAAAAAATATAAGCCACCATTGATTTTTGTCTGATTTAAATACTACATTGTTTAAGTTAGCATTGGGAAGCTCTGGGTCCACAGTGTGGAAGCATGCTACTCTTGTGCCTGCTGCTGTTGCTGTTTCTCTGAAATATGTTTTCTGAAAAGGAGTGGGTGATGTGTCATTCAAGGATCTGTCAGAATACAAGCCATCCAGCAACAATTCTGGAAAATCGTGCTAAGCCAGCCACCTCAGCTCGGGACTTGAATGGTATGGCTCAGGAAGGCTCTTCTAAAGAAATCAAGAAATTTTAATCTTCCAGTCACAAGAGATTCCTTATCTCCCTGCAGTACCTAAGCAGGTGATGCTCTGGGGAAAAGAGAGCTCAGTGCTTGCAGGGCAAAGTGTTTCGTGCCCTTGATGCTGTCTATGAGCTACGGACCACAGCTAAGCTCACCAGTGTGCAAGCCCTCAATGTTTCCAGAGAACAGTAATTGCTTATCCTCTCTCTCACATGATCTTAGCAGCATATTCTCAATAGAACCTTAAGTCCAGGGATCTGAGGAATTTTCTTTCTTTGGCACCTATGTCATGCGAGAGATCTTAGGAATGTTGAATAAACACCATAGTGCCTGTGTTTTCAATGCATTTTTGATGCATGGCCTCCTGGAACTTAAACCAACAAAGCACTGGTGCCCATGGCTGTAGGTTACTTACAACATCTTTATGTTGCTTACAACAGAAAACAGTAGCAAGAGCTTAGAGAGCCACCGAGAGCAGACCAGTTATGTAAACAATGATGAACTCACATAGGTAAGTTCTTATCTGAGATGCTCACCTCTCATCACTGCTGCATCAGAAACAAAGCCCTCAGCACATGAATAAGTGAAGTACATTTCAGCTCTAAACCACAGCTAATAGGAAGCAGGTATTTGTTTTATGTAGTGAGGAAATAGAAAAACCCAGTGCCATGCTCCAGCAATCTTCCCCAGCTGCAAAGATCAGAGTTCCCCCAGAGAACAGAGCGGGCAGGTAAGCAAGTGGGCACTGGTTCCACCTCCAATGGTGTAAACTGGAAATGACCCTGACTAATTAAGCACACTGAGTCTCAGGAGTTGGTTTTTGCATAACAGCTTCCCCTACCCTGGCTAATATAATGAATTGCCTATAAAAGACTGATCTTTCTGCTTATCAAAGTAGGGAAATGCACACTACATATTCTTTCAAACTTATCATTTTGGAAATGTTACTCTTTCGATGGATATTTTAAGTAAAGAAATGAACAGATGAGGCAGGTTACACATGTATACAGAGTTGAATTCCATTTACCTAAAATTATATGATTGTGCATGACATGCATGCTTGCAATGTAAGGAGAAAAGATAACTTTAAAAATAAGTGTCCGTTAGGATGCCAGCAATTGCTACCTATGCCTGTGTGCTTGAACGTTTGCTTTATTCTGTATATTTTCTGCATGTTGGTTAATTTTCATAGTGTATATGGAGAGGGAGAGAGAAACATGTAAACATACATTAATTCTAATGACCGGAACATAGTGTTAGCTGTCATTAATGTTAATTTATTGCCTATAAACAAAGGCACCTTTGTTAGTGTTCTATTGCTGGGAAGAGACTCCACGACCATACCAAGTCTCTTAAAGGAATATTTTTAACTGGGGCAGGCTTACAGGTTCAGAGGTTTAGTTCATTAGCGTCAAGGCAGGTAGCAACATGGTACACAGGCAGATGTGGTTCTGGAGAGGAGCCAAGAATTCTACATCCGGATTGGCAGGCAGCAAAATGAAAGTAAGACATTGGGCCTGCCTTGAGCATTTGCAACTTCCAAACCCACCTCCCAGTTACACCTTTCCTCCAGCAAGGCTGCAACAAGGACATAGCTTTTAATACTCTCTCTCTCTCTCTCTCTCTCTCTCTGTCTCTCTCTCTCTCCCTCCCTCAGCCTATTGGGGCCATTTTCATTCAAACCACTAAAAATGTAATATTTAAAACAAGCTCCCAGAAATGTTTAAACAAATTCAAATACATGATATACTCACTAAGTTGTAAAGATACAGAGTTATGTGGCAAATGTGAGGAGATTCCTGGATTTATCTCTTAGCTGCGGCCTGGCTTGGCGAGTTTGCCTTCTGAAGATTCAGCTGTGGTTCAGATACTCTCTAGGTTTCTAATAAGTGGATTTGAATTCATTTTTTTCTTCCATTGAGAAGCAATTTGATTTCAAGCAAACAGCTAAATGTGCTAAGCCCCACTTTTATTATTTGTAAGAATAAAGATAACACACACACACATACACAGTCACTGAAGATACTGTATTACATCATTAAATAGAATAATATATATATATATATATATATATATATATTTTACTCTGGGGCCAGATTGTTGAATTTCAGCTCTGCCAGTGACTAGCTGTATGACTCTGGGCAGGCCTTCTCACCTTCTTTATACCTCACCTTCATCACCTGAAAAAAAATCATGCGCCAACAGTGGTATCTCTTCAGGAGGCTTTCACAAAGCATGAAAAGCTAATGTTGCATTTTTAAAGCAATTCTTAGCACAGTTAAGCATTCACGAATAAATATAAGCGAATTCCATCTCAGCTGCGATTGGAAGAGGGGGCTGGCATACAATAAGGTCCCTATAAATTCCCATTACTGCTCATAAATGCAGCCTGGTGCGTGAGATGGACACTGCTGAAGGCGTATGCCTCCGTTAAGCAAAGACGAAGTGCTAAAGAGGACATCTTTATTCATTGAGGATGTCATTTAGAAAGTAGATGTCTCCAATAAATCCTTCTTGTCTCTCAAGTAACACACCGGATCCCATTACAAAGGACACCGGAGGTGACAAGATGTGTATTAGATCGGTCCCTCCTTAGCCATTCTTACAATCTCAGGCCATAATGTCACACCGAATGTGTGTAGATGTGAAGGGATGCTATCAGAAGTGCCCAGAGTAATTGTTTAAATTGTGATCCATGGACCTCCTCCTTGTATCCCCCAGGGCTCCTTCAGGGAGTTCAGCAGCCTTGGCAAGCTATAGGATCCTAAGCGGGAGAGCTAGGAGAACTTCATTTATGCTGCAGCATCTTCACACTTGGTTATCGTGCATAGCGACAGTCCCAGATATGGTGGGATGGTGCTGGATGACCTCACCAAATCCCCCAGGGTTATGCAGGCTTCATCGGGGCTGGCCACAGGAGTGCCTGAGTGAAGGACGTCTGAGACCTAAGCAAAGCTGCATGGTGGCTGCGATGAAACAAAATGTAGATGGGGTGGGTAGAAACCATCCTCTGCTACGGATCAGCAGCCATGCAAGGAGCCGTGGTTAGTTCCACACCTGTATCACACGCAGAGAGCAAGGGAAATGGTGGTGGGAGAGGACACTGCATGAATAATGGCAGGAGCAGGGCCTGGTTGCTTTGGTTTGACAAATATATAAATATGATATTAGCTAAAACCAAGCCTTCCTATAACTAGTGGAATTGTCATTTCTATAAGGCTTTTGGAGGAAATGGTTTCAGTGGTGCAAGAACAGGGTGAGACACTGATGATAGACATCAGCAAGTCCCTGGGCGCACTACCCTATATGCACTCTAGGAATAGTTCAGTTAAAAGACTTTCTTGCCAGGCATGGTGTCACACGCCTTTAATCCCAGTACTTAGGAGGCAGAGGTAGGTGGATCGCTGTGAGTTCAAAGCCAGCCTGTTCTAACAAAAAAGTTAGAGAGAGAGAGAGAGAGAGAGAGACTTTCCATACCTGGGGACCACACACACAGAGCTTTGCTAATGTCACTATGTTCTCAGACCTCTACACTGTGTCTGACCTCTACACTGAGGAAGAGAGGGAAATCCAGACAAATGGGACTGTCGGAGTAGCTGCATCACAAAGGCATTGAGTATTGTACCACTGGGCTAGCTCTGAGGCCACTGAAGGGAAAAACCGTTTCCGTCCTTCATCTCCTACGCACTAAACACTTTTTTGTACATCCTGCCTTTTCAAAATAATGAAACTATACCAGGTATATATAACAAACCTTGGAATTTTACCCTCTGATTATTTCCACCCCAGGGAGGAAATATCATGAAAGTGCTATGTGGAGTAGCAGAAATTGAGGCTCTGTAGGATTTAAAATATTCTAAGAAAAATAAAGAGCTGATGGCACAAGTCTAGAGATAGATAAGCTCTCATTAACACTTTTCTCTGAGAGTTCAGAAAGAAATGTGGAACAAAGTCACTGAAGCAAAGCCAAAAGCCACTCTCATTTTGATACAAGCAACTCCCGCTGCCTTTTTCTCTGTGCAATTTATCATGAAAGTGTGGCTTCTATTCCAGGGCAGAGGGGAAGCCGGAAGTCAATTCCATCCACCTTCTTTGATAAGAGTATCATGAGTGACTGTCAGAATTAAAACAAATCACATCCTCTACCAGGAAAATAATATTCCGCAGCATAAAGGGCATAAGGACCACTGCCATTCATGATCTAGAATTAATGAGAACTCCAGGCAGCTTACAAAGTTCTCATGTGAAGACTCAGTGGTGCATTAAGTACCTCTCTGCATGACAAAAGCAAGGTAGGAATCTCATTTCTCTAACACGTGTGTACTAGAAGAGGTCACTTTTCTGATGACTTCCTCCTCATCAGCAAACTTTTCCCATTTGTGATCTTCCTCCAGGAGCAATCAATGCAGGGTAGAGGGCTAGAATTAGGATGCTAGGGACTGGAGAGATGGCTCAGCAGTTGAGAGTGCTTGCTACTCTTCCAGAAGATGAAGTTTTGCTTCCCAACTCACAAATGGCAAATGGAGCTTACAATGGTCTCTAATTTCAGCTTCAGAGAAGGTGATGCCCTCTTCTCACCTCCCCATGTACCTGCATGTCTCATACACACACACACACACACACACACACACACACACACACACACACACACACAAATAAACAACAAAAATTTTAAAGGAACTAGATTATTTGGGGGTAATATGTCTAAGTAGGAACTTGTGTCATACATATTTCAAATAAAATTTAAGAAGCTTAAATAAAAACCAAGTCTCAGAGATAATATTTGTTGGTTATAGAAACAGAAAGACGTACTATATATTTAATATGAATTTTATGCAAAAATTTGAATTTCCATGTACCACAAAACATTGCTTTTAAAGCTAATAGGCAAATACGTGAGGCAGAAAATATTTGCTATATTTACAATAAGCAAAAGTATGTATTTATTATATGTAATTAGTTCTTAAAAATTAATAAGAATATTATCATCTCTGTTACAGAGATGGCTACATCTTTTTTAGCAGTGTCAGTCTCCTCCCTGAGATATTGTGGTGAAGGTTGGCGTGAAGAGGTCATATCGGGTGCCTGGTTACCAAGGCTGCCTCCAACTCTGGAAAAGTGGATATTGTTGTCACCAGTGACCCACTAACTGACCACTACTACATGCTCTACACGTTCCAGCATGACTTTTACAACACTGCAAGTTCCACAGCACAATTGAGGCTGAAAATGGAAAACTTGTCATCCATGGGAAAACCACTTGCATCTTCCATGAGGAAAACCCCAACATCAAATGGCGCGATTGTCAGCAATGCTTTCTACACCACCAACAGCCAAGGTCATCCATGACAACTTTGGCACTGTGGAAGGACCCATGGCCTTAGGCCATGCCATCCCTGCCACCATGAAGACTGTGGATGGCCCCTCTGCAAAGCTGTGACATGGTAGCCATGGCACTGCCCAGAACATCACCCTGCTTCGACTGGTGCTGCCAAGGCTGTGGGCGTAGTCATTCCAAAACTGAATAGGAAGTTAGCTCACTGCCATGGCCTTCTGAGTACCTGCCCCCAGTGTGGTCATCATGGATCTGACATGCTACCATGGCAAAGCTACCAAGTATAATGGCACCAAGAAGGTGATGAAGCAGATATCATAAGCCCACTAAAAGGGGTTTATGGGCCACACCAAGGACCAGGTTGTCTAACGTGACTTTAATAGTAGCATCCACTCTTCTTTGTTGCTGGAGCAGGCATTGTTTTCAATGACAACTTTGTAAATCTCATTTTATCCTACGACAATGAATACAGCTGCAGGAACAGAGTGAAGGACTTTATGGCCTACATAGCCTTCAAGAAGTAAAAAGCCCTGGACTACCCTTCCCAGCAATAACACAAGAGGAAGAGAGAGGGCCTCACCTACAGATGAGTCTAGGTCCCTACTCAATCCCCAACAATGAATATTCCCTTTATAGTTTCCATCCTAAACCCACAAAAGAAGAGACGGGCTTAGGGAGCCCTGCTTTCTTGAATACTATAAATAATGTTCAGTGCATCCCACCCACCCACCCACTCCAAAAAAATCCCAGTGAAAAAGCAGACCAAGGACATAAGTGTTCAACTCTAAAATGCAAATTTTCACTAAGTGGATAAACAAACTTTACTTTATAAAAACTTGAAATAATGATGGATAGTCTCACCAGATGACAAATTTGTTTTAAATGACGAGCTACATACAGATGGCACTTTTCAAGACCTTGGGAATGCTAGGGATCATTTTCAAATAAATTGGACAACTTCTGGCTTAACAAAAGGCTAGTTATGGTGTTGCCAAACACAAGTTCTGCCGAGTTCATGGAAAACTCAAAGCACAGACTTTGGACCCTCAACCAAACCATCCAGAAACCCCAGCACAACCAGCATGCTACTGGTGAGTACTGACTTGTGTCCTTTTGTAAAAAAAATTTAATTTATTCAGATTACATCTCAATTGTTATCCCATGCCTTGTATTCACCCGTTCCTCCCTCCTTCCCACTTTCACTCTATTCCCCTCCCCTGTGTCAGTAACCTAGGGGGACCCTCCCCCCACTATATGATCATAGGCTATTAAGTCTCCTCTTGGTAGCCTGTCTATCCTTTCTCTGAGTGCCACCAGGCCTCCCCACCAAGGGGAAGTGGTCAAATATGGGGCACCAGAGCTTGTGTCAGAGTCAGTTCCTGCTCTCCACTCAAGTGTGGAGAGTGTCCTGTCCATTGGATAGATCTGAGTAGGGGTTCGCTGTTTACTGCATGCATTGTCCATGGTTGGTACAGTAGTAGTTTGAGCAGAGCCCCTGGGCCCAGTTCCATCTGTCCTGATTTCTTCCTGTAAGTTTCTAGGACTCTTTGGATCCTTCTATTTCTCCACTCTCCCATGCTTCTCTCCTCTGACTCGAGTCCTTAACATAGCTTCTTCCTCAGTCCTTGTGCCATAGCTGAGAACAGCTCTGACCTCACCTATGCCCTGTCCTCTGGGAGGTACACTCTGACTGCCATCTCATATGTCTTCTTGGCACAAAATATGGGTCCACAAAGGTTGGTACAGCAAGCCAGGAAGGCCTGGAGCAATGCATATTTACAAACCTCTATATTCTGGGACTGTGAGATGTGATGTAATTTAAATGGCTGTGCAAACAAAGCATTCTGTCTGAAAACACCCAAGGAAGCATTTCCTTGCATTGGAAGAAAAGTCCCAGAAATAATCTGAGTACTTTATAAATTATGGAAGCCCAAATGATAAAATACTAAGTAAACAAAATTAATATTTTAAGAAGTTTTAAATAATGTGTGAAAGTAGTCAAAACATGTAAAGTAAAAAAAAAAAAGTTAAAATAATATTCTATAATTGTATCTAAAGTTATAAAAAAAAACAAACAGGAAACCCAAAATGCAACAAAATATCAACACTGGTTGCCTTTGGTACAAGAGTTTTGATGCTGTTTATTTATAAAATTATAATAGTAACTAAAATAGTATAATTAAAACTATTAGAGCAGCAGGAGAGATGGCTTATGGGTAAGAGCACTGGCTGTTCTTCCAAGGGACCTAAGCCCAGTTCCCAGAATCTACATGGCATCTCAGGAGTCATCTGTGATTCTAGTTCTAGGGTATCTGGCACCCTCTTCCTATCTACAAGCACATTAGGCCGTCATCTGGTACACAGACAGACAGACAGACAAAGCGCTCACACACACATACGATAAAAGGATCGAACTTGTCAGGAGAACAAATAAGGAAAAGTGAAGCTATCTCACACATTCTGGGATTCTGGTCTCTACCGTTGTCTCTCAGCCCAAGACTGCATTGTGTGTGTAAGCCCTTTTTACTTGGTTTCCTAGATGGGTCTACATTTATTTTTTGTCTTAGAAAATGAAGTTCACTCAGGGGCATGCTCAAAACATATTTCATGTGTTAAAACTTGATTTTTGGTACTTTTTATTTTAGGTATATGCAATTCTACTACTTCCCATTTTCCTTTTGTCCTTTTAACCTCTTCTCTGTGTCTTCCTTCCCTCCAATCTCTCTTATGTCCCCCCTTGCTCTCTCTCAAACTGATGCCCTCCATCTATTTATCATCATTGCATATATATTTATATGTGTCTATACATATACATATATACATATACATAAATAGGTACACACCACCCAATCAGTCCATTCTTCTTGGTTGTGTGTATGTGATTTCAAGGCTGGTCACTTTGCATTGGATAGCCAGATAAAAAACCCATCGCTGGAACAGACTAACTCTCCCCCTCACCATACCCAGACTCCTTTGAAGCGAATGGAAAGCATCATAGGAAACCACAACTGATCATAAGTCAGAGATCAAAGGCTCATGAGAATCCCAGCCCTAACAGATACATCTATAATGGAACTCCTTCACATAAGGCTCAGAGAACATTACCGGAGAGGGGGCAGGAAGACAGTAAGAGCCAAACGTCTGGAGAGTTTGCTATAAAACTGGGTTTTCTACAAATGACAGGGAACCTACACTAGTGACACATGAGCAATATGGTTTCCAAAATAAGACCAGAGCAATGACAGCACCAATAGACAAGCTAACGTGAAACCTCATGGAGCCCCACCTCTAGACAAAGAACCACAGACCAGTGAAACTTGATTTTTTATCATTCAAAAAGATACCAAGGATAGAGCCAACATATATGCATTGTAATCAGATGTTTTTGAGTTACTTTTTTATTACACATGCATAAAACAAACTACATACATCAGGAAGAACCATGTGAAAATCACGAGTAATATAAATGTTACATTCATAGTGATTTGGCTTTTTGTGTTTGTCATACTTAAAGTGAACATCTTTCCTGTCTTGTTGGGTCTAAATGTCTGAATGAAATTCAATATCTATCATATCTAATCTCTATTAACTTAGCTCCTTTATCTTGATCTAAAAAGATCTTATCCCCTAACCAACTAAACTTGGTTGCAAAACTAAACAATCTAATCTTCAACCCCTTAAGAGACTTGAGAAGAAATACAACTTAAATGCGTGCTAGAACAGGTAGTGCATGTTAGCAGCTTCCAAAATGAACAAAATGACTGGGACAGTTTACTGCTTGAACAGTCACCCAACACTCTCTATAATGTTGCAGCCTCATCTTCGGACTTCTAGTACAATTTCTCTGCCAGACTTATTCGCAAAGCAGGAACTATTGAGGACTTGCTTACCCTGTCTTGGCAGAGTTCGGCTGGCGACTCTGCCTGTGTCTAAGCTGCCCATTTTAGGCAGAATTCTGTTTGTGGCAGGAATGAGGACGTTTTGTCCCGTGGCTGGTTTGCCACATTTGAAGCCAACTCCATAAGGAGGTTCTTTGATGTCATCATCTTCTTTGAGGTTGGCTGGGTTTTGTCAAGAGTTAACTTGTCTTGTTTTCAAATAAACTTTAGAATAATAACACTTTTAAATGCCATATTCTGTGGGTCTCTGAGAATTTTGAGGACCTTGTTTAACTATTTTACCTCAGATATCTATAGAATCGAATCTATCTGTTAGATTTAGGATATATGTGTGTGTGTGTGTGTGTGTGTGTGTGTGTGTGTGTGTGTTTTCTTGTGCTAAAATCTGGCTTGTATTTGACACACCCATGTTTTGCATCAATATACAAAATTAAATACCAATGACCTAGAAATAAACTTCATTATGAGTAACAATTAAGGCTTAGAGTTAAGGAGCAGGGCTACTTTTAACATTAGCAAAATTTCTTTATTAAGTAAAAGTTATTTATTAAAATTATTATTTATTAAAACATTTACTAAGTATATTTTAACTGTTTCTACTCTTTTATAATTTCAGTTTTTCAAGAATATTTGACATTCTACAGTGAGACTTTTGGGGTTATGAAAATTATGCATGTTTTTATGGAGGAAAGGAAGGAGCACGTGATTCAAAGCAAATGTTGCTAGCTTCACAGCATGAGTAGGAGGGCCATCTGGAGGGCCTCCCCCCACAGGAATGTGGCTAAGTCTGCCTATAGGCACCGCCCCCCCCCCCCCCACAGGTGCTGAGGAGAACTAGGCTTGCTGCTTAGCTACCTTGTGACTTATCTTGTTTGCCATGAGCCTAGTGCCTTGTTTTCATAAATAATCAAACTAAAATGAACCATTCCCACACAAAAAAGGGAGCCCATGCCCTGATGGAGTAACTCAAAGGAGGCTTTGGAATTCTCTCTAAATTGGGGTTTTTTTCTGTGAATTTCTACAAGTAATGAGGCAACTGTTCTTCCTTGCCCCTTACTGCCATTCTCTTGTAGGGGCACAGCAAGGTAAGTGGTTAATACTTCTTTTAAAAATAAAATTCTTCCACATCTGGAGATAGACAGCTCTGAATTCAAATGCAGGCACTAAGAAGCCAGTTGTTGATATCTAAAATTATAGAGGAAACCACGTCACGGAGAGCTTGGGGAAAGGCTCTACAAGGGTAAGACATAAAGTATAGTTCATACGTGATCCTTTTCCACATGCCATCCCTTCTCTTACAGCCTCATCCTCCATCATCTGAAGAGGGAAGACAAATTGCTTTGAGTAGAATGGTGCAATCCCTCTGGGCCTTGCTGAAGGAAGGGTTTGAGGGGTTGTGGTAAGACAGGTCTCAGTTCAAGTAGTTCAATTCTACCACGCATGGGAAGAGGGTATGAAAAAAATGTATAAATCCCAGGATGAGGAAGATTGCTCTGTGGTTAAGAGCTCTTGATGCTCTTGCAGAGGTCCTGGGTTTAGTTCCAAGCACCTGTGTCCTGTGGCTCTCAACTGCTGTTAACTTCAGCTCAAGGGGATCTGATGCCGTCTTCTGGCCTTCGTGAGCACTTGCAAACATGCATACAAGTACACACAGTGACATAAAGATCTCAAAGTACAACCTCATTTTTAAACTACCCTAATGAGAAGAAAACTGTGAAGTCAATAATGCATAATAAAATTTTTTCAAAAACCACTGGTAACATTTAGGAATATCTGTAGTTTGGGTTTATAAATATCACCTTTCATATCATGCCAACCAAGATTCTCATGAACACACTTGATTCGGAACAAAAAGGAAAAAGCATAAACAAGTGCTAAGTTAGAGCAAAGCCCTAGGAGGCAAAGAGAAAGAAACTCAGGTGTGGGTTTGTATTAAACTGGATGCAGCCTATGGACGTCACTGACAGTAGCATCATATTGTTGTATTGGCTCAGGTTATCACTGTGAAGAAGCAGTTGTAACCACTAGACAAAGGAGACAAAGGGCTATACTTACAGAAAGTTTCTCTCATTGGGCTACAGGCAGACCACAATAAAACGTTCTAAAAAGATGCATGAGGACAAAGGACACTGAGCAACCCTTAAACATCCTGTGTGTGAAGCTCTGAAGGCCAAGCCTGAAAACTGAGCCACTTGGCAACCTGAATTTGACCAACTCGGTCAAGTGTGGGCTTGTGTAGGTGTCTAGGGCCAGGAATTTCTGTATTGGCCACAGCTTGTGTGAAGTTCTGAAAACTTTGGGGAGTTACAAATGGGCATGCAAATATAGATGCTCCCTTTCTATAAGCCCACTCTTATTTTCTTGGAGCTTTCATGACCCTGCACGTGTCTCTGTATCACATTACAGCATACACACAAGTAAGGAAGGTGTGTGTGTGTGTGTGTGTGTGTGTGTGTGTGTGTGTGTAAAACCCTTTACTCTTCACTTTCTCTTTACTTTCTGTTTTCTGCCTTCTAGTGCCTTGCCAAGTGAAGGCCATTTTTTTTCTCTCTGTAATCCAACACACCCCTACAAGCCCCTTAAGGCTAATATTCTTTGAAATACATTGATCTTGTCTATGCTGACTCTATGGCATTCTATTTGAACTTTTGTCTCTTGCCTGGGTTAATTGATTTCTTTCTACACTTTAAGTTCGCCTTTCCTCTTTGGCCATTTTTGCCTTAGGCATAGATTTGAAGCTTTGTGTTTCTCCAGGGAACTCTGACTGAATCATCATTGTTCTCTTCCCGGTGAATCTGCTCATATATGTTGGGTGTCTTCAATAGTATCCATGATGTCCAACACAGAACATACATAGACATAATGGAACCCTGGCCACTATTTTACCCATCTATTGTGACACATGGGACCCAGAGCTGGCATCGATGACCTCTCTTTATTTCAAGATAGCATTGATGTTCCAGCTACTTCTGTGAACACATCAGATAATGCCATTAACTTTGTCTCCATAGCTTTGAGCAAGCAAGAAAAAAGAGAGCACAAAATATAATACTCAGACACTTTAACAAAAGCATACTTCTTGGCCATAATCGCCTCTGGTTCAATTTTATAAAACTTTAAATCTACTTCTAAAACCACGCAACTGACACCATTGGGCATATGTAAAACAGAAACACTGAGGCTCACCTCTAGACCTCTTCTGTCTGTCTGAAAAGGCCTTCTAGAATTCAAACCTTCATTTTTTTTCATGCCCTAGTATGAGTGGAGTATCAACTCAATTTAAGAATCCCTTTATTAAAGGTAAGTCCACACAGGATGTTAAGTAAAACAATTGTGACTTTAGAAAGAAGCAGACATAAACTAAAAGGGCATATTTTGGTGCATTTTGTAGATGCATGATAATAAGCTATGATCAAAATACCAAAAAAGGATACCATCTTAGTCCATTTTTGTCACTATAATAGAATAATGGGATTATCTCAGAAAATAGACATTTACTTTGTTCATGGTTGTAAAGGCTGACAATTCAAGAACAAGGTATTGGCACCTGATTAGAAATTCTCACTGTATCATAATAATAAAGAGAGTACCACAAGGGCAATGTGAACCATGAGCCTCGCTCAAGTCTCTTTTCATCTTCTCATAAAACCATCAACGCCATCATTTCATCTTAAGACAGCATTATCCTATAACACATGAGGGTTAAATTTCCAATTAATGAATTATTGGAAGAAACCTTCTAATTATACCAGATATGTAAAAGTAGGCTATCAGCTGTAAGTGTGGCACGTGCCTTTAATTCCAGTATGTGGGAGGAAGAGGCAGGTAGATCTCTGAATTTGAGGTCAGACAACCTCATCTACATAGTTCCAGGACTACAAAAAGAGACCTCACCTCAAAAAAAAAAAAAAAAAAAAAAAAAGAGGCTTCAGGAAATACAAGTAATTAAGAGCAATCTTCATGAACTACTAGAGGGCAGGTAAGGTAAACTAAATCTCCTATACCACCTCTCATGATCCATATGGAGTCAGTTAAACTGTGCTCGTTATATTTTCACTAAAGAAAATTAGGTAGCTCAAGGATAATATTAAAGGCATCAGTGTGGGTAAGGAAAATGTGGGAGGTAAAAATTTACCAGACAGTGAGAGAGAGAGAGAAAGAGGCAGAATAAGAGAGAGAGAGAGAGAGAGAGAGAGAGAGAGAGAGAGAGAGAGAGAGAGACTTTAGACCATTGAAAAAAAAACTTCAGACCATTGAGAACATGATGATTTTCTGAAGAAAATCCGCCAATATTTGAGCCTGAACTGAAACCTGGCATGGGTAAGCCGAACTGTGACTATGTCTAAATTTACAATCAAACTGCTACTCAGAGGTTACACAAGGTACTTTTTAAGAGTCCTCATGGTCACATTGTGGTGGTTTGAATGAATGGTCCGCATAGACTCATGTGTTTGAATGCTTGACCCGTAGGGAGTGACACTATTAGGAGGTGTGGCATTGTTGAAGTAGGTGTGGTCTTGTTGGAGGAAGTGTGTCATTGTGGGGGCGGGCTTTGAAGTATCCTATGATCAAGCTATACCTAGTGTAGCACACAATCTCTTTCTGCTGCCCGTGGATCAAGATGTAGAACTCTCAACTCCTTCTCTAGCATCATGTCTGCTTGCACACTGTCATGCTCCCCGCCATGATGATAATTGATGAAGCCTCTGAACCTGTGAGCCAGCTCCAGTTCCATGTTTTTCTTTAAAAGAGTTGCCATGGCCATGGTGTCCCTTCACAGCAATAAAACACTAAGACAGCTATTAAGAGAAACTCAATACTGACATATTACTGCCCTACTCTTCAAACGCTAAAGTCTTTCAAAGTCTCAAATTAATAAGTCATTTAACTTCGTTGCTTGACAAATGTCTGTCTTGGATCATACAGTATAGAATATGGAAGAAATCCATAATTGATTGTTATTGATTATTGCCAACTCCAAGTCTGTCTTACTGGTTCAAAATACCTTCTCCCAGGACAAGTTGAACCTTCCAGAGAGAAGACACTCAGGCTCAGCTGAGGAAATGTTCCTTATCTTAGAATCCAGGAAGCAATTCCATCATCCTAACTACCGTAGAAATGATCTCAAGTACTGACTGCCAGTATTACATTTATTTATTTTTGAACTTTCCATCTGTTCTTCATTATGAGAAAGCAACAAGATCTCAAAATAACAAATACCCACATATGAAAATAAATTGACATATTCAAATATCAAAGTATTGCTTGTTTAGTTTTTTTTAAAATAAGAACTCGTTATATAGCCCTGGCTGACCTAGAACTTTATGTAGACCAAGCTAGCATGGTCCTCTCAGAGAAGAATTCACCTCTGCATCCCCAGTGATGGGATTGAAGGCTTATGCCACAGTGCCCAACCAATGCTGTATTTATTTTAAGGCAACATAAAACTGTCTCCTATCAAGGGTGGCTCCCTATTTCCAGTTTATAAGTTCTGGGTTTTGTAGTGAAGGTAACCTTCCTAGTTGATTAAATGTAAGCCACTATTAACAGTAACAACTGTCACTGAAAACATGAGATGTTACAGCATCCTGATCTTAAAAGTCAAGAACCTATGTGTTAGCTGGATAATCTCATCTAGTTTCAAATTAGCCAGATTAAAATAAATTAAATGCTCTTTCCTTTCCACATAGTGAGACATAAAAATGTCATAGTATGTCTCTTGAGAATGGCTGCCCTCATTTGGCTCAGGAGATGATATGGTGTCTTTAATTCTTTTATCAATATTACCAAAGCAACAGATGGAAGATCAGGCCGTTAAGGAGAGGTGAACATGTGCTGTACTTATGATACTTTTTCCCTGATGAAGTTGCTTACTGAGAATTGTTCTGCTCTTATCTGCCAGCTAAGGGTAGGGAGCCAAGAAATGACAAAGAAGAAATTAAAGGACTTTGGAAAATTCTCAATCTGTTAAAGTGACAGGGATAGAAGGCAATTTTACCTCTCTTTTCTTGCACTGTTTCCTTGCTTCAAGTTTTTCATTTATGCAGAGAGGTATCCAGAATTATTGAATGTTTTTATTCTTACTTGTGTAAATTGTGACCTGAATTTTTGGCAATATAATAAGTCAACCAATAAACATTTATTATTTGTTTTTAAATATTTTATCTAACTTGAGGGGGGTGTGAGATTGTGCCATAGCCCCAGGGTGAGGTTAGAGAGAACAACTGTTGGGAGTCTGTCCTCCCCTTCTACAATGTGAACCCCACAGGCTTAAGTCAGGCCATCAGGTTTGTCAACAGGCACTTTCACCTGCTGAGACAGCTTACTAGTTTTAGTAAGAACCCATATCTGCTACACACATAGGTCCTGCTACCCACTTGGAAGCCAGCAAGCTAGCAGGAAGATGGGCATTAAGTGACTTCTGGGGCTGGAGAGATGGGCCAGAGCTTGCTGTTCTTTCAGAGTTCAGTTCCAAGCACCCATATCCAGAGGCTCAACAGCCACCTGGAATTCTAGTCCCAGGGGATCCAAACCCTCTTCTGTCCTCCAGGGACACCAGTACACATACACATCAATTAAAATAAATGAAAAAAAATCCATCAATTATTAAATGGAAAATATGTCTGGGTCACTGATCCTGTAATCCCAGTGCTTGGGACACAGAGGGAGATGGATCGCTGTGAGTTCGAGGCCAGCCTGGTCTACAAAGGAAGTCCAGGATAGCCAAAGCTACACAAAGAGAACCTGTCTCGAAAAACCAAAAAAAGAAAAAAGGAAAGAAAAAAAAAAAAAAAAGAATGAAGCCTCATTCTACCCCCCGTCTGGTGGTGGAACAGAGATATAAATCCAAGACCTGCCACAAAACTTAAAGACCCCCTCATAATTCTGCAGGGACTTCATTGTTTTCAGTATAATCCTGGCACTGGATTAGCCCAATTAAAGCCAGAGGGCAAAGTGGCTGACGTGGACTACGCAGAGCGCAGAGCCAGCCTGAGAAAATGAGAGCCAATTGATAAGGGCGCACCTGCTTTTGCTTTTTTCTAAATCAAATTGTATTTTCTTTGAGTCTCCACCCACTAAAAAGAAATTCAGTTTCCATAAGTATCTGGCTACCAGTTCCTTCCCCAAAGGATGATAGAAGAATCTTAACCACTTGTGGCAGAAACAGTGGGACTTGAGCCTACATTTGTCTTATGCACAGTCAAACAAACAAATAAATAAATAAAATCTGCCTAAAACATCTCATATTTAGACCACTGTTTAGTCAATATGTTAACTCATCTTCCAATTACAGCTGGCAGGGACAAACTCAGCCATGCATTTCATAGACGTGATCCTCCTAAGACTGTATCAACAACCTCCTCTTCTCACCCTCAGGGGCCTCTTACCTGTGACCTTGACAATGCTCTTAGATCCATTGGTCACACTGATAATGCTACTAAATCACCCCATCTTAACACTGGCCTCCTTTTTCCACTGAGGATCCCATGGTTAATCTTTATGGACTCAATCCTTCCAGTCCATTATTATTATTATTATTATTGTTGTTGTTGTTGTTGTTATTATTATTATTATTATTATTATTATTATTATTATTATTAATTCTTCCCACCAGAAAGAATTCAGACATGTAGAGGCACAACATTATTTTTCTGTGGAAGTATGTAAACACACATCACTTCTAAGGTGTGTTCCTTCAAGTAATCCATCCTGTCACTAAATTATATCTGCTATAATGAAACAAGTAATAAAAATTGTCAGAGACAAGAGAAATTCTGCCCTGTACAAAGTAAGAAAGAATAGGCCAAAGGCAGCCTAGAGAAAAATGTGCAGAAGTCACAGTTCCTGAGCTTGGCAGGTATCTCAGCTAATTTTGCAGAACTTCCAAGTTTTCTTGGTACCTGCCTTCTCACTTCTGCTAATGATGATAAACTGTTGCCTCCGGATCCACAGCCCTCCTTTCACACTGCATATGGGCTTATTGCTTTCACCTTCCAACACCAGGCAGCAATTAAGGAAGATGAGTATGTGGTATAATGTAAAAACTCGCAGTTGTTGGTTTGATCCTGCGTGATATTCACATCTAATTAACCTGGTTCCTGGAGGAAGATCTGCTGGAAACTAAGCGTGGTAACAAAGCTATTGATAGTTTTCAAATAAAACAAGGAAAATAATATGTCCGTTTTGGCCATGCACTATTGTGGCCCATTCCATGCTTACTGTATTGGATCAATACAAAAAGAGTTGAACTAATAAAAGCACAGCTTATGGGCAGCTGGGAATCTAATAAAGGCAGTACCTTATAACCACAGAGAGCCCTGCTGCTGCCAATGATATGGCGCTGACACAGAGAAGTGGCAGGGGGGGAAAAAAGTCCCCCAACTCTTTCTTCCTACCATGCACTTATTTCCTCCTTCCTGCTGCCAATGGGCTAAACCTGAGTTGAAGATGGATCCCATTGAGAGTGGGTTATGTAGGACAGGGAATGTCCATGCACAGAGTAGACAAGAAGGAGAGTGGGTGGAGGGGAAATTTTAGGTAACCATATGCCTGTATTTCCTATTTACGAGCCACCCTAGGTCTTGTAAACCTGATAGGGAACAGAAGGGTGGCTAAAAGAGCAGAAAGCAATCATCCTCATGAGTAGACTCTACGAAAGTTGTTACAAGATACAACAACTTTCAAGGTAACTTACAGAATGGCTAGAAGACTGTGATGTGAAGATATTATAGGGAAAATGTGAAATTGACCATGAGACTCATAAAAAAAAGTATTAAAGGCACATTTTATTACAGCTTTACTCCTTTAACCAATAACAATATAGGTCTTGGATATTGGGTTAGTAGTGAATACTTTGTAATAGGATAGCAGAATACCTTTGAAAAAATATCCATAAGCACTCCTTTCAGGCTATGCAGGTGTAGTGACAGACCATTTGAATCTCTATTGGGATTGGAGACTTTAGTCCTTTAGTACCTAAGAGTAGGGGTAGCCAAGCATTCTCAGCTGTTAGCTTCCTCTAAGGATCACCTTGGCTTGGAGAGAGCTGTTGTACAAGGTCAAATATCTACTTCCAGGCTCGAAATGGCTCAAATTCACTCCCTGATTAATATGGGCTGATAAAGGGCCATCTTTATGTCATCTTTACTAATTCCCCAAAGGGCTACCCAAGGCTTCAGCTGAGACTGCAACTCAGACCTGCTGTCCTCTGCCCCGCCCTGTTTCATTTTCTTCCCTTCCCTAGGCTGATCTCAGAAATAAACACACATAGTACAAGTCCCCTCTGCTTATGTACTTCTGACTCTGCCTACCTTGGGCCTAAGCTGCTGTCCAGAGAGTGCCTAATAAATGAGCACTCATATTTCCCTACATTGTTCAGTGTACCTCCTGTTGTAAACTAACATAAAATGCTCATCTTCCTGTCAGTATTTTATCAAATTCTCTCCACCTTTCATCCCTTTCCTGAGCTTTTAGTTTTTACTACTTATATGTATTTGAGACAATTACTAGATCAAGATCTTTAAAAAACAAACAAATAAACAAAAACAGAAAAAGAACTCAAAATACCACTGTACATTGCCAACAAGTAAACCAGAGGCAAGGTCAACAGAGCAACCAAGGGCCAAGTTAAAAAAAAAAACAAAAACAATGGATAAAAGAATGAGAAACTTGTGTTTTTTACATGTACCACAGAAAACATACTTCAAACAGAAGTTTGATGTCTGGCCCCCATGGTCTCCTCTCACAGGAGACATGTTTCTGTCAGAAATTAGAGTCTTCTCTGCTGTATCACTGTATCTCTGCACTAGATGTGTCATCATAAAACGTTGTGTTCTCTGCACATCTCTACACTTCACCTCCGAAGATGTCAAAGCAGAAAAAGTCAGGAGAATGTTGACTTATGACTTAGAAAGGTCAGCCCTGCACTGTGAAAATGAAATCATACCTGAGACACCAGAATAATAGCTAACGTGTGAGATGGGAATGCGCATAGCACAGTGCTGAAAGCTTTAATAGACACTCACTCCAAAAAAATAGGGAAAGCAACTGCTGAAAACTACAAATTACAACCTAGAGCCTGGTCAGTTACTAAGTGGTTATAGATTTTAAAGAAAAGTGTAGATCAAAACTGAGCTACAGTGGTTCTGCACTGCGTTAGCTTGACTGCATTTATCAATCAGTCTGTATTCATGTGAAAGGCTGGACAATCTTACTTTGTGAGCCTTCATTCCCTTTTTGATAAGAATGACAGATCATATGCACAACTAATAAGACTCTAGCTCCAAAAGCCATTCCATACACAGTATCTCAATTAATAATCTTATAAATGTGATCTCTGGGCCCTCATCAGGCAGAATACTAACTTTCAGATTATGGGGTCTAACTGGGTTTGTCATGACATCTAGTTAGAGATTAATTTCCTCCTTTCACTTTTCTTCAGCTTCCCTTACCTAAAATATTGACTGCCACAGTGATTTCCCACAATGTCCAATCAGTACCAAGAGAAGATTTTTCATACTTCCAGGCAGGGTTTTAAAGTGCCAACATTTAAAAGCTCAACTTCTTATCAAGGCAAATGATTATAGTCATTTGTGTAATTCTTGTTGACAGTTTCTTTAACTTTGGTCTCCAAGTCATAAAAATTAATGTCTATAATTTGCTTTATGGCCCCACAGAGAGGGACAGCAAATGAAAGAGGGAAAATACCTACTCCATGCAAGAGTATGGCCAGAATTGATCTTCTGAGTAAAATTCCAGAATAAAATTAATGCGGAGAGGCAAAGAAAAGGAAATGGAAAAAGGAAAAAAAAAGCATTAAACAACTATACCAGGGGAGAAATATAAACCCCACAGAAGACAGGTCTGCTAATAAAAAGATAGAGTACTAAATTCTTATGACTCTAAACTTAGCTAAATGATTGTAGCCATTTTTCAACTCCTGTTTACCAAGTCAAATTAGAAAAATAAACTAGTGCAAGAAGAAGAATGGAGACTTTGCTAAATAAGTATTGGCAAAATGCAGGTGGAGAGTATTTAGAATAAATGTGAGCATAAACATTTCAGTGCAATGATATGCATCCTACCTCCCTAGTAAGAAAATTAACATCAATCTACTGAATTGCTTATAATTGTCTTTAAACAAAGCGCCCACGACGGCAGCTCAAGATTAGAGGAAAACAGATGTGATATCACTCTCCTAGCAGGGGAGAATGAGTGCGGCAGCTATTGTAATTCAGAAACTCTACCTTAACAATAATATAATGAAACAATACAATAAGATGAGAAATCGTTAAGTGGTTAGAAGGCAACGGAATCAAAAGCCAAAGATGAGATGGGCTTACAAAGAAAATATCACATTAGGCTGGAGTCATAGATTTTTTTTTGCCAACAAATTAGAAAATCAATGGCTGAAGGAAATGAAGTAGATGTTTCATAATTGGCCTTTGGTGAAGCTTGTGACAAAGTCTCATAAAATTTTATTTGTTAAATTGCTTTGAATTGGCTTAGAGATGAATAGAGTCACCTGGACTTAAAATTGGCTGCCTCAATGAAGAAATACACCCAAAAGGCTCCAACGAGGATAAGTATTTATGTGCTTCAAAGCTCTCTGATATCTGGTCTTCTACTTAAGCTCTTTATAAAAATGAGGATGGAGTTTCAGATTCAGGTTTTACCCATAGGCAGGCATATAAAGTCCACACACATATTTAGCCAACCACATGGTGGGACATCTATTTGAAGAACGCAGATGCGGAAGGAAATGAAGAAATAGAGTCAAGAAAATATTTTCGATAACATGAGCATGAAATACTCTGTTCCTGGTGGTGCCTGGGTAAGGAAATGGAAGCAGATTTGTGTTTGCTTTTGGTCAGCTTTGGTCTATAAAATGGTAGGTTGAAAAAAAATGGCCTGTAACTTAACCTCCTAAAGAATGAGCTTATTTCTTTTCCTCCGCACACAGTTAATCCTTCCCATCTTCTCACCTGAGAAGTCTTCCTAGTTAGTGGAAAAATGACTTCAAGAGGCTTCTTGAAAAGGTACTTATGTCAAGCGTGCTTGCACATGTCTATAATCCTAGAACCAAGAGGCTGCCAGATGCAAGATAATTGTGAGTTTCACACCGGCCTAGGCTACATGGTAAGCCTCCACCTCAGAAAACCAAAACCAAAACCGAGCAAACAAATAGTACTTTGTGCTTCCATTAAGTAAGAGCTTTCTACATTCATATAACCCAAAGGCAACCAGAGCCTGCTTATTCTTTCTTTGAGTGCTACCAGGCCTTCTCACCAAGGGGAGGGTCATCAAATATGGGGCACGAGAGTTCATGTCCAAGTTAGTCTCCACTCTCCACGTAATTGTGGTGAATGTCCTGTCCACTGGCTAGATCAGAGTAGAGGTTCAATGTTTACTACTTGTATTGTCCTTGGTTAGTGCAATAGTTTGAGCAGACCCTCCTGGGCCCTGATCCACCCATTACGATGTTCTTCTTGTAGGTTTCTAAGACCCTCTGGATCCTTCTATTTCCCTGTCTCCTATATTTCTCTTACCTAGAGTCCCCGTAGGATGTCCTCACATCTATCCCAATCTCCTTGTAAGTGGAGACTTTCATGGGACATGCAACTAGACCCATATTTTTCACCATGCACAAAACTCAGGTCCAAGTGGATTAAAGACCTCAACATAAAACCAGAGACACTAAATCACTTAGAAGAAAAAGTGGGGAAGAGCCTGGGACACATTGGCACAGGAGACAACTTCCTGAACAGAACACCAACAGCCCAGGCATTAAGGTCAACAATTAATAAATGGAACCTCATAAGGCCGAGAAGCTTCTGTAAGGCAGGAAACACTGTCAACAGAACAAAGCGACAGCCTATGGACTGGAAAAAGATCTTCACCAACCCTACATCTGACAAAGGTCTAATATCCAAAATATATAAAGAACTCAAGAAATTAAACACCACCAAACCAAATAACCCAGTTAAGAAATGGGGCTCAGAGCTAAACAGAGAATTCTCAACAGAGAAATATTAAATGGCTGAGAAACACTTAAAGAAATGCTCAACATCTTTAGTCATCAGAGAAATGCAAATCAAAATGACTCTGAGATTTCATCTTATACCCATCAGAATGGCTAAGATGAAAAATTCAAGTGATGTCACATGCTGGAGAGGATGTGGAGAAAGGGAACACTCCTTCATTGCTGGTGGGAATGAAAACTTGAACAACCACTTTGGAAATCTATCTAGTGCTTCCTCAGAAAACTGGGAATAGGGTTTCCACAAGACCCAGCTATTCCACTCCTTGGAATATACCCAGAAGATGCTGCACCACACAACAAGGACATATGCTCCACTGTGTTCATAGCAGCCTTATTCATAATAGCCAGAACTTGGAAACAGCCAAAATGTCCCTCAGTTGAAGAATTGATAAACTGTGGTACATTTACACTATGGAATACTACTCAGCTATAAACAAACAAACAAACAACAACAACAACAACAAAAACAAAACAAAAAAAAAACAAGGAAATCCCGAAATTTGTGGACAAATGGATGGAACTAGAAATGATCGTACTGGGTGACTTAACTCAGAAGCAGACTCACATGGTATATACTCACTTATAATTGGGGACTAGCCCAAAAGGCATGTTCCATAAAAGATAATTTTTTTAAAGACATGGCAGAGCCAGGTGTGGCGGCACTTGCCTAGAATCAAAGCACTTGGGGAGGCAGTGGCAGGCAGATTGGCAGATCTCTGTGAGTTTAAGACCATCGTGGTCTACAAAGCGACTCCAGGGCATCCAAAGCTCAACAGAGAAACCTTGTCCCATGGGAGAAAAAGACACAGAGGTAAGCAGGACCTGAGTCTCAAAGGATAAGCAGCAGACCTTCTGAGATATAGGAGAAACAAGGAAAACTGGTGTCTGTCTCCAATGCTCAAAGAGGGCACAAAACATAGTTTCCTGAGTTCCTAGACACACAATGTGAGAACTTGCTATGTTTGCTCACCATTGGTCCATCCAAAGCTTACTGATACAAATGAAATAAAAATGTTCAACTAGTAAAATAAGCACATGGATTTGGCAGGAATGTGTAGGTTCATATAGTGTGTGTGTGTGTGTGTGTGTGTGTGTGTGTGTGTGTGTGTGTGTCTGTGTCTCTGTGTGTGTGTGTGTTTGTTTGTGTTTGTCTCTGTGTGTGTCAGTGTGTATGTGTCTGTGTGTGTCTGTGTGTCTGTGTCTGTGTGTGTGTTTGTGTGTGTGTCTGTGTCTGTGTGTGTCTGTGTGTGTGTCTGTGTGTGTGTGTGTCTGTATGTGTCTGTGTGTATGTGTTTGATCTACTCCAGCCAGATGAGAGGTTCTCAAGAGAAACTTTCACAGAAGTTAGGACTGTTGATAAGTGCCTCTTCCAGCTCACACCCTGTGTAGCTGCTGGCTTAATAGCAGAAGTAAGCCTCCACCCATGTTACTACACGTAGAGCCTGTGAACTCTGTTTTCATGTATTTATTTGCTTATTATTCATTGGTCAGTTTGTTGTACTCTTTTTGCTTTTCAAAGAGGGCTTCTTACTAAGTTGTCTTTATTGTCTGGAGTTTGCGATGGAGACCTGACTGGCCTCTCATAGAGACCTACTTGTTTTTGCTTCCAGAGTGCTAGGATTAAAGACATGCTCCACTACACCCAGAAAGCCTGTGAGTTCCTAAGAAAGCCTATAAATTGGGTGTGGTGGCACAGGGCTTTAGTCCGAGCATTTCAGAAGCAAAGCAGGCCTGATTCCTGAATTCAAGAATAGCCTTGTTTACAGAGTGAGTTCCAAGACAGGCAGGTCTACACCAAGACAGCAACAAAAGAAAACTTTATATTTCTTGGAGTTGAAGATGGGAATGCAAAGGCCTAAGACTGACTCTTGTGGGGAAATCTGGAAAAGAGGGATTAGCTTGAAAGCTCTTTCAGAACAAAATGATAAAACAAGGCAGAAACACAAAAGTTTTGAATATCTAGAAATTGAAAGATCAAAAGCATATAATATTTATCCAAGTATCTAATAGTTATGATTGAAGTTAGCCTGGCTGCAATTTTATCAAAAGAACTCATCCCGTGGGGCTGCTAATCTACAGGAACCCAGGAGTGGTTATCTGCACAGGAGGTACTGGGTCTTATGGTTCAAACTTGAAAGATCTCTACAGGCTGCCAGCTAATGAGCTTTGGGATCTGGATTAGATCTGGAGGATTGTAATCTTGCCAATTAACTGTTTAATGGATTCCAAGTGTGGCATTATTGGGCAGCAGGGCCTTCTTGGCAGAAGTGGGTCACTGTGGGTACTCCAATATGCTGGAAAGATATGCCTTGTCTGTGGTCCCTTTCTTTTCTATTTATTTCCCAATTACTGTGCTGCTGACTCTTGTTCAGAATGTGACTCTTGCTGGGTGAACTAAAACTTTAAACCTTCCTTCCTCTCTCAAACTGTGTCAGGTGTTTTGTGACAGGCACAAGAAGTCCGATTTTTAAAATGAGATGTTTTCTACCCGGTATGTGTTAAAGGAGAGAAAACGAAGAGCAAGGAGCACAAAGGCCATCTTTTATTTGCTGTATATTTGGGGAGTCACAGAATTTCAATGGGAAGGGAGACTAAAATTTAGGCTGGGATTGGTATGAGCTTCATAATGTCTCAAGACAGGTCTTATTCAATGTCTAGGTGTTATACCAAATTTTTTAAGCAATAAGAAGTAAGCGAAATAAAGTCAGATAGACTAGAAAAAAAGAAACAAATCATTTCTATTTACTCTTGGTATAACTATCTGAGTCAAAAACCCAAGGGATTAAAAAAAATCTCTCATAAAATTATTTAGTTTAAAATTTCAACAAAGGGGTAAGATATAAGATCATATAAAGAAGTCATTCACATTAAAATATTGAAAAAAAACATTGAAAATATAGAAATAGAAACTAAAAACACAAAACCACTTACAGATGCTCCACTGAAATTTTCATATATATGTATCTAATCAAAAGCTATGTGTCCCAAAGCCTATGGATTTCTGGTTAAAGAAATTAGTGGCCTGAGTAGAGGTGCGTTCATAGTGGCTGTGTTCATAGCATGAAAGACCCAGCCTAGGATAGATGTAAGTTTTTCCTAAATTACCCTAAAGGCTGGGGATGCAGCACAGTGATAGAGTACTCACATACCATGGGCAAAGCCCTGGACAAGCCAGTTCAGCCCAAATAAGAATGTGATTCTTTGGATAGATGTGGGGAAATTGCCTTGAGATGAATAACAGTGAGATAAATAATATAAAACAGTGGAGAGAATATTTATATGTTGTGCCTTTATTTTATTTTGCATGGTTCCATAGATTTGTGTGTGTGTGTGTGTATACGTTTGTATGAGTTCAGCTATACAGGGGTGTGTGTGTGTGTGTGTGTGTGTGTGTGTGTGTGTGTGTGTGTGTGTGTGTGTGTGTGTGTGTACTTGCAACAGAAGAGCCAAGAAGAAAAAGTCCTCTATTCTGTTCTATTAGTCACTGGCTTATTACTCTTAGGGTTGCTCACTGAACCTGCAGCTCACTGAGTCAGCTAGGCTGATTGGCCAGTGAGCCCCAGGGATCCTCCTGTTGCTGTTGTACGGACTATGCAAGCACGTTACAAGCTGAAACATGCCCTGGGCTCCTTATGTAATGGTTTGAAATTTAAAAATTAGAAATGTGAAGCAGATTATAGGTCTCCATTGGTTTGGGATGCAGGGTAGGGGCAAAGGGAGTGGTTGATGTTACGGCATTGAAGGTATTTGCAGTGATGAAACTCCTTAGCATCTTAACTATGGCACTGATACCTGTCTTTGTCAGGGTTACTATTGCTGTGATGAAAAACCATGACCACAGCCACATGGGGAAGAAAGGGATTTTTTGGCTTGCACTTCTACAAAACTGTTCATCACTGAAGGAAGTCAGGACAGGAACTCAAGTAGGACAAAATCCTGGGGGCACGAGCTGATATAGAGGTCATGAAGGGGTAATGCTTATTGGCTTCCTTTCCATGGCTTGCTCAACTTACTTTCTTAGAGAACTCAGGACCACCTGCCCAGTGGTGGCCCTACCCACGATGGGCCGGGTGCTCTCACATCAGCCACTAATCTTTAAAATGTCTTACATGGCTGCCTGTAGCCTGATCTTAGGGAGGCATCATCTCTTCTGAGTGAGCCTTTGTCCTCTTCGGTGACACCAGCTTATGTTAAGTTGACATAAAACTAGCCAGCACAGTACATGAAGCTATACATGTGGTAATGTAATATACAATAAATATCCACATGAGTACACAGATACATGAACACACAACTAGAGAAATATTAAAAATAATAGTGGATTTTATTGACATCTACATTGTGATAGTAGTTTTATAAAATGTTTTTTTTTCATAGTGTTTAGGTTTGTTGGTTTTTTGTTTTGTTTTGGTTTGGTTTGGTTTTTTTTGAGTTTCTGTGTGATGCAATAAGATTGGCTCATATGTTTAAATGTTTAGTCTCCAGCTGGTAGAGCTGTTTAAGAAGGAATTGAGAAAGACTTTGAGATATGGTCTTGTTAGGAGATGTATTACTGGTGTTGGCCTTTGAGATTTCAAAAGCCCACACAAGGCACAGTCTCTCCTTGTCCTGTCTTCTTGTCTGTCTGTCTGTCTGTCTGTCTGTCTGTCTGTCTGTCTGTCTTTCCCTCTCTCTTCCTCTCTCCCCGCCTCTCTCTCTCCTTCTACAGCACCATGCCTGTCTCCATGTTTGGTATCACATGCCCCACCATGATAAAAATGGACTAGTCTTATAAAAATACAAACAGGTCCCCCAATAAATACTTTCTTTTGTCAGAGTTGCCTTGGTCATAGTGTCTCTCCAGAGCAATAGAACAGTAACTAAGACACTTTATCACTTGCATAGCTAGAAAGAGATATTTTCACAAACTTATCATTAGTCAAAATAAACCAGGCCACAGGGGAAAAAGATATGTTCAGTACTGATGCAACTTGATGAACTGGGGTGATTTGGAAGTGGGGCTCCCTTTTCCTGAGGAATATGGGAGGGGCATAGGGGAGAGGGAGGGAAGGTGGGACTGGGAATTGAGGAGTGATGAGACTATGACCAGGATGTTAAGTGAATAAATAAATTATGTTAATTTAACATTTTAAAACTGTATATTTTGTATTAAAACATACAATTAATGAATGTATTAAATTAGATCATTTGAAATAACTGTAAAATCTTCTCAAATAATTGGAAACTGATTAATAAACTTCTGAAATGGTACATGGGCCAAAGCAACAGTGAGAAATGTTTTGAACTAAATTAAAATGAAAATTTAAATTACCACAAGTTTTCAGATGCAGAGACAGCAGTTCTTCTAGTAAAATTTATAACATGAAGTATATGTAGTGTAAGGGAAAAAGGACCTAAAGTTAATAACAAAGCCTCCACACTGGAAAATAGAGAAAGAAGAAAAATGCAAGCCCAAAGCAAGCAGAATAAAAGAAACAATAAAGGGTGGCAACAGACGAAATTGAAAGCAGAAAAACAGCAGAGAGTGGCAATAAAACTGAAAATTTGACTTTGAGAGCAATAAGATTTATATACCTCTTGCTAGGTTAACTGGGGAGAAAGGAGACTATGCAGACATACCAGTATTAGGAAAAGTATCATCAGAAGATGTAAAAGGGAGAGTAAAATGTATTAGGACCAACTGCACTATACAAACTTCATAACTTGGCTGAAATGGACCAGTTCATTCAAACATATAAAGTACCAAACCTAAAATAAATAAATAAATAAATTTCATGACGGCATGTCTCCTGTCACACCTAGGGGACACTGTCTATCAATAATTGTCCTTGTCCCATGGCTCCTGAAAATACTTCCACACTTTTCCCCATAAACTTTAGGTATAGGAGTCATGTTAAAGATGTCACAGCCCACATTTTCTTAGTCTTACATTGTGACTAGTTGTGTATCTCTGTAATCATTTTCATCTATTGCAAAAAAGAAAAAAAAAAAGAAGCCTTGATGAAGGGGGAGCACCACACTTATGTGTGTGTATGAAGGTTAAATATTTAGAATATAGTAAGAAATTATATTAGTTTAGGATAATGGTATAGTTAAGCTCTCCGCTACTGCCTACGATCCCTCCAGCCATGGGTAGTTGACTAGGTTTATAGCATTATGAATAAATTTCCCCCTATTGCATGAACGTCAGTTTAATTAGACTACTGTTAATTACCCAGAAGACAACAGTGCTAATATTGCACCCCTGGGGATGGCTTGCTGGTCTAATCATTGCTGTGATTCATAGGCTTTGGATTTTCCTCTCCCTTGGTAGACTGCATATCACCTTCTTCTCCTGTAGGAGCCATGCCAGGTTGGAAGGCTTCTGGTCAGTTCCGGCTTAGATTATCCAAATCCTGTGTCCATGGTGCATGGTGTATTCAGCTATAGGGTCTTTCCTTCATAGTCTCGGAGTTAATTAAGGACAATGGTAATGGATTATGCTGTTTGGGGAGACTCTCATAATTTCTCTGACCAACAACTCAATGGAAGGTTTCCTATGCCTGGCACTAATAATAACAATAGGCATGCGAACATGGACTGGGGAAATGTCTCACATGACCTCATCCCTAGATGAAAGTTTACAGGTGCTCAATGGCTTCTGGGACAGGCAGAATGAGCTCCCACATAGGATATACAGTACTAAATATTTATTCCTGAACACATGTACCTATGAACAATACCAAATGAACATTATATATGTATGTACATATATGACAACAGTTAAAGAAGAGGCAATGAATTTGAGAAGGAGGAACATAGGAGTGTAATGTAGATAGATACGGACCTCATGTATGAAGTTCTCAAAAGGATGTTTTAATGTAAATGTAAAAAGAAATAGTGGAGCCGGGCATGGTGTCTTATGACTTTAACCTCAGGACTCAGGGGTCAGAGACAAGTGAACCTCTGAGTTCAAGAGCAGGCAGGTCTATAGAATAAGTTCCAGGACAGTCAAGGCTCCACAGAGAAGCCCTGTCCCAAGAAAAATAAAAGTCAATCAGTAAATAAATAGAAGTGGAGCTTGATGTTGCTTCTGAGAATCTGACTAAGCTCTTGGAAGAAATCTATGAATATAAAACAAAAATTGCAGTCTTCACTTTGCAGAAGTTCTGGGGACCCAGAGCAAAGGTCATCATTGGTTGGGCCATTTTGAGTTAACTTTTTGAGCTATAGGAAATCATGGAAACAGTTTGAAAGAACTACTTTTCTTCTTAGAACTATTAACAACCAATCTGCATTTAATACCATCTCATAAATCCCCAATACGCATTTCTAAGATAATTTCTGATTTTGAACAACAAACACACACACACACACATGCATGTAGAAACACACACGCACGCGCACACACACACACACGGGAGGGGCACTGAACAGACAATCTATTACACAATTGAATTAATAATTCAGAATCTTCAAAAACTAAAGCACCTGAACAAGACAACCTCACCAATGAATCCTACCAAGTACTTAACGAAGAAATGAAGATGAGTGCTAGTACTACACACCCTTTTTCAGAGAATAAAATATAGAGAACACTGAGCCACTTATTACACAAACCAATATTATATCAGTACCCCAATACAAGAATGAATACCAACCAGGATCTCTTAGTAATAAGGATGCAAAAATCTCAGACTTTATGCTGGCCACATCTTACAATTTGTCAAGAGTGATACAGGAATCAAGTATAAGTGTGTAAGCCTGTAACATTCAAAGACCAATCCTTGCATTCTACCACCACAACACACAAAACCAGACAAGCCATATGAACACATCATATGTGCAGATTAAAAAAAAATTGACAATGTCTTAAATCTCAATCAGGGAAAATGCCCTTAGCAGACCAGCAATAGAGGTGATTTTTCTCATCCTGGAAAAATCTACAAAAAGGCCTATATTTAAAAATCTACTTTCAAGTGTATATAAGCATATGTAAAATTATGTAACTATATTATAAAATTTATATATCTACAAAAAATTATAAGTTGTATCATCTCTGAGAGTGAAAATCTAGGTTTCCTCCTCTTTAGATGGTAAATGGAAGGCTGACATCTTCTCTTAATTTTCTATAAGTTACAGTCTGCGTGTTGGGTGGTATAGGCAAGAAAAAAAAATGACTAATAGTGTGCAGATTTGGGAAATAAAGTTGTCCATTTTCTTCAGAATATATGACTACTCATGTACAGAATCCCAGAGAATGGGCAAAAAAATACTTCTGAAATGACAGCATATTTAGAACCGTCACTCCACCCAAGATTAGTATAGAAAGTCACTTGTTTTTCTGTGTGTTGACAGTGAAGACATTGAACTTTCAGAGACACAAAGAATAAATAAATGCTGTTTACAAAGGTACTCAGAACAAAATTACGCAACTGTAAAATTACCACAATATACATATAGTCTTTTTTCCTTTTTTTCTCCCATTTCTTTATTCCATCACTTTACAGCCTGATCCCAGGCCCTCTCTCCTCTCTTACCAGTCCCACCTTCTCACGCCCCTCTCCAAATTGCCTCTCCTCCCTCTTCTCAGAAAAGGGGAGGATCCCAGTGGTTACCAACTCACCCTGGCACATTAAGTCTCAGCAGGACTAAGCACATTCTCTCCCAGTGAGGCCAGATAAGGCAGCCCAGCTAGGGGAAAAGGATCCAAAAGCAGGGAACAGAGTGAGAAATAAATCCTACTCCCATTGTTAGTGCACCACATGATGATCAAGCTGCACATCTGCTACATGTGTGTAGGTGGTCTAGGTCCAGCCCATGCATGCTATTTGGTTAGTGGTTCCATCTCTGTGAGCCCCCATGGGCCCAGGTTAGTTTACTCTGTAGATCTTCTTGTGGTGTCCTTGACCTCTCCTGCTCCCTCAATCCTTCTTCCCACTGAAGAACAAAACAAAACAAAAAACAAACAAACAAGCAACAACAACCTCCCTGAACTTGGCCTATTATTTGGCTGTGGGTCTATGCATCTGTTTCCATCATTTGTGGATGAAGCCTCTCAGAAGAGAGTTATGCTAGGCTGCTGTCTGCTCATACAGCAGAGTATCATTAATAGTGTCAGAGGCTGGCCCTCTCCCATGGGGCAGGTCTCAAGCTGAGCCAGTCATTGCTCTGCCATTCCCTCAATCTCTGCTCCATCTTTATTCCTACACTTCTCATCTGTAAGACAAATTTTGAGTCAAAGGTTTTATGGGTGTCTTGATGTCCCCTTCCCTCTCCTAGAAGTTTTATCTGGGTACAGGAGGTGGCCACTTCAGGATTCATATTTCTCATTACTAGGAGTCTCTGCTAGGGTTATCCTCATAGACTCCTGGGAGCCTCCATGTCCCAGAGATGCCCCCACACACACCAATTTCCTTTCTATCTTTAGGTCATTCCCCCACCCGACCTATACTCTTCCCACACCTGATCCCCCTCCCTGTTACATTCTCACCCCCCTTCTCACTCAAGTCCCTCCTTCTATCCACTTCAGATGTCTATTTTATTTCCCCTTCTGAGTGAGGTTCAAGCATCCTCCTTTGGGCCCCCATTGGCTTCTTTGGATCTATTGATTTTCACATGGCTATCCTGTTATGGCTAATATCCACTTATAAGTGAGGCTTCTTAACAACACCTCCCCCCACCACTGTGCTGCTAGAAGTCTCAGCTACGTTCACCCCCCATAGACTCCTGGGAGCCTCCCCTGTCCCAGAGATGCGCCCCCCCCCCCCCCCGCCGTTTCCATTCTCCTTCCAAACCCTCCTCCCAACATCCATTTTCAAAGTTTGAAAGATCTAAAAAATATTAAGAAATGGTTAAAGCCTCCTTTTTCTTTATCAGATTTCACCAACTTTAGTTTCTGGAACTCTTCATTGAAAAACAAAAACCATCGCCCCCTCACCAGTGCTTCTGTTTCCACATGAATGGTTACCTGCGTATATCAAGACGTCCCTGGAGTCCTGTCTGTATGCTGAAGTGTGTTGCCCTCCTATCCAGGGCTCTGTGAAAATGTCCTTTAGTGTGATGTTCCCCTCTCTTACAGCTGCTGCATATGAAAAGCCACAACCAGAGGAAAAGGTAACTTTTGTATAATCTTAGCAATTTCCTGCCTTTATTATTATAGATAAATCCTGTTTTATATCTCCTAATGTTATTTTTACCTTAACACTACTTTGATCCTCTCAAGGCCCTCTGCTTTTTATATTTTGTAAGTTCCTATTTTTAAAAATTACTTTAGTTTGTACATAAAATAATGAGTTTTATTATGATATTTTCATATGAATATACAGCGTACTTCCTATTCATCCCCCATTACTCTCCCCAGCTCTGCAGCTCTCACTGATATCCTTTCTCCACACAAGAACTTTTAACCTTTGAAATCACTTAATTTCAGTCATGCATCTTTTCAGAAGTCTTTTCTTTAGTAGTAAATGAAAAAAACTTCCATGTATGTATTCATGTAATCTGTATTTTGGTCTCTGGTCTGCCACATTGCTTTATGACTCTTTTATTGAATATAGAACTTGTTCACTGTGTGGTTTCTTTTTTTATCCCCTTCATCTTTAAGACATATAGTGAAATATGTGATACACCTTCTGACATTTACTTTAGAGTGTCAGATATAAAATGTGTGGTTTTTCAAGAATATGGATAAGATAAACATGACAAGATGCTTTTGGTTATTGAACCTGAGTATTGAGGTTGAGCATAACTTTTATTTTTATGAATGTTTTGTAAAATCTTTGTTTTAAGTGTGTGTTGCTTTTTAAATGTTTATTCTTAAAAGTGAACTTCAAAATTTCATCTGTGACATTAAGTTTGCACACTTTTACATGCTTTTACAATAAGCCAATTTATGGTTCCACGAACGTAGACCTGAAATAATTAAAATGTAAGACCATCATAAAAAGAAGTGTGCTAGTCTCTAAATCAAGTAAAGACCCTCTCTACTGCCTCAGTCTATGCATAAATTATACATAGTGGAAACGAGCATGGCTTCTTTTAAACTTACAAGGAACAATTTTGTCTTTGTGAGAGTTTTATAACTACATCTAACAGCCTATAAAAAGCCTGTCTTGAAGTGGTTCCCATGGTGACAGGATATAATATATGTGTCCATTAAATTTGGAAATTTAATGAAGTGTAATAAAAATCTACTTCAGAAAAATACACTTCTCAGCATATTTTTATTAATTAAAATATTTCATTGAGCATTTTTCATGTCTGCATGCCTGACAGCAAATAAAAGCTTTGCCACAGATTAACTGTGACTTGTGAGTTCTATCCAATATTAATTGGTACAAAATAGGAAAGGCATTTCTGCAGAGAAAATATTTTGACTGGTGGTGCAGAATGATTAATGAGTAAACAGCATCTTTTCTGAACTATGGATATAACATTTTAAATGCCATCAGCAATATAGAGTTTGACATTGTGTCTATAGGGTTAGGAACATATGACAAAGTGGATGCCTTTCATACTTAAGGAAAAAGAAAAGCATTGCTGTGGCTGTGTGACCTTTGTGCCTATGGAGAGCACCTGCTATCACTGTAGCAGTTTAAGAAGACTATAAATTCAGCTAATTGACAGAAACAAAGAAAAACATATCTTAGTACACTACTAGAGAAACAGAAATTACAAAAATAGGGAAAAAAGAAAAAAGAAAAGAAAGAGAGGAAGGAAAAAGAGGAAAGAAGAATGTATAAACAATTAACCAAACATATCTTCCTCCCTCCATCCCGTCTCTCCCCCTCCCTCCTTCCCTCCCTCTCTCTTCCCTCCCTCCTACCCTCCCTCCCTTCTCCCTACCTGCCTGCTCCCTCCCTACCAAATTTCTTCTTCCTCCCTTTCTTTATTCCCAGTGAAGGATTAAATCCCGATCCTAACATACATCAGGTAAATTTTCTAATGCTAAGCTATAACCTTAATAAACATTTGCTTTGGGTGGTTAAAATTTTAAACAGAACAAAGAAAGAATCTTGCTCTCACTATTCGGTTAGTGGTTTTCACATGAAGAACAGGATGCTCTAGTGCCTGTTCCTTGGGCTCTCTTTGCACGTACGTTCTCAGTTCAAATTATCAATATCTGGATGAACCTTACTAATAGAAATTACATAGAACATAGGAAGAGAAAAAGTTTAGTGTCCCCACCCAACCTCAAGATCTATGAAGTCAGGATGTTAATTACACTTCTACTGTTGCTGAGACAATTGCTGAAGGAAAAAAAAAAAAAGCCAAAGAGCAAAGATCAACTTCAGGTTTCAAAGGCTTCAGTTGGTTAACATAAAGAAAGGTGAGACAGAACAGAATCACACCAATGACAACCAGGAAGCAGAGAGAGAAAGACAGACAGACAGACAGACGCAGACAGAGATACAGACATAGAGAAAGAGACAGAGAGACAGAAACACACACACAGAGAGAGAGAGAGAGAGAGAGAGAGAGAGAGAGAGAGAGAGAGAGAGAGAGAGAAACACACACACAAAGAGAGAGAGAGACAGAGAGAGAGAGAGAGGGAGAGGGAGGGGGAGGGGGAGGGGGAGGGAGAGGGAGAGAGAGAGAGAGAGAGAGAGAGAGAGAGAGAGAGAGAGAGAGAGAGAGAGCGCTCCTGCCAGATCTAGTCCTTAGTTCTACAGCCTATGCTACCTACCCTGTAGAGTGAGTCTTCTCCTTTCTTTAGTCCCCTCTTCAAGTGCACTAAAAGTCACACCTAGAGTCACACTTATTGTCTCCTAGGCACCTTGAAATTCAAATTGTCAATCAAAATTCAGCATCCCCACAATGAACTGCCTCTCACCATTAAATTAACCTAAGGATTGTTTCTTTGTGCTTCCTGTGCCAGAGTAATGTGAGAACTACAGGGATCTCCATCATTCTGTTAACTTGTCCATGAAGAACCCTGACCCCTAAAACACACTGAGCTTCTTACTCCACAAAGGAGTAGGGGCTGAGCTCTGTAGTTACAAACCCTACCCCATACTCTTGTAAAAGAGGCAGACATCATGGTGTATGTCTGTAATTCTGATATTCAGGAGGATGAGGCAGAAAGACTGCACGTTTGATGTCACTATGAGACCTTGCCTCAAAACAAAACAAAACCCCTCTAATACTTGATTCTTATTATTTGGCCACATCTCAAACACCTAGTCACGTTTTCACAACTTTTGAAAATATATCAAGGTTTGCTTTCTCCCTTTTTAACATTCAAAAAATGAAAGGAAATACTTATACTCGGCCTACTGCTGAAGGCAAAGCGTGGATGTTTAACTTGCACTGCTGTTCTTTCTTCAGGTACAGAGTCCTGATAAGGAGTGTCTTGGGAAGCTGGGTGTGGTTGCAAAGACCCTTGATCCCAGCACTGGGAGGAAGAATGAGGAGGATCTTTGTGAGTTGTTCAGTCTGGTCTATATATTGAGTTCTAAGAAATCCAGGACTACAGAGAGATACCATGTCTCAACAAACAAACAAACAAACAATTAAAAATAGTAGATGGGGAAAGAGAAAGTTAGAGAAAATAGATACAGAAGATAAAAGCGGGGATTGGAAGGTCTTCAACAAGCTATGTCTTATGCTAAACAAGTTTGTTGAGAAGTATAGCATCTCATATACAGTATCCCTAAGAGGAGAACTGGGACAGTGTCAGAAGACAAAACATAACAAAGCAGTCTACAATGGGACAAAGCTAGCTGGAGGATGAATCAAAGTTACACAAGGGGAACACAGCAACCTCAAAGACATCAGAGACTGAGCACACAGTAGCCTTGTGACTAATAACTGTGGGACTCTGCGGGTTAAGGTTGAAGTCTGACTTCTCTGGATAGCCATTTGTGTTTGGTCTATGTTGGTGGACGCCCTTTTTTCAGTAGTGTTCTTACTCCACCTCATCTGGTAGTCTCAAGTCTTGCAAGAAGCCTCACATAGCCCTCAGGGAAGATTACAAGCCAGGCTCTTTCCTGATAAGGAATATGTTCAAGCACTGGGAATTCCTGAAAGTACTCCACCTTATGCTGAGTACATCCTAGCCTCCAGCAAATGACCTTTAATTGTACTGAGAAGGCAGCTCCCTTCACACATAGGATAATTAAGTACTGCTTTCTCCTTCTTGTGATAGAGCCCCATGTTACTGACTATAAATGAGGCACCCTACCACTGCGTGTAGATTAAGTATCCTGGCACCCTTAGCTCTAGCAAATTAGACACATGTACTCTCAAAATCCCTCCCACTGCCCAAGGTTTATAAATGAAGGCTGGTTGTTTTGCTGGGGGGGTGCTCAGTATCACTCACTCACATGTTTGCCATTCCTCCACCATGACAGTCTGAGACTTCATTTATTCCTGGGGGAGCAGATGCCCAATGGTTAGGAAGCAATGGTGGAACTGCCTTTGAAGTCACTGGGGCCTGCTCCACCACTACCTGCTGCTAGCTGGGTGCTTAACACCCAGGAAGCACCACTGGGCCTGCATCTCACTCCGCCTGCAGGCCAGTGAGTTTCAGACATCTGCCTGCTTCCTCTGATGTGCTTAGCACAGCAGCTCAAACAAGGAGCTGTAACACTTGGTCTCGTCACAGGTTCATGGAGCTTTCTAGTCTCCACTGCCCTTTAAGACCTGCAGTCTCATTTGAAAAAGAACTAAGCCATGACACCCTGTGGAAGACTCGTTTTCCACCTCCCACAAAGAGGCCGGGAACCTGGCCTCGTTCCCAGCCTATGAGCCTCACCCTAAAGTGCTCTAGCAGCTCCTGAGCGAGAAATGGGTCCTGTGATCTCGATGTCCACTCATTCTGATCTGGAAGCAAGCAGCGCCTGGAATGACCCACAGGACGAGGAACCCAGACCTACCCACTGGACACTGAACAACAAATAACCAAGACCCTTAGAGTGGGGGGAAAAATGAGTGGGTCCAAAACCACAGCTCAGTAAATTCTTGGGTTTTGAGAAGGAATTGTGTTCCTCCTTTATATATTAGCATCTCAGGAAAAACTTCAGTTGATAGAGCCTTCCATTGTTCTCCCCTTTTTATTTATTTTTTTAAGAACAGATAAGCTTCTAGTGCCTAAGTGTCCAAGAGCTCCCATGGTCCTTTGAGCCAACAAAGGCTTCCTAGTATTGTTAAAAGAACTGCTAGAGTAAATATTACAAGCATAAGGGATGAACGTTGCAGGATAGTAAAGGAGCTGAATAGTTATAACTTACACACACACACACACACACACACACACACACACAAATCTTTCACCAATTTGGAGGGAGAATTGAAGGCAAGAGGAGCAGTCAAGTCAATTACTAATTACTTGAGCATTAATAAATCCTAACTAACATATTCTCATGATGCCGTATTCCCTGAAAGTAATTTTTTTTTTTACTTTGTCCCTTTTCCATTCAGACTCATTATGGATTAAAGGAGTAACACAGACATAACTAGAGTCATCAAGACACTGTGCAGTTAGCTGATCTTGTATGGTTTGTACTACATTTCCTAAGTGCAACACCACAGTGTTCTAAAGCATTTACCTCACCCTCTACTTTCTTTATCTGTATGTTTTTGTGTTGTCGGAGCTACAGAGGAATTATAAACAAATTTATTGAGGAAATGGGCAGCTTGTACTTTCTGAGTAAGGGCCATTCTTGAAGGAGCTACAGATACTATAACAATCAAGATAGCAGAGATGCTAGTTAAAACAAGACAAGGAGTTTACAAAATTAGGGAGGATACAATTAATACAAGTAATCTTTAAGTGTCCCCCATGTTCTTGAATAGAGAAACTACCAGTCAGTAGCATTTATGGAGGGTTATCTTAAGTAATGAGTCCAGATACAAAGGGATTTCCATGCCATAGTTGTTAATCTTCTCCAAAAATCCCATAGGTAGTCACGTTTTTCAGGGCTGTGGCTAAGAACCAAAGGTACGTTGAACCTTACCATCTGGGGATAATATAAAAGGAGGAAGCCAATAAGGAGATCTGAGGAAGTTATCTTCATCCAGATCATGTGGATACTTCCAGGTTAAGTTGATTAGCATCTCAGGTTATCTACTCAGAGGCACAGAGTTTTTCAGAACTGTGGAAGCATGTCACACAACAGGGGATGCCATTTTAAAACCAGGGCCTGGACCTGGATTCTCTCTCTCTCTCTCTCTCTCTCTCTCTCTCTCTCTCTCTCTCTCTCTCTCTCTCTCTCTCTCACACACACACACACACACACACACACACACACACACGCACACACACACGCACACACACACACACACACACCTATATCCTATACACAGGAAAACATCTAGTTGGAGAGACAGATTGTTTCCAGTGGAGTGGTAATTACTGTGCAGTGTAGGTTTGAATTGTTTTCATTTAACTTTTAGGTGTCTGGGAGACACATGTATATACATTTGTATATAGGTATGCATGCATATGCAGAGGTCAGAGATTGACACCAGGGGTCCTCATTTTTGACATTATACCTTAGCTTTTGAGACAGCTTCTTTCACTAAACCTGGAACTTATCAACTTGAGCTAGACTGTCTGGTCACTCCATCGCTCTACCTTCCCTCTTTCCCAGTACTGAGCTTGTAGACACATGCTTCTGGGCACAGATTTTTTACATAGCCTCTGGAGATCCTAGCACAGTCTTCAAGTCTGAGCAGCAGATATTTTTACCAACTGGAAGCAGATGCAGAAAAATCACTCTGAGTTTGAGGGCAGTGTGCTCTACATAGTGAGTTCCAGAACAGCCAAATCTAGCTAGAAAGATAGCCTTAACAAAAAGTCATTCCTTTGTGATATTTACTTAATTTTTGTATTGTAATCTCTTGGGTATCTTTGATGTCAATTAACTTAGTTTACACAACTTTTATTGATGTCTTGTTAGATGTCGGCTACAGTCTAAACAGACATAGATGGATAATATTACTACAGTATGACAACAAGAGAATGCCTGAGATGTGAAATAAAGAGATAACCAGAATAGCTGTGTGTTTCTGTGGATATTCAAGTCACATCTTTATTCCTAGATAAATGACAAATAGCATGTCTGCTGCATCTCCCAGTCTCAAGGCTAATTTACCATCCCGCATCCTGACTCTCATTCAAGAGTAAACCTTTACCGTTGGCTATACTTTCACATTCTCTACCATTCCACCCACCCCACCCCCTTGTTCTGCATCTCATAGCATCCGTCTCTCCTCCCAGCCAAAGACATGCATCTAATAATGTCTTCCAGATTTTAAAACAGGGAATTCATGACTTACAAAACATACAGCGTCAAAGCAAAGGCATTGAAGTAACTGGCAGGTGATAATGTTCAAGCAAGATCTGTAGCCCCCTATGCTTCCTGTCAACTTGCTCGCTGAAGACAGATGGCCTTAATATGCATTCTATTGCATTAATAAACCCAAACCCAAAGGGAGTAGCCCAGAACAGAATTTCCAGTTGGGCTCAAACAAATATGCGTTTAGTTCAACAGCCACAGAGGTATTAAAATTATCAGTATAAGATTGTGTGACCAGTAAGAGTAAGAATAAGAACGTAGCAGCATATTTCTTGGCATAGTGTGTAGATAAACAATAGAAGCAAAATTTTTCTTTTTAAAACATAGAGGTCAAGAGAACTCTTTCACATCATAAAGCAGCAGGAGCCAACATATGGACCACAGAATGCTAACCTCAGGGGATCCGTAGGTGCTCTACAAATGAGGATACCAGTTAAAAATTCTGGAAAGTGCTAAATTAGATGTTTCTTCCGTTGTCTGAAAGACGACAAAGTGTATTAAATTTCTTGACAAAGATATGTTAATGCCTAAGTTTCCCTGGCCCCAGAGTTTCTTTGTGTAGAATATTTTGTAGGTTTTGAGGTCTATTGTCAGGGAATATATATATATATATATATACATTAGAAGAGAGTTCTAATTTTGGTGACATGGCATTCCAGAAGACCCATTCTCTATTCTGCTGTTCATTAAACCTGAGAAACTTATAAAAACCAATGACAAAGTCATACATATCGCAGGCAAGTCAAATGAGAATTCCTTGTGGCTAGGATTCAGGCATCAGCATTATTTAGAGTACTAAGGATCCATAACAGGTGACCTGATTTAAAGCCATTGTCATTGCTATCAGGTCTCACACCAATTCCTGAAACCTGGGTCTCCTTGATAGTCTTAATGAGAAACTTAGTGGCTCCATGAAAACGCACCAATCAGTCCACTGTGTTTAACATAAGATGAAGTACTTAGTCTCTAAGATTCCGTTTATCTCTGTCATATCTTACATTGCCATCATTGTAGGGCACGTGCTACTTTCCTGCTTCCGTGTAAATTAATGGACAACATTAATTTTTCCTAAGTTGTTTGAGTATGCTCTTCCAGAAAAAAAAATTTACACATAGAAAAATTCTAGTATCAAATATTGAAAAGCAAATACCCAGATAGAAAGTAAAGAATATTAACTGTGACACGTAATATTTAAGGGGAGAAATTTTATTAATATTTATATACCTAATATGTACAATCTAGAAATCTAAATAGCAGAGATGCTTTTTGCATTGCACAGTTAGACCTTGTGGATGTAGCTATGTTCCAAGTCAAAGAATAAGACTGTCTTAGAAGCACACGCTGACATTGGCCCCTTTGTCAACCAAACAGTTTTTCTGGAAACTTAATTGCCTATACTTCTCTCATGTGAAATATTTGGAAACTATGCTGTACAGAGCATCATGGCTTTCATTTAATAGTCAGAATAAAAAGCACTTTCAACTCAGGGATTTACAGGCACACAACCACCCAGTCAAAATCCTGGGACTTGTAATAGCATTGCCGAATCTTTCCAAACCAAACAACATTCCTTAATCTGCTAATGGCCAAGTTCATAATTTCAAGTGATTTGATATGTTGCAGATCATCCTGCTAAAAATCATAATAATTTAAGTGGATTAAACTAAATGTATTTGTTTAATTTACTGATGGATTCTAAGTAGAATCATTAAAGCAAAATGGTGTTTTATTATTAAAATTGGAAGTGCATGTGACAACAGTTGCTTTGTTTATTTGAATTAAAAACTAGAGCCCAACTTCAACCTGACTTTCTAAAAACAGTTATCTGATTTTAGTCACTATTTTCATTATTTGCATTGCTAATGATTGTTTTGACTAAGGAATTAGGAATACAAATGATAATGCTCTATATTTAAGCATGCCGATTTAGAACCTTTTGCCTTTAAATACAGTGTATTGGAAGAAATGAATACTGACATTACATAATTTGTAAAATTACATAATACATTACTTGTAAGTTACATTAGGCAAGAAGCTAAAATTTTAAAGACTGTCTATAATCTAACAGCTACTAGTGCCTAAACATACAAGTAAGTTTTAAAATATTTTTTTAATATCTCCACTTATTGAATTAAGTATAAGTTTTACTATAGCAACCAAACAACACTGAATGGTGAATATATAAGCAATTATCACCGATTTCAACACAGCAATTCACTGAGTTTTATTTCTGCAAAAGAAGTAAACAATACAACTTTTTTTCATATGACAAATGTGTGTCTAATTTAAATGGCATTCCTTACAAAACAGTTGGCTTCTCTAATAACAGAGCAATGCTCTCTGTCACTTCTTATACAGGTGGTCAGGCCTTATGAAACTGGCATAGAGAGACCCTAGGGGAATGGACAGGAGGAAGAGGGATCCAGGCTCTACTGACTCTGGTGATTGCTGGACAATATGAGGAGGGATCCAGGCTCTACTCACTCTGGAGGTTGCTGTCATGTACAAGAGGGCTCAGAATTTCTCTGTTCCCAGGGACTAGAAATCATGAGGGCATGGATGGCTTTTTTGAACAGCATACATATTTTGCAGTGGTCAAAATGATTTCAAGAAGGAAACATCCCCCAAATAAAATACTTTTCTTAATAAGGCCAACAAGGCTGAGTGTTGAAGAAGATACATGGATGAAGAGAGAAAACAAGATTTCTTTTAAAGTTTATTTCTACCTAGAAATTATAGTTTTTCTGAGATTAATGACAACTGATTGAGGCTCATCAGGAGCCACAGAATAGAGTTGAAACAAATCATTTGAGATATCAGAAAGTAGAGATGATCTAAAATAGAACTTGTCGGTCCAGACAGATCTCCTTAGAAAGACAAATTGCTATGACTAAAAAAAAATTCTCTATCAAAATATGTATGAGCATGATCATTTTTACCATTCCACCATGGAATCCAAAATACAAGCTTAACATGTCTAAAGTTATTTTAAAATTATGTTATAAATTGTTTTTCTTTTATGGTGTATGTTTGTTCACATATTTATGCTATTAGATTTGTTTTCATACATGGGCAGAAGAATATTTTGTCAAGTTCATACATCCACAGAATGAGGTTGGAAACTTGGATGTGATAAGTCTTTCAAATTCTCTTTGTTCTCAATTGGAATTCAATCAACTCAATTGGAATTGTAAGAGAAAAAACGTTTCTAAACACCTCATTTACCGTTCTCTGCATTTTTCCTTCGGTTTCTCTGTGAAACATAACCTGTGTAGTCTAACTAGAACACTGCCGCACTGTCCTTTAAAATACACCTTTGTTTTGGTGACTGTTGAAAACGTTATGGTATCATAGCATTATATTTTTACTGATAATTGCTTATGGGTATAGTTTCAATAACTATACTAGTTGTATATGTAGAAAAAGCACTAGGAACTAATTCTAACAGACTGAACATTTTGTCCAGCTTCAGTGTCATGGTCAAAATAAAGGCAATGACCACCACATCATATGAATTTAGGATAAAATCTTACTTACTTTATACCAACATATTAAAACCACACAATAAATTATATGGGGAAATGTCTGTAGTATTTGTTGTGCACCGACCATCCATGTGTATTATTTTAAGTGGTATGACCAAAATTTAAAGCCACTGTGGGAGGCATTAGGGAAGATCCAGAATTCAGATGTTCAAGACTATTAGAAATTTCTATAAATCACTGTGTAAGATAACTAACTTTAAAAATATGCTCTTTGATATTGCAATAAAATTACATTATTTCCCCCTTATTATTCTTCCCTCCAAAGCTTTCCATGAATTCCCCTTCCTTGCTTTCAAAATCATGGCCTCATTTTTCTTAAATGTACACACAGGCGCATGCGTGCATGCGTGCGCACACGCACACACACACACACCACACCACACCACACACCACACACACGCACATGCACACACACACACACCAGTCTGTATAACATTACTTGTATGTGTGTGTTTTCAGGGATGACAATTTGACATTAGCTCTCCAATTCTTGTACTCCTCCCTGATGAGAACAATTTCTCCCGTCCTGAGCATTTCTTAGTTGCCTGCAGTTCTCTGTGTGGGGCTGAGGCTTTTCCTCACCTATATTAGCATGTCTATTGGCGCCATCCCTCTTCAAGTTTAGGAAACCATGTTCATGAGACTTTACAGCAGTAGGTTTTGATATTCCTGGGAAGTGCAATCTCACAGCAAACTCCCCATTCCTCTGGCTCTTTCAATCATTTTGCTCCATCTCCCACAATGACTCCTGAGCCTTAGATGAAGGAGTCGTCCAATGGATTTAGCCATTGGGACCGGGCTCCAGAACTTCGCATTTTGATTAGTTGTGGTTTTCTGTAAAGGTTTCTGTTTGTTGCAAAGAGAGGTTTCCTTGACAAAGGGTGAAGACCTTGCATATCTGTGGCCATAAGGACCCATGTCTAGAGTGCAGTCAGAAATTGTGCTACTTTAGCAGAGTTGTGGTTGTAGGTTCTCCAACAAGGCACATGCCCTCCCTAACCCAGTAACTGACTGGGTTTCCAGTACTTGGCACGGCTGGCTGCCTCTTTATGGGCATACCCAGTTAGTGAGCTGTTGGCTACAGTCAGGCTCTGTGTGAGTACTGTGCTCTTAGCATCGTCGGGCCGTGCTAGTAATTCTTCCGGTTCATAGGCTTCAGAGCTGAGTAGGGTTGTTGCTTACCTCCTTCTTTTGGAAGCTTGCCTGTTCCCTCTGGTACCAGGAGAGCTTCAGGGAGAAGGCTTCCACACAAACTTCAGCTCAGGGATCCTGGGCCCTGTGTCAGAAATGCATTGTGTCTTCAGCAATAGTGACTGACCTTCCAGTCTGTGTGGGCAACAAAAGGCAGCAACAATAGTCTGGAGTGTTTTAGGAGTTCCTACGACAATTCTGAGGAACTCAAGTAAGTCTTCTCATGACTGGTATTGGGACTTTTGTTAAATGGTCTATGACTCTTGGCAGGGAGGGTGTTTGTCAACACAGAGAGGAAAATTTCATTTAAACTATATATGTCTATTTACATATCAACTTACATTTACTATAGGCATTTTAGGTATATACTTAATAATATGACTTTATGACTTTTCCAGATAATTGATGCCTTTAATATGCAAAAGTTTCAGCACGTTATTATTATGTTATTTACAAGAAAATAATTGACCTAATTTCTAAAAGTCAATTGAGAATGCAGTTTTTAAAAAATATGGCAGCAATGGTCCTCGGATATAAAAATGACACAGCCCATGACTATATAGTTCTGTCATTGTAGCTATGTATATCCTTATCGTGAAACATGCTGGATGATGACTGTCACTGCTACTTGCCACAGATCTCTTCCTCATCATGCTACCTGTCCTGTGTTGACTGGCTGGTATAAACAACTCACCATTCTACCTTCTCCTCTATTTTCTATGGAGTTTGCCAGGAGCTATCAGCGGCAGGATGTGGAAAGATAATGAGCTGAGGTCAGAAACACTCTCTCTTCTTGGAGCATCATGGCTCGGCTGCCTCTTAAGCCTGCCATTGTTAACTCTTCTGAAGTTCTCTTCTCTCCATCCTCTTAGCCTCCAAATGTTCCTAATGGAAAAGCTCTTTCTCAGACTCTTTTAGATCTAAGAATGATAACATCTTCCAGTGGTTACTAGGTCACGGGGTATCCTTCCAGTTTCTCAGCATGAGCCCAATATGCTTATACAAGTCTCTCATTAAAAATTATCCAGTTGGACAGTGCCACTTATACCCTACTACAATTAGGACTGATGAAGGGAATCAACCATATATACCTAAGGTTCTATGTGTATGTAAGATTAAATGGCCTTTCTGACAGGGCTCTGATGCCTCTACCTTTCCATGCCCAGGGGCTGAAAGTATAGTCTTGGCTCAAATAACTTGTGTTTAGCTAATCGTTGGCGCTAAACCACTAGAACCCACTGGTTGACTTACACAAAGTTTTGCTTATTTGTTTGAGACAGCAGGTTATGGAGCCCAGGCTAACTCGCAATTGGTCATACAGCTGGTGGTCTTGAAATCCTGAATTCGCTTCCTAAACACCAGAATTACAGGTGTGAGCTACCACACCCAACTGACTTCTACACGTTATGTGTTCCTGTTCTCTTCTTGACCCCGCCTTAGTGTAGTCAGTGCACCTTTACAAACAGATTCGTACAATAAGGGCAGAACCCCTGCCATCGTTTGACTGCACGCCTTTAATAGATATGCCTAGTGACAGCTTCCTCAAGGTCTGACAGTTCTTTCCAATGCAAGGACTTGTTTTCACTCGCTGAATATAGCTCTTCTTAGTCTTTTCATCCTGAAGCATCAGATACTTTGAATCTCAGGCATCTCAGTGTATTTGATGATGGAGAATAGAAACAGCTCAACTATTTCCTTTTCAGCCATTGTGACATCTCTTTTTTCTTTTCATTTATAAAAATGGATGAAACGTACAGCTCCTACCCATGTTGAGCAGTACTGTTTCCTGCATGTTCCCTATGATGTGTCTTCTCTAATATGGGGCACCAGTGGATACCTGAAGAGTCTAATGTCCGTAGACCCCTTTTTCTCAAGCTTCTGGCTTATTAATTATATATTGAGAATGATTTCACATACAAAGCTAGTTTTGGGCCCTTAGCTGGTAGCCGCCATTACCATGCAAAAGAATCCAGAAGCACATTTTGAAAGTGGCAGAAATTGGGAGGTTCGGGCATTTTGAACACACCACTGTGTGGTTGCCCATCTCATAACAGGTAAAGCAGGAGGGCTGGTCTGAATTGTACAGCTTTGTACAAGTTATACCATTTGTTTCACTCTTCTTTAAGACTCTTAGAATTTCAGAAATACGATTTGGATTTTGCTGGGGTGTCACTGAACATTAAGATCTGAAAGCGCAGGCTCTGAAACAACAGCCTCTGAGGTCCCAGGGTAAAAGGGAACTATGGTAGTAGTCATTATTTACCAAGAGGTTTGTGTAAGTGAACCCTGGAAGACAGCAATCACTTACTCTCCTACTAGCGCTGGCCTAAACAGTTTTGATTAACTATGTGCTTATGAATTTCAAATTCAAATCCTCACCCCAGACCTCATCTACAGGTCCCTTCCTCTGCCTAATGTGTCCTCTGCAACATGTCCAAGGCTGAGATGATGGCTCAAGTTCTGAACTCTTTCTTGGCTCACTAATGCTTTTGTCTATCTAACTATACTAAGGAAAGATAGATAGATAGATGATAGATAGATAGATAGATAGATAGATAGATAGATAGATAGATAATAGATAAATATACTGATAGATACATAGATGAATAAATAAAGAAAAAGAAAGAGCTTGGTTTTTCTCACATCCAATGTACTAGCAGATGCTGTCAGCTCTTTCTTCTAAAGATGGAGAGTTTGGCCACCACTTACCACCTCTGCCACTGCAGCTCACGTCTAAACATGTGCGGCCCTGCCTGGACTGGCACAGCCTTCTCTAGTTCTCCTTTTCTACATTTGCTCCCAACATAGACTATACATACAGTGTATGGGATACTCCTTTTAAAAAGTTCTTCAGATCGCATTGCTCCCACATACAAACCTCTGGAGTGCCCCCCGCCCCCGCAATGTATACAGCATTAAAAAAAAAACTTATTTTTTTTTCCATCTCCTCCCCAGGCTCCTTAGTTGTGTTTTATTAGTTTTTAAAGATAGCTCTCAGGTAACAGTTTCCACTATGGTATTTTCATCCACATTTGTCATTGCCGTTTTTTCTTATTAATTCCCCTCCACTCCTGTCAGCCTCCCATCCCCCACTTATTGGCCTTTTGTTTGCTCCCGCAAGTAGTTTCTCCTTCTAATTTCATGTCTTTCCTCCCTTAATATCTTTCTCCTCTCTTAACACACACACACACACACACACACACACACACACACACACACACACACCCCTACATTATTAGTATAATTTTTAAAACTTTAGCATTTTGTCTTGAGGTCTACTTATTTCACATAGCATAATCATTTCTGTTTCCACCAAGTTTTCTGAATAAGTCATGATTTTTTTCTTTTCATAACTAAATAAAGTCTCATTATATATCCCATGTTTTTTTTCTTCACCCATTGTATAGAGTTCATCTCTGATTTTTGCTATTTAACTTGATGTTTACAATGGGGTCTCCTTGCCCAGTCCTCTAGTCTCTATAGCCCAGCTCACAGGCATCTGTGCTCTTCCTGATGTGCATGCCCAGTAATATCTTACTATCTTCCTCCATCACTTCCTGAAGTTCTGTGCTTTGATGGAACCTTACAGAGCCATTTGCTGCTGTTTCTGTATAAAACAATATATCTCATCCACAGCCCACCGTACCCTTTTTCCTGATAGAACTGAGTGTGTGTGTATGTGTGTGTGTGTGTGTGTGTGTGTGTGTGTGTGTGTGTGCACGCAAAAGAGTGAGAGTTAGAGAGAGAGAGACAGAGAGACAGAGAGACAGAGAGACAGACAGAGGAGAAAGAGACAGACAGACAGAGAGAGAGAGACAGAGATACAGAGAGAACACCTTTATTCTCTCAGGACACAGAAGCACCTTGAGGATGAGGAATCTGCATGATCCTGATCCGTGCTTGCTATAGTGCAAGGAATGCCTTTCTACCATAGATTGATTATGTATGATGGATGCTTTAGTTCCCATCTCTCCTTTTACCGGAAGTGTTTGTACATCCTAACATATCATCTAGAACACATTGGACCTTGATCTCGGCACTCACTATATCTCAAGAATGTGAAATGTGGAATTAATCATCCATTACTCTGTTCCTTTTAATGAAAATATTCTTTCCATCACATAATGTATCCTGACTATGGTTTCCCTCCCTCTACTCCCAGCTTTTTCCTACCTCCTCTCCCATCTGGATCCACCATCTTTCTGCCTCTCATTAGAAAACAAACAGGCTTCTACAGAATAATAATGAAATGTAATAAAATAAGACAAAAACTAACACATCAGAATAGGACAAAACAAACAGAAGGAAAAGAGCTCCAGAAGAGATGCAAGAAACCTGTTTATACACTCACGAACCCTGTAAAAACACTAAACTGAAAGCTATGATATGTGTGTGTGTGACTATTGTATGTACTCTTAGGATCATCGCCAGGCTAGCCTTTATTCTGCTTCATAGGTTTCATAGCTGTGTAGTATTTCATTCAACTGATCAACATATCTGTTACTGTGTCAATACGATGCTGTTTTTATTACTATAGCTCTGTAGCACAATTTTAGGACAAGTTTGATTATAGACCAGGCTGGTCTTGAGCTCAGAAATCCACCTGCCTCTGCCTCCCAAGGGATTAAAGGCATGTGCCACCATCACCTGGCAGAAAGCTTGATTTTGTGGTAGATCAAGTCCCATCTTCCTGAGAAAACACCACCCTGATTTCCAAAGTGACTGTACAGTTTTTCCCCATGATGGATGAGTATTCTTTATATATTTTAAATATTAGCCGTCTGTTGAATATGAAGTGGGTAAAGAAGAAAAACTTTTCTCATTCTACAGTCTGCTGTTTTGCCCAATTGGTGGTGTCTTTTGCCTTATAGAGTTTCTGTCCACTTAAATTGATGTTGGCTATGTGCTTGTTGTAAACTGCTTTTATTATGTTGAGGTATGTCCCTTGTATCCCTGATCTATCTAGAACTTTTATCATGAAAGAGTGTTGGCTTTTTTTTCAAGGATATTTTGTGCATCTAATGATATGCCCACGTGTTTTTTGTCTTTCAATAAGTTTATATGGCGGATTATAATTATCAATGTACACACATTGAACCCTCCCTGAAAATCTGGGATAAAACTTATTTGATCATGGCAAATGATCTTTTTTATTTGTTCTTGGATCCCATTTGCAAGTATTTTACTTAGACTTTTACATCTATGTTCATAAAGGGAATTTGATCTGCAGTTCCCTTTCTTTGTTAGCTTCTTTAAGTGGTTTGGGAATCAGGGTAACTATAGACTCAGAAATGAATTGCACAATGCTCTTCCTGTTTCTATTTTGTGAAATAATTTGAGGGATATTGGGATTAACTCTTTGAAAGACTGGTAGAATTCTGAGATAAAACCATTTGGCCCCAGGTTTGTTTGTTTGTTCATTTGTTTATTTGTTTGTTTTGAGGGGGGCTTTTAATGGTTGCCTTCATTTCACTGGGGTAATAGTTCTGGTTTAATAGCTAATCTGATCTCCATTTAACTTTCTTTCCCACAAGTTTGAGTATGTTGTGTTTTCATTTTCAGTGAGTTCAAATTTTTAATTTGGGGGGGGGGGCTGGAGAGATGGCTAGGCTCATAACCAAAATTTAAAATTTTTATCTTAATTTCTGTTTTTTTAATTTTTAAATTTTAATTTATTATAATTTATTCATATTACATCTCGAATGTTATCCCGTCGCTTGTATCTTCCGGTTTTCACCCTCCCTCCCTCTTCCACCCTATTCCCCTCCCCTAGGCCTCTGACAGAAGAGGACCTCCTCTCCCACCATATGACCACAGCATATCAGGTCTCATCCATATAGCCTGCTTCCCCTTCCTCTGTGTGTCGCCGGACTTCTCTATGAAGGGGAAGTAATCAAATAAGAGGCACCAGAGTTTACGTCAGTGGCCGTCTCTGCTCTCCTCCTCTTGCTAATGTGGAGAATGATCTGTGCATGGCTAGATATAAACAGGGGGGCCAGTGTCTAGGTTTTACTGCATGCATTGCCCTTGGTTGGTAAAACAGTTTGTGGAACTCCCCCTGGGTCCAGCTCCCCCTGGCCTTAATGGTTTCCTTGTGAGATCTGAGCTCTCTGGATCCTTCCATTCACCCATTTTTCCATGCCACACTCAGTCCTCCATCTGGAGTCTAGCATCATGTCCCAGCATCTATCCTGATCCCCCACTGGGTGGAGTCTCTCAGAGGGCATCTATGTTGGGCTAATATCCACATATAAGTGAGTATATACCATGCATGTGTTTCTGGGTCTTGGTTACTACCTCAATGATCCTTAGTCACCAGGGAAATGCAAATCAAAACGACTCTGAGATTCCATCCTACTACACCCTTCAGAATGGCTAAGATCAAAAACACATGACAGCACATGCTGGCGAGGATGTGGAGAAGGGGGAACACTCCTCCATTACTGGTGGGAGTGCAAACTTGCACAACCACTTTGGAAATCAATTTGGCACATTCTCAGAAAATTGGGAATAGCGCTACTTAAGACCCAGCTTATACCACTCCTGGGCATATACCCAAAAAATGTTCCACCCTATAACTAGGACATTTGATCAACTATGTTCATAATAGCCAGAATATGGAAACAACCTAGATGTCCCCCAACCAAAGAATGGATAAGGAAACTGTGGTACATTTACATAGTGGAAATACTACTCAACTATTAAAACCATGGAAACCTTGAAATTTGCAGGCAAATGGATGGAACTTAATTTCTGGTTTTACCCATTTTTATTAAGTTGTGAGTTGTTTGGTCCATGTGTTTGTGAGATTTCTGTTGTTGATATTTAGCTTTAATTGTGTCAGTCAGATAGGATGCAGGATGTTATTTAAATTTTATTGTATCTGTTGAGACTTGCTTTGTGTCTAGGTGTGTGGTCAATTTTGAGGAAAATTTCATGAAGTGCTAAGAAGGTATATTCTTCTTTGTTTATGTGAAATGCTCTGTAAATATCTGTTAGGTCCATTTTGTTTAAGATGACAATTAGCTCCACCATCTCTATATTTGGTTTTTTTCTGGATGACCTGTCTTTTGGCCAGAGTGGAGTATTGAGGTCATTCTCTATCACCGTACGAGGATCAACATGTGATTTATGCTGTAATGGCACTTCTTGCATAAGCTCAGGAACCCCTTTGTGTGGTGCACAGATGTTAAGAATTACAGTATCTTCTTGGTGGATCTTTCCTTTGAGTATGTCAGTCCTTCCCTATTTTTTCTGATTAGTTTTGGTTTGAAGCCTGGTTTGCTAGATACTAAAATGGCTTCACTGGCTTTCTTTTTAGGTCTTAGAATATCTTTTTTTTCCATCTTTTGACCCTGACATGATGTCTATTTTGATATTAAAGTATGTTTCTTGGATGCAGCAGCTGTTTGTCTATGTCTTTATACTGGGGAACTGTGACCATTGATGTTGAGAGATAGCAACAAGCAGTGTTTGTTGATTCTTGTTATGTTATTTTGCTGTGGTGGGGTTTTCCTTCCCTCTTTTGACTGGCTGTTCTACTATTAATTATTCCTCTTTTTTTTTCCCTGGGTATAAATATCTTCTTTAAGTTGAAGTTGCCCTTGTACCTTCTATAGTGTTGGATTTGTAGATAGTTCCTGCTTAAATTTGCTTTTAGCATGGAATGTCTTTTTTCCATCTATTGATTGAAAGATAACTGCATACAGTAGTCTGGACTGCCATCTGTGGTCTTTTAACATTATACAACATCTGTCCAGGCCCTTCTGGCTTTTACAGTCTCCATTAAAAAGTCACATAATTTTATTAATAGACCTGACTATTGGTTACTTGGTCTTTTTTCCATGCAGCTTCTAATATTCCATTTTGTTCTGTACATTTCATTTAGTGTTTTGATTAATATGTTTCACTGTAACTTTCTTTTTGGGTCCAGTCTATTTGGTGTTCTGTATGATTATTGTACTTTGATATGCATCTCCATGTTTAGGTTAGGAAAATTTTATCCTTATGATTTTGTTGAAAGTATTTTCTGTGCCTTTGACCTAGATCTCTTCTTCTTCTATTTCTATTATACTTGTTTCATTTTGTTTGTTTGTTTTTTCCTATTATACTTAAAACTTGTCTTTTCAGTGTCCTAGGTTTTCTGGATGCTTTGTGCCTGGATTTTTAAGGTTTTAACATTTTCTTTGGCTAAGGGATTTATTTCTTCTATAGTGTCATCAGTGCCTGAGATTATCTCTTCCATCTCTTCTATTCTGTTGGTGAGCTTGCTTCCAGGTTTCCTGTAAGAGTTTCTAAAATTTCCATTTCCAGATTCCTTTTGGTTTGTATTTTCTAGACTGATTCTATTTCCATTTGCAATTCTTTAGCTATTTTCTTCATTTCAGTCCAATGTTTGTGTCACAGATTTCTTTGGGGGGACTTATTCATTTCCTCTTTAAGGACCTCTATCATATTCATAAATCCTATTTTGAAGTCCTTGTCCTGTGCTTCGGTTGTATTGCAATTCTCATGGCCTACTGAGGTAAAGTTGCTGGGCTCTAGTGGAGACACATTGTCCTGGCTGGTATTGTGTTTTCATACTTGTGTCTAGGCCTTTGAGTTTGGGGTGATTGTAATTCTAGGTGCTGATACTTATCTTTAGTATGTGGATATTTTGCTTTTTTATTTTTGTTGCCCTCTCTGGTTCTTAGGAGGACACGGTGCGTGGGTGTTGACAGATAGGAAAATCTGGGATCCTGATAGGTGTAGTCACTGGGGACTCCATGTAGAATATATTTCTAGGTATTGGCACCTGACATTTAAGAATGAGGATGGGCTAAGAGAGGGCATAATCTGAGGGTGTCTGCAGGAGGGAGAAAATCAGATTGTTTTCACCATATGCTGCTTGTCCCTGGGAAAAGGGAAAAGGTCATAAAACAGGTCATCTCCTACAGAGCTGGCGACAAGATTGAAGAGCTGGATTTGAAGGGAAGGAAGAAGAGTGAAGATGCGAAGCTTGCCTACCTGCTTTGTTGGCCTACTTGCTTTTCTGGCAGACTTGGCTGAAGGTTTCCCAGGAGGTGTCTGCTGGAATTGAGGGCTAGGATAATAGGATGACAGGAGGGAAGGGACTGTTGGAGGAGAAGATACGGGAGATCCAATGGAGAGGTCTGGAGGTGTGTGGGTGGTCTACTACAGAGTTGGGTTAAGACCAGGAAATTGGATTTGTAGGAGAAGGGTGGGAGGTGAAGATCAAAAGTTAGGCTATCTGAAGCCAACTCCATAAGGACGTTCTTTGATACTCATCATCTTCTTTGAGGCAGGGTGAGTGTTGCCAGGAGTTAACTTGTCTTGTTGCCAAAAAATCTTTAGAATAATAAAAAACATCTTTAAATGCCATATTATGTAGGTCTCTGGGGCTTTTGAAGACCTTATTTAACTATTTTACCTTATAACCTATAAAATCATATCTATCTATTAGACCTAGAATATATATTCTTGTGATAAAATTAAGCCAGTTTTTGACATGACCATGATTTGTATCAATATACAAAATTCAATACCATTTAATTAAAAAATAACCTTATTTTGAGTAAAAATTAAGGCCTTGAGATGAGGAATAGATTCAATAATCTACCTTTTGCTCTATCCTCCCTTTATATTTCTATATCCCTTTTTATTTCTCTTCAGCTCCTATCTCCTTACCTACAAAAGAAAGATAAAGGAAAAGAGAGACATGCTTGAGCTAAACCTAGTTACCTCTCTGTAAAAGACCAATAATACTTATAACCAACTCCCAATGAAAAGAAGCATCTGTAGACCAAGAGAGTAAACAGAAACCTTTCAAACCCCCTTTAGAAGAAATACGACATCATTCTCTTAAAGTTTCTTCAGGCTGAGTTAAGGTGAATAATACCTTTGAAGGCCCCCCTCAAAATATTGGGGGAAATGGTTAAATAAGCCAGGGATAGCATTTGTAGACCATTTTCCAAATGTTGCAAAATTCCAGGCTTACTAGGAGTCCTTTGTGGGACAATCTGAAATGCTGTCCTTGTTTCTGCCACAGACAGAATTCTGCCTAAAAATAGGCAGGCAGAGTTAAGAAAGTCCTCGATAGTTCCTGCCTTGCAAACATGTCTGAAAGAAATATTGGGCCAGAAGGCTGAAGATGATGCTTCCACGTTATAGAGAGTGTTGGGTGACTGTTCAGGCAGTAAACTCTCTCAGTCATTTTTTTCATGTTGGAAGCTGCTAACCTGCACTTCTGGTGCACTCAGATATTTAAGTTTTATTACTTCTCAAATCTCTGATGGGGTTGAAGACCAGACAGTTTAGTCTTTCAATTAAGCTTAGTAGGTTAGGGGTTAAGATGTTTTTAGATCAAGATAGATGTTTTAAGTTAATAGAGATGAAATATGATAGGTATTGATCTTCATTCAGAAATGTAGACCCAACAAGATAGGAAAGATGTTTAATTCAAGTTTGCCAAACACAAATAGCCAAATCACTATGAATGTAACATTTATATCATTCCTGATTGTCTCGTGGTTCTTCCTGCTGTATGTAGTTTATTTTATTCATGTGAAATAATATAAATGTATACATTAAAAAATAAACACAATAAAAACAAAACAGGCTATCTGCTTCCCTGGGAAGAGCAGTTTTCTGATTCCTAGGGAATGCCCGATGGAGGTGGGGAATGGGATAACGTGATTAGTGGGGAGAAGAAAGGTTGGAGGGGAAGATCTGTGTAATCAGCTGGAGGTGGGTGCAGGGATGGAGGTAAGGCCACAGCAGATGGCCTGCTACTGACCTGGGGATGAGACTGGGAAATTGCTTTTGGAGAAAAGGAGGGAGAGGTGAGGATCTGCAGCTAGCCGCTCTGCTTCTGTGGCTGGAGTGCTCGTTAATCATCCTTTTCAAGCTGGCATTACCCCACGGGCCATTTTATCATCCTTTATACCAGGACTGCTGGATGAAATCCAGATTTGGCAATTAGAATACTCTCCTAAGGAGCCATTTGATGTTCATAAAACTCTAAAAAAAAATACCATCTAGGGAACAAGGAAGCCGGGGCAGTGTAGAGATGCATTATCTCAGACAGCTTGAGAGGGCTTCCAAGAATAGGCTGTGGCACATAATATCATAATGACCTGTCCATTTCTCATTAGAAGGAAGCAGTGCAACCAGCAGAACAAACGATGTTGAAAGCTCTTTCATGAGCCTGTTTCCTTATATTCTCGCTGTCGGCTTGTGCAAGGAATATGAGATTCTGAAAGAGGATTTCTAATATCAAGGAAAATAATAAAAAATTATCTCATGCCTCCTAATCATAGAATTAGAAAGTGCATTCAAGAAAAAAAATGCAAGAAAGAAATCGCTGCAGAGAATACATCAAGTGAATTTAAAACAAATCTTTACTCTCTCAGACTTAATAGGCTAAAAGATTATACAAAGCATCATATCCCATTTGTTATATGTTACATAACATGGTTGATGCTAAGTAGGAACTCAGAATTCAGTAGTTATTATTTTTCTAATCTCCGTGATGGTGGCTGAGATTGTAGAGCTGATGCCACATATGTGTGAGTTAAGTCCCGGCTACTCATGAGAATAAAGCAGGCACAACCTCTTTGATCTTTCATTCGCCAGTAGAACTAACAGAGTAAATAAATAATGTGTGTAGTGTGCTGTGTAGTGCATAAGCAACAACAGATATAATGCTAATAATAGATAAAGTAGCAGGTATCACAAGAAGACAATATAAAAGGGGGATACTGATATATATGATAATTCATCCATATCTCCAGATATATATTCAATAGTCAATAGCAGATAGTTCAAAAGGTGGCTAACAAAGTGGAAGAATATTGAATCTTTTTTCATGCAATATAGAAGAATTAATTCCCTCTTTCTGCCAAATGATCTTTCCCTAGACTTCACACTAACCTTCTGCGGTTTGATAATGCTACTTTCTCCCAAGAACTCACAATATGCTTGTTAGAACTGAAGTGCCATTTCTCTCATCTTGCCTGTTGTTACCTTGAACTAGATCCCCTCCATCCTTCATCCTCTATCCCTCTGAGCCTTGTTTAGTCCTCCCATGCATCATTTTCTGGTTGCCAAACGCTTCCCTCCCTTTAAAGGAAGAGTTTGGGATACCTCACAGCCTCTGAAACGTGCACTGATGATCTTTCTCTTTGTCTCACACCCAAACTAACTCAGACTTACCCTCAGGATCACCTCCATGCAATGCTTCTGCTGTTCTCCAGAGCCAACCATGGGAAAATGATTTCTGTCCTCTGTTCCTCATCTGTGTCTCACTAAAGTGATACCACACCGTTTAGTCCCTACAGTTGTTTAACTCAGATGCACAGGCTAATGACCACCTAGGCCTCATTTGTCACTGCTCCTGTACTCACATGGCTACCTTGAAGATGTTATTGAATACCCTCCAGTCTCAGTTCCCTTATATGTAAAATGGAAAAAAAATATGAGGAGAATTCTATTAGGTCATGGAAATGAATGTTTTAGTCCATGCCCGTCATATAAGTGTTCTGTATGCACATACCTGGCTCAGAATTCAGTCATCTATTAAAAAATGTTATAAAGCATGTTATTTATAATATGTCAGACAATATTTCAGCAGTCCAGTCAAGAAAAATAAAACCCAGTTCCCACACAGATTACTGTGAAAAGCTGAGAGTTAGGTTGGTACAGAATGACAAACAGGGAAAGCATGGCACTGCGGTAGATACTATGACAGGTAGGATTGAATGAGTCAAATCCACCCATGTCTTGGAAGGTCAGAAAAGCTTCCCAGAGGCTTTGGTATTAGAGGTGATGTCTGAAAGGATAATGAGATTACATAGACAGCAGTGGGGGTGGGGGTAGCAGAGATAGTAGTGATTGTGTATATATATATATATATATATATATATATATATATATATATATATATATATATAGAGAGAGAGAGAGAGAGAGAGAGAGAGAGTTAGTGGGGTAGGACAGTCCTAGCAGAGGCTGAGCATGAAAAATTCAGTGAAGGAAATGAGCAAAGATCTAGAAACAGAAGAGGGCAATCAAACAGCCAAGAGCACTTCAGAGTATCTGGAGACAGCAAAGGCTATTACAAATATTGACTTAAGTAGTTGACTATGCAGAGATTGGTTGGATCTGTTTTCTTAATTTGGCTAAATACTTATGGTATTTTACTAGGATGTTCTACATTTCCTTGAAAATGTGTTTATACACAGTAATAAAAAAATGGTTAAAGCAAATGCTGTAGATGTCTTAAGTTCAAATCCCAGCTTTAAAACTCATTATTGGACCTCACTTATTAACCCTCCAGATTTTTCTGTTGTGAAATAGATATATTTTGAAGATGTTTATGTGGACTTAGTTAAATATTAGAGTAGTTGGCCCAATATATGTTGTTACCATAACAGTTACTCGTCCCTAACTTTTTACTACATGTATTTCTTCCTTCAAGACAAGACTATAATCTCTGTAAGATCAAGGACACCATTGTTTAAATTATTTATTTATCTATTCATCTATTTATTCACTTTACATCCTGGTTTTAGCCCTATCCCACCTCACCTCCCAGTCCCATCCTCCCTCCCTTCCCCTCCATTCTCCTCCTCTATTCCTCACAAAAGGGGAGCCTCCTTCCTATTACCCCAGCTCATCAAGTCCTACCAGGGCTGAGTGTGACCTCTTCTCCTGTGACATGGCAAGGCAGTCCCACCAGGGAGAAGTAATTGAAAATCTGACAAGAGAGTTTTTTTTTTGCCAGAGAAAGCCCTTGCTCCCCTTACTAGGGGACCCATATGATGCCAGAGTTGCCCATCATCTATATCTTTGTAGGGAGCCTTGGTCCAGTTCATGCAAGGTCCTTGGTTGATGCTTCAGTCTCAGTAGGCCCCTCTAGGCCCTGGTTAGTTGGCTCTATGGGTCTTCTTGTGACACTCCTGGAACCTCCAAGTCCTTTTCTCCTTCCTTCCTCCCCACTTTTTCTCAAGACCCTGTACTTCTCACCCAGTGTTTGGCTGTGAGTCTCAGCATCTTCTTGACGCACTGTTGGGTGAAGCCTCCCAGAGGACAACTCTGTTAGGTCCCTATCCGCAAGCATAACAGGATATCATCAATAGTGTCAGGGGTTGGCTCCCTCCAATGGTGTGAGTCTTGGGTTGGGCCAGGCATTGATTGGACATTCCCTCTATCTTTATTCCCTGCCCATTTTGTAGGCAGGGTGAATTTTGAGTCGAAGTTTTTGTGGGTGGGTTGGTGTTCCCTTCCCTCGGAGACTTGTTTAGTTAGAGGGTGTCCTCTTCAGTCTATATGGCTTCTGCTACTAGGAGTCTCCCTTGGAGTCCCTCTCAGATCTGCCTCACTCATGGGGGCATACGCTGACTTAGGTCTCCAGCTTGTCACAGAGATGCTCCTGCCCACAGTTTCTCTTTTCTCTACAGGCTTTTTATCCTCCACCCCCAGCTCTTCCCAGGTCTGATCTCCACCCTCATATCTTTCTGTGATTCCTCTCCTACTTTGTTTCCTCTCTTCAACCACTACCTCTGTCTATTCTATTTCCCCTTCTGAGTAAGATTTAAACCTCCTCCCTTGGGTCTTCCCTGTTATTTATCTTCATTGAGTCTGTGCACTGTAGTATGTTTATCCTGTACTGTATGGCTAAAACCCACTTATAAATGAGTACATACCATGTGTGGAGGATACAATGTAAACATTTTCTTCTATCTGACAGGATGTACCAATATAAAAGTTCAATGATTTTAATAAATGTGTGCCAAGAGTTGCATCAGCTAAGAAAGCTTAGAGTGGTTCACATGATTATAAATTCTGGAGACAAATATGCCCAGGCATGGGTCTATGATGCTGGTGGTGCGTTCTTGGGAAAGATACTCAATCCTGCTATTATCTTAATTTTCTTGTCCATAAATGGTGATGATCAACACAGGGACCTTTTTAGTTTATTGTGCGCATTCAATGGTTTCCCTACATGAAACATTTATATCACAGCTGGCATTTCAGAGCTAGTGCAGTTATTATTATGCTGCTTGTGTTTCTAGCCTTAGAATAGGAAATCAGGACTGAATGAGCTATGCAAGAAGTGTAAAAACAGTCAAGTACAATGTCAGATGCCTGTAGTTCCATCACTCTGGAAGGCAGAAACGGGAGGATAGCTGTGAGTTCGAGGCCAGCTTGGTCTACAAAGTGAGTCTAAGACAGCTAAAGCTACACAGAGAAACCCTGTTTTGAAAAAAAAAAAAGAAGGAGGAGGAGGAGGGAAGAAGGAGGAGGAGGAAGAGGAGGAGGAGGAGGAGGAGGAGACAGTGAAAATGCAGCCAACCTAGAGATACAGTGGCCTAGAAATGAATAATTGTCTTTTATGTATGAAATCACTTGTACTGTGCAAAATGTTTACAGTAAACATATTAAAATAACAGTACCTGGCGTAACTGGTTACGAAGCATTCTCTTGGCCTTGTATCTCACATGGTTTTACTAATTTTAAGTCAATCGCAGTCTTGAATTTTGCAGAACCCAAGTGAGAGTGTGACACGCTTTCTAGAAACAAGGAACTAAACAAAGCCTGTGTTTTACTCTCCTGACACCAAGAAACATCTACAATGACAGCTTCAAAGAGTTAGCAATTGATCATAGGTCCAATCTTAACAGGTTCAATTTGATTTGACCCATCAAAGTTAGTTGTAGAACTAAATCAAAGCCATTTAAGCAACCCTGATCTAGAGCTTTGGGGTTTATTCTTCTAAGAGTCTGTAACCTCACTATGTCTGTAGGGCTAACTGGGTAGGGGAGGAAGATACAGTATGTATACAGAATGCTAAGAACTTAAATGGAGGAATCCCTAATTCCTTAACTAAGTTTCAGGGGTAAGTTTTTCTGTGTGAATAAGATCCAAAACTGTATAAAAAGAATGTCAGATTGATATCTGGTGGCTAAGGCTGAATCACTGCAAGTAACTTCAACTGGAAAAAAAAAAAAGCATGGCTATAGTAGCTGTGACACACACAGAATACTCTGTCGTATAATAAAGAATATCTCTTTTAAAGTCATAAATTAAGATTGCCTCATTTAAAATGAATTACAATGATCATTTTCTTTGTAAAAACGGTGAAGCACTATTCTTGTACCTGTTTTCTATATAAGGCTATGTCCTTAGCCTTACCATGTCGACAGTAAAAATGAGAGGAAACACACCTTCGCTTTCCTACAATCGGTAATTATGATGTTAGCTACCAAGTTGCTTTTACAAAGTTTTAACTCAGTCAGTAATTTCACAAATGCTCATGCCTTGTTTCTCACTTTTTTCTTTTCTTTTCTTTTCTTTCTCTCTCTCTCTCTCTCTCTCTCTCTCTCTCTCTCTCTCTCTCTCTCTCTCTCTCTCTTTTTACTTCTACTGATGATCATTAGGAATTGCAGATAGCAATTATCTAGGCATGTAAACATTCCTGGGATAACCACAGGTAAAGCATATTTAATATTTTTGCAGATTACGAAAAGGGAGTTAGGTTTTTCAAAGCATCGGAAAGTACATTTTCACTAAGAAATTTGGCAATTTGAACTCATAACTCACATATATTCTAAAGGGAGTTTGTAGGTAAAATAAGTGCATTTTGGGAGTCGGGGCTTTCTGACCTGGACTCTTGATGAGAGGATGGAGTGAGCTTCAGAATGCCGCCAGTCAGGTTTCTAACGTTTAGCCTTTGCAAATTGTTTTGCAAGCTCTTGAGATTAATAGTCCGCAAGTTTGGTCCCTGTCACTCCAGATTTGGCTTCGGCTCATGGCAGGATAGTGACTTATTACTGATGTCATCTAACTAAACTTTACCTAAACTCTCTTGTTTCATTACCTCATAGTGAGTTGTGTGCAAATGCAATGCATTTACACACATGCAAAAGTACACAGACCCCCCTCACAGCAATTCTTGTATAGACACATGTATCCTCATGCATGGCACACAAATGTTTATAAAAGTAACTCTAATTAACTAAGTCTTGAAATATGTTTTAATTTCAAAGCTGAGGCTTTTTGAAAGTATTTGAAAGTTATGTTGTATCGTGTGTGTGTGTGTGTGTGTGTGTGTGTGTGTGTGTGTGTGTAGCATTTTTGCCAAACATAAAATCATAAAAATGGTATTCAGTACTTAACTAAATGAAACATAAACATAATTGTTGGTTTTGAAAGTGGGAACATTAAAGCCTAAACTGAACTCCAGCAAATGCTGAGGCTTATCTTGTTTAATTGGATTGAATTGGTTGAGCTGGTCCTTTGGGGCTATAGTGAACACCTGCTGCTTGCATGGAACTTGTGTGAGTTGCTATGATGCTGCTGTGACCAAGCACCTGGCAAACATTTTGAGAAGCAAAGGCATGTTTTGTTGCCCTGGTTTGAAGCGATATATTCCATCGTGGTATAGAATGTCTGGTGGCAGCAGATCCCCCGTGGTGGGAGCAGGCAGCTGTACTCCTCACATTCTCACATCTGCATAGAACAAGAAAAGAGAAAGGAGAATCTGCAGCTTGCCTGGCCTGTTGCTTTCTTCATTTTATTCATTCTGAGGCCCCAAACCATTCCATGATGCCACCTCCGTTCAGGGTGGATCCTCCCCGGTCTGTTGATCCTGCCCATAGACTCTCTCAGACACACCCAATGTGTGTGTCTTCAATAGTTGCTTCTTAATCCAATCAATTTGCCAAACAAAATTATCTATGACAACTGCTTGGTTTTTGTTGCTGTTGTCTTTTTTGTTTGTTTGTTTGTTTGTTTGTTTTAGCAGGAAGCAGAATTTTTGTACATGTATGTGCTCACTTCATTCCTGTTTTACCATTGCCAGAATGATTTTGTTTTATGGGAAAAAAAAAGAAATTGCTTAAGCATTCTGAACTCTGGCATCTGATTATGTGCTGTGCTTTTAAAAATATTCTGACACTCATGTAAATCAGCTAGTTATGAAATGTGACCTATCTGGTCACCCTGTTTCATGAAGTGTTTTTTCAGATGAGACTATTTTCATGGCAGAGGCTATCAACAGCAGATTAATAAAATCAGCACGGTTTGGGCATAAAAGCAGACATGTTGATCAATGGAAGAGAATCCTATGGACATATGATTGCTGACAAAGAAGCCAAAAGTATACGCTGGAGACAAGAATGTCTTCAATAAATAATCCTGGTCAAACTGAATAGCTCCATGTAAATAAAAGAAAATAGATTCATATTTATCACTATACACAAAACTGATGAAAGACCTCCATATAAGGCCAGATACCCTGAATCTAACGGAAGAGTAAGTAGGAACTACTCATGGCACAGGCAAAGACTTTTGAACAGGACCAACACAATGCACAGGCATTAAGATTAACAATCCATAAATGAGACCTCATGGAAAGGAAAAAGCATCTGCACAGAAAAAGACACCATCATTTAAACAAAACAGAACACTTCACAATGAACTAAAAACAATGAACATCCAGAAAACAAAAAAACCTCAAATTGTTAAAATAACATGGGGCACTAGGCTGGCTACTTTTATGTCAACTTGACACAAACTGGAATCATCTGAGGAGAGAACTTCAATACAGAAAATGCTTCCAGGGAGTCAGGCTATAGTAGAGAGCCTATAGAGAATTTTTTTTAAATTAGTAAATTATGTGGGAGGACACAACCCATCATGGGTGGTGCTGTGCCTGGGATGGTGGTCCTGTTCTATGAGAAAGCAGGCTGAGCAATCCATGAGAGCAAGCCAGGAAGCCACATCCCTCCATGGTGTCTGCATCAGCTCCCACCCCCAGATTCCTGCCCCATGTGAGCTCCTACCTTCACTTTTTTCTATGATGAATTGTTATAACACACACACACACACACACACACACACACATATGCACGCATGCACGCACGCACGCATGCACACATGCACACACGCACAAGCACGCACATAAAATCTATTTTCAAGTGCTCTATGAGAATAATGCTTCAACAACTTCTCCTCCCCACCCAGTTATTGTATGACTTTGTCTCATTTAAGTCTCTTTGAAACTCTGAAGTGGTCAGGTACTATTAGATCTTAACATATCAACTTTAAAAATTTAAGGAACAAAAATAATGGTGATGTCCTTTTAGCAAAAGGGCAAAAGGTCTAAGCATGAAAGCAGTGTCTTGCTATGCATGTTCATGAACTCACAAAATCAGGGAGGCAATCTGCACAAGTCTTATACAACATCAAGCTAGCCCACATCCTGGAATAGATGGAGCAGATCATCTCCTGGGCTCTGCTCGGTAGAGAGCTACTGGCCGTGGATGGTTTCTAGAGAGAATCACTCCTTTGTTCAGGACACGGTCACTGCTAGGGTTCTCAAGTTCTAGTGGATAAGCTCACATCCATGCACATAAGGACACTCACCAGACTTAGTGGGCTTTTAAAAAAAATAAAGTCATGGAGCCAGAGATTAGCTCAGTAGTTAAGATAGCTAAGCAGTTACTCTTCTAGAGGACTCAGTGTTGATGTCCTATGCCTACACAGTGGCTAACAACCAACTGTAACTCCAGTCTTAGGGGAAATGATGCCTTCTTCAGGCATTTGAAAGCAGCATATGTACATGGCACACAGACATACACACAGGAAAGACACACATAAAAATAAAAAATTAAAATATATCTATGAAGTTGGAGGGAGGACATGTTGAAGGAGACATGGGAGAACTTAGGGAACGGGTACCAGATATGGTCATATTTTGTTGTGTGTACATATGAAATTCTTTTTTGTTTGTTTGCTTTTATTATATTTCTTTTTAAACATATACATTTATGTCATTACACATAAATAAAACAAACTACATAAGCAGAATGAACCATGAAAAATCAGGAATTATATAAATGTTACATTTATAAAGGTTGGGCTATTTGTGTTTGGCAACCTTGAAGAAAACATCTTTCCTATCTTGATTAGTCTAAAATGCTGAATGTAAATCAATATTTATCATACCTCATCTCTATTAACTTAAAACATCTATCTAGACCTAAAAACATCTGAACCCTAAACAACTAAGCTTAATTGTAAGACTAAACTATCTGTTCGACCCCATCAGAGACTTGAGAAGGAATAAAATTTAATTACCAGAATGAACTGGAAGTGCAGGTTAGCAGCTTTCAAAATGAAAAAATGACAGAGAGAGTTTACTGCCTGAACAGTCACCCAGAACTCTCTAAAATGTTGGAGCATCATCTTCAGCCTTCTGGCCCAATACATCTGACAGACATGTCTGTGAGGAAGGAAATATTGAGAACTTGCTTACCCTGTCTTGGCAGAGTTTGGCCATAGACTATTCCTACATCCATGCTTGCCCATTTTTAGGCTGAATTCTGTTTGTGGCATAAATGAGTACATTTTGCCTACAGGCTTGTTTGCCACATTTGAAGCCATCTCCATAATAAATATTTAGACAGGCAGTGTTAGTGGATGCCTTTAATCCCAACACTCAGGAGGGCAGATCTCCATGAGTTAGAGGCCAGCCTGATCTACAGTTCAAGTTCCAGGACAGCCAGGGATACAGAGTGAAACCCTGTCTTGAAAAACTAAAAAGAAAGAAAAAAAAAAAGAAAAGAATAGAATAAAGATTTAAATCATCTGTGATATTTTTGTAGATGAATGGATTTTATAATAACCTGTTTATTTCATCATTGCTGTCAAGTAACTCATAATCCAAGGTGTAAACTATAACACAGAATGAGAGAAAAATAGGAGTAAAAAGAAAGAAGTAAAGTAGAAAATTAAAAGAAAAAACAGTTCACATCTCAGAAGAGCCAAAAGCACAAGACAGAAAGCATGCCATTTTATTTGAATATTTTATAGTAAATAATAGTTTTTCATATTAGTCCCTGAACTTAAGTTCTCTAAAGCAAGAGTCAATTGCCTCATTGGTGGTTGGGATGTCTTTTTTTTTTTTTTTAAACAAATACATCTGCTCTGGGGCACAGGGAGACTCTAAAGAGAAGATATCTCCCAATTGGTTACCTAATACGAAATGATTGATTATTCCTCGAATAATATACAAAGAATTAACAGCATACAAACCGAGTGGATTGTATTTATATATTTAGGACTCTGACTCTCCCTCCCTCCCTCCCTCCTTCTCTCTCTCTCTCTCTCTCTCTCTCTCTCTCTCTCTCTCTCTCTCTCTCTCTCTCTCTCTCTCTGTGTGTGTGTGTGTGTGTGTGTGTGTGTGTGTGTGTGTGTGTGTACTAACAATTTTTTACAAGGGACATGAATTTGAGAGAGAGAGAGCAAAAGAATTACAGGGAGGAATTGGGGAAAGAAGAGAGAAGAGGACAATTTACATAATTATATCATGACTTTAAAATTAGCTGAATGTTGGTAAGAGCCTTGGGGCTGCTACGTTAACTGTTCACACAGTAGATTCTCCATCAAACTAACCCTCATCATATTGTAAGGTTAATCTAGGTTTAAAGTATAATGCCTTTTTTTTTTTTTTGCCTTACCTCAGACCCAGAATGCCACAATTTATCTGTATCAGTCACCAGAAATTAGGATGGTGTGCTAGTTTGAAAGATAATGACCGCCACAGCCTTATATGCTTGAATACTTGGTTCTAAACTGATGGAACTATTTGGGAAGGATTAGAAGGTATGGTTTTGTTGGAGAAGAGTGGGCTTTGAGGTTTCAAAAGACTAGCATCATTCCCTTGTGTCTATCTCTCTTGATTTCCTTCTTGCAGATCAAGATGTCAGTTTTCTGCTGAGTCTCTGATATGCACTCAGGGGCCCCCAATTTGGTCACTCATCCTTACCTTGGGGGCACACCGAGGAAGGGGATGCAGATTATCCTGATGAGACCTAATAGGCTGTAGACAGACAGTGGGGTAGGAGGGTTCCCCCTATCAGAGGTTTCAGGGAGAGGAATAAAGCAGGAGGGGGGAGGGTAGAAAAAGGGAGATAGGAGTGAGGAGATAACAATGGGGATGTAATATGAATATATTATAATAAATAAAATATTAAAAAAGATGTGGGCTTTCAACTCTGCATGATTCCATACCTTTCCTCTATCACTATGAATTCTAACTCTCTGAAACTATGAGTGTAATTAAAAGCTCTCTCTTGTAACACTGGAGCATCATCTTCAGCCGTCTGGCCCAATATATCTGACAGACATATTTGTGAGGCAGGAACTATTGAGGACTTGCTTACTCTGTCTTGGCAGAGTTTGACTGTTGACTCTGCCTGCATCCAAGCTTGCCCATTTTTAGGCAGAATTTTGTCTGTGGCCAAAATGAGAACATTTTAATCAGTGTCTGGTTTGTCACATTAGAAGCCATCTTCATAAGCAGGTTCACTGAGCTCTTACACATAGCTAGTTAACTTCTCCATGAGAAAAGAACCATTTTCACATCATCAATCACAGCTTTACTTAGGAGGGGTTTCTGCAGGGCGGAGTGGTCATTTGTGAGTCTTTTAAACTGATATATGAGACATTTTTCAGTTCATTGTGTGAGAAAATGGGTAGAAACGAGGACATTTGCCCAGTGGCTGCTTTGCCACATTTGAAGCTATCTCCATAAGGAGGTTCTTTGATGCTCATCATCTTCTTTGAGGTAGGATGGATGTTGCCAAGAGTTAACCTATCTCATTGTCAATGAATCTTTAAAATAACAAAAACAACTTTAAATGTCATATTCTGTTTGTCTCTGAGAGTTTTGGGTGACTTTTCAGGCAGCAAACAGAGACAGAAGACTGTTTCTGTCATCTCATTTGGGAAGTTGCTAACGTGCACTTCCTGTATACTCAGGTAATCAATTTTATCCCTTCTCAAGTCTCTGATGGGATTGAAGACCAGGTAGTTTAGTTTTACAATTAAGCTTAGTTTTTTTTTTTAGGGGTTAAGATGTTTTTTAGGTCTAGATAGATATTTTAAGTTGATTATGATGAGATATGATAGATATTGATTTATATTCAGAATTTTAGATGCAGCAAGATAGGAAAGATCTTTTTTCAAGTTTGCCAAATACAAGTAGCCAAAACATTATGAATGTAAAATCTATATAATTCTTGACTGTTTCATGGTTCTTCTAACTATAGGTAGTTTATTATAAATATGTGGAATAATATAAATGTATATGTAAAAAAAACTCTCTTTTGTAAGCTGCCCTGGTCATGGTGCTTTATTACTGCAAATAAAAGTAAATTAGACAGATGGTGAATAAAGGATAATGGATAATATCCAGTCTTTAATGAGTAAATCCATCTGATTGATAAAAAATATGTAGTTTCTTCAATGACCTTTAAAGAATATAATTTACAAGACTACTTAGTGCTTGCACCTGAGATTTTTTTTTTTACACTAAATCTCCACTATGTCTTTTTTTTTCTTGCTTAATTGGATCCTTCTGTATGGCTTATGAAGCCTTACATTCTCTGTGGAAACTGTGTGCCAGCCCCACAAATGTTAGGATCAGTGATAGCATCTACATAGAAGTAGATCACTAAGAAAAGACAATTTGCTGATTGTATATAAAGATTAATTTTCAAAATGCTACAAAAGGAAAATAAAATTGATAGGTTCAAATTATTTCTTAAAGGGAATAGGAGGACTGATTTCTTTCAGAGAATGTTTAGTCACTAATAGCTGTGTGCATTTGGACAATTAACTTCTCAAATATCAGATTTTTCATCAAGGCAGTAAGAGAGTTGAGCTGTAGGGTCTGAGGAGTCCTCTGTCACTAAAGCCAGCTTCAGATTCCATTGGTTTAAGAATCCTGCTACAGACTACCACGAAGAGACTTGATACCCTATGAGCATATAAAGGGGGAGGAAGTCCCCCTCAGGCACAGGCATAGGGGAGGGGATTAAGGGGAAAATGGGAGGGAGGGAAGAATGGGAGGACACAAGGGATGGGATAGCCATTGAGATGTAACAAGTATAAATTAATAAAAAGAATAAAATAAAATAAAATTTTAAAAAAGAATCTAAAAAAAAAAAAAAAAAGAATCCTGCTACATGTTAAGCCGGGCATGGTGGCACACGCCTTTAATCCCAACACTTTGGTGGCAGAGGCAGGCAGATTGCCGTGAGTTTGAGGCCAGCCTGGTCTACTCACTTTGTAGAGTACAGGACAGCCAAGAAAACACAGAGAAACCCTGTCTCAAAAACAAAAACAAAAACAAACAAACAAAAAGAATCCTGCTATATGCTGTGGTGTTGACACAGTTAAAAAGTCATAATGCTATGGTTTAGGATTCTCTCATCCCCATTGAAATGCAGTGGGGGGACGAGGAACATAAGGAACTTGGAGCCAAGAAGGCATGTCAGCCAAAGAAAGGGGGAGGACTCAAAGAACCTACAAGTAAAGGGTCTTCCAAGTCTTCGCCCTACTCAAGAACTTTTCACAGGTTCACACAGAATGAGTTCCTAGCTCCAGCTGCACTACCAGATCTTGGTTTTTAATAATAAAGTACGCAGCACATTAATTTTTAAAAGCAGGAAATGATAGGGCAAAGACTCCATAAACAGCTGAAATGTTAATCACACAAAAGCTCCCAGAGCAATTTCACTCTGGACGCCTCATGGTTATGCATTACAATGGGAATTTTTCATCAGAGCACTGACCCTAGGACAGGCTGCTGAAGGAGGGATACCTAAGGCAGTCTGAAACTCTAAGCCGGGTCCTGTGGGGGCAGGCAACCAGGAGGAAACGTTCAAGAAGAGCCATTGCTTAGTGGATGTATGGGGCTGGGAGAATGGATCAGAATCTGTACTGAGTAGCTCTAGAAACTCAGCATATAGTACCATAATGAACTGCAATAGCATACAATCCAACCAGCCTAGCAGCATCCTTGCCTCACCAATGAGGAGAGTCTGGTTCAGAAAAAAAAAAAAAGAGGAAATTCCCATGAATTCACACAGTCATAACACTGTATTGCATTGCTGTGGCCATGTTCTTGTTATATAGCACTTTACCACTTTGAAAGAACACAGATTTATTATTTCACAGTGTCTGTGGGTCAGGAGTCTGGGTGGAAGCTCTTTAGACCTTCTGTTCAGGGTCTCACTGGGCTGAGATCCAAGTGTCAGCCAGAACTGTAAATCTTACGAGAGGTTTGCCGTTGAATTTTGCAAGCAGGATGCCTATTCGTAGGATTGATTTCCTTGTGGTTGTATTACTGAGATTTCTCAACAGCTGCCCAGTTGCCGCGCACAGAGTCTTCTCCCCATGAAGGCACAAACAGTCATTGCAATGGGTCTTTCTCAGGCACTTCACTTCACTTCACTGCAATGTTCCCCAGGCCATCTGAGTTCTTGTCTCACCTGTCTCATTTTATTTTGTGGCTACTCATATTAAGTCATGGCCACCCAAAATAATTTCCTGGTTAGCTAGCCCAGAGTCAGAGGCTAAGCACCTTATTATAATAGTAATATTCCACTGTACCTGCAGATCATACTTATGCTCAGTTTGAGAGTATGCAGTGTCAGATAGTGGGGATCATTTTTTAATTATGTTGATCATACCCAGCCAGTGAATTGCACAGACAAAGCATGACTTCAGGTTTCTTCATCTCTTAATACGAGTGCTGCCTTAATATGAGTGCACCTGGTGGAGTCAAAGCAGGACCCTACCAGCACTTCCAATCACGTCAAGTTGTCTAGAGAGATGCATGAAGTCCAAGCTTACCTGGAATTACTCAAGGAGATGTGAGGTGAAAATCTATAGTCTCTTTATTTCATTTGAATAGAATAATTCTTATAAAATAAGCATTCCTATTGTAAAGCCCAGAGCATCATGAAGAATCTGCTGGTTCAGATCCAGAGGCTCCATTTTCTTGAATAGGAGATCATCTTTAGGTTTATGCTTTATTCTGTTTATTCTTTCTGCTATACTTATAGAGTCCTTGTTCTGAGTGCCACAAGGGACACAAAGACAAGACTGTGCTCTAAAAAACTTTAGGTCTTAAGTTGTGAAAACATACAAAATAAATATGTTCTTTCAGGTATATCTCTGTAAATGGAAGACCTTGTATCTGAATAATTCAGAACTGTTACAGAATTCAACCTGATTTTTAAAAAGTTTAATACTTTTATTTTTTAAATTTATAATGTAATTACATTATTTATCCCTTCCTTTTCTTTCTCCTACCTCTCTCATGTACTACACCCCATCCCTGTCTTAAATTCATGCCACTTTGTTTTATTGTTGTGTATATTTCCACAAGTACATAAATACAACCATGTAAGTTGTATGCATATGATTTGAGGGCAGACCACTAAGTATTGATAAGCAATTAGAGGTTTCTTTCATGGGGAAGACAGTTTGTAAGTAATCTGTAAGGATAGATGAGGTTGTTGAGTAAATTGGTGGTGGTGGCATGCCAAGAGGGCTTTAGGACCAATAGGAAAATATCCTTTAAAGGATTTTGTGATGCTCTGATTCTACACTTCTTCACTTTATCTCAGCTGGCAAGTCCTACAAACAGGTACCCACTGGGAACTCACCTGCCATGCTGGCCAGGGAAGCAGGTTGGAAATATTCACTCTCCTCTAAATGTAATCTCTTAGTCTCATACACAGATTTGTAGTATACCACCTGCTGTGGCCTCTCCTTTCTCTTTGCCCCCATTTCATGGGGACTAAGGACGTCCTGGTGGCACATCCTGCCCTTCTTACTGTGGAACCCCTTAGCCCTCAATGCCTCCAGTCTATTCAATTCATAAGCGGCAGCTTCAAATACCAGGAAATACATTCTACATGGAACCCACAGTGGCTACATCTGATAGAATCTCAGAAGCATTTCCTAAAAAGGGAAACTCACAACCACCACACTTTCTTAAGAACCAGAGAAGAAAACAGAAATCAAGGAATAACACACAAGACCAAGTATCAGCAATCATCCCAAATCTAGTTGCCTAGAAACCAGTGTAAAAACACAACCAGTAACAGTCAGCACAGTATCTCTCTTTCCAGCCCAGCATCCCTGCTATGGTGAATTGAAGCACAAGGCAAGCACTTCAAAATCACCATTATGAATATGTTAGAAGTTCTTAAAGAGGATATGTAGAAATTCATTAGTGAAATCTATGAAAACACAAAGGGTGGAATGCAATGAAGAACACAGTTCAAGCCACACTAGTGGAAATGAAACCCATAAAGAAAACGAAACTACAGGAAATCAGGGAATACAAATTTTAGGAACCTGAACAAGAACCTCGGAGGCAAGCATCAGCAACAGAATACAAGAGATAGAAAGGATAATCTCAAGTACTAGAGACAAGATAAAAGAAATAGATAACTTGGTTAAAAAAAAATTAAATCTAAAGTATGAATCCAGGCACAAAAGTTCAGACACAAAACATTCAATAAATCTACACATAATAGTAATAAAAGGAGGAAAAGAAACCCAGGAAAAAGGCACAGAAAATACTTTCAACAAAATTATAGAAGATAATTTCCTTAACCTAAAGAAGAAGGTGCTTATCAAAGTACAAGAAGCATACAGAACACCAAATAGACTGAACAAGAAAAGAAATTTCCCATCTCACATAATAATCATATAGAAGAAAATAACCATGTAGAAGAAAAAAAGAATGTTAAAAGCAGAAAAGAAAATTAATGTATAAAGGAAGGCTTCTTAAAATAACATTTCAATGGAAACACTAAAATCCAGAAGGGAATAGACAGATGTTTTACACTAAGAAACCACAGATACCTGCCCACACTACCCAACATAGAAAGGAACTACATACCAATTGCCCTTATGAACATAGATGCAAAAATTCTTAGTAAATTATTTGCAAACCAAATCCAAGAACAGATAAGTAATAATAATAAAAAAAAGACCATCCACAGTGATTGTGTAGGCTTCATCATAGAGATGCAGTGATGGTTCACCATATGTAATCTGATAATTTTAATCATCATATAAATAGACTTAAAGACAATAACCACATGATTATCTAATTAGATGCAGAAAATGTCTTTGAAAAAACCCTTCATGATAGAAGTTTTCAGAGACTAGAAATATAAGTGGCATGCCTCAGCATAATAAAGACAATTTCCTGCAAGCACACAGCCAATATCAACCTAAATGGAGGGAAACTCAAAGCAATTCCACTAATATCAGGAGCAAGACAAGGTTCTCCACTCTATGGATACTCAACATAGTACATGGAGTTTTCACTAAAGGAAAAAGAGAACTTAAGGAGATCAAGGGTATACACTGAAGGATACAAAAAGAAAGGAAAGAAGAAAAAGTGTTTTTATTCATAGATTACATGACTGTGTGTATGTTACCCTAAAAATTCCACTGAAAAACACTACTACTGATGACTATTTTAAACAAAGTAACAGGATACAAAATTATCACAAAAAAATAAGTAGCATTCTTATACACAAATGACATGCAAACCAAGAAAGAAGTAGGGGAAACAACACCTTTTATATAGCCTCAATAAATATAAAATATCTTGGGATAAATTCTAATCAAGCAAATAAAAGACTTGTATGACAAAACGTTAAGACACTGGAGAAATAAATTAAAGACTATATCATAAGATAGAAAGATCTCCTGTGGAAGTGCCTTGGTAGGATTACAAATGGCCATCATACCAAAGCAATCTACAGATTCAATGTAATACCCATCAAAATTAGAACACTGTTCTTTACATATCTTGAGAGGATAATTTTTAGTTTCATAGGGAAACATAAACATCCAGAATAACTAAAACATTCCAGAATGATCTGCTGGAAATATCACCATCCCTGACCTCAAATTATACTACAGATCTACAGTAATAAAAACAACCTAATATTGGCACAAAATCAGACACTGATCAGTGGACTAGAAATGAAAGTGAAGAAATAATGATATATATATACCTGATATTTTAGAGAAGACAGAAATACATACTGAAAAAAAGACAAAACTTTCTATTAATGATACTGGTCAAATTGGATGGATATATGTAGAAGAATCAAAACTAAACCACCCTGAGCAAAACCCAACTTCAAATGGATCAAAGACCTTGACTAAACCAGTTACACTGAATCTTTTAGAAGAGAACGTGGCAGCATCTTTGAACTCATTTGGTACAAGAAAAGACTTTCTGAACAGAACACTGATAGCGCAGACATTAAGACAACAATTGATAAATGGGACCTCATGAAACTGAAAAGCTTATGTACAGGAAAGGTCACCATTATTAGAATAAAATGGCAGCCTACAGAATGGACAAATTTTTTACCAACTGCACATTCAACAGAGGACTAAATACCCAAATATATAAATACACAAAGAATGCAAAAATCTAGATATCAAGGAAACAAATAACTCAATTTAATAAATGGGGTACAAATCTAAACAGAGAATTTGAAAAGAGAGGAAACTAAAATGCCTGAAAAACACTTGAGCAATGTTCAACATTCTTTGTCATCAGGAAAATGCAAATCAAAACTACTTTGATCTTCTGTCTTACACAAGTCAGAATGTTCAAGTTCAATAAAACAAATAAGAGATCATGCTTGTGGGAATGTGGAGTAAGGGGAGACCTCACTCTTGCTGGTTAAAGTGAACACTTGTACAGCCCCTGTAAAAAAAAATAGTGTGGAAGTTACTCAGGGTGCTGGGAACAGTTCTACCTCATGATCCAGTTATACCACTCTTGGGCATATGACCTAAAGACCCTTTATCCCATCACAGAGAGACTAGCTTAATTCTATTTATCATTGCTTTAGTCATAGTACCCATAAATTAGAAACATTTTAGGCACCCATCAACAAATGAGTTGATAGAGGAAATGTAGAACATTCACACAATGGAATATGCTCTCAAAAAATAAAATCACAAAATTCCTAGGTAAATGGGTGGAGCTAGAAAAATGTTCCTGAGGGAGGTAACAGACTCAGAAAGATAAGTAGGGCATGTAGTCAATTAATGTGGATATCATTTACTAAGTCACTGCTGATCAATCTTAAATATGATAACAACAGAGGCTAGGTATAGAGTATGGGACTGTATGGGAGTAAGTTATCTCCCTAGGGAGGGGAAATAGCATAGTTTGGATGGGGTTACTGGAATGGGAAGGTGGGGAGGAAGAAAGAGGGGAAGAAGAGAGGGAAGGGAAGAGACAGCTAAAATTAACAGCCATTTGGGGGGTAGTATAAAAACCTAATACAGTACTTCCCTCTCTCTATATATATATGCATAAATTTTCTTCAAAATATTCAATATATAAGCATAAAAATTTAAGATAAATATCTTGATACATATATCTTGAATATATATCTTCACATATATTTATTCATATATATTTATTCCACATTTTATTCATCTATATGTATATGTAAACACATATATAATACATATATACATACACACATATATATATATATGAAGATTATACACACACACACACACACACACACACACACACACACACACACACGGGTGAGACAGAACCCCAACTACACCTCTCTTGTCACCAAATAATGAAGTTTCCAGTACCAGAAATGGGGTTACATGTAATCTAGTTGTTGGCCAGTGGTATCTCATGGAAACCCCAAACAACCCAAGTTATTGCCAAAGATATTGGTGGCACTCCACAAACTGATGCACAATTTCTACTGCTGAGAGGACACGTAACTCACTGAACAGTGAGACATTGAGTTGGTGCTTACCTAGATTGTCACCCCTGTGGACTAATGTTCATGGTGCTGGAAGGCATTCTGCATGCTACCAAAGGAGAGAGGTAAACATCAAACCAGTCACAAACTCTGTGATCTATAGTGCTGACTTGCCCGCAACATGTGCTAATGCAATGACTGCACAAAGCTGAGGAAGCAGCCAACTAAGATCTGACTTGACTTAGGAGCCACGCCATGAGATGGAACATATACTCAACATTGCTTGGGTGGCCAAGAACCTGAGACTAGATAGGTCGGGGAGAGACCTAGGGCAAACAAACATACTACTGTTCTGCTAAAAGGATATAGCAATATTCTGCTATGCTTGTCAAATCAGTGCCTTCCTCAGCCATCACCAGAGAAGTTTCTTCCTGCAAAAGATGGGAACAAATACAGAGACCCCCCCACAGGCAGATGGTGTGCAGAGAGTGAGACCTTGGCATGCTCAGCTCTAAATAGGATGTCTGCATCAAATCCTCTCTCTCACCAAGGATGGGGAAACTCTGTAAATAATGAGGCAGGAAAAAAAAATTCAAGAGCTGAGGGATGAAGGAAACAAGTCCTGCTAAACATAGCGTGGCAGGTGCACATGTGAACTCACAGAGACTGTGGCAAAGTGGGCAGGGCTTGCAAAGATCTGTCCCAGATGGGGTCCTAGAAGTGAGAATAAAGGTGATCACATGTTCTCATCGCTAACCCAGAAACTAGCCAACTGACAACCACTTGTAGATGAGAAATTAGTTTGATGTAAGGGAGTCTCACTGGGAAAACAAACCACTCTTCAGGGTAGCTAAATACCAAGCAGGAGACACTCAACTCAGTGGCATCTCTCTATGTTCTTATTATGCTCATAGAGATGAGTCAGGAAGGTTTTTTTTTTTTAATCTTTCAGGTCCTTTGGGTATATTTTATGGCTTCCAGATTTGTGTTGCTGTGGGATTTTTGTGTGTGCAAGCATGTGTGTCTCTATGTGTTTCTTGTCCTTTTTCTTTGGCTCTTTTTCTTCTATTTGTTTTGTCGTGTTTTTGTCTTATTTTTTATCTTCTGTTAATAATAATTTTTAGATACCTGTTTGTTTTCTAAGGAGAATGGGTAGGGTGTCCATCTGGATGGCAGAGGAGAGGTAGAGCTGGGATAAATTGAGGGAAGGGAATCCTAAACCAAACACATTGTATAAAAGAAATCTATTTTCAGTGAAATAAAAAAGTAGTTGCCCCACAGACATGCCCACAGCCTAATCTGATAGAGCTAATTCCTAAATTGAAATTCCTTCTTCCCAAATGACACCAGTTTATGTTAATTTGACAAAACTAACCAACACATCTAATAAAACAAAATATACACATAATTTGAAGTTAGATAAAATATGTACTTCAGCTAATCGTAACAATTAATGTCTCTCTAATGAATATTAAGATAAAATTCAGAATCTTGTGTACAGGGTACAAGTTGCTAGGTGATCTGACTTCTGCCTTCCCACTGATGCCTCTATTCTCTGTGCCATCTGTACTCATCACTAGTCCTTTTCAGGTAAGACTGCCCCTGCTTAGGACACTCCTCACTCACAAACTGCACTTAATGCCCAATACACCAGTCTGTTCCTAGTTGCCTAGTCCTACACACACACACACACACACACACACACACACACACACACACACACACGTGTACCCACACACATATACACACACACAGACGGGGGAGAGAGGAGGTCTCTCTGTGTTAGCTTTGGCTGTCCTGGACTTGCTTTGTAGACCAGGCTGGCCTTGAACTCACAGTGATCTGCCTGCCTCTGCCTCCTGAGTGCTGGGATTAAAGGTGTGCTTCATGTATTGGATTAGATGCTTCCTATAGAAAGTGTCCATCAGCACTACTCTATGTGTTCTCTAACACAGCAGTCATTAGGCTGTTCTCCACTTGGTTTTCTGACATGACTGGAGAAAGGTGTGGTAGACCAACTGCTGCAGGAGACCAGGACTGCTGTGATGTGAAGTTCTTTTGATAGTGCTCAAATGAAGTTAAAGACTAGGAAAATGTTTTGGGGATTCTAATTTTCTGTTGGAATCAGTGTCATAAAATGAGAACTTCTTCCTCTAATTTGGTCATGTACTTGGCCATTCTTTCAGTGTAGGGTATTTTTTGCTGTGGTCACAAATGAAGCCAAAAATTCACATTAACTTAAAACAGACTTAATTCTTGCCATAACATGTGACCATTAATAACTTAAAAAAATTGTTACATCCAGGACAAAGGCTGATGGGACATCCTTTATATTCATATCTATGGTCAACACAACAGAGAAGAGATATGACAAATCTAAACCATTGGTGTTAAATGGCATATGTGCTCTTTTCATTCACATTACCTCTTAAAAAAAAGTGAGACCACATAGCCATTCGTAGGTTCGACAGGACACAGAAACACAACCCCCTTGCAGGAAATGGCTCTTTGAGAATCGAAAGTGAACTTGCGATAAACAGAAACATAACCCATTGTGACTGAGAACTGCAGGCTGCAAGGCTTTGTTCTGGCCATTTGAACTTGCCCTTACTATGTGTCAGGAGCTAGGCTTGTGCAATACTGCTCTGTAGTCATAGAAGAGAAGACAAGTTAGAACTCTAAAGCAAAGAGAAATGAGAAAGCTTTTATTGGAAAGCCACCGGCAGGTCACCAGCTCACCACACTGCATTTCGTAAATAGGGAAACCAACTTTAGAGAATCAAACTGTTTTTTCCCAAGCAAATCTAGCATGGCATATGAAAGCTAAGGTCAGTCTCCCACATCACTGGCCTCAGAATTCAAAACAGTTTTCTACTGCAAACCTCAAGTGAACCTCACTTAATCCTTACTTGTTGATTCAGGGCTTGCCACAGCCTTTGTGCACGCCAGTACTGGAACCCAGTTTGCAGTCTTACTAAGAGAACCTCTGCCCTTGAGGTGCAATGGGACTTTCCAGAACAATTCTCCATGGTCTGCTGAGATGGGCTGCATGACTCTCAGTTTTCATTTGTTTTGAAGCTTAGCATGGACATAGTAAGAGCAGCTGTAATAAAGTTATCTATGGAGTTTTGTGTCCATGTGTATAAATTCACTGTGTGTCCTCTGACAGTGGCTTGTCATGGTGATTTATCAAAATTAGTCCATTTGGGACGCTACCAAAATCTGTTCTATTAGTTTTATCCAAACACAAATATTGTCATGAAGTTTAAAGTAACGCTCGTGTTTTTTTTTCTAAAGGAAAATAACAGCAAACCTCTCTACTCTTCAGTAAATTCTGACCCCCAGAGCCTTTCTCTCCTAACTTGTAGCATGTTCTCTGTTGCTGTTATCACTTTTTCATTCTCAGTTTGTTTTCTGCTCTCAAACTTACCATCAAATTTGACTGCATCATCTGATGACTGCTTTTATTTATTAATGGGATAAATCTCAAGGATGGCAGACAATTCAGTAGAATGCAGAGTAGCCTTAATGACTAAAGATTAGTTCATTTATATTTTTAAATATAAGTCTTTGAAAATATCATGCACTTTAAAATCCATCAGAATTGTATCACGTGCACATACTTCAACGTTCTTGATTGGCCTAGTTTGGATTCTGCCCTCTCCTCATTTGCTGACTCTAGCAAGGGCTACCAGCAGTGCTTTTGTGTAGTTTTCTTCTGCACAGATCCAAGACTAGAACTCTGATAAGTGAGTTCAGCTTCTAATGATTTGTTGCTCTCTGTTCTATACTCACTCCCACACAGCCATACATATAATACCATTTCCTTGAGGGTTTTCTAACATAAATAAGCCAAGTGATGTCAAGTCAGACAGGGGAAATTCTTCAAAAGAAAGCAACTTGGCATGCAGAATTCAGGTATGAGGGAGACTATCTAAACAAATAGACAGACTGTGTGTCTAAAAAGATGTTTCTCTACCAAGCCGGAAGTTGGGAAAGCTTGAGAACCTGATTTCCACAAATCAGAAAGAGGTATTTCTGGCAAGCATCATTGATTACTGGGCTAGGATCAAGGATCTATAATCATGCCTATAGACTTTGGGGATTTAACATGTTGCGGATCTTAGTTGGACCAATAGAGCTTGGTATGATTTCATTCTGACTGTGATATACTATGGCTCTTACTCTTTTCATTGTCATATATATGTGTGATGCTGCGTATGTGTGCACATGTACATATGTGGATGCATGTGCAATCCCAAGAATCGTCCTTGATCTCTCTTCCATCTCATCCAGTGAGACCAGGTCACCCAATTGAACACAGAGCTTCCAAATTTGGCCAGTATTGCTCATTAGCTTATTCTGAGGATCCTCTGTGGAGACTAAGGCTCTGTCTGAGCTGCTGTTACATGTGGGATAATCTACTTGCCAGGCACTTATGGGTTCTAAAGACCCAAGCTCTTCTCCTCTTGTTTGAACTGCAAAGCTTAACCACTGAACCATCTCCTCAGCACCTTTGCCTTTTTTTTTTTCTACAGAAGGATTGGGCATTTGCAAGCCTACTACTCAATACTGTGGTACTACATACAACATTGGTTACTTTTAAACACTTTCTCTACTTATAAAATAACCCACATTTACCAGACTTCCATAACTTTTTGTTATCTTACAGCACATTCTTGGATGGCATGGAAAATGCTGAGAAACTGGCTGCTTAGAAGTATTAGTTGTTTTCAGCCAGGGATACAAGGCTTTTTAAAAACTAATGTACTTTGTACAGTAATCTCATTGAAAGAGGCATTGCTTTTGGGAGGAACAAATGTATAAAAAATAATCAAAAGCAATAAAAATTTTAGCTTGCTCCTTTTCTTCCCATTTCTTTGTCAATAACACTAGCACCTAGAGGAACAAGAAAGAGTTAACATGTAAGAGCAGAAAATACTCAAGTTTAGTTGCAAAGATTTAGACATACCTTTGATATCTGCCAGATGGGCTTTTGAAGTGCAAAACAGGAACAGATCCCTAAGGGAAGGCTGACACACAAGTCCTGACCTGTGAATTAATCAGAGACACCACTGGGTATGAATAGACAGTGTCTCGGTAGGTGTGGCTGATGTAGGCTGGCTTAATGAAGGTGGTCTCTATGGCAAGAGAAAGTGATAATTTAACTGGGACCCAGACAGACAAGTGTAGAGTTCATCACTCCAGAGCATCACTTGGTGCAGGTAAGAGACAAGTTACAAATCACTCACTATGGAAACTCAGAAAGAATGAACATTTATGCTTTCCAAGACTTTCTGCCTTGGAATCTTACAGCTGATCATGTCTTTTGTAGACAGTCGTATAGACATGTTGTAGGATCAAATGAAGACTGTATAGAATCAGAATCTACATTTTGACATTGTTTCCATGTGAATCTTACAAACACTCAACTTTGAAAACTTAAACCCTAAACTCTAAGCTGCACAAAAGCAGACTTTGTGAATTTTGTTCAACATTTTATAGCTAGTGCCTCAAATAGTATCTGGCATTGCTTGTAAGGGTTCAATAAGTATGTTTTATAAATTATTAATGTACTATGATTCACATAATCAAGATAGATTTGAAAAGATGAGGATTGTTTGTATATTATTTTCTGTACTTAACGCAAGTAGCATACAAACTCAGGCACACTCACTGAAATCAGATCATCTTGTTTTCAGGCTTCTAGGGTACTTTATCATAATCTGAACTACTGGCTATGAGATGAATTCCTTATCTGGTGATTGTTAAAGCATCAGAGGTTTGCAAGATAAAAGATCTAAGATTTAGACTAAGTTATTCACAGGGCTGAGAAGATAAGAGGAGAGGGGTCTATCTACACTTCCCATTAATGTCAGGAATTCATGTCCCTCCATGGAAAATATAGAGCAAAATTCAGAAAGGAACATGCTCCCAGGAACCTGAGCCTAAAGGCAATACAGAGATGGTCGCATTAAGAAGCACAGACTACGCCGGGCGTGGTGGCGCACGCCTTTAATCCCAGCACTCGGGAGGTAGAGGCAGGCGGATCGCTGTGAGTTCGAGGCCAGCCTGGACTACAAAGCGAATCTAGGACAGCCAAGACTACACAGAGAAACCCTGTCTTGAAAAACCAAAAAAAAAAAAAAAAAAGAAGCACAGACTTCAAAAAAAATGAGTCAAGCCTTGGCATAAGCAGCATCAATCATTTTTCACTTAAGGTTTAATCATTCCAGATAGCAATCATATCATCCAAATCTTTGAAGATTTGAACACGCCATAAGCTTCCCATATTGTTGTATGTGCCTTGGTGGAGGTTCACTATAATGATTAAGACTACTTTTTCTAGCCTCGTAATATGAACTTATGTGTCCATTTTGGTTTCCTTTAAAGAAGTGTGATATTTTATTTTTCAAAATTCATTTTAAAGTTCAATGTGGAATTTCAAACATGTAGAAAGAGTGAAGAGAGTATATTGAACTCTCGGTATCCATCGTCATGGATGCTTGACGGATACTGAGTACACTTGGTACCCATCATCATCCTTACCAATGATCAATATATCCCTGCTTTTTCTATCTTTTTCCTACTCTCTGCACTATGCTGATCATTTTATTTAGCAGTTTATTCAGGCATAAAATTTAAGTTCTCCCATTATAAGAATATGTGTCAATAGTTTCTAGAAAAATGTATGTATAAATATCACAAAAATATTAAGACATTTTAAATAACACCGAGCTGTTCTTTGTCCATTGGTAGCTAATCTCTATTCCTTCTCTAAACCCAGGCAACAGATCTTCCTTGTCTTTCTTCGGAATTGCCTCTCCTGAATACATTACACGTAGAAAACTGACTAGCGCCCCATCAGTCGTTTCTGGATTTCTTCACATAACAATGTTCTTTAGTTTCCTTCAGGCTGCAGCTACTGAAGAAGTTCAATCCTCTTCATCAAGTGTATTCAGTTCTACGACAACTTGGCATTTTGTTTATGCAATCACTAGATATTGGACATTTAGATTGCTTGGTGATTTCATATTACAGTGCTGATACAGACATCTATCGATGTGTGTTTTCATTTTTCTTGGGTTAGCGCTTACATGTGGGGTTGTTATGTGCTATGCTATGAAAGCTCCCCCACCACCACCACCACCAAAAAAAAAAAAAAAAGAACCTTTTGCACTGGAATTGAATTTACATGCAACAAGTGGGAATATTAGAATTTACAGATTGAGTTGTGCAGGTTCATTAATGGAGTGAGGTTGTGACAAAAGGAAGAGTAGTTTATGAAAGGGCTGTTTACCTCATCCTCCCTCTTTCCTGCTCTCTTGCCATGTGGGACTCCATGTTCTCACCAGATTTAGGCCTTTAGTTCTCAACTTTCTAGCACCCAGGATAATATGTCAAGTAAACTTTGGTATTCATACTTCACTCAGTTTGGGGTATTCTTTGATAATAACAGATGAGGATACAGGGTCACATGGTAACCTATTAGGAAAGTGGAAACCTATTTTCTAAAATCAGTTGTAACATTTTGCATCTGTAATGTGTAAGAAGAATTCTAGCCTCTCTACATCCTCTCTAACCCTTAGTTTTGTTTCTTTTTTATTATAGTCATTCCGGTGCATATAAAGAAATAGCGTGCTTTTAACTTGCATATTGTTAATGAATAATGACATTGAGCATCTGTTGTTCATTTTTATTTGTCATCTCTAGTGAGAATAGTCTAGTTCCCTTCCCCGTTATTGAGTTGTTGGTCTGATAGTCCTGATGAAGTATCAGTGTTCTTAATGCGTTTTAGACCTGAGATATGAGATACATATGTTGTAATAGTTGTCTAAAGCTAGTCCCTTCATTTTCTTGATGCTGACTGGTAAGCCCCATCTGATCTCAGATACTTACCATGTCTGCTTAATTGTTATAGGTAGGGTGCTAGATTTCAGTTCATATGGCTATGATAAATGCTTGGAAAATCAATTTTAACTTTTCTCAAGACTTGACTTGCATCTGAAATAACAGACTGGCCCAGATGATGGGCCATTTTCTTTTGGTAAGTCTTTGGCCTCAGACTACTAAGGCCACAGGACCTAGAATATGCACAGGTGTTGTTGTTGTTGTTGTTTTGGTTCATTGTTTGTTTTATTTTGTTTTTGCAGATGAGGTGGCCTGCTAGATGAAAGCTTTTCCCAAGCACAGAGATGTGTGTGTCCAGAACACCTGCTGGGATTTTGACAGACGCTCACTGGGATCTGAGAATCCATTTTTGGAGATTTAATATCTCCCAATTCATGAACATGAAATTTCTCTCTACATTTTCAGATGTCCTTTTTATTTCTGTCACCGTAGTTTTGTAGTTTGTAGCATTACAAGTCTTGCATTTCTTTTATTAAATTTATCCTTAAATATTCTATTATTTGTGGAGTTGTTCTGAATGGAATTGTTTCCTAAATTTCATTTCCAGACCATTCATTGCTAGTTTATAAAATTACAATTGATTTTAGTGTATTGATCTTGTATCCTATGACCTCACGAATTCATTCATTATTTCCAATAGCTTTTCCTCCCTTAGGATTTTCTGCACAGAAGTGTGAGATGTCTCACTTACGTGTGCTTAGAGATTAAGATTTAGAGCATACTAATTTTAAATTAAACGAATAAAAATATATTCAAGGTCTTTCCAAGAACACGCTCATACCTCTGAGTCTCTGTTCTTTCTTCCATACACCAGAAGTTCAATAACCTTATCCCCATACATACACATAGGGTTGCATCAAGGATTAAAGAAATGTGTTGTAGATGTACAAATGCCTAATGGGAAGACTCTTCTGAGCCAGCTTGGGTATGTCATCACATGGGAGAGGGGGACAACATTTGAGTCATTTACCTAGATAACCAGACATGAAGTTCGCTGGGTTTTGAGACCTTCATAAGCACGGAAATATGAAAAAAAAAAAAAAGAACCAACAACAAATTAAAAAATAGCACACAAGCAAAACAACAGCAAAAACACCTGTGCATATTCTAGCTCATGTGGTCTACACAGTCTGAGTCCAAAGCCTCACAGGAAAAGATGGGTCACATATCTGTATAAAAAGGGCTTGGTCTATTGGGATTTTTCCCCCCACCTATGCATCTGGAAGCTGACAGGCAGTCGCAATGCCTAGCTAGCGCTCTCATCTCTCTTCAAGGGAATGGGAGGCCTTGGGACTTTGTAAAGAAAATATACATATCACATTAGCTGCTGTGCTCCCAATCAGACTTATTTCTTTCTTTATTTTATTTTCTCTCTTGCACTCACTCATTCTCTTTCTTATAACATGTTTACACTATATGGCCTGGGATATTCTGAACATCTACCTGCCTGCTTCACTCTCCGACATGCTGAGATCTATAAGCATGTGCTACCCTACCCACCTCACTTTACAGCCAGCACAGGTCCTGTTGCAGCAGGAAGTACGCTCCTCACTGATGTGGTTCTCCGTCTACTGGTGTGTAAAGCTTGCGGTTGCTGCCTCCAGGAGCACTGCGTGTAGACTCCTCGCTACTTTGAAACTAGAGTCATCTCTCGCTTCCGAGCCGCTGGAGTATGATAGCCCCACCCCCACACATGCACATCAGATTTGAAAAACATGTTGTAGAATACGGCCTATGAGGTCAAAATGCTAAGCAAGTAAAAACCAAAAATACATTGACCCACTAACTCCATGCTGTGATGTCTGAAACACGGCCTAGATGTTCATATTTGGAAGTTAAATTTAGGGTCAGTTTTCTCACTGATATTGTACTGGCAAAAGGTATTTTAAGATGTAAGAATATAGGTTCTGTTTTTTTATAGAATTCTGTAATGTCATTTTCATTTGTATGAAAAAGGCTTGGTCTACCAGGCCTTTGCCATCGCCCCCCTGCCTTTCTCTGTTTCTTTTTTCCTGAGCGTTCCTGTACAAAAAAGGGGTGGTGCTGACTATGGCTCTAATTGGTTTCTTTCTTTCCATCTCACATTCTGTGAGTCCTGCTTCCCACCCTGCCAGCTTGCTCTGGTCTGCAGACAAATCTGAGCCTGATTCCCTTTTCTCCCTAGTGACCTATATCCAATCACTCAAGTCTTATAATTCTGCCTCCTTAGTATCTTTCAAATCCATCCATTTCTCCCCATCCTACCCGACATGTCTCCTTTTTAATCACTGTCATTTCTCACCCGAAACTAATGAGCCAGCCGCCTACACAGACCCTCAGGGGAACCAGTATTGCTTTTTAGATCCCTTTCTCCACATTGTGGCAAGAATGATCTTCCTGACGGGTAAGTTATGTCATGGAACTTCCTGCTGGAACTGTAGTTGTCAGAAAAATCCTAGTCAGATTCCACACTGCTGGGCCTGGCACACCTACCCTTTGAGGTCCACCCTTCAGGGTCAGGCCCCTGGTCACCTTCCTTGCTTTCCCCTTTTCTATTGCTACTTTTATTGCCCTTTTAATGCACTGTGGCCATTCCTAACTCTTCTATGGGCCCCTTCCATTAAAGTTCCTTGTCACCTGTCACTTACACACATTGTCTCCTGTACTGGGAAGATTTTTCTTTTACTGTTCCTCCCTGCTTGCTTCATGAGCCCGGTTCCTAATTACAGCCTCATCACCTTGTCCCCTCTTCTGGAAGCCGTTTTGAGGACTCCTAATCCTAGGCTAGATTCCCCTTGCCATGCTCTCACAGCATATCATAGACTCTCCTTATTTATTTATGCTATATTTTGCTATACTTGTTACTGTGGCTCCTCTAGACCAACATTGCTCCAAGGATATGAATGCATCCTTATTCCTGTTCTATCCCAACAACAAATGCTGCATTGTCACCTTGATTTCTTCTAACATCCATTGGTTGCTAGTGACTCAATGCCATGTCCCGCACTCAGAATTGCCCTAGGTGGCCATAAAAGAGAGCTTACTCCAAGAGGGCGAGCCCCAGTTATTAAGCAACACAGAAACACAAAGGCTTGATTTCTTGGGTTTCTACTAATGCGATAAAACAACATAACAAAAGCAGCTTGGGGTTTATTTTATCTTATAGCTTGTAATCCATCATTCAGGGAATTCAAGGCAGGAAACTGGAGGCAGGAACTGATACAGAGGCCATGGAGGAGTGCTGTTTACTGGCTTGTTCCTCATGGCTTTCTCAGCCTAATTGTTTTATAGCACTCAGAACCACCAGTCTCGGGATGGCTCCACACACAATGAATTTGACCCTCTCACCTCAGTCATTGGTCAAGAATACACACCGCAGACTTGCCCACATGCCAATCTGGTGAAAGAATTTCTCAATTGCGGTTCCCTCTTGCAAAATGACTCAATCTTGGGCCAAATAGACATAAAAATAGCCAGCATGGTGCCCTTGTACATTTAGGACAACTCCAAGCTACAAGGCGTCTGGCCTGATTGGTCTGGGCCTTTTTGCAGCTGTTATACATCACAGTTCTGCCGCCACCATTTCTCAAGAACAGTACTCTGTGATACCTAATCTGTAATTTCCTATCTCCGAGTCTAAATTTCCAGAGGAATCAGCCTAAGACATTCTGAAGACATAATCTCTGGCATGCAGGAAATGCTCAGTAAATATTTGGTTTATAAACACCCAAACATATAATGGGTAAACACCCCTTCAGGCTAAATCAATGCATGAGAAACTTTCAAGGCTTGACTGCCTTCCTTCAAAGGTTCCACACATGTCCTGTTTAGAGAATGAAGGGAACCATCTTCAGAAGGAACACAGCACCTTTCTTTGTCATCTGGCTCAAATTATACAAGCTCAAAGCACTTAAGGAGCTTCACTCTACCCTGTATATTAGTGGAAAAGAAAAATTATAAATCAGTTAGAAACTATTTTATTTTCATTATAGTTTTAATTCTGTGTATTAAAATAATGTCAGAGCAAGCTGTATGCTCTTCAAAGGTGTTTTAAGGTATGTCTTTAGGATAATCTTAAAAAAAAAAAACACAGGACACATAGGGATTTGACAATGCTGTACAAACCAAAGCACCTCAACCCTCTCGTGTGACAGCATTTATGTCTTGAGATCCAAAGGAATTCACTGACTGTCCAAATACAGGACTGATTTGTTCTTCTTCATGGGCATAGACACTCAAACATAAGTACCCACAAACAAACACACATGCGTGCGCGCGCGCGCGCACGCGCACACACACACACACACACACACACACACACACACCTGAGAAATGTATGTTAGATTGTCACCAATGTTTTACATCCTATATTACAACTTCCACTTAGAAACCCTCAGTACTTTGGTGAAGGTTGTTGTTTATGTTTGTTTTGTTTTAACTACATGATATACACATAAACTGACACATTCTGCCATTATGAATCGGTAGTTTTTGTGGAGGCCAGGTGTGGACGAAAAAGAAATAATAAGACCCTAGTAAGGACTGAATCTCTGGACTTGATGTATTAAGGTACATTGCAGTGGGTAGAGAGCTGGTCACCAAATAAGAAGAATAAGGAAAGAGACAGTGATAAGAAAGCTCTTTCATGTGTATAACCCAAGAGAATTTCATGAACTGAAACCTGTGTTTTCTCTTGAAAAAAAAAAAAAAACCTAAGAGGGGATCTGGGTTACTTTTCCCTCTTGAGATGAATCATGCAGCACCTATTAGCATTCCCAAGTCTTCAGCAAATTCTACTGGTAAAGAAAACTTTTAGACTGTTGTCTGAAAAAAAAAGCCCTATCTATTGATAGATACCAATCCTCCTGGAGCCCCTTATATGGAGAATGACAGAGCCAACTGACGGGCTTATTAAAGCAATAGAGTGACATCACTGCGCAAGGCACTCTTGGAGATTTATGTGGCTGTTGGGTACAAGATGATTTAGTGGAAGCTGGCTGGAGACGTGCTAAGCCACTGCTACTATTTTTCAATTTCAGACGTTATCAAATGTAGAATGTGGACGGTGCCTGAGAGATGAGGAAAGGAAAGTCAAGAGAGCAGCTGATGAGGATGGAATGGATGAACGTGGTCACTAACTCTCACTAACTTTTCAAGTGATGAAAAGGCAAGAGAATGGAGGTGCATGTAATCATGATTTCAGAACACAGATGACCTCTGTGAGTATCTGTTTCATGCTTTTCAAGCTCCTATGGGGCTATAAAACCTTCAAACATCAAAATTTCAAGAACAATATGAATTAAAAACAAACAAACAAACAAGAAAACACTGGTACCATGTGTGTGGCCACCTAACAGTGGATAAAAGAACACAAAAAGAATCTGTGTTTCGCACTGGGAATTGTTGGTTAGGAATTTTTTTTTTTTTAGAACATTCTACATTTGCAAGAAGGTTTTGGAAGTATAGACTTCCAGTGTAGTTCCAAACACAAGTTTAGGAAGAGAAATTTCTCACAAAAATAATTCTGGTTAGTGGAAAGACCCATGATGTTAGATGTTAAAAGCTGGATCTTAGAATGGACTACTTGATATAAATTCTTAGCTCTATCAAATTCTCTATGAACTCCTTGTAAAGTTATTATATATAAAATTAAATTAGAGGACTGGTACCATTGACGTCTCATTCTGAAGATTAATAGATGTACCATATAAACTGCTTGACCCAATACAAACGTAGGGTAAGCCATAGTTAATGCGCTAAAGCTGCTGCTGCATACAAAGTACTGTGCTGGTACTTGCGGGGTGCGGGGTGGTGGCCTAGAATAAGATACATAATAAGCAATGTAATGTACTGAGCTTTTAATTTCTACTAGAAAAATCGTAGCCATGCTACCTCTTATGTCGGTGTAAAGCATGTCCATTCTTAGACACTTTAAACACAGTGCGCTCCTCGTCACTTGGGGTTGGGCTGGACTTGCACATTGCTTTTAGCAGGTAGAATTTATGGCTTCCTCTTGATCTTTCCTACTCTTCTTTCAGAGAAGGCAGCCACCATTTCATGAGGTTACCCCACAAATCCCATGGATACATCCATGTGCAAGGTTTTGAGGCTTCCTGCCAACAGCCAGCACTGACTTCAAACTATGAATGGGTCCAGCCTGGATCAGGTCCTCCTCCAGCCCATGTCAAGCCCTCAGATGAATACAGTTCTGACAGACATGCTAATTGCAACCTCACAAAAGACCCAGTGTCAGAACCACACAGCTGATTTGTTCTCTGGCTGTATGTATATATGTGTGTCAGAACCACACAGCTGATTTATTCTCTGATTGCATGGTGTGTGTGTGTGTGTGTGTATGTGTGTGTGTGTGTGTGTGTGTGTGTGTGTGTGTGTGTGTGTTCTCTATTTCTCCTCGATGAGGGCATACATTATATTCAGAGATAGATGTCAGGTCTATCCCTCAGTTGCTCCTCCATCCAGTTCTTTCAGACAGTCTCTCGCTAACCCTGGAACTTATCATGTCAGCTATACAGACTAACCTCCAAGTCTTCAAAATATGTCTGTCTTTGCCTGACCTGTGCTGCCATGCCTGGCTTGTATGTGGGGGTTGGGGATCCAAACTTCCAAATTCACCGTTGTTCCTAGCTCCCATGTGTGACTCATTGAGCCACAGAAATTATGTGAGGTGATAACTATTCACCACTTGAAGTTTTCATATTTTAGGATAGTTGGTTATATCCATAAAGATGGTTTGTCTAAAAACACCCAGTAAAAATGGGCAACTGTTCACAATGCAGGTGAGAAAGTCATAGCCAGAGGTGTTAATTACTTTGTTGCGTTTTGTTTTTGTTTTTGTTTTCTGGCTAGCCCAGAAACATAGATTTTGTGCTCAAATCTGTTTACAAGGTCCAGGGTATTTCTACTTTATTGCTGTGTCCTTAAAAGGAGTCTCTGGTAGAAGTAATAAGGCAGTTCCCATAAGGAGCTAGGGCCTTGGGCAGTCTTTGTGCTAGTGTATATTGTTTTCTTTCTTCCTGAAATGAGACCAGAAAGGAAGAAGAACCCTTAGAAAAGCTGTATGTAGATGCCAGGTGACTTTAGCAAACATGTCCCTGCATCACCTAAGTCACTTAGGGAGTATTATTTTATTAACATTAAAAACTGTGGGGCAAAAATTAGCCCACCATCTCCAAGACACCTAACATCCATAACTCTACTCCACAGAAATACTTTTCAAGTGCTGCATTTTTACTACCGGGTAGCACAGCCTGGAGAAGGTATGTGGGAGGCAATACTTACCGTTGCAGCTGCTGCTTGCCTTGTCTTGCCAGGCACATCTTGGGTGAGCTGTGGGCTGGCTTTCCAAGCTACAGTCTAAATCATAACCTCTGTCTCATTTTTCTTCTCCCCCTTTGCATTTGTGAACATTAAAATAGAGCCCTAGATCATGCCTTCAGATTTATGAAGACAGTAATCAGTCATCCATATTCGAGGAGACTTTTTGCCTACTGCTGACTGATTGAATTCTCCCCGATTTTACTTTCTGACCACTGCTGGACAGATATTTCTCACCTTGCTTCACAGAAGCCCAACTGTTTTTCCTTTCTTTTGCAACAGCATAGTATGTAGGAGGACACACCCACACCGCCCCCCCACACACAGAGAGACAGAGAGAGAGACAGAGAGAGAGAGACAGAGACAGAGACAGAGACAGAGACAGAGACAGAGACAGAGACAGACAGACAGACAGACAGAGAGAGACAGAGAGAGACAGAGAGAGAGAGAGAGAGAGAGAGAGAGAGAGAGAGAGAGAGAGAGAGAGAGAGAGAGAGAAACCACCATGGAGAGCGCAGAGTCAGGGATAAGGAGAGGGCAAAGGAAAAGACAGAGACACAGAGAGATAGAGACACAAAGAGGAAAGTTGGCAGAGGTTAATTTGCTTTGGTTACCCAATCTTCATAAATATAAGCACAGGGACGGATAGCAACAGGCACATACTTATGTGATCCATGTGCTGACGTTAGTCTTTCTCCCTTCAAAACTGAATATAGAAAACCAAGTTATATGAAAATTTAGGGAAAAAAATCATAACGCATGGCTTAGGCTGGCCTCAAAGACCCAGCTCTCCTCTCCAGCCTTCCGTGTGCCAGGGCAATAGATGTGCACCACCACACCTGGCGAATGCTGTTGAGCCTCTCCTTGTAGCCATTCCTCAGTGTTCTCTAGCATACTGGGAAGTTAGTCTTTACTAATGTAAATATAATATCATCCAGCCCCATACTGTAGTAACAATTTGAAACATTTCAAGGAAAAAAACCTGTTCGTTTCTGATTTTCACACTACACTTTTAATCTGGGAATCAGCCACACATGCTCATTCTTCTTTCTTAAATTAGTTATTCAGTTGACACTAATTTACTAGTAACTAGCTTCCTATGTCTCCTGCCTGAAATGCTGTATTTGGTTAAGATGCTGCTTTTTTTTTTCTTCTTCCTCTAAGCTCTGCCAAGTGTCATTCTTTTATAGAATTTCTGCAAGAGAGAACTATGGAGTCAGCCATTGGTTTGGACTACAGTCATTGCCACAAATGTACTAAGCATTGTATAAAGAAATTTGCCAATGTTTTCTCATTGATTTTACCTAGTGTAGCTTATTCCAGACTCACGGGTCAGCCTTGCTTGTTCGCTCATCTTATTCACATTCACAGAAAATGAAAATTCATTAGTGATGTCTTTGGGATGTAAAAACAACACTTTATTGATTTCCCTGGTAAATGAGGTGAGAGGAACCTGAATTATTAATACTTCTGACTGTACTGGTTCACCCACTACATTACTAGCACCTGCCACTTTATGAGTAATTTCCTCCCATTACACTATTCCACAGACTAAATTAGCCTCTCTCTACTCAAGTATTTCTAAGTATTCAGAACACACATGCATTCACACACACACACACACACACACACACACACACACACACACACACACACCACCATAGAGCTTACTTCTGAACCCTTTTTGAGAATGAAGTCTCATATCTAAATATAAGTCATAGTTAAATCTACATATTTGTAAAGCTGTGGTTTTGCTGTCTTCTATTGCAGATCATCTCAAACATTAGCATTAGTTAAAATCATGGACAAGACTTATTTGCATACATTATGAAGTTTCTAAAAAAAAAAAGAAGTAGATCTAATACAGGATTTAAAAGTTTGCACATACAACCAACTTCCAGTAGTCTTGTTCTGCGGTCCCAGGCCTAGCTTTTGAAGACAAATACCATGGCTTCTAAAAGATAGCAAATGAGTCTGGTCTTCTATGAGTTGAATTGTGATCCCCAAGTTGAATATCAAACTTCTAACCTCCAGAATTTGTGAATATGATCTTATTTGCAAATAGGGTTGTTGAGTTTAGGATCGACGTAGGGTCAAAGGACAGAAGCCAGCACTCTTTAAGGATGGGACATCCAGAGATGGAGAATCAGTCATGGCTAATAAGGCTATACAGCAATGAAGCTAGGACAAGGATGGACGTTGCTGAAAGCCAATGTGTTCCAGGGATTGCCAGCCTAGGAGTGCATTTTCTTTTTGCCCAGTTGCTAGCTTGCCACATTAGAAGTCATCTCCTAATGGAGGTTCTTCAATGCTCATCATGTTTTTTTTCAAATGATGTGCTGCCAAGAGCTGACATGTCTCTTGTCAGAGAGACATCCTTTAATTGATGTAAAAAAAAACTTTAAATGCCATATTCTGTAGGTCTCTGAGAGTTTTAAAGACTGTCTATCTATCTATCCATCTATCTATCTTTCTACATTTACATAGTGAATAATCACTGTCTGTCTATCTATACAAAATTTGAAAAGGAAAACAGTATTTGTTTCTAGCTATTCACTATCTGTTTAACCTAGGATGTATATTTTGTAATTGACTAGACTAGTGACTGACATGATCATGAATTTGATTGACTACTAAGTTGCATTGCCTAATTATCCTAAACAATTTGTAATAGAAGCTTTTAAAAGGACTTGAAGTAAACCTTACATTTTTAAGTGAGCTCAAAAGCTTCAATACCTTAAACAAGAGTTGAAACATATAAGCATATTTGTATAAAAAATAATCTTAAATTTGTATCAATATACAAAAATACATACTATTGTAAACAAAATAACTTTAGTTTTATATCAATATATAATAATCTACATCAATGTATCAAAAATATTTGAGAATAATTATAGTCTATAGTTATAGAGCAGATTCAATAATCTATCCTTTTCTTCTATTATTCCTATGTGATATTCCTATATTCCCCCTTTTTTATAAATCCATTTTCTCTTACCAGAGAAAGAGAGAGAGAGAGAGAGAGAGAGAGAGAGAGAGAGAGAGAGAGAGAGAGAAGAGAGAAATCCCTGAGCTTGAGTTTGCATACTTTGTTGGCTTTTACTGATCAAGACCAATAATAACTTGTAACTAACCCCTTTTAATGACAAGCATCTATCATCCAATAGAACAATCAAAACCTTCCACCCTGTCTTTTGGGAAGTGGAACATAGTACTCTTAATATCACTTTGTGTTGAGCTCGGGCAATAGCCTTTTTGGGGTGGGGTCCAAGAACATTGGGATAACGGTTAAGAAAGCTAACTATAACATTTGTTGTCCAGTGTTTAAATGCTGTGGAAATGCAGTCTTAAATGTAGTCCTGTTTGGAACAGTTTGAAAGGCTGGACCAATTGAGATAGCTGCTTTGTACTTGTCTTGAAAGCGAGTTTTGATGAAACAGCAACTGAAGCAGGCTGGGCCTAGGCCATGCAGAATTCTGGAATAAATGTGCTTCAGCACTTCAGCATCCTGGAAGGTAAGTCTTGTCAAGGCCATCTCCATTCTATTTGAATGAATGTGTTTGGTTCTTTCCTTCTGTAAATATATAAACTCTCACAAGTAACATGCAGTTCTGCAATTACATATGCATGGGATGTGCAAGATGCATGGATCAATTAAAGATAATTTCTTTTTGTTTTCTGAAGCAGGGTTTCTCTGTGTAGCCTTAGCTGTCCTGGTCTCACTTTGTAGACCAAGCTGGCCTTAAGCTTACATAGATCCTGCTTCCTCAAGTGCTAGGATTACAGGTGTGCACCACTGAGTCCAGATAATGATGACTTCTTGGTCTTTCTATGATCGGGTGAAAGACATGTTTTTTTCTAGCCTAATCTGGATTGTATACCAAACTGTAATACCAATTTTTAATCTATGCCATTTAAAAGAATGACATGTTAAGTCCTAATGATTTTTATAGCCAACAAGATTTATGGCTATGCATAGACATCGCAGCCAGTATTAGAGTTGTGCCCATAGAGGGACCAACATACATGCTATCTGCTTTGCTCTCAGTTTGTTTCTTCTTGTGTGTGGTCAAGGTCTTCAGAGTGCCTCCCTTGGTCATGTATGATTTTTATTACTTTAGGTAGAATCCAAAGCGTTTTCTTTCACGTTGACATAGACAAAGTCTCTCTTCCAAGATAACATACATTTTGACCTACAGTTTGAAGTCATTATAAGTATAGACTGATTTAATTTAGCACTCCTTCCCACTCGCCTTTTTTAAAAAATTTAAGTCTGCTTCATTTTGACTTTCCTCAAAGAGGATGCATAATATTATCATTATCACTGAACATACAACCATTTTCATGCTGGTAGTCAAAACAAAACTGTATGAGGTCCAAATATCCTCCTCTACAGTGATACTTGCTTATTACTTTTATTAACATAGGGTTATTCTGTGTAGCCCTAGCTCTGCTTCTATTTCCCAAGTGTTAGAATTAAAGATATTTGTTTGTTTATTTTGCCATCCTTTAAGTTAATATCTTATTCTGTATTTAACCTTATTTAAACTCTTTCTCATCTTTATGTGGTTTATTTTTGTAATTTTAATTATTTAATTTTGTCTTTAAGGATTTTTATTTTACCAATTTTAAACTTAATACTTTACCAGTTCAGACACTTGGGAGTTTCTCAGCTCTCGTCTCCTGCTGTCTTGAGCTTGCCATGCCCTTGTCCCTTCGCTCACAGGGAAGGGTATCGCCATCTGACCCTGGCTAAGACTGGATTGCCTTCCTGAAGTTTGCTGATGGGGGGCGGGGCCCAAGTGCCCTACTAGATCCTCCACAGATAGTGCTTTGGGAGAAAACCTCAGAGAAATTGCTGCTGCTAAGCAACTGCTGGTGTGTATACTTCCTCCTTGCATACAGGCCACTTTGCTCTGTGTCTCCTGGGCAGTTGCTGTTAGGGACCAACTAGAGGCAGCAGCAACTAGGCCAGCCAGCCCTGGCTCTGTTAAGTCAGTCCAGTCTGTTCTTCAGGGCTCCAGGCCAGAGCAGGATGTGTTTTGCCTGTGGGCATGCCCAAGATTCTCTCTTAAAGAGATGCCCAGGAGATTGCTTTTCACCCAGGAATTCTCAGTGTTTAAGCTTGGGTTCATAGAGCCCCATAATGACTGCCCTTACGTAGAAGGAGGTATTTCCTCCCTGCCCCAAGCTCCCAGAATTAATGGTTCATGAGACTCAAAATACTATTCACAAGTGCATAGACCATATAGCTAGTCTCTTCTCTGACTACCTCATAACATAAAATAACCAAAATATATTAATTTATGTTCTGCCATCTGGCTGGTCACCTGTTCTCAGGTACCCTGAATTCTTTCTCCTCACATCATTCCAGCTGAGTCTTCTGCCTGGCTCTTTCCCAGAATCCCTTCTGCCTGCAGGATGTCTCACCTTATATTTCCTTCCTTGGGTATAGGCCACAGGTTTGTCAACTGACAGGTGTTGTATTAGCACAATACACAAGGGATTCCTAATACACTTCTGTGTGTTTCTCATCATCTGGTTCAAGCGTCAAGTTCCTGGGAGGGCCTCTGTTATTGTTTGCATCTGAAATGTCTATCACAGGCTCAGCCCTTAAATGGTTGGCACATCTTGGTTCTATTTTAAAGGTTGTAGAGCCTTTAGGAGGTAAAGTCTGGCCAGCAGAAACAGATCCCTGGTGGCAGGCTGGCCTTTAAAGATTACAGTCTTTTCTGATTGTGTCCTTTTCTTTCCGCTTCCTGTCTGTTACACATGAGGGATCTCTGTTCCACAACCTTACCCTCATTCCTTCCCTGCTACGATGGACTAAACACCCTTGAAACCAGGAACCAAAACAAGCTCTTCCTTCATGAAGTTTCTATTGTCTGATGCTTTGTCACAATGATGAGAAAAATTAGCCAATCTTCTTGTCTATACTAGTAATTCATTCACTATGTTATTTTCACTGACTCATGGTTTCCGGGGTTCAGTGATTTCTGTCTTCTTATTTTGGCAATTCTGGTAAGGACAATAATTCTCAACCCTACACCCAGAATCCAGACAGCTCTAACTCTTAAGCACCATTTAAAGTGGCATCTTCTTTAAAGCTTATATTCTCAATACACAAAACGTGGTCCTTCAGTTGATTCAACAATGGCTCAACATAGGCTATTTAATGTCTCAAACTAGTGTTTTTTCCGTGTCTTACTTATCCAAAAAACAGCTAGTAGACACTCCAGTAAGAAAATATTAAAAGCTTAAATGAATTTTAGTTCTATTAAAGAAAAAATGATATTTTTTGCATTAACAAGGATTTCAGTGTTTTTAAAAGTTGACTATCACCCAAGTCATTCAAAGTTTTTAAATGAGTGAATGACTTTAATCTTTTGGAGTGGTGTTTTAAAATGCCCTAAGGTGACACTTAGGTGGCATGTGTTTGTACAGTCATGTGTTAGAACCATTGGCAGTGCCTGTCCTCTGCTTTCTTTTCCATCCATTCACACTAAGGAGAAACTCAGCTCCTGGATAATGTCATGTACATTAAGCCACCAGGAAGAGGATGGATTTCAGTTCTGTTCATATTTTCAATGGTTGGTCTTACATTATATTATAAATTTGTTTTTTCCTGGACTCTGCCTCACTGGAAAGGCGTCTTTCTATCATATCTAGAATGAATGACTTAGGTTTGGTTTGCATACACTTCTGTAGACTCAGAATCAAACTAACATCAATGGCATTTATTGCTTTCTAGGTTTTAAAATAACTGTACACAGTCACATTACCCCACAGGAGGAACTAAGCTTGCCCTTAGTAACCAGGAAAGAAGAACAAAAACAGGGCTGCACAGATGCACTCTGAAACAAAACTGACTTGAGAAAAAGTCTTCCTGGTGCTGAAGATAAAGAAAAGTCAGTGGCGACTGTGCAAGAATCAGAACTTCGGAATTACTTCCTTGGGGGCTCTTTTACAAAGATGCTTAAAAGGAGACAAGAAGAGTGGTGCTGGAACAGAAAAGTTGGGTTCTGCATGGTTTCACCACCACAGGTATATCCGAGCTCAAGAAATCCTTTAAGGTCTTCACTCACTTTGGAGATTCCCAAGACCATTTGCTTATCCCTACTAGCCACAACTGTGTCTGTATTTTTGAACGAAAAAAAACAAAAACAAAAAACAAAAACAAAAAACTGCCGAGCAGTCTAATTTTCATCAATATTTGTTAGGTTTCAGATTCTGCCATATATATGATTCCCCTTTTATTCTTTCTACTTAAAGTGTTACCATCCAGCCCCAGAGGAAGGTCATAGGTTCAGAGGTGGAAAGAACCTGAACTCTGTAAAGTGTTAGTTATAAGGCTCTATCACAGACAGCCAAGGGACTTCCTAGCCAGGAAAGTTGACAGCCTCTCGCTATAGAAGCCGGATGTCCCATGCTCTGATGTCCTCTATTGTAATCCTAACAGCCTCTTTGTGATACTGTCTTTGGGAGATTTTAAAGCCACCCCCTCCTATTAGTATTTAACCCTAAGAACAACCAAGAGGTTGTGAAGTAAGCAATCTCTCCTAGCGGGTTCCCCCACAAATGCAAATATATTTCAGGTTGTATAGGAGCAAGTTTCAACAGCATCCTGTGCAGTAGGTCTCTGGCCCAGGGGAATGGCCACAGACAGGAAAGTCTGGTTTCTTCACCTGGTAAGCTGAGGGACCAGTGGCCTTCCAAGAGAGCACAGCACCTACCTGGTTGCCCCGCCGCCGCCGCCTCCCGCCCGCCCAAAAACCACTAGGTGCCTAAGAGCTTATAAATGACAGCTGAGATCTCAATCACAAGTCCCTCCTCTCAAAGCTAAAAGAAGCCAGGCGCACGGCCGTCTGGGAGATGTAGTCCTTCTAAATGTCATCACTTTTGGGGTTCCCTCCCGAGGTCGCCAGAAGAGACGATAGTCTGACTAGTCTGGTTCCACGGAATGTATATATACAGTCCCACTGTGAGGGCGGAATCGAGCCCTACCGTACTTGTGGGAGGTTTCCTGGGGGCGGCAGGGAGAACGGACTACAACTCCCATGCAGCTTCGCGCGGAGCAGGAGCCGGCAGCTCCCTTTGCGTGACCGCAGCAGGTTGGTCCTGGAGCAGATGAGCGCAGAATATTTAGGCGAAAGCTAGAGGAGGGGGGGCGGGAGCGCGGGGCTGGAGGAGTACCTCGGCCAAGAAAATTATGCATGCGTTAGGCAAGCTCTGAGAGAATGGCTGTGGAAGGTAAGGGACGCTTGGGGCGTTTTAAGCTCCCTCTTAACCCGCGCACCCCAATCTACACACCCCTGAGTAAGCTCGGCTCCTGCGGGGCGGAGAGAAAAGAGGGTGGCGGAGAGCGGGCCCCTTTTCCCTTGTACCACTTGGCACTCACCTGAGCGCTGCAAGGCCAGGAGGCACTTGATTCGCTTGCCTCTGAGAGAAGTCTAGGTGCGCAGGACTTAAGGGTAGGAGGAAAGAGCGCTCCCAGTCTTAAAGGATGTGCTGGAAATGGATGGAAAACCGGGAAATCCAGCAGGAGGGTACAGCCCTGACTTGTTCTTTTCCCTGTCCCCTCCAGCCAGGTTCGACTGGGTGGCCACATTGTTGGGAATGTTCGCTTTGCCACCCACACGTGGGAAAGGACTCTAGTCAGGTGCATCATCCAGAAGCTTGGATCCCTCGCTGTGTGTACCCAGCAGTGGCTGCAGACATGCCCCTAGGATGGTGCTGTCTTTACACCTGTTTCTGTGTAGTCCTGCCCAGGGTTAGTGAAGTTCACAGGATCAAAGTGTAAGCCAGCCACCTAGGCTGGGAAAGTCTTTTCTTTGAAGTCTGCCTTTCCTCTTTCACTGCCTTCCGTGTAATTTTGGACTTTGAATTTGCCATTTTGATTGCACAGCCCTGTCTCTTTTTGAACTCTCGTGGCTAAGAGTTAGGTCAGGCAATTTTTGAGGGATCCGAATTGTTCGTGTCACTTTCACTTACGCACAGGCGTTTTGTTCAGGTTCGTTCCCGTGGGGAACAGGACGCATGGAGCAGAGGGTTTCTGACGCCAAATTAGAAGTCTCGTTGTACCTCCATGATGAGATGAGATGAAATGAACGTGGAAGTCTATGGGGAACCCACCTTCGCTTCCCATTACGTATGGTTCCCGAGTGCATTTAGGGTTAGAGGGGACCTGAAGCAGGAAAAGGAAGGCATGGTTGCCAGCTACAGCAGGCTGCTTGCCTAAGGGAAATGAGCTGGTTCCTTGCAGGCTACAGAGGAGAAAAGCCCACGGGGTTTCTTGCTTCTGCCTCACCTCTCTGCCGCAGGGGTCAGAAAATGAACTATCCGGACCTTTTACTTACTTCAAGTAGCAACAGTGCAGCTCACACATTCATCACCTCTACAAGATGGCCTTTGGGCTAGCTCAGGATTCTAGCTTGTCAGCCCGATGCCTCTACTATCAGCTTTTCCCAACTGTACCAACAAAACCATCCACCCCCCCAACATACATATCTCTATCCTTCTCCTAGGTAGGCAAATATGTAGGTAAGTGGGTAGATAACAGATAGATGATAGATCTATATATGATAGATTGATAGATGATAGATAGATAGATAGATAGATAGATAGATAGATAGATAGATAGATAGACGGACAGGCCAAAGAAACAGAAAGACAACATAAAGCCCATTAGTGAGCTTGAGAACAAAGCCTATCTGTCTTACACCACCCTTCCATCTTGCCCATCAGGTGACATTAATTATGATCTCTCTTTTGTGTCCTCTGAGTGAGGGACCCTCCCTCCTACTTGACAGTCCACAGTGTTCTTAAAGGTAGTTTTCTGTTCGCTCTGAGAAGCATAGAATGGAATTAGTCATACTTCTTGCCTTGGGAGGATGGCAGCAGCAAAGCCAGACCTTACAAAAGCAAGGGCTCTGAGAGTGCATGTAGACATCGAAGAGCTTATTTTATTTTCTAGTGACTTCCTTGACTGAGATGCCTGTGCAGTAAACAGGAGTCCTGAGTTTGAGTCACAATGGGACTGAAGTACACAGGGGAAGGAAGTGTTTTAAACTTTCCCTAGGGGGGGGGGGGAACTTCCTGCCTGTAGTTTTCTGCAGAGAGAGTTTTGTGGTTTTTTTTTTTAAGACTTTAAGATTTTTTTTTTTATGTAGATGAGTATCTGCATGTACACCTGCATGCCAGAAGAGGGCATCAGATCACAGTACAGATGGTTGCAAGCCACTGTGTGGTTGCTGGGAATTGAACTCAGGATCTCTGAAAGAGCAGACAGTGCTCTTAACCACTGAGCCATCTCTCCGGCAAGGAGAGCATGAAGTAGGCCCTTCCTGGTTACTTCCCTGTGGTCCTTCAAGGCTCTAGGAAGTCCTCCCAGAACTTCCAGCTCTTCTGCCTTTACAAGCTGTGGGGACCTCCTGCTCTGGTCTTCCTTATCACCCGTGCTTAAATCTGCCACACACTTTGTACACTTAATATGTCTTACTGGACTCTGTAGCACTGGGGCATAGGAACATACACCCCACTTTCCTAGGCAATAGCATAGAACTTGGCTCATAGCTGGCTCTCAAAAACGGTCTGTGGATTACACAACAAACATTCATGGAACTTTCATAACTGGCTCCATACGGGTAATGGAGGCTTTCTTTGGTGTCCAAATTCTATAGAATATTCCTCATTCTCAGCCCTGGGGTTTGAAGACACAAACACTGGTTTCATTGGCTGCTGAGAATGGCATTGTCCTCCCAGCACTCATTTGAGATTTACAACCTGCCACCGGGTGCAACTATATTAGAATGTTTGCCCTTAGACCATCAGGGTGCTAAATGTCCTATCCTACATGACCATCACATATAGGATCCAGGGTCAGGATGAAAGAATGACCAATTTACAGATGTTCACCGAGAAATAGTGAGTTGGAGAACCAGGAATTTTTATCACAGGGAGGTGAACGGAAATATAGCATATGATAACATCTGGGCTTTCGTCTGTATACCTGGAAGAAAAAAAAATGGAGTTGCTACTGTTTGATTGTTGGGAACAGTGTAGTGGAGGACAGGTTTTATAGAAGCGTGCCTAGAACACAAGTTAATTATAACTGTTACTTACACTCTCTGCCGTTCCTCTCCTTTAAAAAGAAGGCCCTACCGTTTAGCACCTGCTTTACACGCTAACGTTTTACTTATTCATGCCAGCCACGTTCTCTAATTAGGAACAAATTAGAAGGTTTTTATAATGTGTAACCCTCCTCTTAAGTAAACTTGAACTTCTAAAAATGCTAATTGCAAGCAGGGCCCTTACTCATCTTGCTGAATGTGTGCCTTCCTATTTAAAATGGAAAAAGGTGCCTTTTGTTTATGGTTTTATGGCTAGTGTCATACATACATACATACATACATACATACGTATGTATATATGTGTATATCACATTGAATTTCAGAACATCTTATTTGTTCTTAGTCTAATTGCAGCTTTTGGTCTGTTTTGGATTCTTGGGTGCCTGTCCTTTTTATAACTACCTTAGGTGTTTATATCTTGTGTTTAGCCCAGTGTGTATCCTTTGTGAATGGATGGATGGATGAATGGATGGATGGATGGATCGATGAAAGATGGCAAATATCGGGGTGCAATTATGAGTGGCTTTATTTCTGTTCTTGCCCCCCTACAGATGTGCTTTCAAAACATGGGGTCAGACACTATGCTATGGTCTGCATTGTGTTGAGATTGTCATGCTGAATATTCTTAAATGGGAAAGTAGGCCCTGTAGTCACCCATTCTCCACGTATGGAACATGGACGCAGTTCTGTTTATTGATATGATTCTGTCCATCAGAAATGAGTTGTGATATTATAGGGAGAGCGGTAAGTGTAGATCCATTAGAGCTGGTGCTATATTTGTCTCTGAATTCTATGAGCAGTTCCAGGAACTCAGGAGACAACAATTGTTTCATTGATTTCCCCAAAGCTAGAGAGGATTTTTTTCTCCTTCTCCTTACATCCTCTCTATTCCTTTATCCTTAGCATTTTTAACAAAAGTAGGAAGACCGAGCTTCTGCCCTTGGTGATTCTCCGGCAGGTCAAACAGAATAGCTCCTCTTAAATAGCAAGAAAATGGCTTTCAATTTTGAGCACTAGAAGCGCCCCTCCCATCCAGAAAAGTACTTCAAATGGAAAGCTGTGTGCTCTAAATGACATTCGTGATCTGAGTTGTTGTTCTTAGCTGATCACAATAGTTTGTTAAATGACATTTTACCAGCCATTCAGTATTCACATTCTGTAGTTTTTCTGTAATAAGAAGGAAAACACCGCTTATCACTGGGCTCTTGAAAGACTAATTAATAACTGGAAAACAGGGGGAAAAAAAAACCAGACACTTGTAGCAAAGAGAAACAGTTGTTGGATAGTGTTTGGGGAGCTAATAAATGCTGACCCTACCCATCTTAGTTCGAGAACTAAAGCCCTAGAAAGGAACAACAGTATGAGATGACAATGTCACCGTTATCACAAGACAATATGGGTCACCTTTCAGACTCTGGAACATACAGTAAATGGGCATGTTCGCACTACTCTCCCCTTGCAGAGGTACCCTCTGTCCTACTGACAGGCTGAGAGCAGAAAGAACTGATACCCACAGCTGCCAGGTATGCCCCAAAGGAAAGGAAAGGGGGCTGGGCAGCCTGTGCCTTGTGGCTTCCACAGGCATGCACATAAGATTACTATCTTTTTTTTTTTTTTCCCACTACAAGAGGATGGGGAGAGAGACCAGAAACATTCTGATGAAACTCCCTTGTTCCATGTAACGAGGAGATGACTTCCCTGCCATTGTCCTATCCCACCTGGACTTTTAAAACGACTTTTTCATTCCACCTTGTGTTGACCCCGTGTGTACTTTCTGAATGAATGGATGGATGGACGAAAGATGAGTGAGCTGATGGGTGGGATTCTGAGTTGTTGGAGTTCCAGACCAACCAACCACCAGGCTGACAAACTCCCAACGCTGTTCCCCTCTAGAAGCAGTGAGACAGTGAACACACCTCCCAGTGGGTGTCTCAATCCAAATGTTTCCAGCTCTCCCACTAGCATGCCATAAAAGATTCTTCCGCTCCTCCCCCACCCCCCTTTTTTAAATTTTTTTTTGCTTAATTTTGTTTTCTACTCCATCAGATCTGATTTACCTGCCTCACCAGCTCCTCTTGATCACTGTTTTTTTTTTTTTTTTTTTTTTTAAAGAATGGTGACTAGTTACTTACCACTGAAAATTCCTAGGGAGTGACTACTACATGAACAAGAAACGAGGCCTCAGACCCTTGAGAGGAAACTCGCTGTGGCAGCGTTTCCTGCCACTCCCATTGCTCCTGCAGCCTTCATCCAGTCTCAGACAGGGCTTGGCCTAATCCTACAGTTGCCTTGCATAGCCCAGCCCTGACTAATCCCTTTCATTTTACCCTTACTTCCTCAATAGCTTTGCTGTTCCCATATGCCAGAATGAACAAGGGCTGGAATAAAGAAAGGGAGATGGTGGAGACCTTTACCGGTAGAACCAAGTGAAGGGCTGAGTCATAGTGGCTGGTGTCGTGACTTGTCACGGAGAGGCCACTGGGAATCTGAAGCCTATGCATCTGTGCCTTTGATTCATTAGGAGAAAGAGGAGTGGTTGGGAGCTCTCGCTTGTGGTCTTTAGATAGGTTTTTTTTTTTTTTCAAATTTCTGGAAATGAACATTAGAGAGCTGTCCTTGTGCAGAAGAACTATGCCAGATATGGTGGCAGAAGTAATAAGGAAGGGACCTGAGCTTCTCTGTTCCCCTGCCACCTCCTTCCCTACCTAAAACTTGGTGAAAAGAGAGAAGCCAAATAGACTCGGTGCTGCGAGTGCTAAATAAAAATACAAGCAATCATAACGTGGGAGGTCTGAGAACAAACGGGGCATTTAGGGACAGGCTAATGGAGGAGTAGCAGCGTTGAGTGAGCCTTTCATGAGGATTTATGGGTGTGGTAATGGGTAAAGGGCATGGAACATGTATGTGTAATGTGTGCTCCCTCGTGGGGTTTTCCTAAGTGCTAGTAGTGTGGTTGTTTCACCCTGTGGACAAGAAAGTGGAAGAGAAGTCCTCTATGTCTGCTCCAGCATATTCTTTTTCCAAAGGACACTGTCATTGCTTTGCCAAACTTCGGCACTCCCTAACCCATTCGGCTCTTGCATATGGCTCTTTGGAAACCACAGACGCAAGGGAGAGAGAAGCTGCGCTCTTGTAAGTCACGCTGGTCCCTGCCTGATTTTCTGAAGTGGAATGGATCCGCGCCACCCTCTCTGAGCTGGCTCACAAGAGAAAACGTGGCTATATTTAGTCTGGTTTTGCTAAAGTGTGGGTGCAAGAAGCTGCCTGTACTGCTTGCTCTCCTCCCCGAGTGCAGAGAAGGATGGCACAGCTGCCAGTGACAGAGGTGGCCCGCCCCACTGCCTCCCACAGCCAACTTCCCAGATCTCTGAGGCCCCGGAGGAGCAGGTTGTCAAGTCGGATATCTTTTCCCCCTGTTGCGTCTCAGTTGCCTTGCTGCTGGAGAAGGCATTTGTGATGTTCTGGTAAGCACATCCCAGGTCTCAAGTGCTTTGTCACCTCTCTGTGGACTGCTGGATGAGGGTGGTCCTCAGACATCCTTGAAACTGGGGACACAATAGGCTCAGGCCTTCTCTTAGGTCCTTCCCAACCTCCCTGTCTTGTGGTTGTCGCTGTGGGGTCTAAGGCAGGAGAGGTGGTGCCCTTAAATATGTAAGTTGTGTGGCTAGACAAGCTGAACAGCTGTCCAGAGGGGCTGAGGACTCTCAGTGTGTGTGGGAATGGGGGCATAGAGCATTATCTGTGGCTCTTTTCCCCATCAAGCCACTGGGAATACCAATATACATGCCCTCATAGACAAATTAGGAATGTCGCTTTAGTGTCAAGGGCATGTCTAAGACTCAGTCTGGCAGTTGCTCGGTGACTGCTCGTTGTATGTTAAGCAAGATGCTGGAGGTGATGTTGTCTATCTCAACTTAGTTCCCTGCCACACTCAGGGATGTATCTAAACCATGTGACGTAGTATCTGGAAGAATAGTAGGTATTCAAATAGGGGGATGCCAACAAAATGTAATTGATACATTATAAAAAACATCTTCAGGTCAAAACATTGATGTGTTTATAATAAGATGAGTATTTGCAGGGAAACTAACAGATATCCATGTACTGGCTTAATCTTTTCCTGAGGAGACATGAAAGAACATTTATTTACCCCAGGAAGAGCACCAAAGATATGATTGTGCCTTAAGTGAGTTTGGTGAACCCCAAGTTTACTTGGGCTTCCTTTCAAGAGCTTGGGTAATGATTTATCTAAAGGAGCATGATCAACTTAAGGGCAGCTACACTACCAAAGGAAAACCAGAGGGGATGGGCCTAATGAATGGCTTCTGACTCTCTCCTGAGCCTTGTTAGCCCTCTCTCTATTGACAAAGGAAATGACAGTGGGTCTAATCTTGTGACAGGCATGGCAGTAATCTGAAGCTGCTCTGAATTCAATGTGGAAAAGCAAATAACTGGCTGGGGGACAGCAACCCGCAACAAAGAAGCTGTTGTTCCAGAAAGATATTCAGTAGAGTCATCTCTGACCTGAATATTCCTCTCCTAAACTTACTTAAAATCAGTGGTTTTATAAGCCTTCCTCTCTGACCGTCTCCTGCCTCCCCTCTCTCTCCTGTCCACTCAACACCAGATACATGATATAGAGGCAAAAATCAGGGAAATTTCAGATCTTTCAAAGCAGGAAAGATGTTAATGGACTCTGGAAATGACATTGGTCAACTGGTGGGATATCTGTGGCAGAATTAAAAATAAAGCAGAGTTGGGTCAGATAACTCCTTCACAGATGAAAATTTCCAACAATGTTGGCATGGTAAGTGCCCAAGAGAAATATGAGACCTTTCTAAGGCTCAAGCTACACCTTTGGGAACTAGAATATCCTAAAATATTCTGGGGGGGGGGGGAACGATCTTTTTCTAAACTAGACTATGAAAAGTCAAGTGTGAAATAAAAAATCTTGTCCTCCTGGCATAAATCTTGATGGAGAAGTTATATAACAAATAAAAATAGATTTTTTTTCTGTCCTAAGAATTAACACATATTTATAACCATAGCCAAAATGTGTTTGAAGAGGCCATAAAATAAACTTCTTACCTTCTCTTTCCAGATAAAGTATCATTCCAATTTTTTTCAGTGTTGTTTTCAACACACTAGCCTCCATTTGAAGTGTATTCGTATTCCCCATTCTCTCTTTCAGTATAGGTACAGACAGGTATTTCTTGTTTGTTTCTCATTCTGTCTCTTAAGTTTTCATGTTAATATTTTAAAGCTTTAGAAACTTGGATTATTTGTGTGCAGGTTACACATGGTGAAATCTTATAGCTCTCAGAATTTTAGAAAACACACATACTCCTGTAAGCAACAGTATAATGAAGATCTAGAACAATTGGAAGACCTTGGAAGGTTTGTTCATGCCTTTCACCTGTAGTCCTTGATCTAGATTCTGTCCCTGGGCTTTTCCTCTTCTAGAATGTCACATAGTGGTATCATATATCTTGTTGCTTTTCGAGACTGGTGCCTGAGTAATACTCTGTGGAGTGGAAAGACTGACATTTATCCAGGATTCAGGGATTGTCTCTAGTAAGCGGGGGGGGGGGGTGGGGGGGTGGGGGGGGGGTGGTTATTCGGGAACCACTGGAAACAAGTGCTTACGGCTTGTGTGATGTGGTCATTTCTCTTGAGTGGATAAGAGTCGGGGGTTTTAAGTCAAATAAACTGTGTCCTTCAAGCTGTGTCCTTTAGGAGCTAGGAAGATTGCTCAGGTGGGAATGTGCTTGCTGCACAAGTGTTAGCACTTGTGCTCAGATCTCTGCAACGCATGTAAAACCCATGTGTGGAGGCCATGTCTGAAACCTCTGGTGAAGTGTTCACAGCTGTCTGTAAGCCCAAGTCTATGGATCTGATGCTCTCCTCTGGCCTCCTCAGACATTGCTGTCACATGCACAAAATCCTACACACACACACACACACACACACACACACACACACACACACACACCACTCAATTATCAATAAAATAAAAACAAAATCCTTGCAAAAACGAAGTTTAGCTAAAAGGAAGAAACTAACTCGCTGTCTCTGAAAGGAGTGGGTGGTCATTCCTTCTGAGATGAATTAGTTCTGCCTGTAGAATGCTCAGACTCCACCTTGTGGCCCAATGGTTGGCTGTTTTTGCAGTGGATACATTTTGAGGATGGGCCCAGGCTTGTGTTTTGCAATGAGCATTGAGTCTCTCTTCAGTTGTTCACTTATGCGGTAAGACAATAGTTCATTTATCTGCAAAAGCTACGTGTTCTCAGCTAGAAAGTGGGTCTGGCAGGTAGAATTGCATCTGAATTCAGCCACAGCCCCAGGGCCATTGCTGGATTTTCTTAGTTAGGGTTACTAGTGTGATAAAACATCATAACAAAAAGCAAGATGGGGGAGAAAAGGGTTTATTTCACTCACATTTCCGTATACCAGTTGATCAGCCAAAGCACTGAGGGCAGGTACTGAATAAAGCAGGACAGGGACACAGAACCAGGGGCTGAAGCGGAGGCCATGGAGGGTGCTGCTTACCGCCTTGCTCCTCATTGCTTGCTCAGCCTGCTTTCTAATAGCACCTGGCACTGCCATTCCGAGGGTGGCCCCGCCCACATCAACCACTAATTAATAAAATGCCTCACAGGCTTGCGTACAGCCCCATCTTCTGGAGGCATTTCCTCACCTCTCTGATGATTCTACCTTTGTGTCAAGTTGACACAAAACTAGGCCTCACAACTGAGCTTTTGTCACCTTGACACACAAACACATTAATTTTCACTTAGAGCCTTTCTTTTCTTATTTATCCCCAAAATGACATGTTAATGTTAATATGACAATATAAAATATGTAACTTTAAATGTTCCACCTACACTGTAAATAACGCATTGTCCAGAGTCTGGCATACACTCGTGACCTTCTGAGCTTCTCCAAAGGCTTGGCTCACTTCTCTGGCTTCGCCTTTTAAACCCACACTGCCTTAATTTCCAGGCTCCAGCCGGCTTCACTCCACCATTGCTGATCTTCTTAGTGGTCACCACATGGTACTGATGTCTTCCAACTGCTTGGTTCTCTTGTTGCACCTGGGCTGCAGTCTCACAAATAGTATCTCCTGTCCTGCCCCCTCTCTCTTTCTCATTACTGAGAGAATTTGGATCTATAATAAAACATTTTTAAAATTGATCTACACCACCACTTCTCAGCCAAAGTGGTCTTTGTGGGAATATTTGCCCATATCCCAGGGTCACTGCAGTTTCCTCACATTGTGTTGTTTTTATTTTGGCATGTTCCATTTTGGTAATTTGGCTTTAGTTTAATCTTTTAGAAAACTTTGTGATTTATGTCGGGCAGCATAAAAATAATCTTATTAATTGTACGCCACCATATGGCTTTTTTTTTCTAAGTTTTTGGAGCAAATCACCAATAAATTGCCATGATCCTGGATCACTACACCTTTGCATCTTTGTCATATGGAGCACCATGTCTGGCCTTTTATTGCTATAGTTTTCCCACCCTGTGTGTCCAGCCTGTAATCAGTGAAAAGTGCTATTTTTCTTGGGCAATAGATGCATATATGCTTTCTATAAATTGTACCTTGTGAATGGCACCAGGTATGTGAAGGGTATAAAATCTTCTGGGGCTATTGAGTCTTTACTTCCTGGATACTAGCTGAATCAGCGATTTAAGATTCATGCTGTAGCCAAGTATTGTGGTCCTTTGATCCCAGCACCCAGGAGGCAAAGGTATGTGGATATCTGTGTGTTGGAGGCTAACTTGGTCTACATTACCAGGTTCCAGGACAGCCAGAGCTCCATAGTGAGACCTTATCTCAAAACAACAACAATAAGATTCGTGTTTTAGATGTATCCAAAAGAATGGAACCTGGGAAAAGGAGACCATGAGAGCAAACTGCCACCTTTCTTTGTATCAGAGCAAGTCTGTATGCTTGCACAGATGCATCTCACACCACCCTGCTTTGCCTCTAGAGGTCACTGTATGTTCTTGTTTTGTTGTGTAACTACTATGTGGTTGGTCCTAGTATACAAAGACAAAAAGGGAGGGGGCAGGGGTGGGGGGGAGAGAAGAAACTGTGGTAAAGATATTATGGTTTTGAACGAGAAATGTCTCTCATTGTCTCAGGCATTTGAACACTTGGTCCCCAGTTGCCAGTGCTGTTTGGTGAGCTTTAGGCGGTCCAGCCTTGCTGGTGGAAGTATGTCATTTGGGTGCGGGGAATCCTGGAGTTGGCCTGGTGTAGCTCTTGAGATGCATGTGTCATAGGTTTTTCAGGTTGGAGTCCCTGGTTCCTGGGGCACAGTGAGCCTTTTAGTTCCTGAAAGACCAATGCACTTCCCCAGTAGTGGAGTGTTGTGTGACTCTCTGTTCCTTGAAAGTCAATGAAACATACAGAAATTGCACAGGGCAGTTAGTCTTAGGCAACTACTCTTGTGTACCTCGTATAGCTCGCAGACATCATTGTATCCTGTAAACCACCATTATATTCTGCTTCTGATAACGGTATAAAAAGTCTTGATTGCTCGGAACAAATTTGTCCCAGCCTCAGTCTTGCTGAGACCCCTCCAACCCAGCCTGGTTGAGATTCACTTCTCACTGAGCCTGGTTCGGTAAGTAAGCACTGGCATTTACAATTAGCTACTCGTTTTGAGGTTAAATAGCTGCCGCTACTTCCAGTTTGTTTTTTCTGCTTCATGGTTGTAGTAACGGATGTGAGCTTTCAGCTTCTTGTTATTCCTGCTATCTCCTATGGATGCTCCTTGCCCACTTTAACGGGCCCTTCTCCTTCTAGAACTATAAGCCCAAATAAACTCTTTCTTCCCTAAGTTGCTTTGGTCATGATGTTTTATCACACCAACAGAGTAATACCTAAGGTAATAATAGAGTAAGAAAGATGGAGGGGAAGGGAGCAGGAAGCAGCAGCTGTTAGAAATGTTTCTTAGGGGAAAAAGAGCCGGGGTTTGGGATGTTTTCAACTGTAAGGAAGAGCAGATGCATGATTAATCCTAACTCTTCAGGGGCTCTCCACTGACAGTACAGTGGTGTCCAAGTTCCTCAGCTTCAGGGCCCCCCCAAAAAGGCTGTGCCCTCTTTCCAGGATTACGTCCCACTGCTAAGAAATCTTTGTGTTCATCTTCTTAGGATTACAACAGACCTTGAGTTTCTCTTGTCTGCTCATTTTCTCCTCTCCATCAAATGCTTTTCCCCATATGTTCACACATTGTCTTTCTCGCATCCTTCTCCAAACACACTGAAGGCAGGAGAATGTGTGGGCAAGAGCACTAGATGCTGATGTGAGAAGCACATGACTGCAGCATCGCAGAGGAACGAGGAGGGGAATTTTTAGGGGATGGGAAGAAGTACTCCGTGGAGTCCTCTACCAGGTCCAGCGTCAGCCTCTCATGCTGTACAAAATCAAGCAAAGAGTGTGTTATGGGACTTGCCTACCGGGCTTGGCAAGGAGCAAAGTCGAAAGCAGAAGTAAATCTGCAATCATGATAGTTCAAGATGTTGGTAGGCGTCAAGGGAGGAAACAATTATTTTCAGTGCATATGTGTGTTTCTACATGTGTGCATGTATGTGTGGAGGCCAGAGACCAGCTGCAAATCTTGTTCTTCAGGAGACATCTACCTTGTTATTGTGAGAGAATTTCTCTAATTGGCCTGGAGCTTGCCCCATAGGCTAGACTGTCTGGACAGCAAGCCCTGGGGAAGGCGTGTCTCTGCCTTCCTGGTGCTGGGTTTACAAGCACACCACCTCACATGGCTAGTTTTTAATACATGTATTCTAGGGATCAAACTGGGATTCTTTTGTTTGCATGGCCAGCACTTGACTTACTGGGGGGATAGTGTCAGTACGTGGACACTATTCCTGATGCACTTGCATGGAAATGGGAAAAAGAAACTGTGAATGTGGAAAGAGGAGATGCCTAGTTAGAGTGGGCAAGACCAGTGCCACAGGGATCATAAGAATGGCCAGAAACTGGAAGAAGAAAACAAGAGACCGTGCCTGGACTCAAAGCAAATTGAAATGGAGGTTTTTGTTTCGGTAGGAAATGCTTGAAAATATCTTCTAAGAGTGCATGAATTAACTTAACGAAGAAGTAATATTTGAAGATATAAAGAAGAGAGAAGATTAAGAGAAACAATTGTTACTTCTGGAAGGATAGATGGAAGGTGGGATCAGACAAGAAATGTTGTAGTTGGAAACTAAATTCATAGCTATTAAAAAGTTAGTCTCTGAGTGATATGATGTGCACTGTTCTAAATGTCATATATGAACTTGCTGATCTTCATATTGAAGCTGTGAGGTAGGGACCACTATCACCCTCATGTACAAAATGAAAAGAATACAGAACATTAGCTTGTTTGCCCATGGTCCCACAGTAAGCAGTGGAGCTGGTGTTGGAACTAAGAAAATGATTGTTTTCCAGGCAGTGGTGGTGCACGCCTCTAAACCCATCACTCTGGAGGCAGAAGCAGGCAGATGTCTGTGATTTCAAAAGCAGTCTGGTCTACAAAGTGAGTCCAGGACAGCCAGGGCTACATAGAGAAACCCTGCTTCCAAAAAGCAACCCCTTCCCCCCCCCAAAAAAAAAAGAAAAAGAAAGAAAATGATTATTCATTTTTCTACATAAGAATACTTTGGGGGAATACTAGACTAAGATGTAATTACCTACGCAATTTTTTCTTTTAAATTTTCTTTTATTTCTGTGGGTGTTTTGGCTACAAATATGTCTGTGCACCAGATGCATGAAGGTGCCGGAGGATGCATGGTTGGAAGCTTTCCTGTGGGTGTTGGGAATCGAGCCTGGTACTCTGGAAGAGCAGCCAGCAGCGTTAATTCTCTAGCTCCTACATACTTTAAAATATATATATATATATGAATTTTGGAGATTTCTTGTTTTTTTATTCTGCAATGACTAAGAAAAACATGAATGGGACAAGAGGGCTTTTTGTTCTAGGATCCAGGAGGAAAGGACTTCACGGTTTAGTCCCATTTTGTGTGGAGGGGTAAGCTTCCACTACTGTGCCTTAGGAGCAGCCGCGTCAGCCATCAGGACCCACTCTGATCCTACTGTCTGGTGCTGAGTTCAGGAAACAGGGATAGTGATGTAAGGAAAGCTGAAAAGAGGTTGAGAATAAACTCGCTCATGTATACAACGTTGCCGGGATAGGAAGGCAGTCTCTATTTTCTTCTCTCTCTGTGGCACCTTCCTGCACTCAGCTGTATTGAGATTGGGAATTCCAGAGCTTTCAGCCCGGTCCCTGTTTGTATGTTAGGGACGAGATTTTTCCCAACACCGCTAAGTGGCTCTTTGGCACTCGTGACACCCTGTGACTGTAGTTAGCCAGGCCAGTTTCTAAATTGAAACTCAATAGCTGGTAGCTCTGGCACCCACGTGTTTGCTGAGGCTCACCCCAAGACTGTCATTAAAATCCCACCGTCTGGCTTCACAAGGCACGGAGCTTTCCAAAGCACAGCTTCATGTTTGAGCTACGACTGACGAGCTGGCTGCTGGAGCAGAACTCAGGCTGCACGGTTCAAGGTCACATCAGTTAGTGGCAGAGCTGAGATTCAGAACTCGGAGGCCTAGTTCTTTTTAGTGTGGCTTCTGTGGAAAAGGTGCCATCGAGCCCGCTTTGGACGAGTTTGTAAGTGGGATATTAATAGTTGTCTATTGAATTTGTACTGTTATTTCAAAGGGATCTGGAATTTGTTTTAAATTAAGGACAGAGAAGCCAGAACTTGTGATAGTGGAAAGGAACCTAGTTGATGGCTCAATATGATGGCAGGTTAAACTCTCTCTCTCTTTTCTAACTTTAAATTTTTTATTTTATTTATTATTTTTGTTTGTTTGTTTGTTTATTGGGCTCCATTATCAAATCTTCTAAACTAAGTTTAGGTTAAACTTTAAAGGACTTTCCCCCTGAATATTAATATCTTCACAGTACCCATATGGGAAAAAAAAAGCACTACAAAAATGACGAATTAGAAGCTAACAGTAATAACCAGCATTGTAAGAGCTCAGCTTTTAGACACTTGTGATATCAGCAGCTACCTTGCTCTTTAGCCAGTAAGCCCTGACTGATGCCCAGTAGCAATTCTGAGCAATCATATGAAATTTATATTAATATTATTTCCATTTCCTGCATGGAAAAAAGAAGGCCCAGAGACATTAAACATTTCCTCAAGACCACAACAAGGTAGAAAATGATGGTTTACAAATTCTAGCTCCTTTGGATAACCTCAGTGTCTGCTTTGTTGCTATTAAAAATATCTGCTACCCAGACATATGTAGTATCTCATCCAAGGAAAGTTAGCACTCTTTGGGCTTTATATAAGCAACTAACTATACCTAGAGTAGCACATGCTAGTCTAGTAAATCATAACAATTGCTTAAAAAATAATAAAAATACTAATGCATTCCTTTGCATGTTTTTGAGCATACGAGGCTGATTAACCGTATACCGCTTAAGTGTAGCACTTCGTAAGGCCAGTGGAGGCGAGTCTGAAGACAGCAAGTAACACTGTGCAAATTTTGGGAGCAACCACTTTCTGTTTGCTCTGGGCTTTGAGGGGTTGGTGGTCATTGTCCACGGCTTTGAAAAACACGGTGGTCAGAACGTGTTTTCATTATATGGTACGACAGGTCTCTATGAGGCAAGGACAGCGTTCAAGCTAATTGCAGACAGGCTCTGTGACATACTTTCCAGGTGTCCTTAACCACTTTCATCACATGTGCTTACCCACAGTTACTGGGGGATTCTGTTTGTTGTTTGTTTGTTTGTTTTTCTTTGATCTATATCTATATCATCTATCTATCATGATGTTTCACCCGTATTTTCAATGTATTCTTTTTTTTTTTCTAACAAGGCCTTTTACACATCTCACTCTTCCAGGATTTCATTTTCGTCTTCTCCATCCTGTGACCCACCATAGTGTGCCACTGTTGCTTACTTCTATTTTGTGTCTCATGGAGGCTGTTAGGTCATTTTTGTTCTTCGTATTATAGAATCTTTGATTAAGTAACCGTTCAGAAACATTGCACTTTTTAAAGTTGGATTTAAACTGATCTCTTGGGTTAATACTTCTGAGTAAAGCTTTATTTATTTATTTTTTTTAGTGATAAAGCATAATACATATTTTATATACAGGTACAGACAGATATTCTCTATCTGCCAGAGACTGTGAGTTGAAGTCTCGGGGCTGGATTTCCAATTCTAGGGACATGGATTGTGCCTTTTATTCTTCCCTCGGGTTTGGATGAAGCACATCCCTTAGCCTCTTGCACCCTGCTTGCTTAGGTACTTAGGATGCGTGCTTCTGAGGTCTCGCTCATCAGAGAGAGCTTTTATTCTCCCTTTGTGCGTAACTAATAACTTGATTAAATTTTTTAAGTTGGAATTTTTCTCTCCTTACTATTTTGAAGGATCCAATTTTTTTATTTCCAGTCTTGAAAATACAAGAAATCTGAATCTGTTTTCTTTTTTTCTTTCTTTCTTTCTTTCTTTCTTTCTTTCTTTCTTTCTTTTCTTCTTCTTCTTCTTCTTCTTCTTCTTCTTCTTCTTCTTCTTCTTCTTCTTCTTCTTTTTATGAGACAGGGTTTCTCTGTGTAGCCTTGTTTGTTGTGGACTCCCTCTGTAGACCAGGCTGGCCTTGAACTCCCAGAGATCTGCCTGCCTCTGCCTCTCCGAGTGCTGGGATTATAGGCGTGTGTAACTGTGCCCAGCTTCCTTTTCGTTCTTGAACATGTACTTGTATGAAATGTATATTTTTTCTTCTTGAAATTATTAAATGTTCACCATCATCATAATGGCCAGGAATTTCATAAGATGACACAGTGGCACAAGTCAGTCTTCATCTGCTGTGTGGTGTATATTGATCTTTGAAATTGGAAACATGCCATTCACTTCTGAGCTTTTTTTCTTTTTTTAATTATTCATTTGATTTTCTTTTCGTCTTTTTTTCCCTGTCCATTCTCTGTCTCCTGGTCTTTGAAATAATACATTTGTTGTACTGATTTCTATTTTTAAAATTGTTTGATAATTTCCCCTGTATTTAACAGTTTCCTGTTTTTTTTATTTTGATTTCTACAGCATTTAATATTTAGAAAGGTGTCTTAAAAATTCAAGCCATTTTGGATTTTAAAAAATTTTTTAGTACTCTATACTATGAATATAATAGATCTCTCAATATTTCACTTGTATTATTGAGAATAATTTCATATTTTAGTTGAGCTTTATTTCTCTTCTTATGTTTATTTATTTTTTTTTTGCAAAATATCATCCCAAATTGATCATTTTAAATGTTATCTTCTAATACTTGAGGTGTTATATTTTCTATACCTCTTGGAAGAGCCCATTTTAAAAGGTGAAAGAATGGAACCTCTCTCTAGGTGTCAGTGATGTCGTTAATTTTAGTGTACTGAGCAGTTAAATTCCAGGCAAAGGATGGGGTCTTTTTGCATGATAACACATGGGTATATTTTTTTTTCCTCCAGCTGGTTACCTGGAGAAGGTCCAGCATTTGAACTCTGACACCCGGGTTCAGAGTCCATGACTTATTCCTTCCCCTTGTCTCACTTTCAGGTACTTTCATATCAAAACGTGTTCTATTGTGTTGCTTCTCTTATGGCCTAAATGCATATGTTGTGGTTTTCCTTGCTAAAGAGAATGCTTTTAAACGTGTATTTTTTCTACTAAATTTATAATTCATAATTTGTTGTTGTTGCCGTTGATGTTTTAACTGATGTTTTTTTTTTTTTTTAATACACAGAAGAACATCTGGTACCCAGTAGATGAGCTGAAACATAATTGTTGATTCGAGTCAGATCTTGTTAACAGTATCAGGCTTTCTGAACAATATATAATGGGACATAGGATAAGGCCCAAGTTTCATAATTACCTTTCTTGTGCATTTGACAAAAACGAGCATGCTGATAAGACATTCAGCCCCAAAAGTGTTTTCCTGTTCAGGGAACTTTTGGGGACAATCACGTATCTTCTTATAGTTGAGGCTAGGGAATGCGTTTTAGGGAAATCAATCGTAAGTTGACCTGGAGAAGGCATGTTAAAAAAAAAACAAAAAACTGTGCAGTACAGACATGGTGGACTTAGGATCCTTTGTGTACTTGCGCAGGAAGATTGCAGCTTTTTGGATCTTGATTCCAGCATACGATCTGCTGACTGCTCCCAGAGACCTTACCCATCTGTTCCTTTCTGATGACGAGCTCTTTTTAAAGTTAGATTGGAAGGAGTACCCGCCGAGGGCTAGCACACAGCTGCCTCCTTCCCCCTCTCCCCTCTTTCTGCTTCTACCCAACAGTTTACCACTAGATTAGAAATGGGGCTGAGAGCTTGCTGTTGCTGAACTGGCCTCTTCAGGAGAGCCAACTGTCCTACAGGGACTCAGCCATGTGTCTGGTCACGCTATGTAGAAGGTTGCCTCTTGTCATGTGATTGCCTCTTGTCATTCATTGTGACATCTGTACTTCAGCTCTTGGGGAGGCATCTATAGGCTGAGGATTCCCTGAAAAGAGCAAGAGAGAAGCCATGTTGAAAGACGATTTTCCCTACACATTTCAGATTCTGGTAGCAAGATTATCTCACGCCGGCCTTATTTGTCAGTAGATGAGTAAAGAAAAGAGGGTTGTATTTGGAAGAGGAAGGAGAGGAGAGTTTAGTGCCTGGAAATATTTAGACAAAGACAAGCCATTTAATAGTCATGGAGAAAAAAAAATAATGTATTTAGCTTTATGGCTAAATACATTGTATGTTTAGACCAGGAAATACAATTTGTATACATAAAGTTTTTAAAGTTTAATTTAATAAATCCCTGTATAGAACAAGATAATATGCAAAACTAATGAATTTTGAAAAATTATGCACCATAACAGTATTACTCTATTTTAATTTAACATTTAAAAACAATTGTCATTGCACACCTATTTTATATGTCCTTTGGAAAGAAAAAGGAAAAAACTTATCCGTGAGTGTACCTTCAGAAGACAGGCCCTATGAGGATTTGGCATATTTTATTTTAACCTTTTCTCTGGATGATTTTTGGTTTTGCATAGCAGTCGTAAGATGTTTTGATGGATTTTTAGTGCATATCTTTCCTCTTTGGTTGGAGTCGACTGTGGTTGTATTCTGATAATGCATGCCTGTGATGGGTTCTTTTCTTGTCACGAGGCTGGGAAAGCAATGCCTTAGTTCTTGGCTTGAATAAAATCTCTATGATGCTTTTAACATGAAACACTGTTGAGATTAGAAAGCACATAATCCTCAGAGGAAAGGAGGATTCACAAGCATTTAAAAAATATCGTATCTGGAAAAAAAAATAATCAGAAGCACAAAAATGGCTTGGGGGATATGTAAGACACAGATAATACTTTAAGGTTCCTCAACTGGGGAAGAATCTCTCTCTTTCTCTCAGTGGTTGTTGGACACATCGTTGATGTGTGCTAATAATTATTAAATGTGAAGTCATTGTTATATGCAAAGTGAGGATTTCCATGTCAAAAGAAGAGTCACTATACCCAGAGGCAAGAAAAAAAAACTGTACCAAAGCCGCTGCTGAACCCTGCTTGGAAATTCCATCCAGTTTTGCCCATGTCATCTAGGAAAGACCTCTCCAATCACTATCCCCAACAAAATGATGCTATTAGACCATGCAGTTGTCATGAAGTCCTTTATATCCTGACTGACTGTGACTCAATGAATTTATGATACTGGATCACAAAACCTTGTGGGAGAAAAATCCCCCATTTCCCACATCCTGTCAATTTCTACATTTAATACATTTTTTCTTCTGTTAAAGTCAGAGGTCAACAAATGAGGGCTGTATAGAGCTTTATTGTGATATACTTATGCTCATTAGTCTATGTACTGTTGCTTTGGTACCAGAAAGCCAAGTTATGCAGTTCCAATAACTGTTATGATCTACAAAAATCTGTTCTGTCTGTTCCTTCAATAGAAAAGGATTTTTAACCCAAAATTAAATGGATGGCTTGCAAACCCCTTGCCATCACAATTACTTTCTCGTTCCAGCATTGGCCTTCAATCTTTTCACATCTGGAGAATCCAAAAGCCTCTAAACTTAGCTTTTTTCTTTTTTTTTACTTCAGTTTTCTATTCAGCAGATGTGGTATCCATAGAGATAGGGTCAGTTTTTAAGTCTTGTAACACCAGACTTTTTTTTTTCCATTTCAAACCCTGCAGAGGCACCTAGCTCTGCTATTGATAAAAAATCAGGTCCTTATCCAATACAGAAGATGAGACAACTGCCATTCTGTGCCAACATTTGAAGACACTTTGGCCCCAAGAATCGAGATTTTGTATAATGTAATGACTTTGTATATGGATTCTAAGGCTCAGGAAGTATACTCAAACCTACAAGGCTCAGGTGGGAAGAAGCTAGCTGTTGGCTTTCCTTCCTTAGATTTCTTCCTTAGATCCAGGCTTTAAAAGGCTTGATCAGAGTTTCTCATTGTATCTTGTGGAATATGCAGTGCTGATGGGATTTCTTTTCTCCTAAGCTCTCTCCTTGCCTTCAAGCGGCCTTTTGTTCTGTGCTATGTGCATTCCTGGTGTTTCTTTCTTTCTTTCTTTCTTTCTTTCTTTTTTTTTTTTTTTTAGGAAGCCACCTGCCTTATTGGATTAGTGATCCACACTTAGGACCTCATTTAACATTAGTTAACTCTTTTAAGACTTCATGTCCAACATGTTTCTGATGGGTGCCAGGGCATCAGTTGGTTAGGGACCAAGTGCAGTGCCTAACATGGATCACTTGATCCTCTGATGAAAGCTAGTGTTCCTTTGCCCAGATGAATGTAGCGATATGCATTGACAGGAAAGAATATGTGATCATATGTTTGCAGGCTTTAAAATTCTCTGTTTAACAGAGATATCAACAGTAGCCTTGTAGCAGAAGTCAAATACCATAAGGAAGAAGAGATGAAGAGATGAGCACTTGAAAGAAAATGGGCACATCATTCATTCATCCACTCTTCCTTTCAATAATTGTTCACTAGTGCTGTTCAGGAGCCAAGAACGAGTTAGGGTTATAGCACTGCAAGAACCCTGCTCATACAACTCAGGGCTTTTGAAATGGGGAACAGACAGAAAACAAGCATGTATGTCATTAACTGGAGAAATTCCCCAAGGGTTGTGTAGATAACTTAAAAGGCTGAAAGAGTTAGGGCACTGTCAAGAATGCCCTGTTATGGTGCTGGTGTTGAAGAGGATGTATGAGTGACTGGAAGTCAGGTGTGCAAGTGGAAGCATAGGGTTCATTCCTGAGAAAAGGGATTTTGCAGTTTAGTTTAAGGTTGCGCAGAAGAGCCCCTTCCTCTTGGGACAGTATGCTGGTATGGTAAGACTTTGAATTTGCTGTGGTTAGCCATCCGAAGATCATTTTCTTCGAGTCAGGTGTTTTCCCGTGTGATTATCTCGGAAACTCTGAGGTCCTGTGTTCCAAGTCTACTGTCATTTCAAACATGGGTGCCTCTAAGTTCATTGACTACCTATCAGATATTGGTAAATGTTGGCTTAAGCCTTGGCTAGAGCAACCATTGCTTCTGAAGATGGAGAATTGGAGGCAACAAGCTGTATGGCAGATGAAGAAACAAAAATGTCATCAGGCATACTGGTCCCAGAAATAGTGTGGGGTCTGCTCCAGAAGGGTCTAGGGGGGCACCAGACTTCAACTGGTCAGGCTGATGTAGAGGAATTTTAATTCAGAATACAGCTGCTCTGAAAAGAGATCACACCCAAAGAGCTTCTAGGTCTGTGTGATCTGGCTGGAATACAGACACACCTCCAGTCAGGGGAGTTGATTTCATGGCTGTTCAGTTCATGGATTCCACAGGCAGTGTTACCAAGAGAGTTTTACAAAGAGAGGTTGAAGAGAGAACAACCTATACACAGAAAAAAGAAAAAGAAAGAAAGAAAGAAAGAAAGAAAGAAAGAAAGAAAGAAAGAAAGAAAAAAGCCACAGAATGAGAATGAGCCTGAAGATTAGAACAGATAGTTAGAGTTAGTTTGAGGTCAAGCAGAGCAATTCAGTGAGAAACTGAGAGAATCCAGCTTGGAGAGGGGTTTGAGCCAAGACAGCTGAGTTGCGACTGCCAGTCAGAGTTAGAGCTAGAACGGGTGGGCTTATTCAGTAGTAAGTCCCAGAGGCTGAAAACACTTTAAGCCTAAATAGATTGCATGGTAGCTAGAAGCTTCCAGGATGAAGGAGAGAAACCTGTTCCTTAGGATCTCAAGTGTGGGATCAGAACGGTCTAGTGAGAGAACAGGGGATGTTAATTCACTAGAAGAGCAACCACCTAGTGCAGGAGCGTAATTGCTACCAGATGAAAAAGATCCCGTGAACAGACTCTGGGAGGAGCTATATAAATGAGCCCAGAACTGGCGTCGGGGGCATTGAAGGCCTGGGATAAATTAGGCTGTTCATCACTGCCCTTCAAGACGCTCCTAGAGAAAACCGCTTGAAGGAAGGCTTCAGAGCTCCGGCTCCTGCTGAGGCTCTGGGGTCTGGTTACCCTCAGTCCAGTGAAAGAAATCCTGGTGAGTGAAAGCTTTCATGGGACATGCCCCTTGGGCTAGTATGCAGATATAAGTGAGTATATACCATTTAACTCTTTGTGCTTCTGGGTTAACTCACTCATTATGATCATTTCTAGTTCAATCCATTTGTCCACAAATTTTGGGAATTCCTTGTTTTTAATAGCTGAGTAGTATTCCATAGTGTAAATGTACCACAGTTTCTTTATCCATTCTTCTACTGAGGGACACTTAGGCTGTTTCCATGTTCTGGCTATTATGAATAAGGCTGCTATGAACATGGTTGAGCAAATTTTCTTGTTGTGTGCTGGAGCATCTTCTGGGTATATTCCAAGGAGTGGAATAGCTGGGTCTTGCGGAAGCCCTATTCCCAGTTTTCTGAGATAGCACCAGATAGATTTCCAAAGTGGCTGTACTAGGTTGCATTCCCACCAACAATGAAGGAGTGTTTCTCTCTCTCCACATCCTCTCCAGCATGTGGTGTCGCTTGAATTTTTTGTCTTAGCCATTCTGATGGGTGTAAGATGGAATCTCAGAGGAGGACATCCTATTGGGACTCTAGATGAGAGAAGCATGGGGCAATGGCAAAGTTGAAGGATCCAGAGGATCCTAGAAACCTACAAGAAGAAAATTATGATAGGCAGATTTGGGCCCAGGGGTCCCGCTCAAACTATGGCACCAACCCAGGACAATACAGGCCGTAAACTTCAAACCTCTACCTAGATCTAGCCAATGGACAGGACATTCTCCACAGTTGAGTGGAGAGTGGGGCCTAACTTTCACACATACTCTGGTGCCTCATATTTGACCATGTCCCTGGATGGGGAGACCTGGTGGCACTCAGAGGAAGGATAGCAGGCTACCAAGAAGAGACCTGATACCCCATGAGCATATACAGGGGGAGGAGGTCCCCCTCAGTCACAGTCATAGAGGAGGGGAGTAAGGGGAAAATGGGAGGGAGGGAGGAATGGGGAGGATACAAGGGAGGGGATAACCATTGAGATGTAATATGAATAAATTAATAAAATAAAATTAAAAAAAAAAAAAAAGAAATCCTGTGGCTCCTGACCAGAGAATTGTTCCTCGGGACTGATATCCTTCAGGTTTTGTTATTGTGTCAATTAATCCTCATTTCCTACTGTTTTGGTTAACCGGGTTATAATTGACGTAGGTTCAGTCAATAAGTTGTTAGTAAAATATTTTGGTTAAAAAAATTGAGTCTACACCAGGACTAGGCCTAAGTTAGCATACAGAAGGCAGCAAGCTTCCAAGACAACCATTAGGCGAATCAAGGATACTTTCAAGGCTGAGAAGACTAATAGAAGCTGAGTCCAAAGTCCACTGGCTTTGGGATAAAGAGGAAAATCCTACCAGGCTTTCCATTCTTCTTTTGAATGTGTCATGGTCCCTCTACTTTCATTAGTTTTGCAACGATGATTCCATCCACTTGCTGGAGCTTGTCTGCATCGATTCTGGCATGTTCTCAGACAGAATTTTCTGGGCCCTAGACTAGATAGGGTTTTCTTTTCCTTCCCAGGTTCTTCTGCCATCGTATACAAACCTAGTAGTGCTATATGCACCTTTATAAGCTATAGCTCATGAAAGCATTTCTAGTGTTGTTTTGTTTGCATGACTGCCTTCTATGCTAGATTCCTATCTGCTACAAGCACCAATCACATCAGATATACTCACTGGTATGTATATCTACATTAGCTAGGAAAATCCCTGATGCATAGAAAGTGCATTGAAAGAAAGGAACGGAAGGAACAGTAGCTTGCCAGGCGGAGAGAGAAAAGAAAAACAGAGTGGAAGGAGGCAAAAGAGAGTTACAGTCAAGAGAAGGAGTGCGGGAGATCATAGACAGACAGGGGTAAAGACAGTGAGAAAATAGAGTTTCACACACTAAGGGAAAAGTGTGGAGGTTGGTGATCAGCAAAAATGCCTCATGCCCCAGAACATTAGGGTGGCTGAAGGTTAATAGCTTTCATGGGGTCAGCCATTAAGGAGTGTTTAGTGGAGTCAACACAGGAGGAAGAGATTACAATGGATCAAGACCTAGGTGAGGTGGGCATTGGATACACTCTTGGGAGTGAAAGGGTGGAGTGCTAATCAGTCTTGGTTCTGTGTTTGGACCACTGGTTTAGAGACTATGTCTGGCACATGCCGTCTGTGAACTGGAAAGTTACTTAATTTGTCTCAGTTTGCTCATCTATAAAATGGGATCCCAGTGTGTTTACTTCATAGAATTTAAATTGTTATGTGTATTAGCTACTGCTGTGTAAAATCTTATTGAGTCTGGTTAGCTTTTTTCCCCATTATGATCTTGTGGTTATTTGGATGTTTGGCTTTTCCAAGGGAGACATGAACAAATATACAAATGTCTATATTAATCCAAATGGGACTCCATTAAGTGTCTAGAAACAAAGAATGATGCCACCAAGTCTGTTTTGGAAACCATTGAGTTTATTGTGATCACGTGAACAAGAATGGGTATTTTAGGCAGCAGCTGAACCACCAAAAAGAATAATAATAAAAGCCTACTCATTATGGGTGTCAACTCAAAAGCTACATCTCTATAGTGTTCCCTGCACAACCTATAGGCAGCCGTTGCTTACTGTTTAGGTAAGCCTGGGCAGGGCCCCTGTGAGTCTTAAGTTTCTCCTTGAACCTCTTTCCTTCCCCTAGAAGGGAATGTTTCTATTCAGCAGGAGTAGCTACATAGCCCTGGGCTAGCCTCCAGGCTTCTGGTTGGGATTAGTTTTGCTTCGTGTGCTACATTCTGAGGCCAGCATCCCTTGAGCATGGTCTTCCTTGGCCTCTCACAAGTGCCTAAGACACTTTATTTATGGTCTCGACTTTCATCCTGTTTACCTTCAGCCATTGGCCAGATTAACACCCATGGCCAGGGCCAATGTTGTTATAGAAGACCCATAAATTCCATCTACTATAGCATGAGAAGCATTTGGAGTAATGCCCATGTACATCTGTTTCCACCCTAACCCATAGTGATATACTTTAAATGACAGTGGAAGGATAAGAAGGAGCAGTTTGCTCAGGAGTGGATAGGGATGCTAAGGGACATTATCTTATGGGGCAAGAGGTGATGTTAATAGACTTAAGGGACATAGCCAGCTGACTGGTTAAAGATGCAGAGTAGAGCCAAAGATGAGGACTGCGATAGAATAAGAACAAGGACTCTTAAAAGTTGCATGTCCCTTTCATGGCTTTTCATAGCAGCAGCAGCAACAGCAGCAATATCATTAACCATGGAAGCAAATGGTTAAGTTGCTAGAGTTTTTTGGAAATGAGCTGTGTGTTCTTAACTCCCCCTCCCCATGCCTCCATTCTTAAGGAACAAGCTAAGTAGTAACAGTTGGTGTTTACAATGTTGTAATGGCCATCATATTGAAAAGTGACTGGTTGCATCTTTAGAAATAATTTACACCACCATAAAGTAAATTGCTAATCTCCTAGAGTGGATTCTTTAGACTTTTGCTGTTTGCTTTTTTTATATCAGCCAAGAAGACATAGACCAATGAGACAACTGCTAGAACATTTTAGAAACATCATCTGATTTGAAAAACTAAGTGAGAATATAAATCTTTCTTAAACACACCATCATACCCTCTGCTGTTTCCTGGTGGCTTGGTTTCTTTGGTTATCCTGTAGCTCAGTGTGCAGCTGTATGTGTCCACAGGTTGCATACTCAGAGCTCAGGAGTCCGACTGATGGGTGGGAGGGTAAGGGCTACGGGATGCATGTTAACCAGCATCCATTTGCTTCCCTGATGGACTCAGAATACAAAGGGGCACAGTTATTGATGCTCCTTAAAATGAAAGCGTGAGGTTTTGGAAGCCTAGTTTTATGTCTTGGAGAACTACCCTCCAAGTAATGCAGTTGCATGTGAGGAATTGACATCTGGAACACAGTAGGGGAGGTTTGTTATGATTTTATAGTGGAAACAGAGATCTAGCCCAGGGCCTGCTCATGTTCAGCACATGTCCTACCACCAAGCTATACCGTTCAGCTGTAAGCAATGGAATTCTAATATGCATTCTTTATCTTGAAGGGTGCTCACATTGTATCATATTGAACTTGAATATTGTCACTGTGTTTATTCATGCATATTACTGAAACAACATGAATTAAGTTTCCCCCCCCCACACACACACACTTGCAATATTTAATGACTACATAATTGTTCAGGGAGAATGGATTCCGCATTTCTTATGCTAGTGCCCAGGGCCCTACTTGCTCTAAGTAATGGCATCTATATTATTCTTCTGTCAGATTTCCATTACCCATCTCTCAAACTAGAGATAAGCCAGAACCTTGTGCATTCTAGATAAGTTTGTTGATTATTTTGTCAACTTAACATAAACTGGGGTCATTTGGGAAGAGAAAACCTCCATTGAGGAATTGATTTCATCAGATTGGCATACTTGTGGGTCATTTTCTTGATTAATGATTGACGTGGGAGACCCCAGACCATTGTGGGGAGTGCCACCTCTGGATGGGGGGGGTGCCGTTGCATGAAAAAGCAGTCTAAATAAGTCATGAGGAACAGACCAGTTAGCAGTGGTATCTGCTTCACTTTGTACCTTGTGTCTTGGCTTTTCTCAGTAATGGACCATAAATTATAAGCCACATAAACCCTTCCCTCTCAAAATTGCTTTTGATCAGTGTTTTCTCACTGTAACAAACAAGCAAACTATTACATACGTATGCCATCGTAAGCTCCCTACCCCACTCCCTCCATGATTGACTTCTTTATTTTACATCCACCCTCTTTCTTCCTGACTGTTCTGGAACTCACTGTGTAGAAGGGGCAGGCCTTGAACTATCAGACATCCACCTGCTTTTACCCCCCAATTGCTGGGAGTAAAAACATGTGCCACCATACCTGACTTTCCCGCTATAATTTCTATTAATGTACTTTAGATTCCAAGTGACCCGCTTCTCCCTGCAAATGTCCCCTCCCCAGCCTCCTTTTATACTGGCTCTTCTTTTTTGTGGCTTCCTACCGTATATACGTGGAAACCTGATTGTATCTTCAGATTAATCTGAAATACTGGTTCTTGTGTTTGTTTGTTTTTTTTTCTTAGTGTTATTGGGTTTTTTGTTTGTTATTTTTGTTTTGGGGTTTTGGTTTGGTTTAGTCTTTTGTTTTATTTTTGTTTTTTGTTTATTTGTTTGTGTTGTGGCTTAGAAATAATCGTGACACTTCTCAATTTTCCATGCTATCATCATTAGCTTTTCTGTAGTCCTTATTCCTATTGTTACCCTCTTTTTAGCTCTGCCACCCACAGTGTATCTATTGGTTGGCTTGCTTCCCACCCTCCCCCCCAGACAGCATAGCAGTACTCAGACTATTGCTCTTCCAAGGCACTTTCCAAGTGAAAACACGTAAGAGTTTCTATTGTGTTTTTATTTTTTCTTAGAAAGCTTAAAACTCATATGCATAGAAGAGACACTCAACATTTCTAGTCTGACTTCATAAAAGACCCAGTTAATCCTTAAAACATGCAGGAAAGGTGACTTGAGAATCACAGCAGGCCCCCCTGTAGCCTGCTGGTGAGTAGAAGACTCACAGAGCAGATTACTATTCATTTTGCATATGGCAATTACAGCTGCGGCCCATGTTGCTGTCCTGTCTGGATAGGGTTTGGGGGAGCTGCTGTTTCAGGAGACTTGAGCTCTACCTGAGCTGATTTATCTGTGATTTCCAATTTGTCTCTTTCCCTTCAGAGATAATCTTGGGTCTCTAAAAGCTTGTAACAAGGAAATAACTGTGATTTGTGACAGGAGCAACCAGGTTGGGGAATAGATTATTCAAAAACCTGACAGTTGTCTGAAGTAACTAAACAGGAAGTCAGTTGCATCTACAAAGCTATGTCTGAAATGTGAATGAAAGAATAATAAGGCTAGTTACAGAGCCTGTTTACTTTAAAAGGCCTGGATGTTTTATAACATCCCTTGTTAAGGCATGTTAAGAAGAGAAGCTCTCTTCTCTTATCTCTAAGGTGTAGATATGAATGTCAAAATGATTTGAAACAACTCTAAAAACATAATCTTCTAAGATCATTTCTGACCTCATTCTTTCCCTTCACGACTGTCAAAGTTAACGCTTACAGAGTGAACACATTGATTGTAAGACAGAGAAGACACTGGCGATCCTTAAGTTTGGGCAGGCCACTAGCTCCCTGCAATGATGAAGATGGTTGGTAATGTGCACCGTGCAAGTACAGCAGCCACAGGCACAAGGCACTATGGAAGGAAGGAATTGTAAATAGGGTTGAAATGAAACAGAGGCAATTGCTAACTGTTGTCATGGTTCTGGTTTCCTTTCTCCCGTTGACTAGCTCCTGGTGCCCTGGTTCTTTGGTGCTGCCTCCTCTGAATAGCCCTCTCAGCACTAAATATGGCAAGTCCTCCATACATGTAACTTATGCACTGCTTGCTTTCCCCTTCCTAAAGTACCAGGTTCTAGCATATAAAGAGTTCCTATTCTAGGCTCCCATTTAGTTTTTTAATTAATTATCTGAGTTTGATATTGGAGTCACCTTGCCAATAGAACCTATATGAGATATATGGATACTGTTTTCTCATTACTTATAACCCCATTCCTTGACTCCCAGAAATATATGTGTGTGTGTGAAACTGTTCTTTTCCCCTTCTTGCTTCTCAGCTGGATTTCACTTCGATTTTTATTTTTCACTTATGAATGCCCTTTACAAACAAATGGTAAATATCTTTATTTAAGTGTCAATAAAATTGCTAATTCCCAACGCTACCTCATCATGTGAGGAGGGTGACGGAATAAAGATAGTGTATAGACATGAATTCATGTTTGATATCAGCTGCTTCATTAATATCTTGTCTTACCAACACAATAACAATGCAATGGTAAAAAGTAAGATAATATTACAATTACTGTTGCATAGAAAACATGCTAGAACTTGTCTCTATGAGAATGCATGTATTACAAACAGTAGCAGAGTTTATATTCTACTCATTGCTGTGCTGAATAAAGGAGTTGGATAAGTGTGTCAAGTGGATAAGTGTGTCAAAGCCACTTTGTAACTCTATATTTAGAGCACATTTAGTACCTTTATTGTCTTTTATTAACATTAGAAGTCAGTCCACATGCAATAAGAAACATGTATTGAATGTTAATTTTTCAATATTCACAATATTTTATAATTTTATAGACAACAAAACCCACAACATTTTTTGTGTAATTTTATTTTTTTATTAATTTATTCTTGTTACATCTCAATGGTTATCCCATGCCTTGTATCCTCCCATTCTTCCCTCCCTCCCATTTTCCTTCCCCTTACTCCCCTCCCCTATGACTGTGCCTGAGGGAGACTTCCTCCCCCTTTATATGCTCAAACTATGGCACCAGCCAAGGGCAATATAGGCCATAAACTTCAAACCCCTACCCAGATCTAGCCAATGAATAGGACATTCTCCACAGTTGAGTGGAGAGTGGGGTATGACTTTCATACATACTCTGGTACCTCATATTTGACCATGTCCCCTGGAGGAGGAGACCTGGTGGCACTGAGATGAAGGATAGCAGGCTATCAAGAAGAGACTTGATACCCCCAACATTTTGACTCCCACAACAATGACTTTTATACTTTCTCCTTAAACAGACCTTACTTCCCCTGCTCTACTGTTTAGTCTACTCATTAAATCTTTATTTTGGTTATTATATTTCTTTACTTCTCACATTTTAATTTGCTCTTTATGTCATCCCCCTTTTAAAAAACAGCTGTTTTCTACTCCTTCACTGACACTTTCTGTTTTTCCATTTGTGTTGAGAGTAGCTTCCCACTGAGGCATTTTCAGAATGGCTGCTCAAAATACTTATCCAATACTTTCACAGCTCTGTAATCTTGAAGATGACATCTAATAATCATCCTTTTTTATTCTGTTTGAGATCCTGCTGATTCTTGGCCATAGGCAGTTTTGTTTTAATTGAAAGTGGATATTGTTATTTCATGTCATGAGACTCTGAACCTCACTTAGATTATCTGTTTTTATTAGCCTCCTTTAACCTGACTCTGGACAAGGAAAATAATGGGAACAAGGTAGCTACTACAAGGTGGCACTAGAATGTAGACTTCCCATCTTGATGTCATTTGGTACCTGAAGGTAGAGCTCTTCGTGGCAACAGGAGGCTTCTTCTTGACACTATGGGAATAAGGAAACTCAGATCTGGCCTGGTGGCAGGTCAAGTTCACCCTTAATATAACCTCTTTTTTTTTTTAAAGATTTATTTATTATGCATACAGTGCTCTTTTTACATGTACACCTGCAGACCTAAAGATGTCATCAGATCACATTATAGATGGTTGTGAGCCACCATGTGGTTATTGGGAATTGAACTCAGGACCTTTGGAAGAGCAGACAGTGCTCATAACCTCTGAGCCATCTCTCCAGCCCCCTTAATATATCCTCTTAACTGACACTTTATAGGTAAGAGCACAGCTTCGTTACCAGTTCACAGACCTGAACGTTGCCCCTTGTGCTTGCCCTCCTGTGAAAACAACCATCTTCGTATGTTGGGGTAACTTGCTTCAGCCGAGACATGGTGGAATTCACTCTCCCTAGCTTTTGCTAGGATGGATAGGAGGATGGAGAGTTACATTGTTTTCTCTCATGCCAGAGTGGAAGAGTTAAGGCTAAAAAGTTTTCATCTTCCTTGGTTCTCTCTTTCCTCGTCTTTTGGCTGCTGAGCTTTGGTTATGTCTTCTTGCCTGGGCTCCTTCAGCGCTGAGTCTTGTATTTGAGAGGGAAATACAACTCAAGGACCTCATATCCATAACATGTCTTTAGTTGGAAAGTCTTTATATGGACTGCTTTATCTCTCCTCTTCAGTCTTATGTTATCATATTTGTAGTGTTCAGAAGTTTGGGCTTTATTTTATGAGATAACTTTAACAACAACAATAGCAGCAATAGCAAAGCAGAGCAGACCACCTATGATGGAGTATCATTTCATAAGTCAATAATACATTTTAATTGAACTAATTTGGTCTTATCTGTCATCTACCTACCATCTAGTTATCTATCCATCCATCATCTATCTACTGATGGTTCACAGAATAAAATATGTTTCTGGGTCATTGTTAAAAGCACTTTGACTTGAGATGTATGTAGATCCCTTCTATTTCCACATCCCTTCTTGAATGATTTAGACACCTCAGCATCCATCTACCATTGGGTCTGTTTCACAATTGAAAATATTTAGTATGGGTGTACCTCGGGGCTAAATGTTATTTTAATATCTACCACATTTAGATTGTCTAGTCCAAATAGGCTTGGTATAATGGGTGAATATTTGATGTACTCATTACAGTTAGGTAGTCTTTAAAGAATAGCATTGCTTATAAAATATATTCAACAAAGATGAAACTGTCTCTATAGACAAACAGAACAGCCCAAGTATGTATAATGTGCTTCAGAAGGGCACTGTCATCACACAGCTGCATGTGGTATGAACATCTGGCTAGGATGAACAGTGATCTTGGCCCAGCTCCAAAAGCCACATCATTGTTGCCAGGGCTACCATTGGATACATGGGTAATATCTTAGTTAGAGTTTAATATTGCTGTGATAAAACTCCATGACCAAAACAACTTAGGAAGGTTAAGTGTTTATTTGGCTTATACTGGCACATCGTAGTCCATCAGTGAAGCAAGTCAGGATAGAAACTCAAACATGGCAGGAAACTGAAGGCAGGAGTTGATGCAAAGGAGGGGTGCTGCTTACTGGCTTGCTCATCATGGATTGCTCAGGCTGATTTCTTATAGAATGTAGGACTACCATACCATTCCTGAGACAGAACCACCTACAGTGGGCCACCCCGCCTCCCCAATCCCTCATTTAAAAATGATCTTTAGGCATGACTACAGCCTAATCTTTGAATTGAGGCTTCCTTCTCTCCAACACTCTTGCTTCTGTCAAGTTGAAATAAAATTGGCCGGCATAGGTGAGGACAATTGGTATATTTTGTGAGTCTTTATGCTATTCCTTCTCTTTTGTTTTCATTGAGGGAATATCTTCTTTTTTATTGGTCTTCGCTTTCATGGAATAAAAGCCCCACCTATTACTGGTTATTTAAATGCCCAGAGGATGAATACATCCATTGTATTGTGCTGCTGCCTTACTTCTGGTCATCTTGTTTCTTAGCACACTGTTCTAGTACAGAAAAAAAAAAAAAAAGAGTGCTTACAGATTTGAAGCTTCAGCATGTGTGTGGTAAGCCAGATTTAGCTCATTCGGGGGGGGAGGGGTAGTATTGAAAAATCATATTCTGGTTCCTCATATCCTGACCCAAGTGATTAAAATTAGAAACACTTTGAATTACCTGGAGGTGGGGAAGTATGCAATTAATTAGAATGTAGCCTGCAAAGACTGCTGTGCTGTAACTGTGGTTATAGGAATTGAGTTTTTATATCCAGCATTGTTCAGGTTACAGGTATACTCTACCGTAAAGAAGAGTCAACATTTTTGATAAGGGAAGGGTAGTGAATATTTCAGTCTTTAAGACACCGGGTCTCTGTTACAGCTACTCATTTCTGCAATTGTAACACAGAAGCAGATGAATGACATATAAATAAATGAGCATGGCTATGGCTCAGAAAAAGTTTATTTATGGGGATTCAAATTTGAATTTTGTACCACTCTCATGTGTTAAAAAAATCTCCATTTCATCTTTCCCAAAATTTTTGATTTAGTATTTTATGTATGGATAGTTTTTTTAACCTGTGTGTATACATGTATAGTACATCAGAAAAGTGTTTGGTCCTCTGGGACTGGAGTCAACAGTAAGATGTGAACCAGTGTGTGGAATGTTGGGAATTAAACTAGGGTCCTCTGCAAGAGCAGCAATTGCTCTTAGTAGCTGAGCCATCACTGTAGCTCCTACAATCATTTTAAAATCTGAATTATTCTGTGGTCACTGGCCACACAGAAGCAGGCTAGGCTAGACCTGAATGGAGCACCTTGATTTGCTTGTCCCTGTTGTGGTAGATGCCTACTGGGTAGATTCCTTTGCCCAAAGGGATACTATGATCTCCATTAATCAAACAAAGGCATCTTTGCTCCTTTGACAGAGTCATGATATATGGTAGCCTTGATATATTTTCATGTTTAACCCTCAGTATTTAGGTATCTATGAGCATATACCTGCAGATTTGTGAAAAAAAAATCCCATGAATTATCTATGAACTATTGTTGGTGAAACAACATCACAAAGAAGTACTGGTTTTGTTCTCACTTTTTCCACAGTGGATCCTGAGTCTATATCTCTGATAACTTGTTTTTGTTGTTGTTGTTGTTAACTATATTCTTCATATATTTCTTTTTCACTACTACTGTACTTGTCTAGCTTCTTATTCATAATAAGAGTAAAACCTGGACCAGAATATTTTCTTAAGGCCAGTTTTACCTTTTTATTCTCTCCTTTAATAAGAGCTAAGTATCTGTTGTTGGTTAAAACTGGGTAATACATTTTACAAGTCTTATAAAAACTGCGGAAGATTTGACTCACAGTGACATAATAAGCAGGTGATTGTTTTTCTCATGTGCTATGAAGACCAGTGGTTAGCCATTAAGAGCAAGTTTGAGTCCTTCAGAGATGTTCAAACCAACATGACTATTTGTCTCTTGACCGTCTCTCACGTTTGTAGCCCCATGGTCACAAATGTCTGTAGCCATACTAGACTTCCCTTGCACTCAAGAGAAAGAGAAGAGGGGAAAGTGTTATCACAATATGCTCTACTTTATCAGTTCCAGTGTTTTCCCCTTTCCTTAAACTCCTGCTTGTATGCTCTGTGCTAGCATCCGCCCACAGCTTCAAGGGTGGCTGGGACATTGAAGAAGACTTTGAAGCTATATCATTGGGTTGGACAAAAGGGAGAAGGACTGGAAATGTGTCTGTAGTCCAAAGAGAAAAATAAACTGTGTGATAATAGGACTGTTTCTGCTAGAAATTCTCTCCTGAGTTTCAGTCCAGAATGACTGATCCACAGTTATTACTTAAACTAGCCTTTGGAGAGTATTTGTTTTGTGTGTCTCCTATGAGAGGGGTGTGACAGAAGGCCTGTTTCTTCAGGGTCTTCCTCTCCAGCTAGAGACATGCACATGCAATTTTAATCAGGCCACCTCAACTCTAGAAGCTAAGCATGGGGATTGTAATATCTGTATATCCAAGATCATTCATTCACTTAAACAACATTTACTGGGTTCAGCTGTGTACAACTATTTGGACTTTTTTGGAACAAAAAATGAACAATAACATCTCCATTCTGCTGATGATAAGCAAACATATCAAAATAGCTCTGTAGTTTAGTCATTTTTGTGAATTGAACAGGTAGTTTGGAAGCAACCTTTAATTGCTGTTCTGAAAAAAATACACAAGTTATTCAGAAGCCAAGCCCAGTGAGTAGGATTGAATCAAAATCATTCCATTACATCTAACCTTTTCCTTAAACAATGACTGGGAAGCTATTGTTAGATTAGTTATTCAGCCAAGCACTGGGTGTGTAAAGTTCAATGCAATGTAGCCAGTTTCTCCTGGGAACTATTGGTAGTCTATGCAAGCATGTTATAAATATTTGCAATGCTTAGCACATATACACAGAGACACATTCTGATCTTTTAATAAGAAAAAATGTGAATCGTCAGCAATGTTTTGGTAAATACACTGAGAACAAGCTCAGTTAAAGCTTCCTAGTGGAAAGAAGACAACATTAATACTGTGTGAAGGGGTTATCCATGCGAATAATGTAAGAGAAGAGAATACAGTTTAGAGACCAGTCCAGCAAAGGTGGGGAAGCACACAGCATCTCAGGCAGCTGTAGTGGAGCTATTACTAAGCCATTTCACCCTGAGGTTTTATGTGGAATGTTTCTTCGATGTCTCTGTTTAAGAGGAAGATTTGTCATAATAAAATCTATAAACAAAGCTCCAGTTTTTACTTCATGGAGATGTCAGGAGTTTGGAGGATTGGGAAGTTGCATGGCTTTTTTTTTTTTTTTTTTTTTAGCAAAGTAGACTCTAAGTCAATGTAGTGATGTGGTACATACTGTGTACTTCTTAGATCTATGTATATATATACCTATATCTGTCCATCATCTATCTATAACTATACTATCTACTATATCACCTATATCCATATCTATATGTTATTATCATTCATTACATATCATCATGAGGAGACAAAATGAGCCTAGCACTTCCTTGTTTAATACTATCACGTAAGTCACATCAAAATAGTGCATTCAGGCAAGTTTTGTTCTAAGTCCTCATATGATTTTGTCTTTTTACTCCTTCTTTGTTTCCTGAGATGAGATTACAGTTTGTTGTTCAGGCTGACTATGTAGCTGAGGCCTCAAACTCATGAGAATTCTCTGCCTCAGTCTTCCAAGTGCCAACATGTCAGATGTGAGTCACAACACAGAGGTGCGTTTGTCCTTTTGTGACAGTCTTATTTCGTTTAGCATAATTTCCTCAGTGTTCACCCTTGTTATTTAATCTATCAAGAGTTTGTGTTTAAGGCTAACTTATAATTGCTTTGTATTTGCCACACTTTTTTCCAGTCCTTCTTCTATCTATGAACATTTAGAGCGTTTTACTTCTTTATTTACCAATATCACTCTTTTTGTCATTCTCCAGTATCAACCCAGAATTCACTAATTTCCCGCTCTCTGCTCACGCTACTCTATCTTCAGCAGCTTTGTCCCCTTGTTTAGGAAGCTCACCTACTACCATACGTGTCAGCCTGAGCCTCAGCTATCATCCTTTCATTTCACTGCCTCATACAGCTGTTCTCTGGAGCTCAATGCCCAAGAAGTATAGATCTGCCTGCCACATTGATGTGTCTGCCTCCACATCCCACAGCTGCAAATCCTAGGAGGAGAGATACACACCATCACTTAGTATAGTGTATATCAAATGGTCTCCACTCCCAGCTTTCAAGCACAGCATAGAATACACACTTAAGAAAAGAAGCATTCAACTGTAAAATAAATCAGAAATCTCCTCTATTTACACAATCATGCCTTAAATAAGTAAAAGAATTTTTCTCCACTAGTCAAATGTTTGGTGTTCAAAGTATGAGCTAGTCTATAAACAAAGAGGTGCAGTATAGTTTCTTGACTTCCAATACACGTAGCCTTATTCATCACACAAATATTTAAATCTTCCATAGCAATTTCCTCTTTGACTATAAACCTAGCATTGACTTAGGTTTTTGCTCTTGGAGTTGTTTGTTTAAAAATATTTCTGACGAGTTTTGCTTTGTTGTCCCTGACATTTCATGTCCCTGATATTTACAAATCAAGTGATGTTCCAGTGGTCTCTTCTAAGGTGTGACCTTCATCTCTGTTCATCATGTACATGGTGCCCCTTTTGCTTTCTCATTCCTGTCTTCATCACTACCCTTGCTTGTTTTCAATAAAGTTATTTACTCAGTTTGACGGGATGCTCATGGGCCAGCCTTGGCTCCCTTCGTGTTTCTTTGATTTTTCTCAAATAGTCCTCAGCTAAACAGGTTTCTACTTATTGAATCCATATCATAGGAAGTTTGAAGTCTTTACCTGAAGGTTTCCCAGTTATGACTTTTATTTCACTTATTATCATTGAAAATTTCAAAATGAAGAACTAAAATCAAAATGTGTGTTAGAACTTCACTGTTAAGAACCATTAGCATGGGAAACCCTCCTTACCACGCATGCGTATCTATCTAGCATAAGACTTGATACCCTATTAGCATATACAGGGGGAGGAAGTCCCCCTCAGAAACAGCCATAGGGGAAGGGAATAAGGGGAAGATGGGTGGGAGGGAAGAATGGGAGGATACAAGGGATGGAATAACCATTGAGATGTAACAAGAATAAATTAATAAAAAAAAAAGAAGAAAAAGATTCCATTTTGAAGACAACATCTTCTTTCATACGCACCTTCCTCTCAACCAGATGCCAGGTGGATTTCTGGTCGAAATTTCAGGTTCACACACAGGTAGAATAAAACTTCTTTGTAAGGGAGAGACCCACGGGAATCGATGAAGGGAGTGGAGGAGTCTGATTTGGTGGGAGGCCACAGGGTAAGAGAGGCCGAGGTGTTGGATGCTCCCAGCGGTGGTTCAGTGGTATTCCCACGCCTGAATTTAAATGCGGAAAGCAACAGGGGATCATGCTGGAAGAGAAGGATCAAAGCTGGGCATTTTTTCCCTCATTAATGTCTCATTCCATCCCTTGTGAGTCTACTATCTCCCTACCGAAGCACACCTTTTTAGAATAATCACAACTTTACTATATTTAATTGAATATTCATTTTAAGTAGGCTAGTCTTTGGAGATGAGAAGCTGACTGATTTAACAGTAATTAGTTTCATGCTCTCAGTGCTTCTCTTTCCATCCCTGTAACTCGAGCACTGTAGTTTCTTGTCCAATATTTCTTCTACCCTGAGTCTGCTGAGTAGCAGCAGTGGATGGCTGGGACAACGACCTTAGCTGGATTCTTCACTTGGCACAAGTTCACCGTGGGCACCTCAAGGGTTTAGTTCAATAATGAACATGTTATTCATGTTCAGTCAGTAAGAAAGGATTAAAGTGCAGAGGATGACTTGTGAAAAGAACTATGCCTACCTACATTCTCTCTCTTCTTCAAGGTAAACACCTGAAGCATGTAGCTCAAGGGCCTATATGTATAGGACAAAGGGATGCTACCAATAGCAACATGGAGAGATGGGGATGGGGATCAAGGTCCTTTAAAGGACTGTTGAGTTATAAACGCACCTAGCTTGGGACTTGTACTTAGAACTTTCCATTATAAAAGCTTACAAGCTTCCTTTCTATTTAATCTAGCTTGGATGTGCTCATCTCTATCTTAAATTCATGTGCATTCCAAATGATCCTTGATCTTTGCGACCTTCGGCAGACACCTGTGTGACCTTTTGTGACCATAACCCTTTTGAGCCTCATTTCCCTTAACTGAAAAATGAATATCATTATGTCTGGCCAAGTTTTTCATGAATATCATTTGAGGTTCAGAACAAAGCCTGAGGGAAGGCACATGAGCTGATACTTGCTGAGTGCTGAACTTTGTGATATGACTGCTCGTTGCTTTTAGGAAAGCTAGAGATGAGGGGAAGAGAGATCCACTAATGTCTGTATACAATGGCAGGAAATTGCATGCCTGTGGTCTTCCTTTCAACCAGATGGCTTAGATGATTGATATTTATTCCTCGAGGTGCCTTGTATTCTAGAGGAAGGTCACAGGTGCAGGGGTGAAGAAGATGGTTAGAGAAAGATGCATATAAAATAGTCATATTAAAGGCAAAACTGAAAAGCCAAGTGTGAGTTAGGTGAATAATGGAGAACATTTTACAGAGAGAAACAGGCACAGAGTCATCGAGTTGGGAAAGAACTTGGTGAAGAAAATGAAAGGAAGCCGGTGAAGGGAGCATGGTGGTCAAGGGACATTTGGTGTGGACAGAGAAGCTGACAAGATCAAGAGGACAGATAATGGTGGGACTTGTTGGACAAGATGAAGATTTCTGAATTATCTCAGTATAAAATGTGGCCACTAGAAAGTTTCATGCAAAGGAGTCTCATGACATGATATGCACACAGTTATGTGCATGTGTCTTAAAGGAAAAGATAAAACAGATGAACTAGGTTGAAAGTATGAGTGTGTGACGCCTGTCTTGGTCTGTGGTTTTGACAGTGGAGATGGGATGGGAGATACATTTGACCAGTTACTTTAGTGCCAGGTAATGGTTTTGCCAATAATAGGAGGGAATATGGGAATCCTGGGGGCAGTGGAGCCAAGCATGACTCCTCAGCTTTTGGAAAGTCAATGCGCAGATTTTTGTGGTAGGGAAAACTGAAGTTTTGCACATGTTATGACAGAGTGTTTCCTGTTCAAATGCAATGAGAATCAAGAGTACCTGTCGATAAGAAAGTGAAGCGTGGGAAGAGCATGCCTTATGTCACTTCTGTTGAGAAGTGTTCTCTCAAAATAGTCCTCCCTGTGAAATAGTCAACAGTCAGTAAGAGGAGGGGGAACCACAGCCGGAAGTGTAGAGTTGCAGAGGTGACCAGCCAACCAGGAAGAGTAAAAAGGGGGAAAGCAAAAGATGGTGGAATATGGAAGCTTGTCAGTGAATTCGTGTCCTAATAGAGATAAAAGGTGGGGGTGGTTAGAATTTGACTTTGAACCATCTGGGGTCAAAGAGTTGCTTATGAGGATGGGAATTCAAATTTGTGGTTTTGGAGCAAAAATATGCAAAATACTTTGTTATGGCACGCCCTAAAACACAAGCACACATATGCCTTGTGCACACATGCAAATATACAGATACATGTGCAACTGGTGATTTGTGAGGATTGTCTAGGGGGAATATATATGATTCTCATAAAATTCATTGCTGTTTCTTAGATACGGTTGCATACAGAGGAGGAGTTTGTAAACATTTTCGAAATGAATAAATATCCCAAAATATGTGTTCCAGATTTTATTGGTAGAGACACTCATTTTATTTTTTTCCTGAGGACACATTCCATATTTTATTTATATTTTAAGACTAACTTTAATCTCAAAATCACATATCCATACACCTATTTCCTTTTTGTTGACTTCACTTAAAACTTCTAGGCATGTTTTATTAAACAAAGACTGTAAACAAATTATCATGTCTATTACATGTAGCAAACAGGAACAGCTTTTAACAGAAATTCAGCAATACCCCCAAACAATCTTTTTATTATAAATACAGGTATCAAAACAATCCTGAACCTATTTTTGATACTAATAGTAGTCAGCACCCACACTTCAAGAGTTAACACAAATTTGTGACTATCCATTATACCCGCTACTTTAAACAATTCCAACTGCAGCTCTAAGTAGGATGGATAAGCATGCCATTCCTGTTCTTCCTTCTTGAGACAAAGGTTTCCATGGCTGACTGACACTCCTTTGCCATGCTTCTGTCTTGAAAACCTGAATTTAAATTTGAATACTTCAGGTTCATGTTTAAATGACAGTGCTTTAAAAGTAGAGAAAGAAAAAAATGTGCTGCATTTCTCTTGTTACCTGAAAACATAATAGGTGTACATATATTAAATATATTCTTAGATCTGTCTGGGTCATGTTTGCCAGCTGGAATTCTTTTACTTAATGTGTGGGTATTCTGCATGGTGATATTTAATCAAGACATTAACATAAAGAGAAGGTTGTTGATTTAAGACAAGTTTGAGATCCACTATTAGTTGTTGTACGTCTGTCCTTCTGGCAGCTGTGGAAGCTTCATATTTTCTTTGGACATCATTAGACATCTTAGCTCTTGAAGCACAGCTTTAATGCTATAGGAATTTTGCCATTTTGCTAATACTGGTATGCTCCGTGCATCCACCATTCCACTGGAATCATTGATTCCATTCATATTAATTTTTGTTACAAATCTAACTGATGGAGGAGCTTCTGGGTATTTAGATCCACATTCTACTTTTAGGCTATATATTCTGTTTTCATAGTTTGTCCTTGGTAGCCCAATAATCATGCCTGTCCACCTTGTAAGTATCATGTCTTCATCGTCTTCAAGGCCCCAGCTAACCGTACCATCACCTACTCCTTTCTGTCCTTCTTCAAGTTCTTCCAACAAGAGAAAATTACGAGGAACTTTAACTCCTGTGGAGACCGCCATCTTCTCCTGCTCCCAGACGCGGCTGCCGCACGCAGGACCGAGACACTCATTTTAGATGCTATAGAGACTCAGATGAAAAATTAGAAGCTATTAGGCAGAAGTCCCATAACTCCTCCACCTTAGTCTTTCCTTATCTTTCTTATAGCAGTGATAACTCTTAAAAATCATTAGTTCATTTGTCTGCACAGTTCTTAGAATGTTCTGCCTGTGCTATTTAAATCCATGTTCAAAGAGTCTACTGCAGGGACAGTGTATATCCATGCACAATACATATTGGTTGAATCAATGTAAGAGAGTGGGTTGAGTGGGTGAATATTTTCTGACTAGAGCGATGCAGTAGGCTGCAGAGAGTGAACAGGTTCTAGATGAAGGCAGAGTAATAAACCAGACTGTTGGGTTGAACTAGCTAAGTGGGAGGCAGCAATGAAGCTGCCTGATCTGGTGCTCCATTTGTAATGTGGGCATAAGTAATGTGCTCAAAGTAAAAGGCTTTGGAATGGAGGGGTTTTGGGTTTATGCTTCCAAGGTCAAGGTTTCCTTCAATGTCCTGTTCTTTCCTCATCTGTGTTATATCCCTAAGCCATTATGCCACCTCTCAACACACAGACACCTTGTTTTTTTCCCACTTAGGCCTGATGAAATATTTTCTGTCACAGATACTTTCTTTGTATGACTTGTTTCCTGAGCTCTGTTTATTCGTCTTTCCTAGCTCTCCACTGTGGTTTGAATCCACGGGGTATTGATCACCCTGCCCATGCTGAAGGAATTAAACTGCAAATTGAAGGTGAAGGTGTAGAATCTCAATCCATTAAAAACAAAAATTTCCAGAAGGTGTCTGACCAAAACGGAACCCCCAGGAGACTGCAGGGAGAAGCCGAGACAGCAAAGGTGAGCCATTTGACAATTAAGCACTAAGAGGCTGAGGCTGTAAACCTGCTAAGCCTTGGTTCAGCCACAGAAAAGAGCTATTAATGTTCCTGCTATTCGTTGGTGTATCTTTGGTGATAAATGACACCAGATTAGTGTTTTTATGGGACTCCTGAGTGTGTGAGTGAGATTCTTGGGCTATTTTCCTTCTGCTGGTCTGTCTTGTCAAACTTTGATATGATGGGGTTTTTTGTTTTACCTTATAATACTTTGTTTTGTTATATTTTATTATTATCTCTTACAAGCCTGTTCTTTTCTAATGAGAGACAGAAAGGGGGTAGATCTAGATGGAAGGGGAGGAGTAGAGGGAGGGGAAACTCTAATCATGATATATTGTGTGAGAAAATAATCTATTTTCAATAAAAGAAAAAATCACTGTATAGATTCATATGTAAACTCAGTAAAAGTATCCATGCCAAGGGTTGAAGACGTTCATTTTAAGTTTCTCATTAGAAACTGAGAAAATTAATCCTCATAGACATTTGTACCCTGTCTTTATGGACTCCCTACAAGAGAATTTCTATTGATGTGTGTCAGTGTGTGCAACCCTTGAAAAGCAAATATAAGAACACAAGGAAAGTTGGGAGTAGGAAGGTCACCTGGCTGTTGTACTTCTCTCCCAAATCAAGTTTCTAGATTAAAATGTGATTTTTGTTTTTGCTTTGCCTGTAGCTGTGAATAACAACCATTATTCCTCCTTCTCTGGCTAGATAATTAGAAATGGATGACATTACTCATGCGTAACTCTGGGTGTGTTGATGTAAAAATGGCTGAATGATTGGTGAGGAAGATATTGCAAGCACCTTTCACAGAATAGTTTCACACAGAGAAATAGCTCCTTAAAGGGAATTGGTGGATGTTCTGAATTTGGCTCGTGAGCAGAGCTGGTGATAAGTGAGTTTTACCATGACATATAAACTTAATCAATCTTTGGTGCTATACAGGCTTCCTGAAGATATAGGAAAAAAATCCTTAGGGTCCTATTTTACACTGAAGATAAATAGAGCTTGCCTGAGTTAAAGGATGCCTGAAATATTAAGAATCCAACTGGGAAAAAGAGAAAACTAATTCTTGATATTTGTTTTATTTTAATTCACATGTAATTAAATATTTCCAGACTACAACTCTGTTCTTCAAAAATATTTGCAGAAAACCAATTCAGATCTTATGTGGCTTGATTGCTTCTGAATTCATGTTGAATATGCGATGTTGTGTTTCTGTGGAAAAATCCTACAATTCTGTAAAGTGTCCGTCTGCCTTTTCAAAGTGATAGACCACAGTTAGAAACTGTGTTCATTGGAGTTTGTCCAAATCATCTACAATGAAACCGCGAAACAAGGAGATTCTAGGGTTTTCACATTGACTTGCTTAAGGATAAACAGCAGAAATTTCAATCGTGCATGAGCAGAACTTGCCCATCTTTTCATAGAAGGCTGGCAGGTAAAGACGGGAAGATTCGGTGCCAGTGCTGTAAAGTGATGCCTTCAGGTCCAGCGGCATCACACCGTGATGTCTGCCCCACAGGCAGTGATGACTTGTTTTACACACACACAGGCATGCTCACATTTCCCCTTCTGTTGTTTGTAGAGGGCCGGCACAACTGTGGGCCATCTTGTTTTCTCTTATGTAAGGTCTTTGATTCTCTACTAACTTGACCTACTCTCAACTTGCCCACTGAATCTCTGGCCCAAAATATGTGCATGGGAAAGACATTCGGCAGTGCAGATGGGCACAGCTTTTCTCTGGGATCGTTTGATAGTCGTTCCTAATACTTTAAGGGGGTATGATTTGCAGGCCAATGATTTTCTTTCTAGGAACTTGTCCTAAGGAAATCATAAGATATACAAAAGTGGATTCAGGATAGTGGTCACTCCAACACTGCTTATTATATAAAAACATTGAAAATAACTTATTTCCATTGGCTGCACACTGGACAAAGAAGCAATCTGTGTCCATGCAGTGGAAGAGAGCACTTTCTTGTCAGGGTGCAGAGGTGCTATACGTATCAATGTGAAAAGAGACAAGTGATAATATTTTAAATTGGGGGGGTGGTGGAGTGTTATTGCATGGTGTGTAAGGCTGTCACATATGTAAAAATGCCTTTTGAATAGGGGCATCACAATGTGGGGGGGTGTTTAGCCTCCACCTTGAGCAATAGTTCATATTGAAGTTGAGGTGATATGGAACTCTTTTCTGCCCTCGTTTTATTTGAATTGTTTAAAGATAAGCACTATTCTCATTATATGTATTTAAAATGTTCTTCTAGAACCTTTCTTATTTCTAGTTTTATCATGGTTTTTCCTGTTTGTCCATGTTCTTCCTTTTATGCTGCTAAATGTTTTTGTGTGGCTTCTAATCCTGCTAGTATGTTTGTTTGTCAAAGGAGTGAAGCTTCTAATTCTTGGTTGATAACCTTTTTGTTGTTGAAAAGGGGGAGTTTCTCGGTCTTTGCCTTCCTATGGCTTGGACAGCTTCTAATAAAATCCGAATTTAGCAATTGCCTCTACCTGGAGATCCAACCTTCTGACCAGGTAACACCTACCTGGTCATGTTAAAATTTGCCATTCTCATTGTTGGCTGTGGACCTGTTTGGCAAATCAAGTCCTTCCATGTGTATTGTCTAGGCTTTACCCAGGAAAGCCTGTGGTAGCTCCCTGCTGCACCTTCGACCTCTGCCACTTTGAGGCTTTGACATCAAATGGTCATCACTTGACCCAGATACCAAGTGGGTGTTGAGAACTTTGTGCCTTTCACTGACTAGAATTTATCATCTTTAACTTCAAACTTGGCTTTATATAAACTTTAAACACTCATTACTTTTTTAAGATTTATTTTTTAGTCTCTCTCTCTCTCTCTCTCTCTCTCTCTCTCTCTCTCTCTGTGTGTGTGTGTGTGTGTGTGTGTGTGTGTGTGTGTGTGTGTGTGTGTGTGTGTGTGTGTGTAGTAAAAGTGCCACTGGAAGGCAGAAAAAGTTGCCATATTGCCTGGATCTGGAGGTACAGGCAATTGTGACCCACTCTACATCGGCACTGAAAACTGAACTGAATTCCTCTGCAAGAAGGACTTTCAACCACTGAGCCATCTCTCCGGCTCTATCATTAAATAATCTTAACCAATGCTAAATAATGCCTATGTGAGGATTCTGACATGACCTTAATTACATTATATTTGCATTTTTCATCATTTAAAAAATTACAGCTATAGATCCTTCACTTCAGAGCTTAGGGGACCCCACAGAAAAGGAGGCAGAAGAATATAAGAGTAGAGGACATGGAGGGCACCAAGGAAACAAGGCCCTCCAAATCAACATGGGCAAGGCTCATATGAACTCACAGAGACGAGACTGCATTTGGTCCTCTTCATATATTGTAAGGCTTCCAGCTAGTGACTTTATGAGGTTCCCGAGGAAGCAAATGAGTGTATCACTGACTCCTTGGTTTGTCTTGCCCTACTCTGATATATAATAGTCTTTGATTTAATTTATCGTATGTTGTTTTTGTCCCTTAGAGTCTTGCTTGTTTTCTAATGAGAGACAAGAAGGAAGTGGATCCAACATGAGAGGGTAGATGGACAGAACTGGGAAGAGAAGCTGTAGTTACAGTATATTGCGTGAGAAAAAGAATTGTTTCAACTAAAGGGAAAAAACATATCTGTAAAGATGTAGGTGTTTATGCTTAGGGTTTACCTGATTCTGGAACAATTCATTCTTATGGGTTCTCTATCTTAGAAAGCGATGTAAAAACAACTGGTTATAATTGTTTCACCTAAACAAGTAGACAGCAGCAGTATATTGCCTCTAGCTCTTATAAAACAAAGAGAGAATAATAGAGTAACCCAATAGGTCTGAAAACTTATGATTGAGAAGTCTTCATTTTAGGCCACAGAACTGAACACAATTGAAATGTGTCTTTTTGAAAGATTCTTATCAATGGAAGTCCTTGAGATTTTCTCAAGACCCTAGGCATCGGGGCCAACAGTACATACACCACCCTAACAACTATATTTCCAAATTCAAGATCACAAAACAATGCTTTGACTTTCTAATGGAGAATACAAGTCAAGAGATAGAACAGGCCCCACATTTTCATTTCACAGGGAGGTCCAGAAGATTTTCAAAGTCACTGTTCCTCTAACTAAGAGTTTTGAAGACTATAGCTCTCTGACACAGTGAAGGCACAGCATCTTTCCTATCAGTCTTCTGTGTGATTCTAGTCATATAGCCTAGGGGTAAGTCATAGTTTCTGCAGAGTAGGTGACAGTTTCCAAGGGAACAACCCTGTGTGTGGCAGATCCCACAGACTGGATCAGAACTGAGGTCAGTTGGCCTTTTTCCCCCAAAGCACTTGGTAAAAGACTGGTAGGGAGGGTACTTCATTGATCCCACATAGAACTTAACCTGTGCTGTGAAGTATAGGCAAATTCAAGCACACTGCAGTGAGGATGGGTGGTGTCCTTAGTGTTGAGGCCGAAGCATCATGGTCCAGGTATGGCCATAGAGATACTCAGGTGTGTTCAACATTAAGTCTCAGAGTCAGGGTTTGTGTGTGGCAGGCAAGGCTGGATAAATTGGTTGGTGCCAGGAATATGCAACCTGAGTGAAGGACATACATTTATTTTCAACAGGATTGTCCAGTAAAGTAGCCACTAGGAACCTATGGCTATGGAAAATTTAAAGAATAGAATGAAGTGAAAAACAAAACAAAACAAACCTCATTTCTTTGATCAAACATCTATGGTCCAGGCTTGTGATCAGCACCTGTGTCTAGAGGCCCTGTCTTGTCTTGAGTGGGCATCAGATCATGGTCATCATATCAGAAAGTTCTTTTGTGAAAGGCTGCTCCAATATGGGGAGACCCATGGGGTTCCCTGGGTATAGGTGTGAGTTGAAAGACTCACAAAGATTGTCATTCTCTCTGAAACTTGTCCTTAGGCCGAGGCAGATGCATGTTTCAGTCAGACACAAAAAAATATCAATATAAGCAGAAGACTCTTTTGAAAGTGGCCTTTCTCAATGCTCTGATGGCTGAAACTTTGGCGTCATCAGGAGGCAAAGATAAGTAGATCTGAGTTCAAGGCCAGCCTGGTCTACAGAGTGAGTTCCAAGACAGATGAGGCTACACAGAAAAATTCTGTCTCAAAAATGAAAAACATTTTTTAAATGTCAAAAAATGATGATGAAATAGCATCAGTCCAGGGGTAGGCAGGATCCTGGCTATTACCCATCCTGGGATTCTGGTCAGTGTCATCATAAATGACATAAACAACCTTTGAGAAACTAGACAGAGTTAATTTTCTAGATATTTAATGGGAATACCACTTGGTATATCCTTTACTTCTTTAATATAAGTTTTTTGAAGTTAAGAATTTATTCCTTTCCATAATGCTAATCTAGGGGCAAGTCTTTTGCCTGTCTCTTTCATTTACAATTCTGCCTAATACTTATGTTTAGAAAGCTTGCATCTCTGTTTTACAAGTCAGAAACCTGTTCGTTTAAATAGTTCACCAAAATGTAGTTTCTATTTAAGAACTGTGGGAAGAAGGACATGAGATTTCACTCTAATAGCTCTAAACTCAGGGCTTTTGATTTCCTAAACATTAAATGAACAAATGATCTATTTATTTGGGAAGAAAAATACAGTCTGTTGCACTTAGAATCTTGCCAACTTAGGCACAAGAAGAGGTTAAAATGCTGCATGTATGCTTTACTCCTCTGAGAGAAACAGCGATCTTGATTGTTGTATTATATAAGGGAAGAAACAATGCCAGCATCTGAAACAGTGAATAATTGCCTCACTTGGCTTTGGGATACCATTATGCGAATCTTTGGCAGGAGATAGCCTTTTCTCATTAGGCTAATATTAGATTCAGTTTGTATTTCTTTGGCACGGAGTTAAAGGAGTTGGCGTGGAACTTGGTGCTGGAGGCAAGAGAAGAAGAAAGCCTGGTGCTGTGGATAAGCCACAGGCGGAGAGATGAGAATGAACCGTGGGGCAACTGGGAGCCATGTGTAACAATGAGCAGAAGTCATTAATCTGGGATCAAAACAGAAAGCTGAAAGGACTTTGACTCAGATTAAGAAGATAAAGAGTGGGCTGTACTTAACCTTGATCCTATTCCATTGTTCGGCGGTCTCTGAGAAGGTCTGTGGCAGTTTGGGAATGGACTGATGTCATTCTTGGCTACCTGTACATCTTGGCTCAAGGAACTAGAGTGCCTCCACATAAAGCTGCCAACCCAGTATAATGTCACCAATGATAGGAAAGGATCTAATGCATGGGACACATAATGAGTACATGTTTAATGAATTGTCTGAGGGTCAGAGAAAGAGTGAAAAGCAAAAGTGACTTCATGCTATGTGAGGCCCAGGCTCCAGCATTACCACTATCCTCGGGTCTTGGACAGGTCTCAGAAGAAGCCACAGTAAGCTTTCATTCAGGGTTCTGGTTATTACTAATGTGTTAATGTCTGAAATTGCCACCCTAACATGGTACATTTGAACCACTAGTCCATTATACAGTCAACAAGGAAGAACCCCTCAAGAGTATGCCCATCCTATCCACTGGCAAGGGAACTGAGAATCAGAGATTAAGTGGAGCTTCTGCGGACCTTGGGGCTTGGCAGAAGCATGGCATATCTTAAAGCACAGCTCTTCTAAATGCATGCTAACAAAGCAATATACAGCACATTCATACAGTTATTGGCTAGTGGTCCTTTTTCTGGTGGACTAAGACTACCTGGAGTGACACTTGATATTTCAAAATGAAGGAAGAGTGTGAGCATTTAAGAGACGGAGCATCCGATAGTTGGTGGTCCAGAGGGTCCAGTTGTGTTCCATCTATGAAACTGATACAGTTCAGTTAGACCTAAGAAGATAGCATATGAGTGCTGGAGACGGTTGCTGGTACTCTGCAAAAGTGTCATTCTTTTTTCTAGCCTAACATACTGGAGATCCATGCAACACCAATACTTGGAAGTACTACAAAGGCATAAAGAAATTGATTTATGTGTTTCTGATTTGCCTGTCCCTATGTGAAAGTTTAATCTTCGCAGACAAATGCCGGGGACTTTCATGACAGCATTGGGTTCCTGCTTCAGTTAGAATGAAAAGGCTCCCAGTTCCTGACAAGGGGGTGCATATGGAAAGCCTCAAGTTATCAATGGCCTGGGCCAGCCCTTCCAAATGAAGGATTAAGAAGCTGATGAGGCAGAACTAATAGGGTGGATGGGGCCATATAAGGTCGGCATTCAAGCAGAGAAAGAAAGCAGACCACACCTGTAGCAAGAGGGCTGACACCAGTGCCTGGCAGCTGGCAAACACATATCATTCCTAAGGAGATACAGTAATTTATTATCAATTCCATTCATCCTCTCTCCATATTATAATGTATCTTATTCATAACATGCACATTCTTAGTATGGCCTTCTCATTGCTTCTTGTTTTACTTTCTGTGATCTCCCACAGGGTAGTTGCCATTGAGCTATGTCTATTTGAACTCAGGTGATTTTTTTCTTTTTTAGAACAGATTTGCAAACTTTCTTGTAGTGACTCGATGTGGTAGGCATTAATATGCTATATAACTTTGAGGAGGTATCTGTTTCATGGAGATAATAAGGGTATCTTACTTTAGACATGCCTGTGTGTCTTAATGGGGCCACAGCATGTGGACAGAATAACTTATTAGAGATGCCCGGCTTATATGCTGCATGCCTAGTGGTGTCCAGAAGTGTGTGTGTGTGTGTGTGTGTGTGTGTGTAGACGAGGATGTGGAGAAATGAAAGAAGCAGTCTGTTGGCTTTGCCTTAATTTATCAGACTACAATGGTTCATAGCATATATTTTGTTTGAACATAAAGCACAAGAGGTTTATAATTGTTAAGACTAATACCATTACACTAGTCCAAGGGGCATGTCCCATGAACGTCTTCACTTACCAGGAAAATGGGACAGAGGGGAGGACATCCTCTTGGGACTCTAGGTGAGAGAAGCATGGGATAACGAGGAAATAGAAGGATCCAGAGGGTCCTAGAAACCTAAAAGAAGAACATTATGATGGGCAGATCTGGGCCCAGGGGTCCTGCTCAAACTATGGCACCAGCCAAGGACAATATGGGCAGTAAACTTCGAACCCCTACTCAAATCTAGCCAATGGGCAGAACATTCTCCACAGTTGAGTGGAGAGTGGGATATGACTTTCACATGAACTCTGGTGCCCTATATTTGGCCACGTCCCCTTGATGGGGAGGCCTGGTGGCACTCAGAGGAAGGAAAGCAGGCTACCAAGAAGAGACTTGATACCCTATGAGCATATGCAGGGGGAGGAAATCCCCCTCAGTCACAGTCATAGGGGAGGGGAGTAGGGGGAAAGCAGGAGGGAGGGAGGAATGGGAGGATACAAAGGATGGGATAACTATTGAGATGTAATATGAATAAGTTAATAAAATATATATTAAAAGAAGACTGACACCATTATAGTACATAGATATTTTAGAATTTTCCTGTCCGCATTTAGTGCCCTCTCCAATGGATGTATAGTAAGAGCTTATCATCATCACCTAATATTTTGGGAGAGGTTCTAGAAACTCCAGATCATGGTATCTTCCTAGATGCAGCAGGTCACTGTAGAAAGGCTTTTGAATTGTCTTGTCCCTAGCCCCTTCCTGGGTGTCTTATTAGTTCCTTTCTGCCATGAGGTAAACAGCCTCCTACACCACTCACTCATCCTGCCATGGCAGAGGGAAACCTCTGAAACTGTGAACTGAAATAAATCTTCCTTCTCTTAAATATGTCAGGTATTTTATCAAAGTGATGAAAAAACTATACATGGGGACAAAACATTATTATAATAAAACTTAGTCTAAAATTGGATATCATGTTCAAAGTACAAGTGGCATAGGCAGTTGTGTCATATAGAGGCGACTCAATCATCTGCAAATCGCATTTATTGCCCCCAGGACCTCTTCTGAAGTCCACTTCTAGTCATCCTTCATATCACCCACATGGTTCTTCCTCACTGTCTCTTCCCCATGGAACACATCAATAGCATCTTTTCTGGATTCCATTTCCCTCTTGCTCTCTTAGGATCCAGTCCCCATGCAGCTGTCATAAATGGGAAGATTCCACTCACTTCCTTATTGCCCTTAATGTTTTTCCAGAATGTTCCAAATAAAAATCCAAGCTTATATCATGGTTGGTAATACATTTAAAAGCTTTGGCCCTACTTGCCTCCTATGGAGCCCTGGCTGTTCCCTATTAGGTGCTCCTCTGGCAGTCTGGGCTCTCGACAGAATGCCCTCTAGTTTTCGTGAAGATGTTAAGGTAACTCTCTCTGGAGAATATCGGTACTTACCATCTCTTCTGCTGTGATGTTCTTCCTGTTGATCACTGTGCACTTTGCTCTTGGTCTAGATCTCTTTAAAAAGCCCGTGGTGAAACCCTCCTCCACGCCCACATTGGTCCTCCAGTCACTCCCTCTGGTGTCACTCATTTTGGTGACCTCCATGGAAGTTTGGCCTGAAGTCATCTTGTTTATTTTCTGTTCTCCCACAGGAATTCAGACTCCTCGCACTAACATGAATGTCTGCTAATGTGTCCAGCATGTGGTTAGGATTAGATTGTTGATAATTGAAAGATTAAGCCAGTTTTGGTGACACAGAAACCTCCCGTGTTTATCGTTTATTTTGCCTCACAGTTATTTTATTGTCTTTAGTAATCTAAGGATAAACCATGGGTCCTCTCATGGCTGACTGTGTTGGGGGAATGTATGTGTACGCTAGTGGATGTCAGCGGGGCATTGCTCACACGGCACACACGTGATATTTGCATGATGACTCTCGTACTCTTCATTTTCAAAACCATCCTGGTTGTCCCTCAGTCTAGCTAAACACTTGACTGAAGATTGTGGATAACTTTTCAGATCAGATCCTGCTATCTATCGACAACTCCAAGCGCCAGCCAATATTTCAGATGGCAGAAGGCTCCCTGCTTCAGCATAAGGATCTGTGAGTCCCCTGGTTTCACACTTCATCTCCTCAAACTAGTCAGCACTTAAAGAAACAGAGAGCACAGTCTTCTTTAAACGATGGGGATTCTGACTCAAACTGGAAAGTTAGGCCAGCAGGCATGGAGAAAGACCGGCAAGACTATTTCCAGGACAACGTGCATAGTCTGCAAGTGTTATTTTAACAGGTACATACACACACACACACACACACACACACACACACACACACACACACACACACACACACACTGTCTCAGCCAGCTGGAGCTGCTGTTACAAAGTGCTGTATCCCAGGTGGCTTTAAGAGTGGCCAATTTTTTTTTTCTCACATAATTCTCAAGCTGAGGAAGGCTGAGTTCAGTACACCAGTTAATGTGTCCCTGAGAGTGTCCCCTTGACAGACTTCTGTCTGTGTCTACACATGGCAAAGAAAGAGTGGGCTGAGGCCTCCCTTCTTAAAGCAACTCCCATCTTCTATCATAGCCTTATCAAGCTTAATTACCTTCCAGATGACCTCTGCTAAAACTATCAAATCCAGGCATAGGGCTTCAAGGCATGAATTTTCAACACACAAGCATTCAGTCCTTGACATATGCCAACTAAGTGTTTTAGCCAAATGCTAACTGTCTAAGTATTAAATCAGTGTTTGACTGAAATTGAATATGATCATAAAACGAATGTCTGACATGCAATAAAAAATCTGAAATATTAATGCTTATTTATTACAACTTAGTTAAAACTATACCAAACTGTTTTTAAATTTGGAATTATGGAACAACGATAATAGTTTGTTTGAAATGTCACCTACTAGGTTTTTATGTCATATATTCATGACACAGAAAATAAGCTCTTTCAGCTTGGGGTCAGAGGAGGAGTAGAATACACTTCCTTCAGGCCACTGTGGCACTACTTGCAACCGCCATACCATCACCCCTAGATCATTAAGCTTTTCCCCCATGAATGGCCAGCAGTAAGACTTGGAGCCTGGATTTGCCATGTCATTTGATGGCCAGGTTGCAATTTGATTGAAACATTCCCGTAAAGCGAAGCTTGGGCCTATTCTTGATGTTATGTTCTAAAAACTGCCCCTGGGTGGTTTCATTTTGTTACTGTCACTTTATTTTTCTTCTTAAGCAACGCTTTTTACAGATCTGCAGGAAAACCTGATTCTCAGTTCCCCCACCAGGATGATCTTATCAGTGTGCTGTTCGGGCTCACATCTCATCTTTCCTTTATACGTATCCTCCGGGCACTTTCTGTGTCCCTCAGACTGAGAGTCTACGACCTCCCAGCATCCTCTCAGGCCCTATGCACTGTGTCCTCTAGCAAGTCACCCCAGCCATCTGCGACTGCCCTTTTCCCTGGCCTGGCTGCTCCTGCTCTAGTCCAGGCACCTGCCCACCTCAGAGCCTTCATCCTGGCTGCACGGGTGTCCCCTGAGCTGTTCTTCTGAGAGTGAGCTCACGAGGCAGTTTTACGTAAAGGAAGGCAAACTCTTTCCCAAGGCTCTCTGTCATATTATCACCCCATACTCTTATTACTTCCTAAGAGTATATACTTTGTTATTTATTGTGCTTATTATCTTATGCCACCGTCTGCTAGACCATAAACTCAGCGTCAGAGCCCTAAGAAATACTGGAGAAGGCCCAGCTATTTGTTTGAGTGAATTCTTCCCATGACCATTATACATTCAATTTTCGTCTGGCTGGTAGAATTCTCCAATATAAAACAAACCTGGAGATTGCACTTGCTAAATTCTATCTAGAATGTTTGTATCAGAAGGAAAGATTCTATAATGCAATAATAAAGCCAGCAAACATCCTTACTCGAGTTATTGATAGTGGTAGAGTAATTGGCTATATAAATAATCTATATTAGCAAATGCTCATTAGCTGTCCACAAGTTCCAAGAAGATAGCTAAAATGGCATTTGGGTACTTAGCCTGCCAAAACCTAAAAGCTGCAGCCAAATCCTAGCAGCAGATATCTGAACAAATATCACAACCGAAGCTGTGCTTAGTCCTCTTTATCCTCACATAATTCATCTCTTTAGCTCATAAATATACAGGTCCAGTTCACTGACTTGGGTATTATATAGCTAATTTGTTTGAGGGGCAGGACTGTGATTCAGCTTTTTCTCCTATTTTACCAGACAACAATGTTGTCTAGGTGGTAGGAAATTCCTAGGGGTAGACAGTGACAGGTCAGAACTGGAACAAACAGGAAAACACCAATGTTTAAATATCCAGCAGAAAATGTTTGTAGGGGAGATGTGGTTTTAGTAATTTATTTTCAATAACTAGGAAGGAGCAGAGACTCCAGAAGCCTTGGGTGCAACCACTGTTTGTACCCAGCTGTGTCACCTGGGGCCAAGTTCTTGGCCTTCTGGTGTCTGTGTGAATTCATACAGTGGTAATAATGCTGTCTTCCTTACTGAGGTGTCTAGAATCTCTTATGCTTTCAGATCAAATGCTTAGATAGACACCTGGCAGAATCAGCAATAGGAGTTTATTATTGTTATGCTTAATGTTACAGCCATTATCCTCAGGAAACAGTTTGACAAGGTGAATTGAAAATTGCATATATAATGTGCATGCACACACTCATACTCCACATGCATTGGCAAAGAATCCAAATTGGCTGCCTCGGTTGGTTTTGTTTTCCCACATACACTTAGAGTTTAAACAGTTCTTCACCAATGGAAATCCCATAAATGTTTCATTTAAAATGTCAAGAGTTCTTACTTCTGTGGAAAAAACTTTAGTGTCTGGAAACAGGCATCCTAGGTCCATAGCAGCTGGGGTTGTACTGTAGCTGCCCCTGGTAGGTTCCGCTCATGTCTGGTCTGCCTCATTCGTTTTGATTCTTGCTGGGTTTCTATGCATTCTTTAGTTTCTGACTCTTGCTGTACAAGATACAGACACAATACAGATGGGGTAGCTGACCCTCTTTGAATTAGTGAGGATGGCTCTCAGAGCTCTAGAAGTGCTTGCATTCTTTACTCAGCAGTGCATGTGAGGTCCTGTCTCTGGGGATGTTATTGTGTACAATGCAGAAGAGACAACACCTCCATGGAGTGCATCTTCTAGTAGACCAAATGTCAAGTACGTAGTCTTACAGAAAGTCTAATATATGCTTAAAGGAAGCGGAAGTCTAGAAACTGATATAGAAAATTAAGATGGAGTAAGATGTGGGAGAGAGGCAAGGAGGGGGGAAAGAAAAGATTTCTTTTCCTGAGATGGAATATAGATATTGAAAGTAGGAAGAAGAAGCATTCCACAGACATGAATCATGTTTAGGAACAGAAAGAAAGGCATTATGGAGAGATCATGAATTTGTATTGGAGTTTGTCTTTAAATCAAGTGTGTGTGCTTGTGCATGCGCACACACACACAAACACACACACACACACACACACACACACACACACACACACACACACACACCTGAGTCAAATCCACCATAGGTTCCAAGGATGAAATGCGGCTGTCAGGCTTGCATAGCAGGTGCTTTTTTTCCCCTCTCTCTCTCTCTCCCCTGCTGAGCCATTTTTCTGATCCAGGTCTTAGTTTTAAACAGTGTACTGGAGACTCAGTGACGGGCTTCACACAGAGGGAGGGTTTACAGAAAGAAGATTCTAGCTCTTCCTCAGAGTGGATTAGAGGCTGGGAATCACCCAGACAGGGAGACAGGGCCTGGCCTACAGTAGATTTACAGGTCAAAGGTGACGGTGTCTCAGAATAGATCAATAGAAATGAAAAGAAATGAGCAAAAGCCGAGTATATTTTGGAGATAGAACTGGAAGGCTGTGGTTAGCTATAATGCATGAGATATTAATTAGTGATATGTGGAAAAGTGGTTGGAGAGTGAATCTTGGCATAGGGGGAAATCAGAATTTCATTTTAACCTTCTTAATTCTATGATTCCTGAGCAAGAAGGTGCCAAGTACACCATTTAATTTGAATCCAGATGTAAGCAGTCTTCGCCTTCAAAATGAAGATTAGATGTCACTTTGTCATGTTATGTTACTGCAGGATAAGCTATGTTAAGCTTAGGTCATGCTTATTACTGCAGTGAAAGTAAGCCTAACCATACCAATCCAAGAGGTATTGAGAAAGAATTTTATACTGATTGTAGATACATGGTACGTTACTGTCAGATAGGCACCTTGATGACCCTCAGGACCAGATGCAATTGGAGTGTGTGTGTGTGTGTGTGTGTGTGTGTGTGTGTGTGTGTGTGTGTGTGTGCACGCCTATTATAAACTTTGTAGGTGCCGTAGGATCTTCTGATGGTTTTTATCTTTGAAGCATTAGTCCTTCCACTTCGTGCAGGTCTGTTGTTACCGCTCCTTTCACTGCTGTTTTGTTATGTGTCATGGACCATGATGGGTTGACCTTCTCCGCTCCGCTTCTGTTGCAAAGGAAATAACACAGAGTAAAAGCATTTGCATAGCATTAGCTCCTCCCAGATGTCTCTTTTCAGCCTACGTTTGACCACGCCTCTGGTCATGCTACCTGCCAATCACTGCTTCATTCATTTAATTCAGTGGGGAAAATGCTCCTCTGGAGGAAAGGGAAGAAGGATGTGGGTGTTGTGTAGACAATTTGCAGCAACTGAAGCTGATGTTTACCTTAAGGCTTATCCATTTACTGTAGAGAAATTACGGTTGTGGTAAACGTTTGTATTCACCAATATCCACTTCTTCTTTGGGTCTCCCTGAATGACTAGGCGATGGCCTCTGGGAGAAAATGACTTGTTGCAGTAAGCAGCCACAAAAGCATGTGGCTGAGGGTTCTTAATCTTCCTTTAGGCCATTGGGCTGATTGCATAATTAGAGTGACAGGAGTCAAAGACCAGTACTGTCATCCCCAAATTTCTGCATGGAAGTCAGCTGTCCAGGAACTGATTTAGAGGATACTCTCTGTGTCCCAGGATCTAGGGAATGTTTCTTACTACAGCATAATCTTAGCCTAACTAGATCAATTCAATTGGAATCTGCAGAGTATTGTATACTGCCTGCTGTTACATGGTACCTTGCTGTCAGAACCTCAGGGCCAACTGCAATCCCTCACAAAGAGTGGATGCTTAGCAGATACTCCAGAGTCAGTAGCAATCACAAATTTTCTTTTTAACAGAGGAGTCTATCTGTGTTTCCCTCCCCCTATTCATTTTTTTCCCTTAAAACTGAGTTATTGAAATAAAAGTACATTTCCATTGAAAGATTTTTAAGGCTTTTCTCCTGGTACTTGGCGTTTGTTGCCGATATCCAGCCGTTGTGGGGCATGCATTTTCCCAGTGTCCTATTTGCCTCCTACTGATGCTGTGATTTCCTGTCATGTGGTGTATGTCCTCCCAGCCCACCCCATTTATCACTGATTGCTCAACACCTCTAGCAGGTTTCAATTGCTGGGCTTGAGAGTTAAAGATGAATGTTGCTAGAGTCAGTCCCCACTCTCCACACAACTGTGGGGAATGTGCTGATCATTGGCTAGATCTGAATAGGGGTTCTAAGTTGACTGCATGCATTGTCCTCGGCTGGTACAGTAGTTTGAGCATAAACTCTGGTGTCCCCTATTTGACCACTTCCCCTAGGTGGGGAGGCCTGGTGGCACTCAGAGGAATGGTAAGCAGGCTACCAGGATGAGACCTGATAGGCTGTGATCTTATGATGGGGGAGTAGGTCCTCTTCTGTCACAGGCCTAGGAGAGGGGAGTAGAATGAAAGAGGGAGGGAGGAACAGGAGGATACAAGTGAGGGGATAACAATGGAGAAATAATCAGAATACATTGCTTAAATTAAAATAAAGATGAATGTTGCTTTCTGTGATGTGTGTGTGTGTATGTGTGTATCTGTGATGTGGAGTGTGTGTGTGTATGGTATGTATGTTTGTGTTGTGTATGTGTGTGGTGATGGTGAGTGTGTATGTGTGTGTACATGATGTGTATGTATGGTGTATGTGTCTGTGTATGTATTATGGTGTGTATATGACATATGTGTGTATGGGGTGTGGTATGGTGGTTTGTGTGTATACATATGGTGGTGGAATGTAGGAAGGTGTGGTATGGTGTGGTGTGTGTCTGTGTGTGGTGTGAATGTGTAGAGTATGTGTGGTGGTAAGTGTGTATTGTGTGTATACATAGTGTGTGTACATTGTGTATATGTGTATGTAGTGTGCTGTGTGTGTTGTATGTGTGTGTCTACAAGTATGGAGTGTGGTGTAGTGGTGTGTGTATAAGGTGGTGTGTGTCTGTGTAGGTGGTGCAGTATGTGGGTCTATATGTGTGTGTGTGGTGTGGTATGTGTGTATGTCTTTGTGTGTTGTGGTTGGTGCATATGTGATGTGTGTGTATAAGGTGGTGGAGTGGAGGGAATGTGGTGTGTGTATATGTCTGTGTATGTGGTGCAGTATGTGTGCCTATATGAGTGTGTGTGGTGTGTATGTGGTGTGTATAAGGTATGTGTGTGTGTGTGTGGTTGGTGTGTATGTGGTGTGTATATATGGTATGAATGCACAGTGTGTATATGTTGGGTGTGTATGTTGTGTGTGTTTGTATATGTGTGTGATATGTGTGATGGTGGTGAGTGTATATTGTGTATGTATGGTGTATGTGTGTGTTTGTATGTAGTGTGGTGTATGTTTGGTATGTGTGTGTCTGTGAGTATGGGGTGTGGTGTGGTGGTATGTGTATATAAAGTGGTGAAGTGTATGTGTGGGTGTGGTGTAGTCATTTTGGTGTGAAGAGACTGGCCTACTTTCCCCTCATGAATGCTCATCTGGCATGCATCCTTCCTTACTGTTAATATCAGCTTCCTGGGATTTGGAGCTTCTCCTTGAATGACCTCCTTCTCCTCTTGGGCTTACTTGGCTAATATTTATTGGCAACATCTGGAGTTTAGTTATTTACAGCAGTGCTTATTACTGCATGTCTGTGAGTCACGGCAGCTTGTAGCTAGCTCTGCCATTTTGCTGCAGATGGCCCCCTTGGAGTCCCGAGTCTCACAGCCATTTCTCAGAAAGCAGGGGCTGCGCAGGATACTGAAAAATCCCAGATAATCTACGGGAAATGGATGGTTACAATTACAACAGACATTAAAAGTCATCCAATTCAAAGTCTTCTCATTTATTTATGAAAATATTCCTGGGTAAAGAAGGAAAAGGATCGCAAAAACCTGCAATTAATATGATTGCTGTTCATAGTCCACCAAACCTTCCTGGTTTAGAGGTAATACTGCCTTCACAAATCACATCTTAGGTATTTCAGCCACGGCAGAGTGCTATTAATGTGTTTGAGTTAATTACTTTAGCTTAAGGGCTTCTTGACCTTTCTCCTGGAGTTCCTTTAAGAGCTTCTCTGGGTTAGCACTCAGCAGGCTGGAGATTCCTGCTCTGGGTGTGGTTAAGATGGGCTTTGTGAGAACGGGATGGGGAGGGCCAGGCACCTCCCACTGTTGCTCAAAGTGGCTCTTAAAGTCACTCATCAATTTCTACTCACTCTTTGCAAAGCATTTGATATGTGCAACATATACTTGCTTGAAAACTATGCACCAAATTAGGAACACCCTTTACTATCACCAGATTAATATATATGTATATATATATACACACACATATATATATACACATATATACATATACATATGTGTGTGTGTGTGTGTGTGTGTGTGTGTGTATCCTTGATTTTCTTTGATCCCCATGGGACGTGTGGATTGTGAGAGTGGAAAACCAGGATGGAGTTAGAGTGAGGTCAAGACTTGTCCAGATCCCCCAAATCTCAGTCTTCAGACCAGGAGGAATAAGAAACGCTCCCTCCCTGTTCGGTGCCTGCATGCCCTGGTAGGCTTCCGACCCCCGCCCTTGCCAGTCTCAAAATGGTCAAGTAGCCTAGCACCTGGAATTCTTCTTCATGCAAATGATGCATTCCTGGCTCCTCAACCGCAGCCGACGATGTTCATCTACCTCAAGACCCCTATCCATTTCCCCAGTTTATATAGACCTTACGCCCTATCCCCCAGCACCCCCACCCACCCACCCAGTAAAGAGACTGTATTACAGAAACAGCTGCATTGGAGAAGTCTTTCTCCCCGCAGGCATTCACAGCTAGGACTGGGCTCTTGCAAACCCACCCATCCGGCTGAGCTTCATTCCCTGGGGTCCAGCATCTGTAAGCTTCAGTGCCGGGATGCTCCAAGGAGAAGAAGCAAGCCCCCCGGGGCTCAGGACACACAAAGCCCCCCCAAATCCCCCATAACCTTCTGTTATCCCCTTTCAGATCTCTACAGCCAACAAGTTCCCCCCAGTGACTCACCAGTGAAGAAAAGGACACTTACTCCTGCAGCAACCCTTAGTGTCAATAACTTCTTAGGGTGGGGTCTGGCGGGCACCTCCTCTATCGGTGATGGAATGACGAGGACCCAGTCTTCTGCAGAGATCCGGTCATAATTCCAGCATTTGAATGACCTTGCTTTCTAGACAGCAGTACTTATTACACGTGTCTCCATCTTCCAACTCTAACAGTCTTCCTGTTTCCGCTTCTGCAGTGTTCCTTGTGCCTTCATAGAAGAGAGGGAGGGGGGTATAGATGTTCCTTTTAGGGCTGGGTGTTTAGCAATCGCTAATTCTCCCCCACTTGGTCCAGAATATGAGTTTCTGTGTTGTTACCTTCTGCAAAAAGGATTCCTCTTTGACTGGGCTGAGGGTGGGCACTAATTTGTGTATATAACCGTAAATATTTAGGTAAAAGTTTGACAGCCTCTCCACTTAGGGAAACAATGACTGCCAAGGTGGTAGGGTTTTAATTGGGTTTCTAGCATTAGATGTATATTCCTCGTGGTGGAGAGGGCCTCCAGTCCAATTGCAAAGTGGTTAATGAACACAAATAGAGTCCTGCCACGAGTGTTCCAGTGGGCATATCTTGCCTGGAAGCATTGCAGCAAGCATGAGAACACAGATGCGTTTTCTCTGCCAGTAGCCTGCGCTGTGCCTTCCAGCACTGTGAACATTAACCAGCAGGTAGAGAGATTCCGGCTCACTGCTAGCGTGATTTCTTTGTGTCCTGTAAGCAAAGTGTGTGATGGCTTCATTTCTTCATATCCTGTAGCTGAGGTGTGTGGCATCTTCACACACTGTGGGAACTTAACATCTGGTTTGGGTGAGCAAGCCAAGAGCATGCATCTTTTTGTCTTTTATGGTAGATTTATTATTAATTTTTAACTGTTTTTAAGATTTACCTTTTTATTATTTAAGATTTATTTTTATTTTATGTGCATAGTGTTTTGCCTGTATTTTATCTGTGTATATACGTATCTGTGGTGGACGTATACGCAGATGAGTACCAGTCCCAGCAAAGGCCAAAAGACAGCATCAGATCCCCAGAACTGGAGTTACAGGCAGTTCAAAGTCACCCAGAGGGTGTCAGAACAAACTCCATTCCTCGGCCAAGTGTGACATACATTCTCAATGCCACCTCTCCAGACCTTACTAAGCTCATTTTTTTTTTTTGTATTTGTGGGCTGAACAAGAATTTGTTCTCATGTTCATTAGCTTTCTGAACAGTGTTTATTAATCAGGTAGTCTTCTGAACCGTAAAGTTTAAGATTCTTTTTCCTTTAATACACTAATTTCATGTTGAGAGTTACAGTTTAGCATTTAGCTTCTTTTATTGAAGAAGACAGTTTTAAGTCAATGATTAAAAGTTTTGGGCATCTATAAAAGGTTGTAATTCCTATTATAAACCAGTCCTTAGAGAACAGCATAGATACAATATAAAATACAGATGTATTAAAACAATGACAATAACAATAATAACAACAACAAAATATACTCTTACCAGATGGATCAGCCTTTGTTTGCTAATGGTATTAACAGTCTAAATTTTTATAATATCAGCGTCCAGAATTTCATCATTCATTGAACGTTGTACATTGATTTTCCTCTCACATCCTCTATCTGTGTATACTTTTTAGATAGAGATTTTGTGGGATCTGAAGCTTAGACAGGTTTAGGAGTTTGGCTACAAAATTTCAATTGGAATAATATAGGAAGTGTAGTTAGGGAAGTAAAGAAAACTGTGAATCTGAAATAGCTAGCACACATCAAAAGCATTCACAAAAATACAAAAAAAAAAAAAAAAAAGATTTGCCAAATGATTTAGGTCTCTGCATTTTAGCTGCATTTTCCCACTACACGTTGATCCTTTTTTTTATTACAACAGTAACTGTAGAATTTCTGGAATAAGAATAGAAAATTTAGGATTTTTTTTCTAGAGTATCTCACAAAAATTTCTTGGTTTTAATGCTTAGAATCATATAGTTGACTCCTCACTTATATATACTCCTGGTTATTCTAACAGTGTAGGCTTTAGCTCTAAAACAGAATACATACCTCTTCAGTTTCCTACTTTTCCTATAGAAAGGAAAAATGGTGTGCTCGTGTGTGTGTGCGTGCATATGTGTGTGTGTCTGTGTGTGTGTGTATGTCTCTGTTTGTGTGTATGTCTGTGTGTGAGTGTGTGTGATCAATGCTATACCAAACCTGTGTGCTGTGAAGTCTAAGGGTACAAGAGTCTCTTCATTTCTCAAAACTGCAAGAATTTCCCAAAGGCTAGTTCCTACTTTACCACACCCCCAAGCTTGTTTCTTCTACTCCACCGTGCCTCCACTGCCAAATAAATACTATGGTTTCAGGACAGAATGTGGCCAAATGGGTAGGATTATGGTAGAAGTATCCTTGGAAATCAGTCCTATACTGAGAGGAGTAGTTGAAACTTACCTGTATATGGAAATAAATTAAGAATATATTCATATATAGATGGCATTAATGTGATTTTTCCTCAGCTCATCTTTAGCCTGGTTCTTTAGGTATTTGTAGATATTCTAGGAATATCTGACTTAGGAAAGGGTGGCAGAGTGGAGTGAGGCTAGGGATAGTTAGCTGACAATGAAGGAATACCTTATGCTTGAAGATTTCACAAACATTACCAAAATGTTTGAATAGACGAATCCGTCGGGAGCGTTTCTGATCCTGAGAGAATGCAGCGTTCCAACACTTGCATTACATATTTCTCTCTGTTTGCCCGGTGAGTGTTTAGGAATTTTGAAAATATGTTCCTCTCTTTAAAAATTGCATGTGTGTGCCTGTGTGTTAGTATGTACGCGTGAGTTAGGTGGCTGTGGAGACCACGGGTATCAGAGACCTTGAGCCGGAGGCACAGACAGTTGTGAACCACCTGACATAAGTGCCTATGTCCTGTGGAAGATGAGAAAGCACTCTTAACCACTGGGCCTTCCCTCCAGCCCAGGCCTTAGGTTTCTGAATCTGAGCTAAATGAGATCAGTCTGTGATGCAGTTTTAGGCTCAGATTTTAAATGTACTGTGTTCGGATGATCAATATGTATTTATTTCAGATCAACAAATATCACCTCATTGATTTCAAATTCCATCAAACGAACACACTAGGTTTGCTATTCATTTACTTCAGTGTAAAATGCCTGTTTTGTATAGTGACTCTGAAAGAGTGGCATGCTGGGCATCCTATGAGAGTTTGCGAATCTACACATGCCTGTAATGACAGCAGGCACTTGCAGAGCAGCTATCATAAGCCAAGTGCCTTTTCCAGCACCTGTGCCCTATGTCGCCGCACCCGATTCCAGCAGCATTGCACAGTAGGTAGGCTGAAAACCACTCTTTCTCAAACCTCAGGAGACACTGCTTACAACAGGAAGCGTTTCCTAACAAATGCATGTCAGACCTTTCGAGGAAGCGATCCAATCTTGCAGTGCTAGAAACACAAGCAAAACTGAAACGAGGAAGTATAAATGAGGACTTGATGATGTCCTGGACTAAGAGCAGTGTCTTAGTTGGGGTTTCGTTGCTGTGAAGAGACACTATGACCAAAGCAACTCCTATACAGGCCAACATTTAGTTGGCTCTGGCTTACGATTTCAGAGGTTTTAGTCTGTTATCGTCATGCCAGGAAGCATGGCAGCATCCAGGCAGAACTGGTGTTGGACGAGCCAAGAATTCTACATCTTGATCCAAAAACAGCCAGGAGAAGACTGTCTTCCGTACTGGGCGGAGCCTGAGCACAGGAGACCTCAAAGCCCACCCCCGATAGTGACACACTTCCTCCTACAAGGCAGCATATCCTAATAGTGCCACTCCCTGTGGCCAAGCATTCAAACACATGAATCTATGGTGGCCAAACCTATTTGAACCACCATGGGTGGACACTTGGATTTAATGCCACTTGGCCCTTAGAAGTGTCCCCATAAAACCAGAACTTTTTGAAGGCATTGTTCTGTGGAAGAGAACAGATCAAAATCTCTACTCAGTAGCTCAGAAAAGAAAAGTGAGTGTGTCTTAATTTGGTTTCTAACTGTGTACAAACATGTTAGAATACCCTGAATCCAAGTGCCTACCCTCTGGCTGTGAGGTTACGATCTATATATTTTCCAAGTGGCCCAGGAGCTGCTTCATAAAGATACTGGAAATCACCAAGACTGATAATTGTTCCTGAAATGTCATGTTAAGAGTCACATTACTAAGAAGTTACTTGACATACTTGTCAGTGTACCCACTAGCCAGTTTTACACTGTAGGGAGACAAGGCCTTCCTCCTGGCCAGGCTATGTAATAAGCACATAGCATTGTTCCCCTGGGCAAGAGTGTAATGATACAGGAACAGAGCCAGGAACTGCCCTACCTCTCACCCATGCCGGCAGTCGCCAAATTGATGGTGTGTTGGTTTGAAGTGTAGACTAGATCTCTTGAATAGACTTAAATTGTGGTATTAATACTTTATTGAATGCTGGTGTGCTTGTCATCTCAGGCTTTAGCATCTGTCCACCGGTTTCATGCATTAACAAAAGGCTTTGTGTGTGGTGTCTCTGACAGCATGGGAGATGAGCCTCTTGTGTCCAGTAATACAAAGTGAGCTAGGAAAAGCTCCTACGGGCTCCATTGTGCAGGGGTGGATGAGCTGGGGGCGGAATATCGCTGTCTTATGGAAATGAGTTTAGTTTGTTTTCTCTGGCACCCACTCAGGAAGAAAGAAAAATATCAGGAGCAAACTGTGAAACTTGGGTAGGAGTGTTTTCGTTGTTTTATTAGTGGTTTAAACAAAACAAAGAATGCAAAAATCAAGCGTCAAGATAAACAACATCAGGCCCCCGAAGAAGCTTATGTGGAAACTCATTTATAATTAATTGATTTGGGGAAGGACCCTCTGTGTGTCTGGATTTGCTTTCTTCTCGCATTTGTTGTGTTAACAAATAACAGATGAATGTTAACTCTTTGGTGGTTGTTGAATCATCATTTTCCTTCATTTTCTCTCCGGATCTCTCATGGGTCATCTTTAGATGTAAACTTCTCTCCCCAAAATACGGGGAAAGCTGTGCTTTTTTTTTTTTTTTTTTTTTTTGTCATGGAAGAATAAAGGCTGTTAGTAGGGACTCTTCAGAGACGCAGCATAGTGGGATACCATAGTGTAGATCTGTCTGTCTGTGTAGAGCAATGCATGGTCATAGAGCCTGGTGAGCGTGAATGCTGTAGGACAGGCCTACTGTCTGGAAAGCCAGAGGGAGTTATCATTTTTTTTAGTCATGAAGCAAAATTCCTCCTTTAGGATACATGTATTTACATTTAGCTTTCAGCTATTTAGGTAATGTCCAGCCACCTTATGGAGTAAAAACCAAAACAAACCCTTCTTTACTGAATATGAGCATTAAAAACAAAATGAAACAAAAAGCCAACAAACCAAAATCAAAGCTCCTGCCTTTACAGTAATAACTTGACTAGTGTTTGCCCCAATAAGTGGATATCATGCCCTAGACAAGGTGAAACATTACATTACTAGTTTTCCACCTTCCTAATGCTGGAACTGTTTAATAAAGTTCCTCATGTTGTGGTAACCCGCCAAGCACAAAATTATTTAGTTGCTGCTTCATAACTGTCCCTTTACTACTGCTGTGGATCTTAATGTAAATATCTGATATGCAAGATATGCTTTGCCTGTGAAAAGGTTGGACCAGAGAGCATCGTGACCCCCAGGTTGAGTACCATGTATTGGAATCTTTGCTGTGTATGGATAAATTGGGCTTCCACCCCCTCCCCATTACAAAGCTACTTTGGCCACAGCGTAAGTTACCAGGAAGCTGAGAAGGAGAAATTTGAACCTGTTTGATTTTCTTCCAGACATTTCACTAAGTGTGTGTATCTTAAATTATTGTCCCGGTTGTCAGAGAGAAAATATAAAGAGTGGGAGCTTGTGGCTTTGCATGTTTTCCTAATGCCCTCCTCTCACCAGCTTCATCAGTAGAGAAGGATAGAGGAGCCTCCTGGGCTGCCGCATCCAGAGCTGTTGCAAAAAGCCTGCCTCTGATCATCTCTAGTGGGTTTTGCAGCTTGAATATTTTATAAATTGTGGGGTTTTTTCAAGTGAGTTACTTATATACCTCAGAACTATATGCTGGAGATTGGAGGGGGCACACAGATGAACAATGTTTGATATGACAATAGAATGTTTTGTTGTACGTTTGAAGAAATGTAATTAACACATCACACAATGGTATCCTGGCTATTGTTGCCTGGGGCAAGGAAAATATTAACATAGCTAATAATTAAAAACTGTAAGAAAAGGCAGGTTTTAGATTGATAAAGAAAGATACTAGAAATGACCCAGATGTGGCCAATGTCCTGTGATAATGTACAAGCCTCAGTGTGCTCACGTCCTCCCCTCTAAGAATCCATCAAAGACTATAGACTATAACAAGACAGCAGGATGGATGCCTGGCCGTTATATATGTGCTCAGCCTATACTGTGTGCTGAGTATAGGCACAGTATACTCAGTATACATAGTATAGTATAGTATAGTATAGTATAGTATAGTATAGTATAGAGGCACAAGAATGCTTGAGTGAAGTGGTGGGTTTGGTCTTTGGTGGCTTACAGTCTGTAGGGCACCAAAGGTATAAGTGATGAATTAGAAGCCTGCATCAGATCTGCTCTAGTTGATGATGTCTTTGGAGCCATACTTTTGGGATAACATAAAAAAGTCATCAAGCACAGAGGAGCTGGTGCCAATAGTTTCAGCTGAAAGGAAGTACCCAGGGATGATGCTGTTTTTCCTCTGTCTCTGGTTGCAGGTGGCAAGCTCGAGCTATCCTTCCATTCTGGAAATTCCTGCCATGTAACCTCATGCAGTTCTTCATTCCTTAGAGAGTCTCAAGCAAAAGTCCTACACAGCTGTAGATTTTTTTCTTCCCAATCCGCCTTTTGTCAGATGATTTTCGATGATCTTGGATAAGGAACAGCTTTGTATCTGTAAATAAGTGGCCCCGTTTGGTTTTGTGTTTGCTGGGAGCCTCCTGCAAAGCTAACCGATGTGGCCTTCTGTTGTGTTTCCTGGCGCCAAGAGCTGGCTGGGCTGGGTTCCCCACTGGGTCTGTGTAATGTGTTCCTTCTGTCCCTCCCCAAGCAGCAGATCTGCAGGGTTGACGTCATCATCCTGAATAATCAAGAGTCCCCAGAGTTACAAGCAAGCTGCCTGAATGAAGGGATTGGACGGGACTTGAGGAGGTGCAGAGGGTCTCGTCAGGGAGTTCAATCCTGTAGTTTTTATTTCTCAGCTTCAAAAAAGTTCTCTGTAGAAATGTCTTTTGGTAATTAAGAGAGATAATAAATTCACACTTGGAGTTTCTTACAGGACTAATTCGTTGTTTCTCACCCCCAGTCCTGGAAGGAGGTTGGCTCATCTGTTCACTTGACAACAGGCAGGATATGGGTTTGCTTTTACCCCAACTGGCCACATCTGGACTCCCTGGGAACTAGTGTGGATCCTGTGGAGTAAGCCACACTGCCAGGAGTGTTGGATTTGTGTTTTCTCTTAGAGAGCTGTCTTCAGAGTTCCTTTCCTTGCCAGGCCTGGGACCTACAGGAAACTCTCCCCACTGCACCCTCTGCCCTCACAGTTTGACGCTATTTATCACTGACCAGGTTTCTCCGCAGTGTCAGTCCAGAACAGTCTTCTTACTGGATTCTCTGGTGATGCCCCAACCTTCTCTCTCATGATACTTGGGGACACTTGATTTTTTAGCTCCTTTGTTGCACCAAGGGTCATGTGGAAATAGAAACCACATGTGTGGAGGGCTTACTTTTTGTCAGGCATCCTTCTTTGTATTTTGTGTATCATCTACAGGCAAGTGAACATATAGCTAAGGTTAAGTCTCTGTCTTGGAGCTCAACTGCTCATGGGAAATTGGGCAAGTGAAAGCTTTGAGGTTGTGCACAGTCTTACTAGCTGTGCAACTTGGGGTAAGTGTCCTAAGTTGCCAGAGCTAGAAGCAGAGATTCTTGTGTGCTAGGCAGCAGTTCAAAGGTGGGCATTTTTTTTTTGTATTTATGAAATTAGAACTTTTCTTACTGACACTTACATGTCACCCTTTAATTTGCAGTAAGTTTTGGTTTTTGCTTTGACTTTTGTTTTCCCATTCTGGGGAACATTGGGATACATTGAGGTATGGTATACTTCTTCTTTTCTTTCACTTCAAACAAAGAATCTGGGCTTCAGGGGACGTAGTAGACACTCTAATTCAGCAGCTCTAGCCATACCTGAGTGGGATTCGGATTTCTTGGCCTGCTTGTTTATTTAAAAGTCTACGTGTATATAACATCTGTATATGAATGCAAATATATACATGTATGCATATGCACAAATATATTTTGTTGGTTTTGTGTCTCCCCCCAGGCATAATGATCTATCTTTCTATGGCTGAAGTTGGACCATCTGCCTTTTACCACTCACCCTACATAATTCTGTGGCACTGATGAGGGCACTGATGCCTAGGGGCCACTTTGCATGTTCTCAACAAATCTAACTTCTTCCCCTCTTTTGTCCCCTTAATGCTTTCAAAATTAGCAAATAAACAGAAGATGTAGAATTGGATGGCCCAGTTGGAGGATGTGTTGAGGAAGGTGGGCCTTCTCTGAGTTGTCAGCAGACAGGAAGAAGTAAGACTTCCCAGCTTGAGTGGTTTGGGCTGTCTCTGCTTCATGCTGTTCTTCTTCCTTTGGTTCTCAGCAATAAGCATCAAATACCTTATTCTCAGTTTGAGTTGTCAAGACTTAACCTTGGGTGAACTCCCAGGCTCCTTCCTGCCCTCTCTGACTTTGAGCCATCATTTCAATGACCATGTGCCTAGAATACCCAAACTCTAGTAAGCTCTTGTCATTCCTGCTAAAGAGAAGTGTGGCTCTTACTACGGGAGCAGAAACCTTTTTATATTGTACCCCACTCTCAAACTATGGCTATTGGCCTGACAATCTGCCCTTTAGCACCTTTTCTTAGCAAAGATTGGACAGAGGACAGGATTCCCTTTTGTTTCTGCTTCCTCTGACATCATGCATCTGTGATTTCTAACTGGCCTCTTGTCAGATACATCTCTAAACCATAATGCCACTAAAATGTTACACTTAAATTTAGTAGCATATTACAAAAATGAAAGAGTACCTGTTTGGTACCTCCATCCATCATCTAGCATATAAACAATTATTAAATATGTATAGCATTTAGTGAAAATGCAGCTGGAAATGATGGCAATGAATATTGACATTTGGAGAAGTGATGGACTAGCTTGGGCCATGGAGGGCTTTGTCCAGGGAAAAGTAAAGAAAGCAAGTTGGAAGGGATGGTGAAAGACTCGGGGAAACTAGAGCTAAGTTCTTGAACACTGTTCAGTATGCAAGGGCGCTAAGTGGTTTTCTTAATAGAATTACAGAATAAAAGTGATATTCTAGGAAGGTTCACTTAGCCCCAGTGGCTTGGCAAGGGGAGAAGGAGATAGTGGCATAAAAAGTGAATGGGAAGTCTATCCTAGGAATTCATGAATACTGGCAAAAGGAATGAAAAGACAGAAACAGAAATAAAACAGTATATAGGAAGAGTCTTTATTGCTGGTCACTGTACATCGATGTCCTTGCGCTTTTCTTAGTGAACTGTAGCAGAGTGTTAGAGAAAAACTCCAGCTTAAAGTGAAGGTGGTTTTTTTGTTTGTTTGTTCGTTTGATTGCATTGCATTGCACAAAATGATGGTAGTCTTACAAAGGGAAATATCCACTTTTTGATAGTTTGAAATGATGGTGGGACATTGGCAGTGATTAGTAACGTGAAAGTCCTGCCCAATGAAGTAAGCCTGCCATCATGCAGGAGGAAAAAAAATGAATGCTGGCCTTAGTGTGAGACAGCAGGGGCCAAGAAGCAAGTCCACAGGGCCGGAGGATGGAATGGGCTTGTCAAGGGTCATAGCATCCAAAGTAGTGAGCCTCACTGTCATAGCCTCATGTATTTGCATCACCGTGGTTCATTCCAATCATCTGTAGGGCACAAAACTAGGAAGCTGTCATGAGAGGAGAGGAGGAGATGAGAGAGTAGCAGAGCACATGGAGTAGGGAATTATAGAGGGATCTGGGGGACAAAGGGGAGACTCTTGCCTCTTCTTCCTCTTTTAGGGGAGAAGGGTCCAAGCCTACATGAAGGGCGTGCATTTCTTTTATCCTTAGACTGTTTAACTTGAATTTATTTCTTCCTCACTCATATTCCCCTTCGTTTGCACCCCACTCCCGTTTCTCTTTCTTTCTTCCTCTCATATTCTCACCTCTTACGCTTCTCCTTTTCTCTGTCTTCTCTTGGCTTGCTTATACCTGCTGCATTCACTGCCGTTCGTTCCGTAGGTTAGATATAACCTTGTACACAAGATGAGGAGGAGGGCAGAAAGGAAAATGCACGCAGCCTTGGGAAGACCAGCATTGCATTTAGTTATATTATGTAAAGAAGCACTTTGCCCCTCAAAGGCAAATTGATCCTTCTATCAGAAATAAATTCAGTTTGTTAAATGGTGTTTGCAGACAGCCTATCATTACCGAAATGTGCACGGGCTTGGAATTAACTTTCACTTATATCCTGCTATAAGTAATCTCAGAGAAGCAACTGCCATCAAATTGGCTTTCCTTATTCTCTAATCCCCTGGAAGACGTGACAGGTCCTTTGTTTTCCCCTGTAATGCTGCTAAAAGATGAAACCAGTGTTCTATCCTCTCCAAGTGTCCTTAGAGTCATGTTCCTTAGAAACCAGACTTTACAATCTGTATCTGAAATTGGTTTCTCATTTTAACATTTATTTTTCATATATTTCGGTCATGTTTTCTCCTCTGTTAACTCCTCCTAAACCCTCCCCTGCCCACCCAAGTTCATGTTCTTGTTCTTTTATTCTGTCCCTCATCTCTGGTTCTCAAAAAAATTAAACCAAACCAACATAACAAAAAATAATAAGACAAGAAAAATGAAACAAACACACGCACACAAGAACATGGGGTTTATTTGTGTTGGGAAACTACTCCTGGGCATGAGGCCTGCTCTGGAATGTGGGTGATATAGTCAACGACACTTCTCCATTGGAGAAAACTGGTGTATTTCCTTTACTAGCAGGTACTGATTGCAAATAGCTTTTTCTTTAAAGGTGGCATCTTATGTATACTTGCTGCTCTCAGTGCTACAGACCCATCTTGGTTGAACCTGTGCAGACTCTGTGCATGCTGCCACAGTGTCTGTGAGTTCATATGTGCGTCAGTCCTGTTGTGTCTGGAAGTCACTGTTTCATTGCAAGTATCACCTCTGGCC